>NC_044601.1:15692943-16292943 GCF_901933205.1 Camarhynchus parvulus | reverse complement strand
AAGTACAGAATGCAGAAACCAGTAAACTACTTTTTAAAAGTGCACTGTCCCCCTGGCAGCCCAAAGAGAACCCAACTCACTGCAGCATGTTGTGGCCTGGCCCAGGCTTATTGAGCCATGGTCAACACTGCTCAGTAGTCTCAGGGGGAAAAGAAGATCTCTGAATCTGTCGGTGAGATGAAAATAGACCATGCAGCTGGTCCAGCCACTGTGAGACACTGCAGCTGCTCCAACCCCAGCAACAGGAACTGCCACTGAAACCACTGAAACAGAATCGACAGGTACCAATGTCAGTTACCCCTGTACAGAAGTGGAAGAATTGTACATGAAAGTCAGCCTTTAAAAAACCTTTAGCAAAAACAGTCAAGGAGGACAGGAAGAATAAAGAGGACAAAGAAGCAGCACTGTCACAAGGGTGAATTACAGAGCCATCATCAAGGCTGTCACAGGAACTGGAAGAGGAGACAGAAGAGACAGCCACAACTTGATCCCTTTCCCCAAGTGAGCTGCAGGAGATATGAGAATATTCAGCCATTGTCCAGGTGCCTGTATAATCACCTGGCTACTCCAGTGCTGGGACAACAGAGCTAACAGTGTAGCTTTAAGAGAGTAAGGAAAGCAGGGAGCTGGGACCACTTGCTGAGAAACCGAGCATTGACAAAGCAATGGGAAAAAAGACACAAGTCCTTTGTCTGTGGACATGACTCGTATCAAGTGTGAGGGCAGGGTATCCCTATAAAGAAGATATTCCATGGAATTTAAGCAAATGGGCTGCAATAGAGAAAGGTATTAAATACCTGAGGGAATTAGCCATATGAGAAGTGATATATTTGACACAGATGATGTGCCGCCCACCCAGGTCCAGATGATGTCTTATGTCTGCAGTTCATGGTGGGAATTTCTACAGAGGGCACCAACAGCATGTGCCAACCCCTTGTCAACAATAGCCTGGAAAGATGATGTACAACCAACAGTGGGTGATTTTCCACATCCAGGATTACAAAGACAGTATTCCTTCCCCCATCACTGTAGCTGTGGAAAAGCTATCAGATAAACTGGTAGATAAACTGACTCAGGATTTTCCGGATTTCAGAGGGAATATGTCCTGCTCCTCACCCATAGGGGCCCCTATTTCTACAACTGACAGCAGGTGTCCTCTTGCTTAAGAAAGAGGATATAAAAAGTACACACCTCGGGACACTCTGTGGTTTTATCAGCAGGACAATGGAGAAGATATGGGATGAACAATCCACCTTGATCCTAGATGCACAGGTGCAGGAATTGAAGGGGAAAACAAGCACAATGCAATTTTTTTCCAGAGAGCTTGCTGCTCTAGTCTCCAGCAGGCAGTTTTCCAGGCAGAATGAAGGTCTGGTCTACTACTGGCCCTGTGGAGAGAAGTTCTAGTCCATTTCTACAAGACCGTTAGTGGGGAACCTTCAGATCAGCATTAGAGGGGCCCTGCCTCTTAGCCAGGTGGAGGAGAGGGATGACTGGGTTTACTGGACTGTGTGGATTCAATGGCCTGGTACAGCAGCCCCACAGGATTAAAGGCTTTGCTAGATACTGGTGCACATTGTACCCTAATGCCATCAAGGTATGCAGCGACAGAATCCAGTTCTATCTCTGGAGTGACCACTAACTCTGTTGGAGGCTAAGATTTGTCCAACTGGGAATTAGAGGCAAAAGCACCCTAGTGTGCCTGGATCAGAGGGTCCATGCATCCTTGGCAGAGACTGTGCCAGGAGATGATATTTCAGAGATCCAAGAGGGTATTGGTGGGCTTTCGGTATAACTTCTCCAGAGACAGAGGAAATTAAACAGTGGTCTACCTTGCCTGGTCACTCAGAGGACTCTCCTGTTGTGGGGTTGCTGAAGAACAGCAAGTGCCAGCCACCACCACAATGGTGCATGGGAGGTAATAAGGCTCCAACAGAGACTCTGTATCTCCTACCCATGAGGTGTTTTGCTGGCTGGAGAGCCAAGGAGTGATCAGCAGGACCTGCTTACCCCTTAACAGCCCCATATGGCAACTGTGAAAGTCTAATGGGGAGGGAGACTAAGAGTAGATTATCATGGCCTGAGTGAATGCCACCTCTGAGTGCTGCCACACCCAACATTTGGAGCTTCAATACGAACAGCAGTCAAAGGCAGCCAAGTGGTGCTGCCACTGACATTGCTGACGTGATTTCTCAATCCCTCTAGCAGCAGAGAGCAGGCCACAGTTTGTGTGCACTTGGAGGGATGTCCAGTAGACCTGGAACTGACTGTGCCAGGGATGGAAACGGCGCCATCTGCCATGGACTGATCCAGACTGCCCTGGAACAGGGTAAAGCAGCACACCTGGAATATATTGATGATATCTTTGTTTGGAGGAATAGTGCAGGAGAGATTTTTGAGAAAGGAAAGAAAATCCAAATCCTTCTAAAGTCCATATTTTCCATAAAACAGGGTCAAGTAAAGGGACCTGCATAGGACATGCAATTTTTAGGAATAAAATGGCAAGATGGACATCACCAGATCCTAATGGACATTATTAATAGGCTAACAGTGATGTGCCCACCAACCTACCTAGAAATAAACGCCAGTTCTTAGGTGCTGTGGGATTTTGGAGAATGAACTTTCCAAATTAGTCTGATTGTAAGCAGGTGACACAGAAGAAGAATGATTTTGAAGGGGGCCTTGGACAGCAACAAGCCTTTGAATAAATCAAACAGGAGATAATTCATGGTGTATCCCTTGGGCCAGTCTGAATAGGGCAAGATGTAAAAAATGTGCTTTATACTGAAGCTGAAGAGAATGGTTCTTCCTGGAGCCTCTGACAGAAAGCACCAGGTGAGGCTCAAGGTTCAACCCTAGGTTTTTGGAATTGGGCATACAGAGGATCTGAGGCCTATTATACTCCAACTAAAAAGGAGATACAAGGCAGCTTATGGTGTCCAAGCCACTTTGGAGGTGATTGGTACTGAAGCACAGCTCCTCCTGGTACGTTAGTTGTACAGTGGGCTGGGTATTCGAAGGGGGGATCTCTACACACCATGCAACCAATGCCATATGGAGTAAGTGGGTTGTACTGATTGCACAATGAGCTTGGAAACCTCATCATCCAGGAATCTTAGAAAGGATCATGGACTGACCAGAAGGCAAATATATGGGAATGTCACCAGAAGGAGACGTAATATGTGCTGGAGAGGCTCCACTATGTAATACATTACCAGAAAGGAGGGAGCAATATGCCTGTTTTATTTTGGTCCTTGCTGTCCTTGTGGGAAAGCACCAGGGATGGAAAGTGGCTGTATGGAGTCCCCCACAACAAGTTGCAGAAACTGCTGAAGGAGAAGGTGAATCGAGTCAGTTTGCAGAGTTGAAAGCTGTCCAGCTGGCCTTAGACATGGCTGAATGAGAGAAATGGCAGATGCTTTATACTGATTCACAGGTGGTGGCAAACGCCCTGTGGGGGTGGTTGCAGTAATGGAAGCAGAATAATTGGCAGTGTAGGGGTAAACCCATCTGAGCTGCTGCATCGTGGCAAGATATTGCTGCCTGGAAGGAGAGCCTGGTTGTGAAGGTGCACCATGTAGCCAAGTGCTGGGCCACTGAAGAACATCAGAATAACCAGCAGGTGGATCAGGCTTCCAGGACTCAGGAGCCTCAGGTGGACCTGGACTGGAAACTCAAGGGTAAATTATTTCTAACTTGGTAGGCCCATGACACCTTGGGACACCAAGGAAGAGATGCAACATAGAGATGGGTTTGGGATTGAGAGGTGGACTTGACCAAGGACACAGGTTATCCATGAATGTGAAACATGAGCTGCCAAAAAGCAGGCCAGGTTGGTAAAGCCTCTTTGGTATGGAGGATGATGCCTGAATATAAATATGGGGAGACTTGGCAGATTGACTATATCATAGACCTCTAAGTCTGTGATGGCAAGTGCCATGTGCTTACAATGGTGGAAGCAGCCACTGGATGTCTGGGGAAGTGCCCTGTGCCTCATGCCACTGCCTGGAACACCATCCTGTGCCTGGAAAAGCAAGTCCTGTGGCAAAATGGCACGCCAGAAAGATCTGAATCAGACAGTGGAACTTCCTTCCTAAACATCCTCATAGACGTTTGGGCCAAAGAACATGGTATTGAGTGGGTGTATCATTCCCTAGCATGCACCAGCCTCTGGAAAGAATGCATTATGTAATGGACTGTTAAAGACTGCACCGAGAGCAGTGAGTGGTGGGACATTCAAATGTTAGGATACACATTTAACAAAGGTCACCTGGTTAGATACCAGAGGATCTGCCAGCCAGGCTGGTGCTGCCCCAAGTTTTTTGTGGTATAGAAGAGGATACATTTCCTGTAGTGCATACTAAAAACATGCTGGAGAAAACAGTCTGGGTTACTCCTGCCCCAGGCAAAGGCAAACCCATCTGTGGGATTGCTTTTGCTCAAGGACCCAGGTGCACTTGGTGGGTAATGTTGGAGGATGGGGAAGTCCTGTGTGTGCCTCAAGGCAATTTGATTTTAGGTGAAAATAGCCAATGAGTTAAATTGTATGATGTCTGTCACTATGCAACACTCAATTACCACTTCTGTTTGTAGAAGTGGTAATAACAGCTGCATGTGTATCACCTCACAGAGCACCTCATGGCATCGATCCTAATCCCAACTGTTCTGGGGATCTGAGCCTGACTTCCCTCTGATCATTGCACTCACAAAAATGAACTTAGATAAAACCACCAAGTGGAGCAGTACTGGGGTCAGAACTGCCTCAAATGTGCAGCATGCAACAAACCAACACCTCAGTTCATCTTTTCTGCTTGAACGACTCTTACCAAGGATGAAGGCCTTGGATTAAATGGATTCAACAATTAAAGTCATGGATTAAATGAATTAAACAAACTTTTTTTTTATTGTGTGTATGTTTTAGGAACACTTAACAGAGTGTTTCATTGACTAAGAGAATGATGTTTGTGCATCTATCAAATCAGATAAACAGGGAAGGTGATGGGATATTGGGGAGTGTGAAATTTCACATAACACAGATGATATGGAATAAGCAATGGGCATTGTCCTGATTACAGCTAGGGTAATTTCTTCTCAGTAGCAGCTACAGGGCTGTGTTTTGGATTCAGAATGAGAATGGTGTTGATAACACAGTGATATTTAGGTTTTTGCTAAGTTGTGTTTATCCAAAGTCAAGGACTTTTTCCCTCCTTGTCTCAGGCTCTGCCAGTGAGAAGATACAAAAAAAAAAAAAAAAACCCACCAACAAACTGGGAGGGAGCATAGCTGGGACAAATGACCTAAACTGACCAAATGGATATTCCACACCAGAGAACATCATGCCTGGTATTTAAACTGGGGGGTTACCCAGAAGGCCTGTGGATCTGGGTACAAGAAGGGGTGTCTGGTATGTCAGTGGCTGGTGAGCAATTGCATCATGCATCACTTGTTTATTATTTCCCATTATTATTGTATTTTACTGTATTTTCAATTATTAAACTGTTCTTGTCTCAACATACAAATTTTACTTTGACTCTTGTCCCTGTTCTACGAGGGTGGGGGGAAAAGAGAGTTGAACAAGTGGCTATGAGGTGTTTCATCTCCAGCTGGGCATAAAACTACAACACATGTTTTTGAATACGTTATTTTAAACAGAAAACTGAAACTACATTTCAAAAATGTGCAAACGTCAGGAGCAGCAAGTTCAAAACCTGTGCTCCCAGAACCAATCTCCACAGCAGGCAGCTAACAAGGCACTGTTTTCAGCAGTTTCCTTCTAAGGAACTCACTTTTACAAGTGTGAGGACAGGGGAGAGACTATGCTCCCATCTTTCCTTCCCCAGTAAAATTACTGAAGGTGAATAAGGTAGCAGAATCCCTTTTACCAGCAAATTACAGAAACTCTCTGACCTGGGTTGTTACAGAGGAAACCACAGACTGCTGTTATGCATTATTTATTCTAAGTACTCAGAGGTCTGATCAGAAGAGATAAATGTAATGAATACTTAAGATTTAGAATTTTAAACTAATTAAGTCTGCATATATAAACTTTTATTTACATAAGGCATCAAAATTGCCCTTTTTAACAAAAGGGTCATTTTTCCCTTTAACCAATACCTTGGTGAAAGAAATGTCACATTTAATAAACTAATATTCACTGATATACTTGTTCTGAACAAGCAGGTATAATCCAATGTACAAGATGAAAAACCACAAAATATCCAAGCATACTGTTTCATTAATTACTCTGTAGAACAAAGAATTAAGGCTTGTTTGCATCACAATGATGATCAATCATGCATCATTTATTCCCACAAAGAATAAAATCCATTTCCAAGTGAAGCAGGAATAGCAGTAGTCTTGTAT
The DNA here is from genome assembly GCF_901933205.1 of Camarhynchus parvulus. NCBI lineage: Eukaryota > Metazoa > Chordata > Aves > Passeriformes > Thraupidae > Camarhynchus > Camarhynchus parvulus. Next base: position 16,286,580 of record NC_044601.1, on the reverse strand, counting down.
AATCCCCATATTGTTTACATGAAAAACAACCAATTTGGCATCTTAGAAATTAGATTGAAAAGTAGAGGGAAAGAGAGGAAAACAGAAAATGGCCCTTACTTCAGAATCTTTTATAAGCATTTTCAGTTTCCACTTGCAGAAACTCTTCAGGTTAAAGAGGAAAACTGGGACTTGTCAAGGCTTGAACTAAAAACATTTTCAGAAAGACTAGAGTTATGGGTTCATTGATGAATATGAAGTATCTAGCAAAAATACATTGTTTGGAATAACGAATTCCACATTGATATCCCCAAGTAAATGGCATATATACATTAGGCTGAGCCTGTTTTAATAGGTCTAATTTATAAAAATGGTAAACCTGTATTATGCTTCCGCCTGATGTAATAGTTCCTGAGTTTTAGATCACTGCTAAGCCACAGCAGACAAAACTCTGAATGATGTAATGAAAAGTTTTGCAAATCACTTTCAGCAACAGCACACATTTTGTTCAGCAACCTTCAATCATCAATAAAAGTCAGTCTCCCAGGTCCTTCATTCTTCATCCACCGCCGGTATCTCTTCCATCGGGGATCCATGGCCATCTTTTTCTTTAACTCCTCCTCTTGTTCTCGTTTATACACCTGGTAAGACGGAAAGAAGTTTTTAATAAGGATGAAGAAACAGCTTAACTGAGCCTCATTGGGGTCTAAGTGTTTATTCTTCAATTGTTTGCCAGCCTATTTTTCTTACAAAAGACTGAATTGCAGGGCAGAAGCAGATCCTGACCAACACGAGGTGTTGGAGCACCTGCAGTCCAAGAGCCTACTACTTACTGCCCAAGATGCTTTGTGTTTTTGCTGAGAGCAGAACAACCTTCCTGAAAGCTCCAAAACATTTCTTTGCTAGAGAAGTAGATGCTCAATGAATTCAACAAAATACACACTAAGCAACTGCTCATGTTCTGAAAACCTAACCTCGTGAGTCCCCTTCAGCACACACTGTTCAATGCAGCTGTTCAGCTCCTGATTTTTAGCTGTTCTCCCTTTTCAAAGTAATCATCTAACAGAATACCACTATGGAACTTTTTCTTCCCAAGTAAGGCTCTCAGCAAAGTTGAGAATATCTCAAATATCTCTGCATCCAGTATTTACAGTACAAAAAGATGAGCAATTATATTCTGTCAAGAAATACTCCGTCACTGCCATGGAATCAACAGTTATCAGCAAAGTCAATAATCTGAAAAAAAAAAGGCACAAAAATGCAACAGTATCTGCATTTTTATTCTGGAAGGCAGTTTATGTAGATGCAGCCAGCATAAATCTCAAAACCATCTATCATTTTATCATCTAGTGTCACGTGACTTAGTCTGACTCAAAGGCCTATTAAATTTAGGGTTCCAATATACACAAACAAGATTTTAAAAATATATTATAGATGGCTACATGAATACACAAACTCAATGCTCAGTGATCATAAAGGTTTTAAGAATCATTAGGAAACAGTAAAAATATTATGGAGCCCTGTGTATTGAATTCCTAGTGTTTCCCATCCTAAAACACCGGAAAACTGAACAATATGTAGATAGACATCTCCAGTGATGAAGGAACAGACAAGCTTTTGGGGAGAAACACTACAGCAATATTTTTCAGCCTAGAAAATACATTACTACGTTTCAAGCAAGGATATGACAGTGGTACACAAAAACACAGCTAGCACAAGAACAGAAAAAAGCATGATCATTCTCCATTTCCAGTAATACTGGAATGAGCAGGAGTCCAGGTGGCTTCAAAAATCCTCTTCTACCACCTTCTACAAGTATTGATGAACTCATGACCAGATGGCACAGCAGAGACTGAAAACTTCAGTGCATACAACTGACCAGGTAAAACTTATTAAAGCAATTACCTACAAAGACACCATTTCCTTTTCAGAAAGTTACAAAGTGCAAAGTATGTTGGACAACTATTACTACACAGGTGTAGTTGTCATGAATTTGTCAGGGAAAATGAACTGCTGGCCACCACAGGAGAGAAGTGTGAGCTAAAAAGACTTCACTTGTGGCAAATACAGCTCTTTCACATTCAGTGACCAAAACATCCTTAGTTAAAAACTGCACGGATGAGAAACCAGGGCAGTTTTTCTCTACTACAGGATATCCATCCAACATTTTTCCATATTAATATCTGCTTTAACTAGCAGCATTACTCAGTCTTTGGACTTCCAGACTGTTTCTTCAAAAGCAGGCAGGGGTAGATTATCTACAAACTTGAAGAGGAAAATGGTAAAATAGGTGTTAATGTAAGGAAAGGATTAGCTGCCAGGTATGCATATGTGCTCAGTTAGGATGGGTTTGCTAGAAAACACTCTTTGGTGTCCTGCCATCATCCCATCTCTTTTCTCAGCATATGCAGAACTGCAGCACCAACTCTTTTTCCCCTGAAGCAGACTAAGTTCACATTCTCATGTTTTTCTTTAGAAACCACCCATCCAAATGGCTCACAGATGCACCTCTGTGGAATAACAGGAGGGTTTTGTCAACCTGCCACGCCCCAGCATCCCAAATAATTCTGGACTGCAGATCCCATGCTGTGGCTCATGTTCTTTCTCCGCTCTCTCAGAAGTTTTAAAAACTACATAGTGACTATCTAGTATTGACTATTAATTTAATGACTATCCACAGCAAGAGTAGAAGTTGTGCCTAAAGGTGGTTTTCATGCCATCCCTACTTGAACAGGTATACAGCACTGCAAGAACAGTCTATTACTCACCACAGGCCAAAGCACTACCAAAGGACAGATGGGAAAACCAAACCAAAACAACAACAACCAACCAATCAAAACAGTCTGAGCTAGAAATTAACAGCTTAGAAGACTTAGACATAGAAGTTTCAGACAATCTGGGTAATTCTTATTAAAAATTATTACTGTTTGGAGAACAGACAGTAGTCTTCAACCTATCATAATAGCACACTGTTATTACTGCTCTGGAACTGCTGGATAACCAACAGTAGTTTTTCCACCAGGGCTACTGATAAATAACATAGAGAAGAGAGATCTTCAGTTTCCCTGAAGCTGCTGGATAGACCTTAAAGACTATTGACCAAAAAAAGCTAAAGGTATGTAAAAGTAGCTGGAACCAGTGGATGAACTAATAAGGAAGTAATAAGGAACTAATAAGATAATAAGGAAAACAGTTGGTGTTTTTGCATGTAATAAGAAGCAACAGCACGCGCTGGAAGAGAAAGTTTAAGGAAAGGACACCTGTAACATTGAAGCACTAAGTCAATACAAGCATCACAGACCCCTTCAGACAAGCCTCTAGAACCATAAAAGGACTTCCAGCAGGACTCAGATGCATGCAAATTAGCTCTAGGAAAAGTGATGTTTACGTATAAGCTAGGAAGTATATTGTAATGAGTATGTATGATCATGATGGAATAAATACCCCACTTTAAAGTTTCACGACACACATTTGATTAGAGAATATATGCTTGGGGTGCGTCCAGTGCTGTAATAAAGAATGTCTGTTTTCTAATACTTCAAGTTGTGTTAGAAAGTTTATTTCCCAGCCAATTTCAGTATTGCTACCCACCTCATAGTTTTCTCGTATCCAAAGCTGCCGTTCAAGAAAGGTCTCTTTTTGATGATCTTCCAGGCTGTCAAACTGAGACTGAGACATTTTCATGTACCTTCGTATGATATACAACTTCTCTTCCACACCATACTCTTGCCCTTTAATAGTGAAACAATAAATCCACCAACAGTACCAAACTATGTATTTGCACCAGTAAAAAGGAGCAAGAAGGATCTGAAATAGGAGGATATCATATATTTTGGGCTTCTGATAACCACCCTTTATATCTATTTTATTTTTAATAATGTCTTTGATAATTTCTTCCTCCTCTTCACGAATTTCTTCTTTAGACCGCCTGTTCTTGCCTTTTTCTTTAGTCTTGTTGAGTAAACCTTGTTGCCTGGCAATCTCAGTAGCTTGTATACGGTATTTTGGCACAGATGCTAAGTAGTTGATAGCTTCATTGTAACTACTCCACCAGCTGAAGAACTGTAATTTAAGAAGAGCAAAAGTAAAAACCATGTTTTAATACAGACACATTCCTATTTGGAGGTTTGCCAGGAAAAGAAATAAGTAATGCTCTCACACACTTTTAACCACAGTTACATTACAGTAAGGGTAAAAAGTGAAGCTAACAATACTTATGTGGTATCACAGAAGCTATCCCTCCAGACTCAGTGAAGCCCCTGGAAATGGATGTATATAAGTGCATCTCACAGCAATTTATGATGACAAAGAAGGCCAAGCAGACACTGCTCTGAACAGTTTTGTTCCTGAGTAGATGTCAGCCTCCTGCAAGTTAATACCAGGCTGTGCCAGACATTCTCAGAAGCCCCTCTTCTTAGATTTATAAACATAGGAGCTACTATACGAATATTTAAGTATAAAATTGTTACCCAGTAACAATTTAAACTGTTTAATTTAACTGTTTAAAGCAGTTCACTGAACATCGACTAAGTATGTGACAATCTCATTAGTCTGGCAGCGTCCACTTTACAAGACTCAACATATCTGATCTTCAGCTCTCTGATCTTCAGCTGCTCTCTGGATTTCAAGGGAGGGGGGGGGAAGCCCCCAGACAACAAACCAGAAATTTACTGCCTGGATGAACACAGAATCATAGAGCAACCTGAGCTGGAAGAGACCCACAAAAAGCACCAAGTCCAACTTCTAGCCCTGTACAACACAACCCTGAGAATGATTCCTTCTGAAGACAGAAGAAGCACAAAGACTAACTGAGAGCGTATTTTGTTCCCCTCTAGTGTCTTGTAAATGACCTGAGATGATGCACAGAAAACATGGAAGAAACTAGATAGGCAAAGAGGGAATAAGTTAGCAGCTCACTTTCATTCTTGGGACATCCAAGCATGTCTCACTGATGCAACTTTTTTAACCATGACGCATCTCACAGTGTTTACCAAGGCCAAGCACGACATAAACCCATTATTACAACCTTAGCAAAGGCCAAGGAGCAGAAACAACAGAAAGCAAGATGGGCAAACCAGTTTACATAGACGCTTACACTGAATTTAGAAGCATTCTGCAGTTGGGACTCCAGAAAAGTGAGTGTCTGCACTTACAGACAAAATAAGAAATAAGATGTGAAATGAAACATTGCCGCTACTAAATCTGAAGATAAATTAGGTATTTGCCTGACTATGCCATTAGAATTTATTATTACAAGTTCTCAAATTCTGATCAACATACTTTTTATTCTAACTTCCAATATCCTACTAAACACTGAGCAGCCTGCACCACAGCATAAGCTGTATCTTCATCTCTTAAACTTCTTGGGTATTTTTAATGATGTTTTGAACCAGTAATTTAAAAGATTCTAAAGAGAAGTTAAGCACTTTTGTCCTCTTGTCAGCAACAGCACAAGCTTTTTCATCTAAAACACAGGGGGTTTTCTTGGCCTTGGATCTACCACCTTCAGAGTAAACTCTGCTGAACTGAATTTGCTTCTCTCCTGACTTCATCAATGTGATGTTTAAAATACACCACAATGCGAGATTCACACAAGTTTAGTAAACTCCTGATATTCAGTCCTATCACCTGAATTGAGTTTTGAATTCAGTTTGCTAGTCTGCTTTTTTTTAAATTTACTTATGCATATTGACAAACTGACACACATTATTTGGGGCACTAGGCCTGCATGAGCTACTCTGAGCCTGCCAGGAAGAACCGAGTAAGTTCTTCAGAAAAGATTCGCCTTGTCTCAACAAAATTAATTTCTACCTCTGTTCAAGGTACCAAGGGCAGTCAAAAATCAGCTACGTACCTCCTGACTTCAGGATTTTTATGGACACCACACAGACATGAACCACAGCACAAAGGAACAGCTCCTCGCTGACACTTTTTATTAAATGGCACATTATGAGAGCTGCCACTACTTCTCTTCTTGTTCAGAAACTCAGAGAGCAGTAGGATGTAAAGGTGAAATTTTACCTGAAACACAGAGATGGCACACACTGTAACTAGGATCACTATTGTGACATCTACTTTAGGTGCCAATCTCCTGCGGTAGTAGTGGTAGTAATGCCTGTAATACTCTTCAGGATGATCCAGCATGTAGTCATAATCTTTACGTGTTTCTTCATCCTGTAGGATGACATGAAAAACTCATTCCGGTTTAAATCCCCATTTTCACTTGCTCTATTGTACATGTGTTTTACACCTCATTAAGGACCATGCGTCTGTAAAACTGGCAGCAGCCCAAGGGAGTATGAAACATAGAGGAAATTCGTTGTTTTCTCATATTCTCTATTGATTTGTTCTCACACTTATCTGCCCATGCACATATGATATGTTTAGTCATAAAATGAATAAGAAGGCACTGTGCAAAGCCATTTAAAACTAGAAAAGAGACAAGCAACTAAAATCCACAGAGTAAGTTGTTTAACTTCAGAATGGGAAGTCCAGCTGGACTGGAGTTAATAAGTATTGCTCAGGAAAAGATTTTCAGGTGAAGAACCTATTAGGAAATTCTTTTACAAAACTTAAAGGAATTAGTTTTCAGGGATATGGAAACTGTCCAATGGAAGGCCAATTCAAAACCTCATTGTTCTCATGTCTTCTGAGTTTTTCATCATTTTCCTCCATGTAATTGCAGAACGGGAAATATAATTTTGCCAGGCTCAACTGAATTCCTTCCAAACTCTGTCCCCCCCCTTCAATCCCACAAAAAAAAAAAATAGTTCCCTTTTCTATTCCCTTGTAGCCTTAAAACACTTACACGTCTCCTTCTTCCATTCCTGCGTTCCATCTTTGCCAAGTCACACATGATTTGCCCTGAGAAGCCTTCCCTTACAGATCCCATATGCTACTCGAGTCACTGCTACTCGTAAAGGTATACCTCCAAGATAAAGCCTAGTCGGTTCGTTATAAATAAATAAATAAAATAGATAAATAAATAAATTTGAAAAGAACTCATTCTAGACACAGAAGGTTCTTCAAGAGCACTCCATCCTCCTTCCCACACTCTCGGGCTGGCTACGGAAGGAGGATTTTTCGGGGTGTTTCTCCTCCCCTCCCTGACTGCTTACCGGAGCGGCTCCGGCCGCGGCGGTGGTCCCGCTCTCTCACCTTGAGGGTCTCGTAGGCGGCGGCGATGAGCAGGAACTTCTCGTGCGCCGCCTGCACCCCGCTGCCCTCGCCGCCCGCGGGCTCCCCGCGGTAGCGGTCGGGGTGGTACTGCCGGGCGAGCTGCCGGTAGGCGCGGGCGATCTCCGCCTTGCTGGCCTGCCGGCTAACGCCCAGCACCTCGTAGCAGACTCGGCGGCCGCAGTAGAGGCGGTCGGTGAGGCCCCGAGCCGGCCGCGGCAGCAGCGCCGCGCACAGGCACAGGTACAGCGCCCACCGCCCGCCCGGACACCACCGCGGCGCCGCCATTGCTCCGCCGCCGGGCCGGGCCGCACTCGGCGCCGTGCGCGCGGCCGGCGGCGGGGCCGGCACGGGAGGGCGGGGGGCGCGACAGGGGGCGGGTCGCGACAGAGCCCGCGCTCGGCGGCGGCGCGGGGAGCGAGGGAGCGCGGCCTGCTCGGGGTGCCGAGCGCTGGGACCGGTCCTTTGTCCCCAGTTTCTCACAGGCTGTGCTGGCCCGTTCTTCCAGCCGGCGGTGTGCCCTTCCGTTGCACCCCCACCAGCGGAATCCTGGGATGCATTCGGAAGAGCACTGCCAGCAGGTCGATGAGGTGGTCCTGCCCCCTGTACTCAGCCCTGTTGAGGCCGTATCTGATCTGCCGTGTTCAACTTCTGAGCTTCACAGCTCAAGAAAAGCACGGAGATACTGGAAGGGGTCCAGAGGAGGCCACAAAGCTGATTCGAGGTCTGAAGCATCTCCCTCCTGAGGAGAGACTGCAGGAGCTGGGCCTGTTCAGTCTGGAGAAGAGACGACTAAGAGGGGATTTCATTAATGCATACAAATGTCTCAAAGGCAATGACAAGAGGATGGTGCCAGACTTCTCAGTGGTTCTCAGAGATAGTATGAGGAGCAAAGGCCATAAACACAAGAAGTTTCACCTCAACATGAGGAAGCACGTTACACTGAGAGTGGCAGAGCACTGGGACAGGCTGCTCAGGGAAGTCACAGTGTCTCCCTGTCTGGAGGTATTCAAAATCCACCTGAACACGTTCCTGTGCCACATGCTTTAGGTGACCCTTGCCTTGGCAGGGGAGTTGGAGTAGGTGATCTCCAAAGTTCCCTTCCAACCCCAATGATTCTGTGATTCTTCCAGGGAAGAAACTTTTGAAGTACTTCCTGAGCCTCTGCCTGGTTTAGGCTTGCTCCTGGCAGACCTCAAGCTCTGACCACCTGTCATGTAGGGTCCAACAAAATTTAACTGTCTCCACATTGGGAACTGCATGGTGCACCGCCTCCATGGCAGGGAATCGTGGAGAATGCTCCTCAAGCTGCTGCTGCCCAAAGACACAATTTATAGGTGACCTCATGTCTAGAAGTATCCTAAGGGAGGGTGACAAGGTTGCATGTGGACATGAAGAAGAATTTCTTTACTGGGCAAGTGACTGCACACTGCAACAGATTGCCCAAAGAGGTTGTGGAGTCTCCCTCACCTGACAGATTCAAGAACTGCCTGGATGCAATCCTGTGCTATGTCTTCTAGGGTAGCCCTGCTTGAGCAGGGAGGTCATACCAGATATCCTTCCAGCCTGACCCATTCTGTGATTCTGAGTGATTCTGTATGCACAGCTCTCTGAAATGGTGGCTTTGACAGCCGGTCTGCCACCTGTGATGTCCCGTACCCAAAGACTTCTGGAGAGAAGGATTGCATCTCTGCTCTGGTGTAACCAGCAGGAACATCACCTCAGTGTTGGACCTTAGGAAAGCAGATATGAGCTTGATGCTGCAAATATTCACCACAAAAATGGTCAGCTCATCAGAGCGCATGTGCTGTTCTTAAAGCTAGAAATGAGTGTGCTTCCCATGTGGCTGGTCTCCTCCTCTGCCTGTCTCCTTTCTGCAAAAATAAATGCTTATAATTACCATCAGTTGTGGATGGGTCCCAAAGAAAAAAAGGGCCACCTCTTTGCAGCTTATTACTCATTAGAGCCCAGCCTCTCAACACTGGAGGCTGAGTCAACTCTTCAGACCATGACCTTAAAAAATTGTGGTGGGTTGACCTGGGCTGGGTGGCTAGTGCCCATCAAGCTGCTCTATCACTTCCCCTTCTCAGCTGGGTGGGAGAGAGAGAATAAGATGGAAAAAGACACATTGGTTGAGATCAGGCAGTTTACTAAAGCAAAAGCGATAATTTATGCACACACAAGCAAAGAGGAAGAAAATAATTTTATTCTTTACTTCCCATTCACAAGCCATGTCTGGCCATTTCCTGGGGAGTGGGACCTCAGGATTGTAGAGCTTGCTTTGGAATGCAAATACTGTAAAAATGAATGGCCCCTGTTCCTCCTTTCTCCCTCAGCTTTTATGTCTGAGCTGATATCATATGCCATGGGATATGGCTTTGGGCAGTTTGGGTCAGCTGGCCTGGTTGTGTCCCCTCCCAGGATCTTGCCCACCCCCAGCCCCCTTGATGGAGGGAGGAATGTTGGAGAGACAGCACTGATGCTGTGCCAGTGCTGCTCAGCAATAGCCAAAACAGCGTTGTGTTATCAGCGCCTTTCCAATTATCAGTGCAAAGTGCAGCAAGGTGAGGGCTGCTGTGGGGGAAATGAACTCCAGCTCAGCCAGAAACATTGCACAGATGAAGCAAAAAATGGTGCACAGAAGCTTTTTTTCCTGACTCGAGAAACAAAATAGTCCTCTGACACCGCGCAGAGGCGCTGAAGTCACGTCTGCCTTGGGACTGGCCCTGGAGCTTTCCGGAAGGCGCCACCATCTGTGCCCGTGCGCCTGCAGGAAGCAGTGAGGGCGGTGGGAGCGGGCGCCACGCGGTCTGGTTCCAGAGGTGCCCCAGCGACGCCTCGGCTGGGGCATGTTGCCAAGGTGCTCCTTACAGAGATCACACATGGCATGGCAGAGTTTGGGAGAAAGACGCGGTGTGGTGGTCTCTCTGAGTAACCCCAGAACGGCAAGGGAGGAGGTCCACGGAGCAGCTTTATCCCTTCGGGAAAAGGCTTTGGAATAGGGACTCGGCAGCGCCGGCCGTGGCGGGGGGCGTGGCATTTCCCTGCTGTGGGCGGGGCTCTCCGCCCTGCTGCTAGCGCACCCATGGCCGCGCGGGGGCGCCCTAGGCCGCTCCCGTCCCGTCCCGTCCCTGCGCCGCCGTGCCGAGCGCGGAGCCGGCGCGGCAGCCATGGAGGTCAGCGCGGACTCCGGTCAGTGCTGCCCCCGTAAACCTCCTCTTCGGGGCCCGCCGGGCGGGGCGGCGGCGGCGGGGCCGGGCCGTGTACGCGACGGGGGCGGGCGATGGCCACGGCAGCTCTCTCTAAATATAAACTGGCGGTGACAGAAGAGCGGGAGCTTGCTACTGCCGAGGAGAGCTGCCGGGAGCAGGAGGAGGAGGGGGTGGAAGAGGTGGAGAGGGAGGAGGGGGGAGGAGGAGAAGAAGAAGAGACGCCGCCGCCGCCGGCCCGGTGCCGGTGCCGGAGAGGGGTGGGAGGTGCGGGGCGTCTCTCGCCGCCTCCCCTCCCTCCCCAGCCGGCAACATGGCCGCGGCCGCCCAGGACGAGCTCAGTAAGTGCTCGCGGTGCAGGGGCTCACAGCGGGGGCTGGCGGGCGGGCGGGCGGGCGACCCGGAGTTTCCCCGCGGCTTCCCCGCAGTGGGTCTCTTCTGCGGTAGGGCTCGGTCCCCGGCACGGCCGGGCGGTGACGGCAGCGGGGCCGGACCGGCCGTGGGAGGCCATCTCGGGAAGCGGAAACCGGGAGCGGCGGCAACTCCCGCATACCCAGCTCCTCCGCGGACACGCCGGCTGCGTGACCTTGCGGGGAGGTGGCGCCGGCTCCTGGCCGGGACAGAGCTTGGGGTCGCCGGGGCCGCTGGCTTCGGGGGAGCGGCCTCCGCCCACCGCTCCTGTACGGGCACTGTCGGCAGCGCCTCTGCCCGTCGATGCTCTCGCCCTGCGCTGTGCGACTGCCGTGTTGGAACTACAGCAGCGGCATGAGCACAACGCCGGCCGGCCCGTCCAGGGGCGGGTTCGCCCCGAGTGCTGTGCTGGGCGGTGGGTGCGAGAGCGCATCGCGGCCGCCCCTGCGGCGCTCGGCACATGACCGGAGGTGCCGCTGCCGCCGAGCATTCGAGACAGCGGAGCTCGGCCCTGCCTTCTTGTCATCTCCAAAACCCTTTCTCAGGGACTCTGGGAAAGCACCCTATCAGCTGCTCTGTGGAGAAGCTTATGGAACTTCAAAAAAAGCGGGTTCTCTTCCCTTGCTTTTCCTGGCCTGACATAAAGATGGTTCTTATCTGTGAAGAGTTAATAGCTAGGTAGCATATGACTCAGCCAAATGAGAGGGCCTTTGGTTGCCCTGAAATAGTACTTGGCAGTCGTCAGAGAGAAAGGGAAGAAATACTTTGAGCATATTTGAGCACTATTGGCTTTCAGTACTAAAGAATTTCTGTGTGCTCTTTCTTCATTTGTTATTTATTTTTTCGTTGTTGCTGTTGGGTTTTTTTGGTTTTGGTTGTTTTTTTTTTTTTTAATTGTGAGCTTCTGTGTAGACAACGTCCTAATTCTGCTCTTTGTTAGATGTTACTGGAACTAGGCTGAGTGATATGATAATGGTGGTCATATCCCTTATGTAGCCAAGGTCCCATGGTGGAGTAGAGAAGAATCTTGATCCTGTACTGATCCTAGAACTGGAGGACCCAAATGCCAAGATATTTTTTTCCATTGACACCTGGGATAAATTCATGTAAGGACACTGAAAGCTCTTACTGCTGCTGTCATCGAAAAAATTGTGTTGTTAGATTTACAATGCTATCGTGATTCCCCTTGGTGAAACCAGTCAGTGTGAGATCTCTTCCTTGTGATTTCTTGGCTTTTATCTGTGTGCAATCTAACGTTCCAGGCTCCAGATCTGATCCTGCAAAAAAATTAGTCCTCAGCTGTGTGCCTGTTGCTACACAGTCCTTTCTCTTAAGCTGGGCTGAAAAGACAAATATCCCTAGACTGAGATTCACATTAATAATTACCTTATGTCATTCAGGTTATATGACCATGACATTCTTCGAAAATGAGAGTTTTTTATTGGTTTGCTTAGAAACCTTTTCTTTGGGTGGGAGGAGGAATCTCTTCTTGGAAATTTCTTTTTGTTTAGTTTGGGTTTTTTGCGGTGCCTCTCTGTTGGTGAATAGAAAGTACTGTAATCTTAAATAAAAAATTAATTAAAGCTAATGGAAAAAAGAGTAACTTCATGTAGAGAAAGAGAGGGAAGCTAAGCCTTCATATGGGCTCGCTGTCTTTTGATACATTCAAATAGTTAAATTTCAGCATATTTGGAAAGAAATAATTTCTTTTTCATGACTAGGACAACTAGTCCTGAAATAACAAAAATAATTACCATTAGTTTTAGATTGGAAAACCAAGTTTCCTTGCGTTATATTCACATGGCTGTAGGAAGCTTTCATCTATAGCCCGTATCAAACATGGAAACTCTGTGTAAATGCTGTGTAAAGGATGCTTCTCATTTTAGAGGTCAGGTTGTTTAAAGGCAGCATAAGATATGGCGGTTGAAAAATTAATGCAAAATCAGTAAATTGTCCCTAAAGCTACAAGAGTTCAGATGCAAGAAAGGCAAGATAATCTTAAATAATACTAGTCATCCATTCAAATAGAGAACCTGTGACTGGAATATTGCAAATTGCAACATGGGTTCTGGTGTACTGTTCCAGCTTTTACAATGAAAGAAGTGAAGGAATAGAATGGGGAAAAACCATAATATATCCCTCCTCCAACAGGCCTTCCTATCCTTTTCCAGTCAAATCTTGCAAAACAGCCTGCTGAGTGGCCTGTTCATACAAGTGCTCCCTTAAGTTTTTTGGTTGTAGGCACACAAGGGGTTACTGGTAGAGACAAGAATAGCACCAGCAAATCCTGACTCACTGTTTGCTGCTATAATCATACTAGTTATATTTTCTCCCAGCATCTAATAACATTTGAACAAGAATTTGACTTCTATTTTAGTAGTCGAGCAGCAGATGGGAACTTTATTCCTCTGCATGTGGAATAATGAAGAATTGCTTAGTTCTAGAGAGACAAAAGGGTGTGTTAGAGCTTTTGCTTTAGTAGGAACCTGTCCCTAAAACTACCCCTGCCATCCAGGAGGTGAAATTGAAATGCTTTTGCTCCCAGAACTCTTTATTTGATGTAGGGCCCTTTGGAGAAAATGTGGGGGGATGCTTGTGCATGTAATGTTTCTGCAGTGCTCAGGTAATAGAGGAGGGTCTCAGGGGTTTTTGTCTGATTTACTGAAACCATTGTAGAAATTATTTATTTTGTCGCAGTTCCACCACTCTGCCAAACTGATAGTTCTCAGGAAAGTGAAGATAAATTCTGACTTCATGCACAGATCTGCTCTGTTTTGCAGACAGCTCAGACACTCTTTTTAGTTCATCAGATGTTTTGTGGTTAACAGTCAAACTATGAAGTACAGCTAGTTTGACATGTCCTAGCCCCAGCAGTTTCTTGAGTCAGTTTTCATAAAAGGAACGGTGTGTTTTACTTGATACTCTGCTACACAAATGTGCATGCTGAGAGTTCTGTGTGGAATAACTGGTGTGCTGTATGTAATATCTATAAATGCCAGACGGAACTGATTTGAAATGGTATTGTGCTTGGCTGAGCTGAGAGATTTCTGTGATAAAAATACAGATATACAGTGGCATAGCCAGGCTTTTTTTTTCTTTTTCTTTTTGGTAATTAAAATAATGAGGGTAAACTCTTTGAATTGTTGGTTCTGTTGAGGTACCTATTTTACTAAATCTATATTTTTATCCTTTTTCCCTCCTTGTCTTTCTCTCACTTATCTTTGATGAGCTCCATGTCAGTATTTACCAAATGGAAGGAAAGGGCATGTTTTTCCTGAGAGCAGGCTGTGGGGTTTTACCATTACCTTGGGTGACCACAAGGTCAGTTCTGAAGTAACAAAACTTAAAATAATGCTGATTCTTTTATGGAGGGTATTGCAGGATTTGGAAGTTAGTGTCTATTAGTCAATGTAGTTTTTTTGTAGAGTTTTTATGCATTATCTGTGTTTTGAAAGTCTTTTTTGTCTTTGCAAGGTTGTTAAGTGCTGAAACCAGTGTTCCTCCTTGTAGTCATAAATGGAGATTGGAAAGAAGTGAAACATGTGTTTCCTCATAGATAGGTAGCTACATTGCCATGGTAACTTGGGAATTGCAGATTCCAAATATACCATGTCAGGTTACACAAATTGGACACTGGTGTTGGAGATAGAGATACAAAGATCTATCTTGTTTTTCTGTCCCTTGTTTCTTTTACATACAATGAAAGGAAATGTTTTCTTTATATACAATGCCTTTTGTTCAGTTCTCCATATTTATCTTTGTCTTCTTGGAAACACCTTTTTTTCCTCAAAAAAGTGCCACAAAATCGGCGTTTTTTGTGAAAGTACTACACAGCAGCATGAAAAGAAGTGATTGTGCCAAAATATGTGAATAACCGTTTCAAATTCTGCATGGACTTAGATGTATGTTTTTTAAAAGTAAATCTACTTACCAATTTTTTTACTCAAGCACCTTATTCTTTGTTGTATTGTGTTTTTTAATCCATAGTAAAATGCTAACTGTCATAGCTGTGGCACACATACGATTTTTCTAAGATTGGTTTCCAGCTGCTAAGGCTTTTTGCAAACAATTTTTGTCCTTTCTGCCTGCCCCCCCGCCCCCCAATCCTCCTTGGTATGTGGTAAAGCAAGTTAGACATCTTGCTTTACTTATTTTCTACTATCAGATAAGCTCCTAAAATTGCAATAGTGCAGTTTTTCAGTTGGTAGTAGGGGCTGTAAAATCAGATGGGGAAGCTTTTAGCTCTGTACTTGAAACTTTGGAAATGCATGACATGGGGAATTGAGACCAGTTGCGAGCAAGCTGTATTGTTTGATGTCTGGTCCATAGTGATATGTTTGCTGGCTGTGAAGAGACATTCAGGGAAAGGCACTTTCCTCATGCCAGCCAGGAGGTCTGCAGCACACATGAAGACTGGACACAGCATCTGACATGCAGATACTTCATCTACAATTACTTTTCTGGGCCATTGAGTGTGGTGCTTGAAATCACCAGTGTTTATGCTTTCCTGTAATGAATGCTGTCAGCTTGAGAAATGGTCTTAATTGTTAGTAGAATAAAAACCATGGAGGAAATGTTTGATGTACAATACTTGGGAGGTTTTATAGCTCTTTGTTTTCCTGTCTCACTCCTATGGATACAGCCTGCATCAGCAGCATGAGAGAGTACTCTAACAAACTCCTGGCCAGTTTCTTAACTACTTCCAGGTGACCAGTATCCTTGAATTGGCTGAAGAGTCTTGTTATGATTATGGTTAAAGAATATCTGATGACAGTATTAGGGCTTAACTGACTTTGCAGCAGAGGTATGAGCAAAGTAATAAACTTATCTCACAGACAGCGTTAAGAAGAACCCTCCTGATTTCTATTATTATTGCTCTTGATAAAATTATTTCCACCATTCTGGTTGTTGCTTGAAATGAGAATAATGGAGGAAGCTGGAAGTGGGGCAGGTGCTTGCAATTGAGAGCATTGCTGCATTTCCTGAGAGGACATGCAAAGTGCACTCAAGTCAGTTTCTCTTCCTTTGAGCAGGTCTTTGTGTAGTCCAGTGACTACCAACAAGTGGCTTTAGAACTAACTTTGGTTGTGTTTCCTTACACTTCTTTTTAATCTGTTACAATATTAAAGAACATGTTGAGAAAGTTCCTCAGTTGACTTGCTTGAGAATGATGGATCTGCAGTGTTCTCCTGGAGTTCTAGGTCCAAGGGGAAAGATTTTATAGTTTTTATTAATTGTTAGAGTAATTTTAGCTGCTTGATGTGACTTCTGTAGTCCCTTACTGCCTGTGTGGTAGTGAGACACCAAGGAGGTTCTTGAATAGGGGCTCATTGGGAAGGGAGGGACAGGAGGGGTGGGGGAAGGATGACACAAGAAGAAAGGTGAAAAGAAATCAAATATAATGATTTTTTCAAAAATTGAAACATGAGATAAGTGTTATAGAGCCATTGACTACCTGACAATCTCAGTGGTCTGTGAAATCTGTCTGAAATAAGATTGACTCATATCTTCAGTTTATTGTATAGATGCTGCAGAGTTTTGGCAGTAGTTTCCTTGACAGTAAAATTTCATCGTCCTCTGTCTGTTCAGTTGCCTGTCATATTTGCTCAGCAGAAAATGAAATTTTGGAAGTGGTATGTTTGTGTTTAATCTGCATCTAGCAGAGGAGGAATGATGCTATGAATGCAGGGATAACACAGGTTTTAAAAATAGGACAATAAAAGCTTCTGAAGCCAAATCATCATAGGTTTACTGGTTAGAGCTGTATTTGCATTCAACATCCCTTTTTTTCACTTTGATTCTAACGATATCCATTCACCTCGATCTTTACTGCTGCCCTGTACCAGTGCTTTTTTTCTTTTTTTTTTCCCCACTGTCGTCCTTTACAGTTAGCTTGATGATCCTCGTCTGCTGAAGGAGGCCTCTCCTTGGTCTCCTCTAATCTCATAGGTCACTTTACATTAGTCTTTGGGGAAATATTTCCATTGGTAAGATGTCTTAAGACCTTTAACCCTTCAAAAGCATTGGGTCTCCTTGCTCCCTGTGGTTCTGGGCTTCATTGCTGCAGGATGAAAAACATGCTCTTGGTCCTGTGCACAAGAACTCTTCTCGGTCCAGCTCTTGGGAATACTGCTGATGTTGGGGGACCTTTGCTTTGCTTCTGGTGTAGCTGTTGGGGCAGTTGCATGCTGGTGCTTAAAATAACGACTTTCAACCTTGTTTTTATAAAAACAAATGATCCTCAGCCTTTGTGCTTGAGCTATTGATAGACGATTTTGCTGTCATCTGTTTTTGTGAAATGATTTTTCATTCATTCCTTTCTGGATTTGGGGAGTAGATCAGCTGGCCAGAGGAAGGCAAGTTGAAACACCCCAACTGCTTTGTAGAGTGATAGTAGGATCACAACAGTATATCCTACATTTTGTGCTTGTGCTCTTACTCCTATTGATGATAGTGCTGTGTTTTTGAGAACAGATCAGCTACTTATAACAAACAAGTAACTGGCTCAGCCAACATTTGTTCAGATTTTCTGGGACACCTAAGTGCCCCAGTGGACAGGTGCTGGAGAGGTTAGCCTGGGTCAAGATGTTGTATGAATACGCCTGTAACCCTAACTTATGCATATCAAATTTACCCTGGAACAGTTGTCTCAAGCTTCAAAAAAACTGATATTTCACTCAATTGTTTCTTGTGTTTTCTGGTGTGTGGACGGTACATGCAAAGGCAGCCTTAATTGTTTTTGTCTTTGCTGGGAGAGGTCTCCCAGTGCTTGTGAAGGCTAGTACTAGAAGCCGTCAGGCTGGATTCTACCATAAATTGTTTTCTCACGTTAAAAATCTGTGATGAGTGCTTTTGAGATATAAGTACTCTAATGACATTGTGCAGCGTTTCTTTTAAGTCCATTAGGGGATGTTCAGAAAAAGTTTTCATGCTACAGAAATTTTGAGTTTCAACCAGTTTCTCTTTTTCTTTTTTCTTTCTTTAATTAATTGCAGATCAGCTGGAGCGCGTGTTCTTACGTCTTGGCCATGCAGAAACAGATGAGCAGTTACAGAACATTATTTCCAAATTCCTACCCCCTGTTCTCCTCAAGCTGTCCAGCACACAGGAAGGAGTTCGCAAAAAGGTAAGGGTTCAATTTACCATAAAGATATATTGTCCTGATCAGGGAGAAGGAAATGCCTGTGATGTATGATATTTGCTATGCTTGGATGTTCTCTGTTGAGAAAATTACTCTTTGAGGAGATTTTATCATTACCATAATAGAGAATTGGTTCAGTACATCTGTTAGAGCTTAAACAAAACAGTTAGTGCTTGTGTCAGCACGGGTTTTGCAGATGTGTGGAGACTGCATTTGTTTGCACTTGAGGCCAGCTAGCTCCGAGTTAGCTTGGGACCAAGGCTGCTTCCATAGGGACGGTTGCCTTGGGTTCCGGGGCTGTTGTGCTTCCACCTGACTTAGGGCACGTGTGAAGCAAGCTGCCTTCTGTGCACAAAATACCATGAAGCCATACTCATTGATGTCATTCACTTGACTGATAACTGGAATAAGAGCGAGAACCAAGTAATTGTGAAGATGGACTGTCATACCTACCTGAAAAAAATCAGTTCCGTGGTACATAAGACGGCTTTATCACAAAATTTATTCAGGTACCTTACTTAATATGTACCAAAACTGTTTGATTTTTGCCTGTAACCAGACATAAGGAGCAAGGACCAAGCAGTTTTAGAGGTGGAATTTCATATATAACTATCAGCATTCAGTTTCAGGGGAATTCAGTTTCCTACATTAGGTTTTAGGTCTGGTAATAGGAGTGGATTGAAATGTTTTAGAGCAGAGTGCAGATGTAGTGTAGGGGGTTAGTGGTGGAAAAGAAGTTTTTCATAAGTCCCTCTGTCTTGTAGAAATAGGGAAATGATCATACTGTCACTGCATTTATAAATAGATTTCAGAACCTGCAAGTTACTGTAGCATAGATTTTTCTCAAAGTTCTGCACAAAACATGTCTCTAAGAGTGATTGCATCAAAGTGGATCTGTCAAAATCCAGGATATTCCTCTGACTGCCCTGGAGGACTCGAGACCCTGGCAGGGGACTCAGAGACCTTGGCACGGCGTCAAAGACACCTGTGCCTTTGATTTTAACCTCTGGAAACAATTACCAATTTTGTGCGAAGAGTTACAAGCCACAGGAGTTTGAATAGAATGATAGTGAATTTATCACAGGGTGAAAATGTAGAATTTTGGGGTTTTATAATGGGAGTTCCGGAGGCAAGATGGAGGGATATGGGCATGTCCTGTCCTTCCTCTTGTTTCTTCTTAGCCTCCATCTTCTGCTGTGATGGCACTTTTGGATTGGTTTAGAGTAGAGACAGACTGTCTAACATTGGTGATAGGTATTGGAAAATTATTGTAAATAAAGTACACGTAGTTTTTAGCATAAAAAAATAACACCCCCCTGAGAGCGGTCAGTGTGCCTGAACCTGACCTACCAGACAGACCTTGGCGGGTTGGAGAAAGAATGTGTTACATAAGAGAAAGTAAACAACCTTGAGAACGAGAGCCAAGCAATCCTGTCTTCTTCTTTGGACTTGGGGCTGGAAAAAGAGACTTTCTGTAGAGCACCTCGAGGTCATCTGAACACCAGAGACCTTGTCATGGATCCATGGATGTCATGCCATTCCACCGTGCTGAAGGACAGATACTCCAACTCAGATGGGGTGTTCTTCTGAATACCTGCTTACCGTGTGTGCTTGAAGCTGTGAAGAAAAGCATTTAACCAGCTGCTGAAATTTCCTAGGGTATTTTTGTATGATCTTTCTCTCTAACCTAAAATCTGTTGTCAGTTATTTGGGAGTGTTGGAAGATTCAGGAAAGGGGGAGGACTAGTCTTTTGAAAATTAAATTTTAAGAGGCCTCTTGAAATCACAAGCCTACTTAAGGGTGTATTGTACTGGTAGTCGTTAATAGTTTTTACATTAGAGTGAATAATGAAATAGAATGCATTTCTTCTTCATTTTAGGTGTTTAAACTCTTGATTTTCATTCTCACCAGATGATTATAATACAAGTAATTATAGCACTTGATCATTTGAACATGTTTCTTGAGTTCTGTATTAGTATCTCCTACCCTTTCTCAGAGAGATCTGTGTAGACAGGTTTTTTTTCCTCTCTAAAATAGTATGAATTTTAAATGTTGCAATAAATTTACAGCAGCAAAATCTGGAAGCTGTCAGTGTTACTTAGTTTGTTAGTTTCTCTCTGATAAACAATGTTTTGATCACATGCTTGCAGTCAGCTCTGCAGTTTCTCTGGATTATAGCTGGACGTTATTTTGTTTGAGACCTAGTCATGGAGTGGATGTAAAGATGGTGTCTAAGAGGCTGCTCATATGCAGCTCAGCATCCATATGGTTCTGCAGTTTCCATTATGGGCTTCAGTGACAGCATATTATGACCAAGGCAATGATCCCTTGAAAACACAGGACACCCTGTCTTTTTGGCTTGAATTGTTTGGAGTCAACATGAATCTAGGACTGACTGTGACTGGTTTTGCCGGAACTGAATTGACTTCATCTAATGTCACTTCCATTTTTTTGCACCACCTCTTTTGAGAATCTAACGAAGTTTGCAAGCAACATGCAGATGTTCAGTGTGATTTCTCAGAATGGATAATGGTTCCAGAGTAGAAATTGTAGTTTTTCAATTTTCTTCATTCAGTTATGATACCTCCTTCAGGAGATTTACAATTGGCACTTCGGTGATGCTAAGAAACTGCCTAATGGGATTGTAGAATCATGGGGTAATTTGGGACTTTAGAAGGTCTCCAGAGCAATCTCCTATTTAAAACAGTCCATTACAAGTTCAGTTCAGGATGAAGGTGGAGGTTTTATCAAGATGGGTCTTGGAAAACCTCTGAGAATAAAGACTGTACAAACCATCTGGGCCCGAACTTCACTACTTGATAGTCTTCATCATGAGGGAATACCACAGTGCACCTCTCTTGTTTCTACACACTCTGGCCCCAGTTTTGCTTTGCTGTCTGTCAGAGTCCGGAGTCATTCCCCTCAAGCATCTGCCTGTTCCCATTGGCATTGCTGCTGGAGCTCTCCCCACCCAGGCAGGACTGCACATTGCTTCTGCCTAACATTCACAGTGCCCCTGTTGGCTTCTCCTCTTGTTTGAAGGATTTCAGTTCTGTAACATTCTACTCCTAACAGTTCTCGTACACTTATTTGGTAATTTTATTATGGGTGGGGATATTTTTTTTGCCTGCTTTGTGATTTGGAGTTATTCTGCAGCTCAGTATAGAGCAGGAGTGCAGATTTCCAAGCCAGAGACAGTTTTGACAGATAGTAACCAGTCTGTGGAGAGAACTGATCATCTTCAGTAATCCTTTCTTATATTTCTGTTGATGGATGTTATTGATTGTGGTGTGGTTTGTGACTTTTGTGTTTGTCTTAGCAGTGGCATGGTTTCAAGATAATATAAATGATGGCTGCTGATTTCTTACAAATCTAATAATCAGTTAGATCAGGCCTGGTTTCTTATACTAAGCCTGCCTAATGGATTATGGTTGATGATTGGACCCCAAATTAGCAACATTAATGGTGGTTCTTTCAAGTTTGTTTGTTGTTTTTTTTTTTCCTTCCTGTCAGGTCATGGAGCTGCTGGTTCATCTGAATAAACGCATCAAAAGTCGACCAAAAATTCAGCTCCCAGTAGAGACACTGCTAGTTCAGTATCAAGATCCTTCTGCAGTGTCATTTGTCACTGTAAGTGTTCTTCCAAGACTGTTTGCTGGTTTACTTTAGCAAGGAGAATATTCTTTAAAGCTCCTGTATTTAGCTCTGACAGTTTTCCTAGCAGGTATGTAATTGTTGTGAGGTTGATGTTTTAAGAGCTTTTTTTATATTCAGTTTTATAATGTGGTGTGGGTGAAACTTGGTTTCATAGATCATTTTGCTGTTCAAGTTAGACAGTTACTCTTAATATTTCATGGTTGCATGAATTGTCATTGCTTGTATTGTAAAGGGTCTGTTCACTGGTAAAAGCTGCATTTTGCAAGCAACTACCAATCCTTATCCTGATATCTGCAGGATCAGAGTTTTAAAACACCTTTATCTCTTTGAACTCGTGAGGACCTGTATTTTTATGTGGTGTTAGGGTCAGGACTGTAGCTGAGCAAGATGAAAAAAATGTTACTTTATAGATTGTGAAACTTTCGCAGATTATTTCTTTCAATCTAATTTAAAAAGTGAAAATGGTTTTATAAGTTTTTCCAAAACTATGAGACAGTTTACATTTCAGTTTTGATAGGTCTGTTGCAAATCATCATCATGAAACAAAAGTGATTAAATCATAGGGAAACTTTGTGCTTTTCGTTTTACTGTTAAGTCCTGTGTGTAGCATAAATTAAAAATATGACATCTTAGAAATGTATGGAGAAATATTTAGACTTTAAACAGCAGTGACATACATAAAAGTAGTCTCATGTTGTCCTCAGCAAGTGGCATTATCTGGAATTCACTTTTTAGAAATGACCAAGACTTCTGGAGTGCGTATGTCTTGTAGAGCAAAACAAACCATCTTGTTTAGAGACGTACTTGACAAACTCTGTATTTGGTTGTACTTGTCAAAAGATCTTTTCGTTCAGGTATCTCAGCAATGCATATTCCTTTGCATCATAAGGCTTCATAGCATTTTAACTGAAGTGTCATCTGCAAAGTAGTGTAGTGTACTACAACACTCTTCTTTAACATTGCTTTCAGCCAGGTCATGGAACACAACTCTTACCTCTGCAGTTCTTGGCTGGATTTCGATGAACAGCATAGTCCAGTATTCAGTATTGCTCTGCTGTGCTGTCCTGTTACTGGGCTTTTTTAACTGCATTTGCTGCTTTTAAATGAGGTGATTTAGAAACATGTTTTTAAGAGAAATTTTGTCTATGCTGCTGACTTTGTATTTATTCAGTATTGTATTCTATTTTATTTCAGAAATAGGTAAGAGAGATCATTACATTTGCTTTATTGTAAGCTGTTGCTTAGTTACAGCTGCTTTTGGTGAAATTGACAGTGAAAAGACAAACCAGAGAGAGCTTTTTTCATTGTTTTTTTTCCCACCTTTTAAAGCAGAGGCCCAGCAAGACCTACTCTGACTAGTCCTTGCTGAGTATCCACTATAATGGTTGTCAATCTGTTAAGTCTTAGACTTAAGAAATTGGTCTTGCAAAACATATATCGTTTCCAATACCCAATTATGTAACAGAACATACAACAAGAGTTTAAGGAACACATACTTCTTTTCCATTGCTGCAATACTATGTGCTTTTTCTACCCCTTTAGAATTTTACCATAATTTATGTTAAGATGGGATACCCCCGTCTGCCTGTGGAAAAACAATGTGAATTGGCTCCAACCCTTCTCACTGCAATGGAAGGGAAACCTCAGCCACAACAAGACAGGTATGACTTCTTAGTCTTGGAGAGAATTTTGTTGGTATTTGTTTTGTAAAATAATTTATATTAGTTGTTAAAAGATTTCTTTTCCTTAATGCTATCTTCATGACTTAGGATGTTCTTGCCATGTACAATTTGGATCAGTAAATCAATTATTTGAATGGTACAAGAAATTGTTATAGTCCAATGCTGTAATAATATACAGAATCTGCAGCAGCAGACTCCCTATATGATAAGAGATCTGTGTTATGATGGAAGTGAAATGCCTGTCCATATCCCCCATGCATCTCCATCAAGTTCTGGTTTCCAGTTTAAGGCCAGACCTTCAGTAGATGCCCTCTGACCAGCTGCGGGAGCAGTGCTAGATGTCTCAGATTGGCCACTCTAAATTGAGAGGTAGTGTTTCAAGTTAGTAGGAGTTTTAACTAAGTTGTAATAGGTGAAAAAAAGAGTGTTGGGAACTGGTGTATACTAAGAATCTCTATGGGTGGTCCTGGTTCTTACCTACACTGAGATGAGTTTCCACTGTGTTGGTATTGGAAAATGTCATTAAAATCATGTCTTCATTCCCTCTACATACAATAATGGTGTAAAAATATTTTAAAATTACATTACTGAAAGGTCTTGAGTAAAATCTTGTTCCATTCATGAGATTAGTGTGAAAATACTTGAAGCATGTTTTTTCTCTGTTGAAAAGGCAAGTACATGAGTGAAGAGAGCTTTGGAAAATCCGGCTGTACTGCTAGACATTTGCCAATGGGTCTTAAGGATGAGACAGCCCTATACTGTATTTTGTGGTGTAATTGTGAAACTGTCAAAAATCTGGACAAAGACAGTGACTTTTTCTCTCCAGATGTCTGCATGCATGCAGACACATATATTCCATTTTAAGGACAAATCCTAATTTATCTTCTGCTTTCCATTTTTAAGTACATTAGGTGGTAAATAGAAGCCACTGGATTGTGAATATGTTCAACTTTTGTTAAGATTTTCTTTTTTTTTGCTATTAAGGAACAGGTTTGTTGTAAAAGGTTTTTCTCTTGTATGTTATAAGTAAACAGGTGTGGTTTTTTTAAATGGTTGCAGTAAATGTAATTGTTTTTCAGCCTAATGCATCTTCTAATACCAACCCTTTTTCACATGAAATACACTGCTGAACCATTGAAAGCAGCAGCTTCTCCATTTAATCTTGCTGAAAAACCAAAGACTGTACAGCTGCTTTTGGACTTTATGTTGGATGTTCTTCTTATGCCTTATGGGTGAGTTGATACCAGTCTTCTCTAGCATTGATGTGTTCTTTATGTGTGAAACAGTACAAACTGCATCCTTGAAAACACATTTAAAGTGTGCTTTTACTTCCTGACTCAAATGAAATCAGTAGAAAAGTACAAAAGAAGTTGATAATTGTAAGAACCAGATAGCCAACCCTTTCAAAGAGAAGCCTGACAAAAATGTGTCCCCATCTTTCTGCAGTTGAGTTTTTAGGCTTATTGTTCTGAGATCATAAGCAAGAATAATCTCTAAAAACTTGTGCTTTCCAGAGTTGAGCCTTTGAACACGATTGGTCTTCTGTCTGTCTTCTGGTGAAAAATCTTCAAACTACACTTATGTTGTCTTAGTGTGAACACTGTTTTTGAAAGCAAGAAGAATGTACAGAACAACTTGAGTTTACTGATCACTGCTTGTTAGGAGCATTCTAGTGTCTAAAATCAATACTTTCTCAAAATGTTTTTCCCACTAACTTTTTTTTGGTTTTTTTTTTTTTGTGTGTGTCTTTGTATTGCTACAGGAGCTTTTGCTTTGGAAAAAAATAGAAATGGTTTTGATGGTTGAACGTGCTTCTATGTTTTTCCTGGCAATAAAAGTCTCATAGGATTGGTGCCAGTATGATCTATTTGAACTCATAGTTCTTGCTCACCTGAGTGGATTAACCTGAAGGAATGAATTTAAAATAACAAGCACATGGTCTTTCTCCATGTCCATTTGTTGGGGGCCATGCTTTCCATCAGATAATTAGGGAGCCACTTCCCTTTCATTCAAATATACAGAATCTTGCAGCACACAGTTTCAAATGCCTGTTCTTTCAACTCTTCAGTTGGCTCAGGTTAATTGCCCTTAGCTTCATCCATGGCTGTAGCTTCAGCAGATGAATCCTTGGGCTTTCCAGTCCTTTCCACACTTTAATACTCTGGCCAAGCATGAGTTTTTAAATCACAGAATCATTTAGTTTGGAAGAGACCTCTGAGAAAACACTCAGAGACACTGAAAGTAGGAGGTACAGATTTTAATTTTCTTTCCAGAAGGTGCTAGAGAGTGTCTTGAGTTAGCCTGTGGCTCTAGTTGTCTGTCTCTTAAAGTCTTGCTCCCTGGGGTGAAGCTGTTTGCAGTGGTTCACAGCTAATTTATGCTTGTTAGAACTTGGTCCGTCTTTGTCCAGTTGTGATTTAGCCTTACTAGTTTGCTGCAGTAAAGCAACCAAAAAGCTTAAGTGTAGGGTTTAAAGCTCATAATAAAGTGTTTAAAGTTTTAACTAACGAGACTTAGAATTAATTCCTATTGTTGAGATTGTTTACCTTTTTGTTGCCTGTGTGCTGAATGCAAAATGGGAGGCTGGCTGGGGCAAAAGAATTCTTGCTGGCCTCTGCAAGTGCAATTTTGAGGCCATTTGGCCATCTTCCAAGGATACATGGAGCAGTGGTGTGGCTTTTATAAAAGCATGAAGGTGAGCACAGGGCAGCTGGGCTAGCTGGTCTTATGAAAGAACAAGCTCCATAAACTTATTTTTATTTTTGCTTTCCTTCTCTCCCCAGTATTAAAACTGCCATTTTCCAAGACAGTATCTCATTTATTTATTTTTTTACATCAGGATGTTTCCTGCCACTTGTGTTGCATATGCTTCATTGTTTCCCTTGTTAGGTTTGTATTTTTTATAGAAATCATACAAATGTTAGTGGAGCTTTTTACATGAGTTTCATGTAGTACAGCATGAGTATTTACTTCTAATACAAAATAAATAATTTTTTCTGGTTTGTAAGCTAAGGACTCTTTCTGGAAATGCCGGTGGACCCTTCCCTTTTCTAACTGAAGTTTGTTTTCATTTGCTGTGATATTGTTATGGCTTTTGCAGAATATGTTGGGATAATTGTCAGCAGAGCCTCAAATTCTATCTTATGTTAGCGTCATGGGATTAATTAGAGAAAAATAATCAAGTTGGACAAGTTATGTGTCTTTCTCAATTCCAGAATCTAATTCAGCTGGTAATGTGGATTGGAAAAGCCTCTAATAAAAATCTTTCCCTGCCTGCTTAGGTTTGTATTGAATGAATCTCAAAGTCGACAAAATGTACCCTCAGCCCAGGGGTCTTCATCAAGTAGCGTGGGAGGTCCTGGAATCCCTCAGCCACCTCCAGGGATGAGCTTTTATGCAGCCAAAAGGGTTATTGGAGATAGTCCATGGACCCCAGAGCTGCTAGAACAGGTATTTAGAGCTGTGGGGCTGGTCCGTGGTGAATTGTGGATATACTAATGGGACAGTTGCAGATGGAGGAATGGAAAGCTGGAGGAAAAATAGGTAACTGATTCTGACCAGGTCTTTAGTTGCCCTGAGGAAATTTACTGAGGAATTTTGCATGATGCCTTAAGGAATTTAGCCGGGGAGGAAGGTGATTGGGAAGCAGCCATGACTGCAGCCTACTCTTGTGTTTTACTCTGAAAGGTTGCAACAGTGTCTTCCAAAGCATCCCTTTTCAGCAGTGATGTAACAAGTATCCCATAATGGTGATGCTGGTACTTTGCTGCAGATAACTTTGACTGGAGGCAAGCTAAGAGAGGGAGAGCATGTGAACTTCTTCTTAAGCAAGCAGAAGCCCTGATTTGAGACAACTGAGGTGCTACAGTTACTGTAACATCCGCTTTCTTGTCAGTAACCCTGCTTTTCCCTGGTGTTGAACAGTGTAAGCTGGGGATAGTGAAGTTCATTGAGGCTGAGCAAGTGCCCGAACTTGAAGCTGTTATACACCTGGTTGTAGCCTCCAGTGATACAAGACACAGCGTTGCCACTGCAGCAGACCTTGAACTAAAGAGCAAGCAAAGGTAAGGTCTGGATGGTTGGAAAAGATGGTGTTAGTATTCCTGAAACAGCTATTGCAATGAATGTAGTGCTCCAGAGAGACTGTGCTGGAGGTGAGGAAGGCTGAGGTTCCCTGTATGAGGTTCCCTCATGAAGCTGCCATGTCTTCCCACTGGGCTGGGAATGATGTGGTTTGCAGTCTTGCAGCTGGAAATGTCGCTTGTCTCCAAAGCTCACAGCTTTAGCTGTGTGGGTTTGATCATTTTTGGAATCACTTCTGAGCCATTTTCTTACCAAATAATAAAAAATAGCAGTGGTTTCCACATTGCCCCCCTGTGGATTATCAATTGTCAATAAGGCTTTAGTAAATGATTCCCAGAAGAGTATACTTTCATTTAATTTATTAGGCGAGTAAAGAGACTAATTGTGAAATGGATCATAGTCTAGAAAGTTTGGCAAACACTGTTGTCAGTTATTACTGAAGCTTCTCCTCACCTGCAGTTCGCCCCTCATCATCTAAAAGACAATGCTTCTGTCTTTAACTCATCAAGGGGCCAGAGTAATGGCTGTTGATACTGTTTGCTGAGACATTGACAATGGGAGATTTGCTGGCTCATGTAGGAGGCTGGAGCAAGATAGGGCCATCTTTGAAATATGTATGTGGCTTCTGTTGAATTATTTAACATGGAGTCGGATTTTTCATGTGAAACCTTCTGCAGCTGAAGTTTGTTCAGGTGCCTCAGTCGTGACAGGGGAGATGATTCTATTAAATGATGAAGCATGATTAAGAAAGCTGGTCTCTCCTTCTTGTCTTATCTTTCCTTCTAATGAGAAAGATGTCCAGAGAGAAAAATAACTGTGTGGACAATATGTAATGTTAAATGTCTTTTATAGGAAATGTATGCTGGTTCACAGATTACTGATTGATATTCAATTGGTAGATTACCATGGTCTGTATGTCTTGTTTCAGTAGCAGAGAAGGGAGCATGTGGGTTTGTAACAAATTACTTGCTAATCATGTTGTCAGAAATTGTTAAAGTGAAATTAGTTCACATTCTTTGTGAGTATATATTATGTGGATGTGGGAAAAGAGGTCAGAAGTCAAACTGTGAAGTTCTATGTAAATTTTGGGACTGACATGAATATGATGCAAAATGCTGTATTTTAGGAAGTAGTCAAAGGTCAGAATCATAACATGTTTTTGTTCAATATGGTTTTTTCCTTCAGTTTAATTGACTGGAACAATCCTGCTATCATCAACAAAATGTATAAAGTGTATCTTGGGGATATACCACTGAAAACCAAGGAGGTAAGATTTGCCCCCAGAGTTGTCTATCTTCTTAATTGCTGAAGAAGTAATATTAGTTGTCTTACTTTAAAAGTAAAAAACATATTTGTATTTCTTTAATCTATCGCTTCCTTTGATATCTGCTTTCACTGAATATTCATGATATTTGAGTAATTTTTTTCTCTGTGCCAGTGTGTTCTGATTTGCAGGAGAAAGTAATTTACTGTTGTCCAGAGATGCACTGTTTAATCTCTGTTTCTGACAGGGATCTGTGCTGAAACCAGAAATGAAACGAGAGTCAGTCAGCACCCGTGTTAAATTAAAGATAGTTCCTCATCTTCTACGATCCCAGCAAGCTGCAGAAATGTTCCCAGCTAACATTCAGGTGATGCTTATTTTCCAAAGCTACACTTCCTAATAAGTTTGATGATACAGTTCCTCCAGTACTTAGAGTTAGGAAGCATTGTTACTGATGACAGTGTTTAAAGAAGAGGGGGAATGAAAATCTTTGAAAGTGAAGCCAGACACTCTGTAATCTGCTCCTTCCTTTTCGTCAGGTGGTGTATGATGGACTCTTCGGCGCAAACACAAATGCAAAACTGAGAAGTCTGTCTTTGCAGTTTGTACATCATATTTGTATCATGTAAGTAGTTCAGAGAGAACAGTGTTTCTTAGCTATTTGCCTAGAAGCCACTCTGTTCAGTAAAGACATAACTGAACCAATGAATACTAAAACACAGGGCAGGTAGGGGTTTTTTTACTTAATCTGGAAAGCTTAGTGTGTCTGTGCTTGCACACAGTAATTTGTAATATCTCATCTTAACACAGTCGAGAGAAGTGATACTAGAGAAGAACCTTTTCAGGGATGCAAAAGATAATATTTTGTTGGTTTCTCTAATTGCAGTTGTCCAGAGAGTAAAATAAAGCCCTTAGGTCCAATGCTTTTAAATGGACTTACAAAGCTGATCAATGAATACAAAGAGGTAAGATGAAAAATTTTTTACTATAACTCTTCATGTGAATACAAGCAAAAGTTAAATTTATTTATGATGGGAACTGATGTATCTTTTTTTGTGTTTGCTTGAGAGGTTGCTGGAGAATACCTTTTAAGAATTTTTGTTGGAAGAGAAGCAGATATTTTAAAATGCTATATATCAAAATTCTTTTATTTATGTAACACTGATAGATATGTGCTTGGGCACCAATTGCAAAATCTATAGAAAGTAATAGTGTTAGTAATATAAAGAGAGAAGTCATAGTATCTAGCTGTCCTTACTCTGGAGCATACAAGGACCTCAACTCTGGATGTTTATCCCATTGTGTTAAGCATCTGTATAGGCCTGCTTGTTATACATTCCATCCTGTTTATCCAGGGATGGTATTACTGTGAGAAGGGTTTTACCAAAGAGAACTGCAGATACCAGTCTGGCCTGATGAGGTGTTTCCAGTGCCATTTCAGAAGTCAAATTCTCCATGATACTCCTACATGTATCATAGAAAGGGCGGATGTTGCAGATCACCTTTTCTGCAGCTTTGAGCTTCTTGCTGCTTTGTTTGACCTTTGAATGTGACCTTCTGGCCTGAGTTGGCATTTGAATGCATGGGACACCCTGCCATAGGGAAGGGAATGAAAAAGGAGGAAGTAATCCCCTGTGTATAAATGTGCTGTATTGGTCATCCGCAGGATGCATTTTGCAGACAGCTTCCTTTGTTTACAGCTGCTGTTCAGAGCCAGTGGTTTCTGTCCCTTTGCTACTGTTTCATATCCTCACTGAATCTCCTTACTTGTTTCTCTTGAACTAAAGTGTAGTTAGCTGAGACCAGAAGAGAGATTTGCATTTTGCCACAATTTGCAGTTTCTCTGTTTCTTAGACAAAAGTGTCCTCCCTTTTTTTCTATATGTTTTTATTCTTGGATAGAAATACTTTATATTTTAGGATTTTTTTTCCATGAAAGCCTGCTTGAGCAATTTTAAGACAGGATTTAAAGTAACTGTTTATTTATAAAAGATATACCAGTGTGTATTTCTGGTTTCGCTAAATTCTGTCTATTGTTTTATTATTCAAGGATTCAAAACTGCTATCAATGGCATATTCAGCAGTTGGAAAGCTCTCCAGGTAACCGAAACATCATTTAAGCAATGGGACATTGAACAACTTCTCCAGAGTAACCAGTTAATTTGTCAGCAGCAAGTTTTATGCCACCTACCAATTTTACAGTTGAGTGCACAGTGCAGAGAAAAGTGCTCTTCTTGTGACAACTTTAGGGATGCAAAAAGAAATATGTTTTCAGCTGATAGCTTCTCTAGCAGTGATTAATGGCACCTCATGAATTATGCACAGAATTTAAGAAATGGTTCTGCATTCTGGATTGCCAGAAATACAAATTTAAGGAATGTACAGCAAAGACCAGAGTGCATGAAGCTAGGCAAGTGGTATGTTCAGTCATGTGCTGGTGATCCAAGTGGTTGTCCATAAAATGTCTCACTTTCCAAACTGTGTTAAGGGAGGGAGAATGTGCTGCTTTATGGTAGATATGGCTAAGATAGAGCAAACTTCCTGTGCTGGCTCTAATTGTTCGACACTTAAAATTTGGAATGAGGGGAAGACCAATGAAGTGTGAAGCATTTCAATTTAATAAAGCAAAAGCTTCATGGATTAAAATATCTTGTTTCAGCCGAATGCCTCAGCTCTTTACCAAGGATATAGCACTGGTACAGCAGTTTTTTGAAGCCCTATGCAAGGTGGGTGCTGATGGGGCTTTGGGAAATCATTATTGTTTTCTTCTGATTTTGCTGGATTCTTGACACTATGCACTGTAAAGTGAAAACTCTTTGTTTTTTTACTGCAGGAAGATGCTGATACTAGGCTTGCCATTCAAGAGGCATTGTCTATGATGGTTGGAGCATATAGTAACTTGGAAGGAGCCCAGCGTACCCTGATGGAAGCTCTTGTAGCTTCTTATTTAATAAAGGTATTTTCAGTGGAGTCGAAATCGCATACCTTAAAAAAAAGTGAATGCTTAATTGTCTTCCTGTTTCCTGACACTTCCTGTTAGATAATTCTGGATCAGATCTTCCTTTTCTTACTGAATGTATTGGCCTGTCTGGGAGAAGGTAGGGTGTGTATGCTCAGATAAAATATTTTTAACATGGCTCGGTGATGGCAAGGAAGGTAATACTGCAGTTCTCTATTTGTGTTCTGTTTAGCAAAAATCCAAATCCATTACAATTGCATTGTATGTTTCTCATAGTCTTCTCCTTAGAAAACTTCAAGAAGTAAATGCTTCAGGGACAGTCTTCTGAAACACTGTGGGACATTGAGAGTTTGGTAGAAAGGATCATTCACTCCTAAGTGGGGTTTCAGCAGGCTGTGTGATATGTGACATAAGGCATCTGTGGACCTCTCCAGGAGCTTAGCCTTGAGACACTAAATCAGACTTGACTTACTCATATTTTGAGTACCTTGTTTGTGTTCAGAATACACCAGAGGTCTGGATTTTCAGAAGGAGTGAGTGTTGTATACCCTGTGTTTGCGTGAGTACCCAGTCTGACTGTGAAGGTTGTATGTATTTCTAGTGTAAGAGATAATTTTCATGCTGACAACTCCTTTGCTCAAGGGATCTAAATCTCCAGGCAATACCTTTTTGAGACTATGCATACCTTACAGACACAATCACCACCATGAACTGGTATTTCTTTCCCACCTCTCCTAAGCATAGCTCTGTTTTCTGTAGCAAGATGATATATGTCGTTTCATTTCAAAACTGCCTGGATGGAGCAGTTCAGTTTTTCAAGAATTAGTATGATTCCCTGAAGTGTGTGTGTGTTTAATTAAACATTTAATTCCCCACTTGTGTGTATATGAGAAGTTTGCTTTTCTTTGCCCTGTCTCGTGCTATATGAACTGTAAGCATGCGTAGTGTCTCAAAATCTCTAAACTTTGAATCATGTTGGTACCAGAAGTCAGAAAAAATGACTGATGATGTACAAATGGTGAGTGAAAGTCATTACTGCTGTCATTTAAGACTCAACCATATGTTTGTATCTTTTCCCTTTAAGCCTGAAGTTCAAGTACGTCAAGTGGCTGTAAAATTTGCTAGCACAGTGTTCCCTCCAGATCATATCCCTTCCAGATACTTACTCCTGTTAGCTGCAGGAGACCCGTAAGTTGTTTTCCTTTATAAATTGTTTTCTCATATATATACTTATGTATGTTTGTGTATATGTGTATATATGTGGGTCTACATACATATATATATACATATATATGCATATGCACACACATCTGTATATACATTCAGTATAATATATATATATTTGCATTAAGTATGAATACATGTATTTGTATGTGCATCAGTTTGCACATAAATAATGTGAAGAAAATTAAATATGGTAATTTGGAAATCAAACTTCTCGACAGTTTCATGGAGAGCTGTTACTCTGCTCTACTTGAGATTGTTTTTCTTGTTTCAGATGAACTGCAGTCGTTAAAGCATTTCATACTAATGATCAGTTGCAATTGCAAAAGTAAAAATGCATTAACTGAAATCACTTTTACAGTATCTAGAAGTTTTTTTTTCCTGGCAAATTCTGTCAGTCTATTTTTAGCTTGTATTTGCAGAGAGTTGAGCATGTGGTTTTGAGAGTTGCCACTCTGCTGAAGAGTAGGTGACTCCTTAAATTACAGTAATCATTTCATTTGCAGTTTTCTGCCCACTGCAGTGTAAGTGGTGGGGTTTTTTCCCCAGCTTACTTTAATTACTAAAATTTTGATGGAAGCAGCTATTGTGTAACTAAGGAAAGCTAAGCAGATTAGCTGCAACAACCAGCTCTGTCATTGCAGTGTCAGCACTGTTTCAGGAGTAGTTATCTATTGTTAAGTAGATAATGATAAACCTAGTAGGTGGCAGCTGAAGCTTGACTATAGGAAGTGATAGGGAGAAGTAGCAAATAGGAGAACGAGGATGTGGGAACCAGAAACTGATGGTGAAACCTAGAAGGATGTAGGAGGAATAGAAGTGAGCTCATCCAGACAGTTTTGCAGAGAGCACTCAGTACTATCCCTTTTTCTTTCCTGTCTCTAAAATAAACAAATATTAAAAGTTGTAGTGGAAGATTTTTTTCTCTCTCTCTTTCAAAAAAAACCCAACCCACGTCTCATTTAAAAACTGTTCTCTCTCCCCCAGCTTCCCAACATATCTTATTGCTCATTAAAGGCTTTTTGTTCTGTGCAAATAATGTCTGTTTCTCATCTTTTCTTCTGAAAGGCGGGAGGAGGTACATGGAGAAGCCCAGCGAGTACTGAGAACATTTTCTGGAAAAAATGAAAAGGAGAGTTCTGGGAAACAGATGCCTTCCTTCCCTGAAATGGTCCATTACATTCAAGACAAGGTACAGTGCTTCTGACACAGTAAAGACAGAGATATGTGATACTCAGGCATGGGAAAGGTGTGGTCTTGCCTTCTCTGTGTCTGTTTCCTACAGCTGCCCCAAGGAATAAAATTAGTGAAAATCAAAGTAAGAACCACGCATAGTATTTCATTGCCAAGATTACCACTCGTCATCACTTTCTGCTGGCAGTGATTGCAAGAAATCCAAATGTTAAGTAGCGAGACAGATCTTTTAATAAAGGGAATGTTTTGCTTTCTTGCAATTTGTGCAGTTGATATGTGGAATGAGGAATCCAGTTCTCAAGGGTTATAATCCAGCATGTTTTGCAAACACAGTTCCTGAAGGTGCAAGAAGACTACTTTTTATTTGGCTAAAATATTGTTTGTGTTACACACTTCTGTGTATAGTAGCTGTACTAGGCTTATAAGCAGTAAAAGAGATGTGGAGAGTCACTGACAATATTTTTTCTTATGATAGCCTACCTTTTAAAAAATGTCAGAAGTATGTAATTTTGAAGCACATGTGATTTAGCATGAGATCTGTGATAGCAGAATGCTTACACCTGAGAGATTTCTTGTGAAATATGTGATCTGGTGGTGTTGTACTCTACTAATACTCTGAAGTATTTGAAGCTCTGTCAGAAAACTTGCTTTTTTGTCCAGAATGCTGATTACTTAAGTAGAGATAAAAAAATTAGGAAACCAAGATTCAGTTTTAGATAACACTCTTAAATTCTGTTGTGCTGTAGTTAGTTTTAAAGTTTTACTTAACATTCATAATGTTACTAAATAATTATGGATCAGTGTAGTTCAATCACTAGTGATAAAAGCAAGAGTCCATCAATCATGGGGGAATTAAAATGTTTTTGAGTACTTTTCAGATCTTTGTGTCCTGAAGATGTATAAAAAATCCTAGAAGTATAATTATTTGTTTAGTTATCTGAAAGTGTGATTTTTCACATACTGTCAATAATCTGTGACGTTTGGAGATGCTTGAGAAGTTTGTATGCATTACTTGACACAATTGGCTGAGGTGAAGAATGAATGATTTAGTATGATCCTTCTCTCCTTTAAAAAAAAAAAATAGACATGAAAGAGTAGGATCCTGTCTGCTGGGTATGGGTGGGAAACCATTCCTCAAGGGAGTCACTGTCTGTTCACTAAATCAGGTTTTCTTTAATAATTCTTTATGTCATTAAAATTAGCATTGCAAAAGATCATGGCATGTTAAGGATCATTCTCTTGTCTGATTGCCTTGTGTGTTTACTCAGGTACAAGGCTGCCTGACTGATATGCACATTGATGTGCATGTTGCCTGTTTAATACATACATATTGCTTTTCTGCAACATTTGCAGAGGGTGTCACTTAAAACCTCCTGTTTGGATGTTTTTCTGCTGGCATATTTCTGCTTATGAAAGCTAACATTTACATGGATAGGAGTTGCTCACTTGCTGCTGCAGGCTTCCACATAGCAAGTAGAGAGATCCTCCAAGTCTCTTGCAGTCTGAGAGGCTCCCCAGACTTGGCTGGCCCAGCACAGGGCACCCATCTCCCAGTACTGGGGAAGCATGGCTGCTCTGCAGACTCTCCTGGCAGAGCTGCCATTTTAAAGCTTTCTGGCTGCCTGTCAGGGGGGAGGCTCAGAGTTTGGAAGTTTGTGAGGTACTTTACTTCTAAATTCTTAAGTGCTTCTTTGTTTCCTGAAAGGAAGAAAGAATGTTGTACTCCTTCAACCTCCCCTGCTATTCTCTCTCATGCATTCAGAGTTTTCACTTTCTGAATTGGTGTAAAGTAGATGGAACTGATATTACCAAGTACACTGTGCCCTTTTTATTACAGAGGTGTTACACATTTTCAGTTGCTAAGTGGGGGATTAACACACTCATATCAGCAAAATTTCACTGAGCTTTCCAACGTGTCTGTTATTGTGGGTCTGGATGGTCCACTCTTAATACTCTTAATGTATTCTGTTGTTTAGGCCACTCACCGAATGAAAACTCCAGCTAAATATATGACTGGAACTGCAGCATTACCTTTTAATCCTGCCACATTTGGAGAGGTAATTATCTGGTTTTACTTCCTCAGATATGTGTACCACTATTTGTCTAGAGGACAGTGTAAGAAACAGTACCATAAGTCACCCTACATTCTAAAATTCTTTGAAACAGATGTTGGGATTAACTGTCCATCCTTTGTCCTTAAATGGCAGTCCAAACAAGATTGTCATGGGGGGTTTGGGAGAAATGTTCACAAGAGGGTTGCTCCACTGCTTTCTGCAGCATCTCTAATGGAGTAGCATTAGATACAGACAGGCAGTTCTGTGCAGAGGTCCCATTATGTTCCGTGGGGCATTTTTCCTAACAGAATCCCAGGATCCAGTGATCTGTAGAAACAAACTGAAATGGGAAGTGAGATTTCTATTAGCAATGTGTTGGGTTGCATTTGTACACATGCCAAATTGGTATAGAGTACTGGCTGAACTTCCTGCACGGACTTACATCAGCTGGTGATAAACCAAAAGTCTGCATATGATTTAATCTTTAGGAAGTGATGTAGGGTTGTCAGGCAAGTGATCCTAAGGTTGTTACACTTCATATTTGTTCCTGTCTCTATGTTAACTTCTCTGTCTATATTTGATAAAAGAAAAAAAAAATCCATTTTGCCTACACTGAATACAGCATATTCTCTGCTCTTTCGTTTCCTGCATGGTTTTTCAAGTGCTTATGCATTCAGGATCCTATGTTTTTTATTTTCTCTACTTAGAT
This sequence comes from Camarhynchus parvulus, assembly GCF_901933205.1. NCBI lineage: Eukaryota > Metazoa > Chordata > Aves > Passeriformes > Thraupidae > Camarhynchus > Camarhynchus parvulus. Next base: position 16,249,838 of record NC_044601.1, on the reverse strand, counting down.
AGTTCTCTATCTGCGGATGTGTCTTGCTCACAGTGCTGGTGTGGTGCCAACCTCACAGAGCTTGGCAGACATGCAAGATCATGCTCCCGCCATTGGACGTTACATAAGAAACCTCATGTCTGGCAACCACTTACCTTTCTCTTCCTCCTCCTCCTCTTCAAAAAGTGCAGAAACCAACCCTGTACATATATATATTGGCCTTCTTCAGCAGCTCTTAGCTGGTGTTGGAGGTAAGAAACTGTGTGCAGCACTATGCTGAAGAAATAAGCGTCTTCTCCTACTAGAAATGAGTTGTCTTGTTTTTTGAACTTGGCTTCAGAAATTGTAGAGTTGAAACATAGATTATATACTATTTCATTTAAACTTGTTTTCTTCCATGCTGTTTTGTAGGTGGGAGAAATCATAACTGTAAAATTGTAGCATCAGATGATATAGTAGTATGGAATTATGAAGCCATTGTATATAACAGCTTCTTCACCAGAGAATGTTGTGTCTTCCTCACTCTGATAATAGCCTATCCACCACAAGCATAGTCTAAAATTTGAATGCATTTTGAATGAATTCCTACTAGACTGTTTGCTTCTATTAGAATTCTAATGTCTGAGAAATATACCTTATTATTCTGTATTGTTTGTTATTACTAGTGATTTACAAATAAATGCCTGATACTTATTTACCTCTTTTTAGCACTGAATGTTACATTGTTGTAAATACTAGAGCTATTTAATAACCTCATTCTTTAATTATTGTTTAGGTTTACCAGTCATGTATTGTCTTCTAGAAGTTGTTTCAGTGTATCCAGAAAAACTAGCCGCCAGATTTGTAGACAAAATGGATTGGATTAAGGTATTGTGAAAACCCCTTTTTTGGTGTTTTTTGGGGGATGGATGGAATTTGGCATTAGTAAAATCTGGCACATTTCCCATGATGAAACAGAGTATTATTTCCAAATATGCATTTGATTTGAAATCTGGTATTTCTACTCATAGTCAGCACCTCATGAAATGTTGTATGTGCCAGGATGGGGAAAATTATTTTTTGGTTCTTCTACATTACTGTTTTGTTCATTCACTTGCATGTTCTAGGTGGTCTGTCAGCTATCCTAGGTATAGTCATCCATTTTTTTCTCTGCAGAAGAAAACTGAAGACAACGTTCTGCACATTTTTGACAGAGTGAATGTTTTCAGTGGGAAGATGTGAATGACTTCTTAGATGATGAGATTAGTTACATCCCTAGTTGTTTCAGGGACCTTCCTCTGGAGATGTTTTTTTTCTGTTTATTAACCCCAGACAAAAGAAATCCCATACACTGGAGTCTGCTTGGGAATAAGCCAAAGGGAAGTCAGTGTTCCCTGGATTCTTTCCTCAGGCAGCTCTCTGCTTTTTCATTATTTACCTCAAACACCTAGGATTTTTGAAGGTCTTACAGGTTGCTATTGCTTTCACTGGGGCAATGTGGCAGAAACAAATACTTAGTCAAGTATTAAAAAACATTAGAATGTGTTCTAATAGTTTCTCCTGATGATATCTGTGCTGCATTGTGCTATATGCAGGTTATCACTTCTGTTTTACGTGCAGGTATGACCTGCCCGGGAGAATACTTAAAAACATTGCCCTTTTCAGTATTCCTCATCATTTGTAGGAAGCTTTTCTTTGTCCTTGGCCTAGTGTCCATTTGCAGAATCAAGCTTCTAGAGGTAGTTACTGATAGTACTGAGTTTCAGAAATAGTGTTGTAAATCATATTTCATGTGGTTTTGCCTTGTCAAGTGAAACAAACAGGGTGAAGGGTTTGTTTGAGGTCAGATATATGATCTGATGCTATGTTGAAGTTAACAATACATTTCATGACCCTGAAGGATTATTTCTTGTTTGCTTGTGTGGGCTCATTTTGGTTTCTTTGTGGTAGCGCAAGGCACTCAAAGATTTGGGTATGAATTTTTCATGGGAATGTGTTGCATTATACATCAAATTGCTGGTAGAGGTAAGATTATGTCTTAACAAATTACCCAAAGCTTCCAAAATTTAATTTTTAATAACTTATTTGGACAATACAAGATTCAAATTGGGTAATTTTGCTTTTAGAACTGTGATTTCCTGACACTTTTTTTTGGTTGCATTTGAATGGTTAACCCTCTTGAGGTTTTGAAATTCCCTTTGATTAATAAGAAGAGCATGGTAACCTCCAGCAGCTCAGGGAAAGTGTAGTGGTTTACGGTATGGGTTTTTTTAGCACAGTATGAATGCAAAACCTGGAAGCTCTTAGCTGAAGACAAAATTCAGCCAAGAATTCGATGTGCGTGGTTTTGACACAGAGCTGGTGGGTGACCCTCTTATGGCTAGTGGTCTTCTTTCACCAAAGTGCTCAGTGTGTAATGAATGCTTGGTTGAATTGAGAGCTATATTTCTTGTTAAGTGATAATGTTGTTGGTTTAAAGTGTGCTTTCTGAATTAAGAACTGTTTATGTATCTCCATGACAATTGTCTTTGTATATTGAAGGTTTTTATGAACAGACTGGGTAAGAAGCTGCTTCCATATTTTAAGGCTTGTTTTTTTTTAAACTCCCACAGAACTTGATGAACACTAACAAAGAGGAAATGCGTGAGCTTGCAGCCCTGTTTTATTCTGTAGTGCTGTCTACCATGTCTGGAGATGAGCTTAGGGCATCCTTGGAGCAGCTGATCAAGATGACAAAAGACAGCCATGTAACTACCTTCCTTTGTCTGCTTCTTGTTTTTTTCTCATGTCATGTAACTGATAGGATATTTGAATCTCACCATGTGTCCAGGATGTATTAACCTTAATCTGGGTGTAAAAATAACTAACTGGCTTCCAGTTGGATGGTGAGAATGGATTTTTGTTGTAGGTGAGTGCAACAGATCTTTAAATAAATTAATCCCTGAAGCTGTTAAGGTCAGTAGGAGGATTTCATGGAGGCACATTCCAAGCAAAGCACCGTCATGTATTTAACCAGTTTTAGCCAGCTAAATAGCTGCATCCCATTGAGTGGTAATGGATCACACTACCTACCTCAAACTGTTTACCTGTTCCTTATTCCTGAGCATTCACAGAGTCAAGAAAATTTTTAACTTGTTAAATGTTCAGCTCTTCCCTCCTGAGCCATAGTCACCTACTGGGTCCTCACCACCTCAGGATCTTGCGCTGTGTTAGGGCTGTGCCTTCTTCTCTCTTGCCCCACGTGGACTGCTCAGCAGGCCTCCACAGCTGTGTCTTTACATGCTGGGTTTACCTGTCTTCCCTTCTCCAGCAGCTCCTTTTGCCTCCCTTTATCCTTATTTCTCCATTTTGGCACTGCAAGCATAGAAAAGGAGTCCTGAAAACAAATTGGTCTGGTTTCTGTGCTGGTGTGTCTTGAATCCTGCGTGGGAGGGAAAGTAGTAGTATTTCCAGGTTCTGTTTCCCCAAAATGGTTTTTTATCAGTCTCTCTAATGGACTTAAAGGGCCACCATTTTACATTGCAGGTAACAGGCTGATGAGAAGTGCTGATTGCTTTATGTTGTAGTTAACAAACATGATTTATTTTGAATCTGTGAAAGCTCTGCGTGTGAGCCAAAGCCATGTCATTGCTCACTTTTGTGTAGGGCACAGCTCCTGCAGTCATGAAGTCAGTGTAGATGGGTCCCAATGCCCCACTGCTTTCAGCCTCACTCATCCATGTGAACCATGAAAGAAAAAAAAAAGCAGGGTGTTCCTATGCCTTTGTGAGTCTGAGTCAGGTAGAGCTCTGACTTGCTGCTGCTGTACAAAACCGCTTGAATTTGTACATGTAGGAGTGGTGGTGATCCTAGTGTCTCAGTAAGGACTGCAGTGGGAATGGATAACTAAAGTGGAGATGGAGGAAGGATCCATCTTCTGCTGGCTTGCTGCAGTGAGACCACATCAAGGAACAGTTCCTGGTGGCCAGGCTAGGTTGAGGATCCCATTGTGGCACCACAATTGCACCGGTGCAACATTTGTAGTGTCAAGAAACAAGAGGAATGAGCTAATCCAAGCTTAAGCTCCTGCACCCCTCTCTTTGTTTTTTTTTTCCAGTTAGGTAGCATTTGAGTCTCACAGCCTTGTTTCTCCACAAAATCCTTTTGCTAGAATTCACTTACAGGAATAAACATGGTCATTAAATAGTTCCAGCACCAAATCAGCATTGGAGAAACTGGTATTCTTGACATTTACTTGTATTGATTAGATTTCACAATTTGTGGCCTGGCAAGCTGTAGAGGCACTGCCTTCAGCATAGGCCAGGTCCGAACTCATTCTTAGCCATGTAGAACAGATGTAGAGCAATTACCCTGGACTGCTTTTTACCAAAAAGTACATTTTGTCCCCTTAGTCTGAATATAGTCTGGTTTTTAAGCAGAGACAATGTAGTTTGGGGGGTTTTTTTAAGTCTAGCTACCAAAGGGTGGCTTTAGGAATGTGAGTGCTGGTGATAAATTTCTTATCTGTCCTCCTAGATTTCTTTTAAGTTTTGTTAATGAATCTTGAAGAACTCCATCCATCAGAGAGCACTAACAATATCAAACTCTCTGTTGTTTTATTATGTGTTAGAGCTCTGCATTCTTCAGGGCACCTTCTGGCTTGTCCATATGTGTTTTTAAATGAGTGCTTTGTGCAAAGTGTTACTTACTTTGAAAATGAGATTTTTTGCACTGTTGGTATTGTCTGTAGAGCCCGGAGGTCCAACATGGATCCTTGTTGGCTTTGGGATTTACAGTAGGAAGGTACTTGGCCAAAGGGAAAATCAGAACAATGGAGCTACATGACATAGAACAGCCAAACACTTCAGTCATGCCGGAACAAGAACAACTTATAAAGTCGACAACAGAGACAATAGGTAACTTCCTGCCTAAGACTTTGCTGCATTGTAATAGTTGGTTTTTTTCAGTCCACCCCAGGCTTTCTCTGGGATATTTTTCTGAGATGCTCAGCCCATAGACAGAGTAATGTTGAGTTCAATTTTTGTGATAGAATTTACAGCTTGTAAGAATATAATCTGATTAGATGTATGGACATTTCAGCAAAACCTAGGTGGACTTTGTAACTTGCAAACCAACAGAGTACAATCAGGAGTGATATTATTGCCTAGATTCCTCTCAATGTTTCCTTTCTCTCCCATTTTTTTCTAACATAATGCTTCCCACCAACTGTAGAGGAGATTAATGCTTTGCTTCTTGCATGGGTAAAATATAAGTGCCTGTCCACTGCTAAATAATAATACAAAATCTGAGTCATCCTGGTTTGCTTTTCCCTGTAGGTTCTTTTTTGGACAGTACCTCTCCCTTCCTTGTGGTGGGTGCTTGTATGGCTCTTGGAGAGATTGGCAGGAATGGCCCCTTGCCAATCCCCAATGAAGGAACAGGATTTACAAAGCTGCAACTTGTTGAAAACTTACTGGCCCGAATCCCTTCCAGCAAGGAAACAAATAAGGCAAGATTTTTGTAGTGTTCGTGTGATTCCTGTTCATTTCTTGATTGCTCACTAGGTATATGTATTACATGCTAAACTCAGCCTTGGTTTTTAAAGGAATTAGGCTTTTTGTTGGCTTTAGTGAGTTGGCTAGGGTCTAGGTCTTTCTAATATTGTTTAATACTGATCACTTGTACTTTCTATAGTCATAACTAGGGGCTTAAGAGATAAAAATATGAATAGTCTTCATTTTAATTCAAGAAAAATGGGAATATCTTCTTTTACCTGCACATAATTCTCAAAGGTAACAGGACATTTGTTCTGATCTACTTTGGAAAAGAGGTGCACTGATTAATCTAATAAGCTGCTTGCATGTACATCTGATACCTTCAGTGAAACTTCAGCAAGGGTGAGAAATAGTGGGTTTAAAGTGCATCTTATGGACTTACAGGAAGGTTATATGATGGTGTTATTTTTTGTTTATATTTAAGATGAAGGAACGAGCAATACAAACATTAGGTTATCTCCCAGTGGGAGATGAAGATTTCCCCCACCAGAAACTACTGCTGCAGGGTTTAATGGATTCTGTGGAGGTGAGACACTATCAGTATGTTATCCTTTATACTACAGTGAGTATTTCTCTTCCGGTGCTTTTTATGTACTCTAGAGCCAGATATACAAAGGGAGTTGACTTTTTGTGAAAGTGCCTCTGGGTTTTTTAAAACTTCCTTGAAATGGAGAGCAGAGATAGACTTGGGGCTGGTACAAGGCTTTATGCCATAGTTTAAAAACTTGCTAGTCCAGGTCTCTGCCTCAGTCTGAGCAAATACTTGTTCCCCTCCAAGAGGCTTATAGATTTTGGTTTTGTACACTGTATGTTTAAAATCTCCAGAGCTTATATTATTGAAGCCTTAGGCTTGTACTTTGGCCTTCTAAAGTACCCTGAAAGTAGGTAATATGAATACCTCTGAGCCACATTAGCTGATACAACTCATTTGAATTAGAAGTTTATAGAAACATATCTATCACTTGTCCATCGAAGTTCATTATTGAAGTACACTGCATTCTTTTACAGTACTTCAGAGCTTCTATACATATTGCAATATGCTAGATAACAAAATTAAATAAAAACTTTTTTAGTACCCTTCTTCCTTGCTGATACTGACATAGGATTCTGTATTGTAGAAGTGGCTGTTGAGTAGCAGACAGGCCTGCTTTGCTGAGTGCTCCAATTCTGATCTGATCAAACATGCAAGAACCATAGAATTATAGAATAATTTGAGTTGGAAGGGACCTTAAAGGTGATCTAGTTCCAACCCCTCTATTGTTGACAGGGCAGGGACACTTCACACTAGATCAAGTTGCTCAAAGCCCAATCCAACCTGACGTTGAGCACTGCCAGGGTTGGGGCATCTATGAGTGACCTCTTCCAGTGCCTCAGCACCTTCACAGTAAATAATTTCTTCCTAATAGTTCATCTAAGCCTACTCTCAGTTTGAAACCTTTAACCACTTGTCCTATCACTATACTTAGACAACAAAAAATACTGAGAATACCTTGTACCCTAACAACAAAAGATGTTTCTGGGTACCATGTTTTTCTCCTGTAACTGCATGGGGACATTACAACTTCCTTTATAAAAGGTGTACTTGAAAAAAAACCTATTTGTCTTAGATTGCAGGAAGCTAAGGACTTGATTCTCCAGGAGCCTGAGCATTTTGTGCTTCTAGAGCATAGGAAAACTATCTAGGAGGTACTCAGCAGTTGTGGAAACCAGTTCTTATAACATAAAATTCATCATAAGTACTGGCAAGAAAGTGGCATATCTTGTTCCTGAAGGCTCAGAGGATAGTGTAAGGAGTACAGTGAAGCAAAACAAGTACCCTCTGAATTATTTTAATGTGAATAAAAGGTTTCTGCATCTTTTAAGATATCAGCTTCTGGATGGAATTACAGGAGACTCTTTCAATACTCCCTATTATAGTTAAGCCATAGTAATTTTCACTAATCACTATCAGCATAATTTTAACTTTATTTTCATTCTATTGAATTCTTTCTTTTCACCACCTTGAGCTTCTGCAGAGACTAGTAAATACTTTGTCAAAGATATGCTTCAAAAAATTTGGAAATTTAGCTTTTATCATTCATGTCAGACAGTTTGGCATTGCCTAATTTTCCATCAACTTCAGTGGGTCTGAGGTGCCACATAGTCTCAGAAGCTCACCAGAAGAGTGATCTTACTGAACATTGGGACTGGGACTGAGAGGCTGTGGTTTTGTGGATTAAGTGCTGGAAGTTTTGGTGTATGCTTCATTAGTACTGTCAGTGATGCTCTGATGTGTTTTTCAGGCCAAACAGATAGAGCTGCAGTTCACTGTTGGTGAAGCTATTACCAGTGCTGCTGTTGGAACCAGCTCAGTGGCTGCACGGGATGCATGGACAGTCACAGAGGAGGAATATATCCCTCCTTCAGGTAGGTCTTCCTAATGCAGGAGCTGGGTTGGGAAATGTCTGGGCTAACACTTAGCTCCAAGCTTCATTTCTGTGGTGTTTGGTTTATAACAGAATACACAAGAGAGGTTTTGTGTTTGTGGTTATGCACAGGTTGTTTTACCTCGTCATGTCCGTCTGCTCAGAGGGCAGAAGACTTCATTCATGGGCTATTTAAATAGCTGCTTATGTACTTCATTGCCACTTGACTCTGTGTATGTTTGGTTTTTTGTTTTTTTGTGTGCCATGTTGAGTTAGTTTTGGGGTTTTAATACACAGATCTTTAAAAATACCATTTTAAACCCTGAACAGGAAAATAGGGTTATAAAATCAAATTGCAAGTGTTTTCCAATCACTTCAAGTGATACAATTAAGTGAAATTTACGTGCAGTAAATGCAGAAATTCTGTTAAAGAACTAAGGTTCTCCACCCATTGAAATACAAGTGTCACAAAAGGCTAGCTTCAAATCAGGCAACTGTAAATATCAGTCTCAGACCTGCAAACACAACGTTTTAATTTTGTGAGAGTAGTCTAAGATGTGCAGTGTACAGAAAGCTGAGCATATGGTAAAAATTAAACCTTGCCATTGCTCCAGAAATTGTGGGTCTTAACAAAAAAAAAAGTTTTGCCCTGAGTCTTAGGCAATGTGAATGGTACCTCTTTTTGGCCACAGGTTCTAAAACATGTTCATGAAGAGTTAGGAGGATTCTGTATGTCTGTTATTTATTCTACTATTATTACTTTCCCAGTATTCCAGTGAGTTCCTAAATAAGCAGAGATTAAGGTGTCACATGAGTACTCTTGAGTTCATTAGGTTTTGCATTATTTCCATTTAAATGGGTGGGGATAGTTCTCAAGAGTTCCTCTCCTCCACCTTTATTTTTTTTCATATAGATTTGAAAGTGAATGACGTGGTGCCCTGGGTCCTAGACCTTGTTTTGAACAAGCACATCATCAGTCCCAACCCACATGTTAGACAGGCAGCTTGCATCTGGCTTCTGTCATTGGTGAAAAAGCTGAGCACCCACAAAGCAATTAAGGTAAGAAATATGCCTTTTCCTAACACTGGCTCCTTGTCCCTATTTTTGCTTCTCATCTTGTTTCTGTGCCTTCCTTCCCCTTCACTTCTGTTGTCTCTTTTCTCCACATGCAGGTACTGAGGGGTTTTTGACACATGGCCTGTCTTTTGTTTCTAGAGGAACAAACGATCTGGCAGATGAACAAGGGTGCTTTTCACCTTTGTAAACATCTGACAAGGGTGCTTTTCACCTTTGTAAACATCTGACCGAGTCAGAGTAATCTCAATGTAAATAGCTGTTGTAAGATGAAGTACCACTACATCCTCCCTTGGGAAGAAGAGTTTGGTGTCTGTATAGTGTTTAGGATTTATGTTTGAATAATATTTGAGAGGTCTAGGAGGGGAAGCAGAAGGAGAGCAGAACTTAAGTGTTTCACGGTATTTGTCTTTGGTACCCAAGAGCAGTTATAATGTGCTTCGTGTGCTGTGTATTTTTGGTACATTTTATGAACTTCATATTTAAAGTGCTTGTCCATAATGAGAAAATGTGAGAAGTCCTATACAAGGACTACATAAAACATTCCCAACCAAAATGTCTTCTATCTGCATAGAGTTGCTATGGACTGCGATGGGATCAAGTAACCATTTTTTACTGTACAGGTATTGATTAAGAGCTTTGGGGCGAGGTGCTTTTGCAAATGTAAATTTTTATATATAAAACATTGCCCCATATTGTACTCATCTAAACAGTGCACCTTGTTGGGGGGTGGCAAAGCTCACCAGTTTGGGTATGGAGAAAGCCCTATCTGGCTGCTATCCAGATTTATGATGCATTGCTGCCTTGTATTAAACAAGGACAATTCCTGTCATAAATGTAGCTCAAGTAGACAACTCCATTGATACAGTAGCCTCTGTTAGAAACTTGCCTGGAGACCAAAGGAAGGATTCAAAATAATGTCCTCTTTTCTCGTCTTACAGTCTCATCTCAAGGATATTCAAAGTGCATTTGTTTCAATTCTGTCAGATAGTGATGGTAAGTACTGCTGTATCTTAAAAGTTGTGTCTTTTCATTGGCATTCAGCAGACTGGAGGGAATCTATCAACAGGCATATAGTCAACTACACTCTGTCAGCATTAAAAGATGACTGTAGAAGCTTCGCATTTCTGATGTTGATAGGAATGATTTCTTTTCTAGGCATCATGTGCAGAGATCAGAAGCACAACTTTTTTGTGCATTTGGCTAAAAAGCACACTGCATTTGCCCCTTCAGACTGTAGTACCAGAAGTGGTGTTACTTCAGCTCTGTTTTGGGCAGCAGGATGTATATTGCAGAGTTCTGCATGAGCAGAAACACTGAGACCTCTTCAAGCTAGCACATTCTGGCTTACAGCTCTACCCATGGCAGCTAGTGGAAAGAGTGGCATCCAACAGCCTATGCAAAGCTCGCTGAAGCCGAAGAGAGTGTTACCACAGTTGATTTCAGGTGCCACTAGCATGTCAGAATACCTATGCATCTTGGAACTCTTTCTGCTGTTTCAAAACTCGCAGTAACAATAGTTATGTGAAGGTGTCACCTAATTTGAAGGAGTTTATGCCTTCAGAACAATTTACAGCTTCAGAATGCAAAGTTTGTGTGCAACACAACTGTGTCTGCTATGTCGTGATTTTGATTGAACCTTACTTTTGAAATTTGTATACTGCTTATCTTGAATTTTGCTTGGTAAAATCTCTTGCAGAGCTTAGTCAAGATGTTGCTTCAAAAGGTCTTGGGCTGATATATGAGCTAGGAAGTGAACAGGATCAGCAAGAGCTAGTCACTACGCTCGTTGATACCCTTATGACTGGGAAAAGGTACAGTGAATTCACAACACAGTGAGAGAGTACTCTGTATCTAGTGGGAATAAAAATGTGCCTCTTTTTTGTGTGGAAAGGGATGTTTTGGAGTTAAGGGCAAGCCAATATTGATTCACAGAGAGTCAAACTGAACATTTCTTAAATTGGCTTAGAGTATTTTGTGACTGAAGTTGTTTTGGTTTTGTTCCACTCAGCAAAGCTTCAAAATAATATGTCAGTCCTGATTAAAGTGGTTCAAATGGGTTGGGGTTTACTTAGATTTGCTACTTGCTGCATTGTGTAATTGCAGAGAGCAACTCTGCACATTGTGATGTGGAAGTGGTGACTTGCTTGTGCTGAAATGCACCTTTTGCTAAGAAGTGCTGTTAATGGTCTCTTGTCCGCTTTAGTATGAAAAATGCTGGTCTTACAAGACTTATGGCTAGAGATCATGTTGGTCAGTATTGAAAATGCTCTTTAATAGACTTCTCCTGTCTAACCTGATGTAGGTTTGGCCACTGAATCATAGAAACCTAGGCTTTGAGTATAGGGATTCATTGGTGGTAGGCAGGAAGAAGTAAGATTGATGGAAATGATATTATTTCATTTTTAAATACAGATTTGCTGTCCATTATATAGCTCGTGTCTGGACAGAACTGAAAGGTCATCATTCAGTGTTTTGGGTTTCTGCCTTTGCATAGCAAAACTCTCACTTGCTGTAGTGTCTCCTTAATATTACACATGATATAAGTTAATGACATTCCTTGCAGTGTGTGTAGCTTTGCCCACCTGTATGCTTTTTGTGGGATTGGAACTGAAAAAAAAGTCAAGTTGCTGAGTTAATAAAGCAAAATTACCTGTTCTGTACTGTGCAGTGTATTCAACTGTAGAGTTTGGTAATGCTGATACTAGACTTCTTTTCTATCAGAGCCAAACATGAGATGACTGGAGAAACTGTGGTATTTCAGGGAGGTCTGAGTAAAACCCCAGATGGGTAAGTTTACTGACAGAGACACAGAGACACAGTCAGTGCTGAAACAGAATTCCCTAAAAAATCTGCTTCCTGACATTTTGTTTCTTCTTGTTGTCTAAGTTACTGTAACTATTTCTGTGTAGTACAGCTGTGCTACTCACCTTTCTCTGCCTGTTTTACAATGTGAATTGAATATAGCTTTACTGTTGTAGCATTTGTCTAAATAAAAATAGTAACACTGATTTCCCTTCTGCTTTTCAAAGTCAAGGTCTTTCCACCTATAAGGAGCTTTGTTCACTGGCTAGTGACCTCAATCAGCCAGACCTGGTGTACAAATTCATGAATCTGGCCAACCATCACGCCATGTGGAATTCTCGGAAGGTAATGCTCTGCTTTCATACAACTTCCATTCCCATTCTGAACTCTGGAAACAACAATCCATTTCTCTATTCTTGGTTATATGATTTATGAATAACTGCATGTGTTGATTTTTGGTACAGTCCAAGGCAAATTTAGCAGGCTGATAAAAAATTTGGAATTGCTTGAAATTCTTAAAAGAAAACTTTGGTATCAGAGTATTCATAAAATCCTACATTCCCTTCTGAATTATCTGACATTGTTTTTTTTTTTTTTTTGAGTGTGCTTAGAAGGACAATCCTTAATGTGTTCAAACAGTGATAATGTTCTGAAAACGGGATGAAATTTTGGATACCAGGGAAAGTGATCTTTGTTATTTAAGGAGGCAGAGTAAAAAGTAATCAGGAAGTTGCTAAAAAGCACTGTTGTCAAAAATACCCCTTTTTAACTCAAGTTTTGATATTTTAAAATAGCTGGGAGCTTTAGCAAAGCCAAAATACTGTTGGATCCACTTCCAGGTGAAAAAAGGAACATCATAAGCTTGAAGATTTAGGTGTGCTATTCAGAGCTTTTGTGTGGGGACTCTTCACTGGCTTCACAGAAGAAGGGAAGAACTTGAGTCCCTGACAACACCACTTGGTGCAAAAAACAAGTCCTAGCTTTAACTCTCATCCAGAGTTTGACAATTCATCACATCTCAAGACTTCCCTCAGAACAGTGACTTCAAAAGCACAGAAGCATAGTTAGGTTCCTGACCCTTGTGGAATTTCTCCAGCCCAGATGAGTCCAAAAAATCCACTCAGAAGGTGTGGGTTGAGCTTTGGCATATGAAGAATTTGCAAAATCTTTTAATTTGAAGGGAACATCTGGAAATCTATGCTCTAAACTCCCCCCAAGAGCTAAACAGAGCATGCTGTTCAGGGCCTTGGAGGCCTTGCTTTTCCTTACACTTTCTGCAGCTTCTTGCTTTTCATGGCAGGAGTCCTAACTGAAAATGTGTCTTTATTGCTGTTTTCTAGATTAACCCAAACAACACATCCTGTCCTTTGAAGTCCCTAGTGCAGGGTTTTGAGTGGCAACTTTTGACACTGCAAGTCAGAAAACAGGCGGTCATTAGAGGCAGTCACTGCACTGCCTTCATTGAGTAATTTCTTCTTGGGCTATCCTGCCAAATCTCATGAGACCTCACAGGCAAGCATCAGTTCCACTGTATTAGAAGTGACAGTGGAACTGACAGTGTTGGAGAGAGAAAAGGTCATAGAAAAATACTGAAGTTTATAGTAAATATGGACAGATGCAAAATTATAATCCCCAGAAATTTCAGGTTTTAGAAATAAGGTGAAGTTATTTTGGTTTTAGTTTTTCAGTTCCTGAGTTACTCTAACTTTTCTAAGTCAGCCGAGTTGTAAGGAAGCAGTGGCCCACCCTCACCATTTTAGCCAAGAAAGAATCTCATTTTGAAGAACGTATTTAAATCTGTATAGTTTTAATTCACCACTACTATTTCTGCAAATGAGATCCATCAGTATCTTGAATTTAAGGTTGGAAGAAAGTTTTGAAGTAGTATGTTGTCTGCTGAGTGTGAGATTACTGTGTTACTGTAGCAGTGAGGATGGGCTAATTCTAGAACCATTCTAGACCTTTTGATCTGGTCTAAATCTGAACTATGTCAGTCAGTTTTGCCCCTGACTGTGTTGTACCCATGAGCAGTAACTGGGTGAGTGAACAATGTTTCAACAGATACTATTTTGTTGTTATTTCAGGGAGCAGCTTTTGGTTTCAATGTGATAGCTGCCAAGGCTGGAGAGCAGCTGGCTCCATTTTTGCCCCAACTTCTTCCCCGGCTCTACCGTTACCAGTTTGACCCCAACCTGGGCATTCGGCAGGCAATGACCAGCATCTGGAATGCCTTGGTCACTGACAAGTCTATGGTGAGTGACCAGCACAGTGTGGCAAGGGGCTTTGCTGCCAGCCAGCAGTGTCTTGGAGATCCTCGTGGGACAGACAGATGCATTTTGTGAAAGGAGGGGTAGTGCAGAAAGGGGTGAGGTACTGCGCTGGAAAGGAGGTGTTTAAATTCATGGATGAGCTTGGAGCTTGCACAAAGGTTTTGCACTCTCTCGTATGTGAAAGGATTTTGCTGACCTTGTTTGTGCAGCCAGCATTAAAATTTATTATTTACTTAAAATGGGGTCTTTCCACTTTGATATTGCTTTGTTACTGCTTAAGATAAGTTTTTCAGGAATCCTTATGGCCTAAGATACCTTCCTAAAGGAAGAGCATCTAAATATAGTTCCTCAGTTTTTAAGTGGGAGGAAGCTCATGGTTGGAGGCTATTCCATCTGTTTGAGGAGCACTCCTCCCAGGTGTATTTCAGGAATAAGTGATTTTCATAAGATACCCTTGCTCTGGTTCTGCAAGGCTTGGAATTGAGTTTGCATTTTTTTCCTCTAGGAAAGCTGATCTTAATGTAAAGTCGTTCACTCTAGTCCCTCGTTAAAGCCCAGCTGCTTCTTGAGTAAATACATGTGTGGTGTTGCATTTTAACAGTTCAGCTGATAAAGGCCACAGGGGACTTTTCTTGTTGAATCTTTCACAATGTTAAGCACTGAAGTAGTGCAGAGAAGGGTGTGTCTAAAGCACAGTTGGAGAAAGTTTGCACAGCACTGGCAAGTATTAGTTCATCTGATGTGTCTGAAAGCAGGTTGTCTTGTCCAAGAGGACTCTTTTTGCAGAGTACTGGAGAAGGATGCATAGCTGTACTTGTTTCATGATTTTTCCTTTTATTAATTATAGGTTGATAAGTACATGAAGGAAATTCTTGAGGATTTGATCAGTAACTTAACCAGCAGTCTTTGGAGGATCAGAGAATCCAGGTATTGCTAGGAAAAGTATCAGATTTGTCTTTGAACTCGGTTCTTTTCTTTTGTTCACCGTAAACTTGTTAACCTGAAGAGGTTGAGGAGGAAAAGAGAACATATCCTTTCATCAGGATACAACCCAGCCTTGTACTCATACTTCCAAGCCTGCCCTAGGAAGTATGATACAATCTTGAAGCTATTTGCCTGAATTTTTTTATTGCATGTTGCTTTACACTAAACAACATCTTCTGAAGAATTGAGTTTTCTGGTTACTAGTTCTTGCCTGTCCTTACATCTGGAATAATGTTTTCTCTTAGAAACCTTGTCAATCTGACAGTTATATACTTGGCAGCAGGATGCCGTACTGCTTTTTGTTTTTAATGGTTTGTAGCTATGCTGTATTGAAAACCTCCATTTTAATTTCAGTTCCATACTTCATATCATTTTGATTTCTTCTTATTGTATGCTTAAAGAAGAGAAGACTAAAACAATTTTGTCACTGGATTGTTTGCAGTAGCAGTTTTCACCATGGCAGCCTTTTTTACTTCCTGTCACGTGTTTCAGATTTTTCCTGAATGACTGAGCATTTTTTTTCTCTGCCAAAGGAGACATACTTGTGACAGAGTAGATTTAGTGTATGGGGAAAGTAAGGAGTGTAAAACAGTTCTTATTTTTCTAAACTATTTATTAATATTTATAAGGATATCTGAATATATACACCTATATCAAGTAAGAACACTGTGAAAGAAATAAAATTCCCTGTTTGCAGTTGTCTAGCACTAAATGACTTACTAAGAGGAAGACCTTTGGATGATGTCATAGACAAGCTTCCAGAGATTTGGGAAGTCCTTTTCAGAGTGCAAGATGACATTAAGGTAATGGAACTGAGAACTGAATAGGAATCTTCAACAAACAGTACAGTGATCAAGCTCTGAGGTGTTTAAAGACAGATTTCTCTGACAAGTGAGTTTGAAGCCAGTGGGAGTTTTGAGTATTAAGCAGACTAGAATTTCATGCTCCTTGAAAGTAAAATTTGCTTGCCACATTGAAAATTCTCTTTATGTTTGAAGTGTTGGGTTTCGTTCTGGCTGGGCTTATTCTAGATGATTTGAGATTTTTCCTTGATATAAAAGAATTCCTGATTAGTTGCTTAACTTTTGAATATAAAAACATTTATTTTGGACTTCTAGTGTGCTGAACTGATACATGGTGATATATGGTGTGCTGAACTTGGATATGTGACGTCAGAGTCTTTGGCTCCTTCCGGGTTTCAGCTCTGCCAATGTATTGATTGTACCAGATAGTCAGATGGACAAAGCCATCTTTTAATAATGTTCTAATACTTTCTTCTAAAGATATTGCTACTTTCTATTAAGTATTGACCAAGAAGATAGCCTTGTCTGTTCTACTGTTAATGCTTATTGATTAATATTAATTATTCTAATAATGAGAATTCTAATTATTCTTCTAATTCTAGAAGAATAAAAATAACAGAAATAATTGGTGACTTCTTTTTTTAGGAGACTGTGCGAAAGGCGGCAGAATTAGCCCTAAAAACTTTAAGCAAGGTAAAACTCTACAATTTTGTCATATGCACATGTAGACAAGGCATGTATGGTTTTGATGTCAGGAGTGACCATAGACTATGTTTATTCAGAGGATTTCTAATATAAGATCCAGTTGTGAAGGACTGCCCTAGAGAGCAATCATAATAAGCATCACCACTCCCCTGTACTTTTATTGATGCTAGTGAAGTCCTGCTGCTTGAGGGTAATGCTATGTTAAGGTCTGTGCAAGCAAAGGAAGGATATAATAAACTGTGGGTTTTTCCTCTGATGTTGTTTTTTCATTACTTGGGGGTGGGATTTAAGTAAACTTACTGTAACTTCAACAGTTTACCAAGACTGACTGATCTAGTTGACCAAGCTTGGTGGTACGTCACTGGTATGAAACAGAGTAACTGTGTATGGACTTCTCTGTGATGCTGTTACTGACAAGGTTTTTTGGGTGTAGTACACACTTGATATTTTGTTTGGTGATCCCCTGAAAAAGTCATATGGGTGGCAGGGTATCTGAAGTGCTGTGTTTGAAATCAGAGTCTTCATAGTGCATGACATTTTAATGCTGCAAGTGAGGATCTGGTTCCAAAATGTTGTGAAAGGTTGTGATTGAGAATCTGTTCTCCTCTGTGATTTACTGCTCTGCTGTTTGGAATGTTTGAGTCCCTGTGGCTGAGATAGGCTGTCCTTCAACTGAGAGGCTGTTTGATTAATCTGTTCATCCAGATTCGGGTCAAGGCCTGCTAGGCTCTGAATTTGCCTTTTCTAGAAGCAGATTGTAGTTGACTTAACTTAGTTGGCTTAATTACCTTGTGGAGAGAAGATGAAGGTATAACAGAGCCTGCGCTTGGCTGTGAGCAGTTTGTTTAGTTGCTGTTGGCTTCTTCTGTCTGAAGGAGATGGTGCTTTAATATAATCTGTGGGAGGAGGTTTGTACATGTTTACAGCACTGATTCTCACCTGTCCCCAGGTCTGTGTGAAAATGTGTGACCCCTCTAAAGGAGCAGCAGGTCAGAAGACAATAGCTGTGTTGCTCCCTTGCCTCCTAGACAAAGGAATAGTAAGCACAGTTGCTGAAGTCCGGTCTCTCAGGTTAGTTTTGCCCTATGAAAGTTCCTGGGGGTCGGGTCTTGACCAAGCTCGTTCACCTGAGTTGCAGAATGTTCTTTGTGTTTGAAGTGACAAAAGAGCTTTCCTGCTCAGTTCTTTTTTCACGGAGTTTAAACAGTAGCCATGAGAACTCTGCCTGTGTTTTGGGAGTATGTGGCCTCTCTGCAAATGCCCAGATTCAGTTCCCAGCAGGAAGTTCTTTTCTCCCTGTACAAATGGCAGGCTGATCCAGAAGCAGTGTGCCATGCTTAGGCTGTCCTTTGGGACTGGCATATTTGTTCTGGTTGCAAATAAAAAGTC
Organism: Camarhynchus parvulus; assembly: GCF_901933205.1. Lineage (NCBI taxonomy): Eukaryota > Metazoa > Chordata > Aves > Passeriformes > Thraupidae > Camarhynchus > Camarhynchus parvulus. The sequence continues at coordinate 16,231,911 of NC_044601.1, read as the reverse complement.
CCATGGTTCTTCAAACAACCATGTCTGATTGCACAAGTTCTTATGAATATTGACAGTTCACATCCCGCATGTGGCAGCATTTGATCACACTGTTCAAGTACATTTTATGTCTTGTAACAGTTCAATGTTCCTTGATGGGTAGGACTTTATATGCTTGTCAATATATAACCTTGTCTATTCCTTCCTTTGACCGAGGGTCAGAAAAACTGGAAAATTCAGAGTTGAAGAGTAGATAGCTGGTCTTCACAAAAATAATTATTAGGAAAGCCAGAAGACTTCTAACAAAAGGATATTTCCTGAACTTTTTTCATTCATTTTGAATGTATAAAACCCCTTTGTCAAAATGCAGCATGAGAGATGTGATCAGTCTGAAGTTGAGTAGTAAGGTTTGAATAGATTATTGTAACTTGTATTTTCTCGGGCAGAGACAATGAATGTCTCAGGGTGACTTTGCCCAGTGCTTATTTAAAACATGGGGGTGTGTTATATCTTCCTTATCTCTGTGCAGTAGTGCCTCTTTGCCCTTTCCCTTTGTGATTCCAGGGCCAAAGTAAACAATTCTGACCAAAATATACATAGCATCCCTTGGAAGCTCAGGGCTAGGGAATACTTTTGTTTGAGCAAAAATTACACATTTTTGTTTGAAGGAAGATTTATATTAGTATATCTGGGTTACAGTGGATGAGAGAGGCTTTTCAGATAATTTTGTGTGTATCTGTGTTGACCTACTCTTTAATCCTTTTCCAGCATTAACACGCTTGTGAAGATCAGTAAAAGTGCTGGGTCTATGCTGAAACCTCATGCACCAAAACTTATCCCAGCCCTGTTGGAATCCTTGAGTGTGCTGGAGCCTCAAGTCCTCAATTATTTGAGTTTTTCTGCAACAGATCAAGAGAAAGTAAGTGCAGCTATAACAGGGGAAGTATCAACAGAGCAAAGATGACAAAGATTTAATCTTCATTCATTGAACAGAAAAAAGAGCAGATTTGGTAGAGAGGTGTTCAAAAAGTAAAGAGAAACAGCTAATAAGTTACTAAAAAGTTTGGTCATGGAATATGGCTGGACAAATGTGGAGTTTTTTTTGAAGGATTGGGATTATTTTTATTCCTTAGACCACTGTATGTTTTCAAAAGTAAAGAGCAATTTTAGTAATCTGTTTTTAAATGTCACCACTGTTTTTCCCAAGAGATTACCTTCAGGACTTCATATAACTTCAATTGGAAGGTGTGCTGTAGCACTGTGGGCTGGAGGTGGATGTTGTCAGCACCCTGTTCTTTAATTGTTGTCAAAGAACCATATTAAGCAATCACAGTCTTGAGAAAGTGATTGAAACCCATTGATTGGAAACAAATTTAGCTAATTTCATTGTGATTCAATTAGATTATCCCTTTGCAAATGAAAAAGGAGTGAACAATGTGGACAGTTCAGTATGAGATTTTATCTCTCTTCTCCCACCTTTGTTTTCTCTTCCTCTCTCTCTCTCTCCCTCTAGAACATCTGTCTGTCTCTGAAAGGGAAACAATCGTAGTCTGTAGGCATAATTGCTTTCTCCATGCAGCTGAAATAGGTTTTAGTGTAAGGTAGTGAGTTACAGCTGATGTTGTTGTCCTTTCTACTGTTTTCATGATGTGTTAACGCTTGGATTTGTTTGGGTTTTTTTCCATTTGTTTGTTTATTTGTTTGTTTGTTTTTAGACTGCAATGGATAGTGCCAGACTTAGTGCTGTCAAGTCATCTCCCATGATGGAAACCATTAACATGGTAAGTATTGATTTCAGAAGAGTTCCAGTGTGAGGTATGTTTTAGAAGAAGAGGAATTAAAATGGAAGCTTTACAGAATATCTCTTATCACATCTCCATGTGGCTGTGTGTCCACTTCATTTTTCATGTACAGACTTCTAATCATGGCACCAGTGCTTTCCCCTCAGATCAGTTGTGAATAACTTAGGTCCATTTGGAGTTAGATGGATTGCTTCTTCATCTAAAGACCTGCCTGCCTTGATGAAAAGGGCATCACTGAGGTGCTTTTCTTTGGATGGGGCCTCAGCTGATTCTGGGTTATGTTAGCTAGCATGTCTTTTCATCTCTGGCCCACAACTCCAAAACCAGCTTCTCACCTGGGCCTTCAGTTGATGATAGGCACTGTTGGTAAGGCATAAATGCTGTTCAGCCATTACCTTGTGGTGCCTTAGATATTCCTATCTGGGCCTTGCCCGTACTTTCATGGTGGAGGTAGTTAGAGGAAATGCTGAAATCACTGGAAGCCCTGTCAGCAAGCGGTGTTTGGCACCAGAGTTTCCTGCTGCTGGAGGAGGAGTTGCTGATGGCTAGATGCTGTGCTGTAGGATCTGTCCTGACAGAACTCCTTGTTCTCTCTAGGAATCTGTCCCTTCCCAAAAAAAGGCACCTCTTTTCTACTCAGGCATTGCATGCCTGGGGCAAGTGGGCAGGTAGAGAATGTGAGGGTTGAGCAAGTTTTGAGGGAGTTGTAGCCACCAGAGCAATTTATTGTTTCCTTGACTTCTGGAAAAACAGCAACCGCAAGCCCTCTTGTACATAACAACATGTGGAGTTGAGTTTTGGTGTCAGGTGAAGTGGTTTCTATAAATAGAGTGTAAAGCAGTTGGGAATGAAATGCCCCATGTAAAAGTGTACTTGCTGCAACCCTGCAGGCTGCAGCAGCTGCTGCTGTCCCTCTCCAGGCCATGCCCTACCCTTCCCGCCCTGGGGGAGCAGCTGTGTGCCCTGATCGTTGATTGGGCTTTTGTAGGGTAGGGGAGAGATAGTAATGGCTTCCTTGGAGTATTGTGAAGATGTCCTGGCTTATGAGCAACCTCCTCTATATTCTGGGGCTGGCTGGGAGATTATATGGATAATTTCCTTCACCATACTAGTGATGGAAAGGGAAGTAACAGTTGATCTGACTTTGGAAGCTCATGAAGTTACCTTCATTTAGTATGTCCTTGATCCTTGAATTTGCTCGAGAATGGATCTCCCCTCTGGAAAAAGTGCGTTACATAGAGTGCTGGTAACATGAGGCCCAGTTTTGGATATATTTGGCCCTAGTTTGGATATATTGTTGCTTCCTGGTTTCAGGAAGCTGGGAAAATGTTGGGTTTTGTCCTAAGATACAGATGCCTTTGCATCTCATTCTCACATGCGTGTTAGTTTCAGGCTTCCTGAAGAGTTGGAGTGCCAGAGAACATCAGTTGCAGCAAATGATAGTTTTAGCAAGGTCAGCTCAACAGAGAAGTGAGACAGGAGAATCTGTATGTGTTAGAATCCAGTTCATGTGGGCTTTTTCTCATCATGCAGCATGCTCTTGTGATTCAGATCAGGACCAGCCAGCAGTGCTGAGGCAGCCTCTGCTAGAAACTTAAGTTACCATCTTTACCTTTCTCTTTTTTTACTTTTTTTCTCTCTCTCCCTGTCTCTTGCCTTTCTCTAGAGCTTGCAGTATTTGGATGTGTCTGTCCTCGGTGAGTTGGTCCCTCGGCTGTGTGAACTGATCAAAAGTGGAGTCGGCCTTGGCACAAAGGTATGTCTGTGGTTTTAATAGTTATTTTGGAAATGAAGAAGGGAATATAGAGCAGTGTCAATGTAAATATAGTTCCTTTGACCATGTCTTTTAAAGCAACAGCTTGGGTTGATAGATACTGGAGTCATTTGACATCTGAGCCCCTCTCCACTACATCACTCTACTGAATGTGTGCTGCCCTAGTCTCCTCTAGGCTACATGGCTGCTGTGCTCTGTGACACGAGTGCAGAAGGTTGTCCTCAATTGCTGCAAATCTTCTAGGATCATCTGTCCTGACTGTGGGTCCTTTTTCACTTCCTATTTCAATTCTTGTCATTCATGTTTTGCAAACTTTTACTGCTTCTACTTTTACTGATCTTGGATTATGAGAATAGAGGTCAGTGGATGTAGATCATGTCTTACAAGTGCAAGTAGCACCACAGCAAGTATTAACAATAATAACCAGTGACAAATATTGTTTTATCTTACCTTTGTTTTCCCTTGCAATCTTCCAGGGGGGCTGTGCCAGTGTAATTGTGTCATTAACCACACAGTGCCCTCAAGACTTAACACCTTATTCAGGTAAGGTTTGTCTCTTAGTGTCAGGATTTAAAGGGACTTTTTGTTGCTGCAGTATTTCTTCCCTTGAGTTTAGCACAAGAATGATCATTACATGTTTATTTTTATCAGACATCTGTTTGAAATTACCTTTTTTGTTTGAGACTGGCATGCTTGGAGTAGGTTCAGTACCCCCACCAAGCTGCAAGAGGTAGAGGAAGGAGTTGAGCGAATTCGCTAGCACTGAGTAGGAATAGGCAAAATTATTTCTGGTTTTTCTTGGAGCAGTCTAACAATGCCTATGTTAGTGCAGCACTGTCACTATGCATTGTTCTTTCAGCTTGAGCTATGGGTGGACTATGAACAGCAACTTGGCTTCATTGGGTCTCTTCTGATACTAGAAAGAACCTCACCTTTCTATTGCAAAACAGAAATGAAGCTGAAAGCATGGAGTGCTTGCTTATAGAAACATTATCAGTCAAGGTGTGCAAAACACTAGCACTAGTTTAAACATAAGGACTTAGAGACTTAATAACCCCACATACATGCAGTGAGGAAAAATGCATCAATTTAGACAATCTAATGAACTGCAGGTTATTGCAATTCTTGCCAGAGTAACAAAAGATAATGTTTCTGATAAAGTCTCTTCCAACAGGCAAACTTATGAGTGCTTTACTTAGTGGCCTGACTGATCGCAACAGTGTGGTACAGAAGTCTTTCGCCTTTGCTATAGGGCATCTAGTCAGGGTAAGTTGGGCTTTAAATTTTATTTTGCTTCTTTATAGGTGGTCTTCTTTGAAGTGTTTGAATAATTTAAGTCTCTTCCTTCTTACAGACTTCCCGAGACAGTAGCACTGAGAAGCTGCTGCACAAACTCAGCAGCTGGTACATGGAGAAGGAAGGTGTGTTGCTTTTGAGGTATTCACTTACAGAATACAGTGCAGAAAAAGTTCCTGGTGACACCAAAAGCTAGTAAAGAAACATTTCTATGTCCTGATGCTTGGTTTCACTGGCTGAATAATTCCTATACAATGTTACACAATACTGTGCGTTACTCTGCTTTCCAAGAGGCAAACCCAGCAGTTAAAAGGATAATCCTGCTTCCCAGTCATAAAGTGCTTGTTTTGCTCTTTCAGAGCCAGTTTACAGAGCAGGCTGTGCTTTAACTGTGCATGCTATGGGACGCTACAGCCCAGATGTACTGAAGAACCATGCCAAGCAGGTGCTGCCATTGGCTTTTCTTGGGATGCATGAAGTTCCTGAAGAAGAGAAAGGAGAGAAAGAGAATTCTACTCTGTGGACTGAAGTTTGGCAGGAAAATGTACCTGGTACGTTGTATTAAGAATAGTAAAGCTTTCTGGAAAGCATGGGACAAGAAATAGCATGCTTTCTGGAATTCCATTTTGAAAATACAGAGTTTTCATGGTAAGAGATTTGGGAAGCTTGTTTCCATTTTCTTCCTTGCTCTAGATTTCTTGTATGAAGTCTGCCTTCTCTGGCTATTTAAAATAATTACAGGGGCAATGATCACAAGGGTGAACAGACACAGTAGAAGTATTTTAAAATTGTGATACACTGAATGCCACTGTAATATGGCCCTGATGGTGTAGATAACTAGACATCTTTGGAAATTTTTATGCCAGCCTTATATGCCCTCTATATATAGCCCCCTATATATAGGGCTGCTGCACACTTCAAACTTTCAGGGGCTTTGCCCTTTCTCTCTTTAGGAGATCTCTGTGACAATACCTCTGGTTTTAGATTCAATGAATGAATTTATGCTATAGAAGTGCAGTTCTTTCTATAGATGAAGATCTGGATGCATTATAGTATTGCCTTGCTGACTCTTTCAGATTTCAGATTTGGTTCCTCAGTCACCAGATAATTTTTCGGGACTCTTAGAGAGGAGCTGGAAGAGGTTCTCTAGTGACCTGTTCTTGGAAGAAAAAAAAAAAAAGACATTATATTGTTTAGAAACAGGCTAACACAATGTCTAGTGTCTGCTATATGGAAGGACTGACATAAGCTGTGTCTCTAAATACTCAACAAAGACTGTATTTGGAACTCCTAGAAAAGAACCCACCTTCAGCCAGGCTGGGAGGAATTCTACACACTTTTGCCGGAAATAGACCTTCCTGATGTATCTCATAGCAAAAAACCCCAAGAGATCTATAACTGGTTGTTTTTTGTTTTTTCCAGGGTAGCACTGGTCTTGTTCACTTGTGGTGGTTTTTGTTGGGGATTTTTTTTTTTTTAGTAAGATCAAAGGTATGTTTGTTTTATAGCAAAATTATAGTTTTCCTCCATTTGACATGCAGGTACTCAGGGTGGGATCAGACTGTATTTGCAGGAGTTAATATCCATCACCCAGAAGGCTCTGCAGTCCCAGTCCTGGAAGATGAAAGCTCAGGGAGCAGCTGCCATGGCATCAATTGCCAAACAGACCGGCTCCCTTGTACCGCCACATCTGGGAATGGTGCTCTCTGCACTGCTGCAAGGCCTGCCAGGGAGAACCTGGACTGGGAAGGTAAAGAGGGAATTGTCACCTCATGGTTGGCTGTGGGCCCAGCAGCGTGCAGCCCTTAAGTCAGGAAATGCAGTGTTCTCTGCTGCTGAGCAGCACAATAAGAATGCTGATGCAGGGAGTCTGCCTTTTGTCCTGGCATTTAGCAGATACAGAAATGACTGGGAAGATAGGTAGGTGAAATTCAGAATGCTTTGAAGTTGGGTTCCCACTTAGAGTAATTGCACTGCACCATTTCTAGCCTGGAGGGATACTAGCAGGTGCACAGCCCCCTTTTGCTGCCAGCTCTGTGCAGATTGAAGGCTAAGTCCTCTGCAGGAGAAGTGGCAAGAGATAGACAGACATTGCTTCTCCGAACTGGTGTCACAGGCATGTGTCCCCACTGCCCCTCGCAGAAGAGCACAAAGGTTTGCCCCGTGCAGCAGGACTGTGCATTCTGGCTCTGTGGCACTTCTCAGTGATGTCTCTTCTGTCATTGCAGGAGGAGCTGTTAAAGGCCATTGCCAGTGTTGTTTCTGCGTGCAGGTAAGTGGCTTGAATGAGGTGATACCCTCAGGATCTGACATCTCAAAAGGGAGGTTGTTGTACAGTGTTATTGCATATAGGGTACTAAGGAGATATTCTAGAAGGTTTGTCATCACCATCCTGATCTCTTATCAGGAGAGAGCAAGTGAGGAGCTCCTCTTATGTGAGGAGCAAGTGATTCTTCAGAGAGACCTACAGAAGTAAATGGCTGATTTAGAGAGGAAGAGGAGGATGTTGAGAGGCCACAATTGCTAAGAGGAAAGCGGAGACTAAGGGGGAAGATTGAGACCTTAAATGGGAAAAGGAGGAAGAGGTAAAAGAGTAGTGAGGGTGCAAGTGCCTTGGAAGCATATAAGCAAAGAAGAGAATAAAACAGGGAGAGCAGACAAACAGTGAGAAAGATCACCCCAGTGTAACTTCTGTTACAATTACTGGTAGGCGACTGAGTGCCTCGACACAGGAATTAATTCCTCTCTGGGAACAGTGGATTTTGGGAAGAGTGTCCATGTGCCTTGCATTTCAGTGCTGAGCTGCAGAAGTCAGTGCCAGGTCAACCCACCATCACAGATGTTGTCCAGGCTCTCCTGAAAGAATGTCGTAAAGAAAACCTGAAGTATAAGATGGTGGCACTGCGCTGTGCAGCTGGGGTGCTGCAGGCAACAAAGGAAGACCGGTTCCAGGAACTTGCTGATATCATCTTCCCCATGATAAAGAAGGTGACAGTTCAGCTTCTCAAGTTTTCTCTCTTTCAAAGCAGAACACCCAAAGTAGTCCCAGTGATGCTGGCTGCATGCCAGACTTCTGCCCAAAGGGCTGATGATATGAGAGATTCCCCACACAGCCAGATCTTTGGTGGGGCTGAATACCAGACAGTTGGTGAGCCCTGGGGTGGTTCTACCTGTGCTGCCCAAATTCTGAATTAGCCCAACTGTTCTTTAGACAGAGTCCTACCGCACTGCCCTGTTACCCCTTGAAAAGTTAATTCCTGACTGCTCTACAGGCAGCAAAAGGCTCCTGGGAAGCTGTGTAGAGTACTTGTGTTTAGTATCAGCAGAGCCTTGCAGCTCTGGGAGTGGGACTGGTGTAGTACAGGCACTGTGCTGGGTGCAGCTGGGCCCCAGCAGCACCAGAGCTGGGCACGGGGGCTGGTGTGTGCAGCTGCAGGGAACAGAGCTGCACTGCAGGGTGTGCCTAGCCTGCCCTCATCCTTCTGTCAGTCACATCTTCCCCCGTGGCCTCCGCAGAACTCTCTGGAGAGCATGGGAGCAGCTTTTCCAAAGCATGATGAAGAGGATGAGGACATGAGGGAGAAAGAGGTTCAGATGGAGTCCCTGATCTGTGCCTTCGAGACCCTGGGCAAAGCCTGGCCGAGGAGCCTGGAGACACAGCGTAAGTCAGCTGATGACATGCAGAACAAACTATTTTTTCTTAAAATGAAAAGCAGAAGGGAAGGACCTGGAGATCACGTGCAGAATGTGAAGAGTGCAGGAGAAGAAGATGCAGGATCTCACTGCAGGCAGATCTTGAGGGTCTTCATTGAGATAGCTGCCCCCACTGCTTTCATGCAAAATAACCCATCCTTGGGAAAAATCTTTACTGTTGTCTTAAATTCACTTCACAAAAATGTTCTGAGCTTATAGATAAGCAGGATGAGTGAGGTGGCATGTCTAATGAAAAGAAGCCTAATTCTGTTGCTCACATTTACATTTGCAACAAAGCTAGTACAAGAATTGGGAATACCTGGAGAGGGTTGGGAAAAAGTTGCTTTTATTAGCATGCCAGAGTATGTAATGCAGCTGTTTCGTCTGCCAGCATTTGTAATGAGTGAGTTGATGTGGTGAAGATTTTCAGGGTCACTTGTTACAGGATGTTGACTTGGTCATATGCAGTGATCAAATGCTTGATTTCACTTGTTGAGGAGCACTTTGGAGACAGATGAGTGTTTCCTTCTGCCTTTCCATGTGGTAACACGGTGATGTATGTCCTTGTTCTCCTGTAGGTTGCTATCGCCAAGAGTTTTGCAAGTTAATGTGTGACCGTCTGAAACTCAGCACATGGAAAGTGCAGCTTGGAGTGCTACAAGCCATGAATGCCTACTTTCAAGGGTAATTCTTTCTGCAGTCCACTTCAGTGATTTCTCTTCTCCTTCTTGCTTGAAGCTGTTCTATGAATTTGATGACACTGAATGAATGGAGAAGTTGAGCAAACTTCTGTCCCAGTGATGCATGATGACTGACTGTTTTTGCATTTGACAGGCTAATGCTGTTTGATGAGGAGCACTCTGACCCTGTGGCTTTGACAGAAATACTATTGGAAACCTGTTCTTCTATCACCCATTCTTTAGGTAAATGGGCTTCTCCTGATTTGTGCTGGATGATGAATTGGTTGTAATACTGTTGTCCTCTGGGGGTTTGTGTGGTAGAGGAAATGCAGAATAAGCAGAGGTTGTCAGAGGTAACATTTAGCCATTCCTTGCACTGTAGTGATTACTGTGAAGTTGCAGTGTTCAAGACAGCAGCATGCAGGGTGCAGTTCAGAGACAAGTGTGTTCCTCTGGTGCAAGAGAGCTCTGCAAGGGCACGGAGAGGCAAGACAGTGCAACCCCTCAGAACACAAGCAAGCAATCCTGATTTAATGAAACACAAACTTTTCTCCTCCACCATTCAGACTTCTTGGATACATATGCATTATGTATCCAAGATTATAGTATCCAAAAGATACTCCAAATTTTCTCAGATAGCCGGTGCATGAAGCTCCAAGGCTCAGAGGCAGTTTGTGCTCTACTGGAGTTGGGCACCTGTATATAAGTGCTGCTTGTGTCATGCCGACAGTCATGGGCCTCTTTGTTACTTTCGTAGTGTTCCCACTTGTCCTGTGGCTCTAACAGTGCCCTATATCTCGTATCTGCATGTAGTCTTGCTTCAGATGTGCCTAAAGACAGCACTTACTTTAGTGATAGCTACCAATTCAGAGACCCCTTTGGAGAAAGTTTCTTTTAGGTATCAGTCCTCATGGAATGAGGACTAGGGACCTCACCTTAGTAAGATTTTAACTCAGAGACCAAGTAACTTTTTGTGACAAGCTTGTGCTTGATGGCTGGCATGGGGTTCATGTACCCTTACTTAATCCTGCTTGTTAACATTTGTATGGTCTCCAACCAGTACAACTCACTAGAACATTCTGTTACACACAGATGTTGTCTGCCATCGCCCTGCAGCTATGGCAGCATTTTGTTCCCCACTGAAATATGTAAGGAATATGTATTTCTCTGTGGTACTGGCAGAGGCAATGCACAAGGTTTAGTTGACTTGTCAGCCTCCAGTTGCTGACTTTCTGCCATTCAAATGTGCCTAGTGTTCAAGTGGGCACTGCAGACTGACAGCACAAACAAGAGCTCAGTAAACTGTGTTAGCAAAAGTGGTCTGGAGATCACAGAGGTGACTGCTTTTTGTAAGATTAATGCATTTGGTTCTCAATGTGGTTTTGGGTTTTCTTGTCTGTTTTCTTTAAATCTTTTAGAAAACAAAAGCTACACATCCATAAGAACAGAAGCTTTGTCTGTGATACAACTGCTGCTCACCAGACTACAAGGTGAGACTTTTTACTTGCCGCCTGGAAGAGCCACTGCTTGGTAAAGATGGCACCTGGCTGTATGGCCTGGAACTCTGGAGAGATGACTTTACCTTCTGCTTGCAGTACTGGGTGATTCTGGGGAAGCTGGGACTTGGAAGTAGGAGAGGCCTTTAGGTTAATATCAAGTTCTAAAGTACCATTGGATATTATTTCCTTTGGTGAGGAAAATGTTCATCAAGGAGAGTCCCACATGGAGCTCGCAGAACTGTCTTGTCAGATATGTCTGTGTTATGTTCAAACTCCGTAGAGGGGGGAGCTCCTCTTAGTACAGAAGAGTGATTTTTACATTTTCAGTGTCAAGTTTGGTTTCTCATTATTATTTAGTATTCAAGACTTGCAGAATTGTCTTCATAGGGTGAGGTCTTCTTAGGTCTCAGGTTCATATGCAGTTGTTACGTAGCAAATTTTTCCTTTGGGTTTCTGGTATGCATTTCATGTTTCCTTTATTCTGGCAAAAACCTTACATGCCTCTTTCATAAGCCATTTGCAACATGGGAAACATGTGGCTCTTCAGGCCCTTGTGGTCCCACGTTGCAGGCTTAGACAATGACACCTGGTCTTGAGAGGTGCAACTCCCTGTCAGGAGGCAGCACATGCACCTGAGCATCCAGGTGACTCTGAGTTCTCCTGGAAGTGCAGTAGGAACTATGAGTGAAAGGTTGAAGCAGCCACTCTTTTAGCCTGTCTGGGGAAAGCAATGTCCTTTTGGAATTTTTTTGTTTTGTTTTCTGGTGTTCATGTCCAATGTCTGTCTGTCTTTATCTGCACAGAAGCTCAACAGTGGGAAAGCCTGACACGGGAAAGCAGAGAGCACCTTGTTCGTTCGTTGTCTACAATGGCATCAGATAGCAGACCTGAGCTGCAAGAGAGGGCATCTGTGTTGAAGAGAACACTTGAAAATCTTGACTAAGTTTGTAAAACATAAATTTCAAAGTGCCATGTAAAACAAAAACAAAAAAGTGCAGTGGTCTGAAAACTCAAGTGGGGAAATGAAGATTACTCTGTAGGATGCATCATTCCTGGCCAAAATAAAAAATGCCTTAAATTTGTTCCCCATTAATATTATTTTTACTCTTAAGCTGATTATTAGTTGTTTTATCAGCAAATACCTCTCATCTGCCCTATAATGTTTGTAAGTGTGCAGCATAAAAAACACAAGGGCAAGATTTTTTTTTTAAATAGGCAGGAGAATGTTACTCAGACCCCCTTTGTCCTTTAGAAAAATTGTTGAAAATCCACCAGCACAGAAAGTTAAACCATATTTTGTTTTCACATTTTTTGTACGTAGAGATCTGTTAACTGGTGTCTACCCCAGTAGTGCTGGTGTTTGTTATCTGTAGAGAACAAAATCCTTCCCTTGATAAGGCCTGTGTTCGACTCCTGTGGTTTCCCAGGGGCAGAGTTTCATCTGACACCCACCTCTGCTTCTGCTTGCTCCTCCCTTGCAGCCTGTTGTCTGTGCATTATGAAAGGCAGAGTACTGTTAACTTCACTCCTTCCTCCTTCTCTGACCTCAGTATGGATTGACCGAGACTATGCCTTCCCCAGCTGGCAACCTTGGCCTCCCAAACTTTAAATGAGAACTTTTTCCCCAAAAGGATGCACAAGAGAGCACTTTACTGAGCTGTGTGGGACAAAGTTGAGCCTGCTTGGTACCCAGGTGGAACACTGCTCTTCTCAAAATTGTTTTGCATGGACACTCCTTAGCTCCAGGAAATAATAAAAAAAAGGAAAACAATCTTTTTTAGATATGTTTTTGAAGGGCGTTTGAAGTTTGAAATGACACATTTTTTTAATAGTAGTGGTAATGTTTTATTCCCTTCCTGTTCGTAAACCTGTTCTTGCTTTGGAAACCTGTAACAATTTAGACTTGTCAATATTTGTAAGAAATGGAATCATCTGTCATTTATCAGAGCCCAAGTCATGCTGGTATCTAGCAATTTGCACTTATGAAGATTATATCTGCATTAACATGGGAGTAAAATTGCTATATGGTGATGTGGCCCTGCTGCCTGTCTCCTTTTTTTTCTCCTCCTCTGACAAAAGACAAATCTGACCACTATAACAACAAACTTTAATAGTGTGAAGATAGCACTGCTCCATAATCTGACCAGTATGTGTACAACTTTTTGGGGATAAATGCTTTGCTGATGGTGAAATAAAATCATTAGTGTGGGCAATATCATGTTCATGGTTTTCAGCACCAGAAGGCTTGTTTTCTTTTTTTGCAGTCTGCAGCTCCTTTCAGATATGCTCTCTTAAGGAGAGGATTGCTCAGATGACATCATGTTTCCTCCATGCCCATTTATTCAGGTTCAGGTATGCAGTACCTACTTTCCCCTCAGGTGCCATTCCCCAGTCAGTGTTTTCTGGTACTGTAACAATCTTGTTGTCTGACTTGCTCTCCGTAGGGAAGCATGCAGTTTGTGCACACCTGGTAAGAGAATGTCAGGAAGAAATGGGCAGAGCTGTCCCACAGTTGCTCTTGTGTAGCAGAAACCTCAGCGAGCACTATTGCATTGTACATTAGAACTGGTCAGTGGGCAACTCCTTGGTGCTGGGAGCTGGTGCTACAATGTTTTGATTTACACCTTGTTGCAGGGAGCTGCTCTTTGTTTACGTGTAGTTTGAACTATTGAGCACAGTGTACATTTTAAAATTTTACTGGGCAAATCATTTTGCAGTATCTTTAAAAACTTGCTTACTGTGACATGTAGTGTCATGAGTGCTCTTTTTTTTTTTTTTTTTGGTATTAGGTGAATATTACCAGTGATGCTTTGCTGTAGCAGTTCATTGTCTGACTTGGGTTTTTTCATATTGGTGAGTGACAGTAACAGAAAAAAAGCAAGAGCCTCCATGTCTCTGGTAATTTGAGCTTTCACTGTGGACTGGAGTATTCAGAGGCAATGACTAGTATGGTCAAATGACTGTACGTAGAATAACTGTAATCATTGTCAATAGCAACCTGAATTTCTCTATTGGGGATTTACACTAGAGGGAAGAGCGTATTCTAGGAACTCTATAAAACAGCTGGATTAACAACTCTGGCCAATGGTGTTAGGAAAGTTAGAGACGGTGTGACACTTTCTGAATCACAAAGCAATATGTCTTTCTCGTGATTACAGAGCAGATTCAGAGCTCCTCTCTAAAGCATGTGCCTATACACAAAACCTACCTGTACAAAAGTTAATTAAGTCAGAGGTTTGATTTCTACCCCCCTCGCATTTGTAAACTTGATAGAATTAAAAAAAATAAATAAATAGATGTGGCCTTCCTAGAGTTTCTCCTCTAAAAGTGATTGCACTATGTAAAACACACTGTACTTTGCCCAGCACGGGCATTTCTTGTGCTGCTGCAATGCTTTGTATACCTGGAGTGCAGTGTGCAGACTTGACTCTAGCACTCCTGCTCTGACTTACAAGCTGTTGCTTAAATGGATGTATATTGAGAAAAGTTTTCTAATGTTGCAAGATCTCCATCAAATTTACTGCAATCTGTACTGTCCAAATATGTGAATGGTCTGACTGAAAGAAAACCCTCCTGCTTACCAAAAAGCTAAAAACTAAATAAAGGCTGCATGACCTGTTCCTTGGAGTAACTGGTAGTGTTTTTTTCTCCTGCAGTGGGTATTTTATAGTGTTCCTGTGCTCCAGATTCAGTGTGTGCTGCTGTTGTGCTCTGTGCTGGCCCGCTGCCCTCCCCTCATGGAGACACATGGTGGCTCTGCAGCCCTGGAAGGAAGTGTGTGTTTTTGAACCTATAGCTTGGTCTCCTGAAACCAGGCAGGGTTAGGGCATGTGTCTGTATTACAGACACATTCTTTGCATTTGTTATATATACAGTCTTGTACGTATTACATATACATGGTAGATGAGGCCATGAGATTGAAAACTTACTAAAATAATATTAAAGAACTCCAGTATTTCCAAATTACTCCAGGCATGCACACATTTCTCCCCCAGTGCAACCTCAGTTATATGTACTTTTCTAAACAGTATTCAGAGAGGAAGAAAAAGAAGGCAGGGACACAAATGAGGTAAGCAGAGGACAGCATGCAAACACAAACCTCACCTGTGCTGGCCACCAAGAGGCTGAAGCATGATCTGGCAAGGGAAATGCTATCAGACCATCCACCCACAATACACAGACCATGTGTGGGTCCTGTGCTGTGGTGAGCAGAGACCTACTCTGCAGTGCTGTGATAAAGCTGGTTTGGACTTAAGCCCCACAGACATGTCATTTCTGGCCAGTGAAAGCAGCAGGATACATTCAAGTAAGTTAAAAAATGGGAAACAGTTCAATTCTGTGAAGGCACTGTTCAGTGAAAAACTTTGAGGAAGGAAAGCACATACACAACCAGGCTCTGTTACATAGCATAGTTTATATTTAGTAACAACAGGTTAAAAATTGTAAAAAGGGCTTGGGAGTTAGTTGTTGAGGATTTGCTCCTTAAAAACTAATTACATACGAATTACATTTTTCTGTGGAATTTGACAACAGGCAAGCATGGAGATTCTCAGTTCAGTCAAAGAGAATTCTCCCAGGCTTCAGCCCTGGGAAACTTAGAGATGAAGAATGAAAACAATTATGATCTCTCTTTCTGTTCATGTTGTTTATAGCTATGTACCTTCAGAGTGTGCTATTCATAGTTCAGCAATAGTGTGAAAGGGTTTTACTTTGAGACCAATCAGATTTCACCTGAGCGATCCTGGTTATAAAAGGACGCTACCTCTTAATAAAGGATCTCTCTTTTTGCCTTCCGAACCACGGAGTCATTCTGTCCGTCCCCGACTCAGCAGCGTTATCTGGTGACCCCGACGTGAGCACAGCCTCGGCTGAAGGACGGGACCTTGGAGGGTCCGGCCGAGTTCGCAGCCGAGGCTGAGCACGGAGGGATCTGGAGACCGCTCGTGACTCGGCTGCCGTTTGCCCTCCTGAGTGAGGTAACGCTGACTGTGCCCCGTGTCTTCTGAGAGGACTGGTCCCGTTCGGACCGTGGGCATCGGCCCCGAGAGGCCGGGAACTGAGTGGGGATGGTTTTCCCAACACAGCAGACTGACTGTCTCCTGAAGTGGATGCCTGCCGAGGGACGGGTTTTCCTTAAAAAAGGGGAACCAAGTTTCTAGCGACGAACAAGTAGTTCTGATCGCGTGGACACCTTTTGTCCCGCCCATGAAACTCGCTGTCTCTGATGGAGAGCTCAGCGGTCTGCTGGCCTGCGCCAGAGATGGCTGGTTCGCAGCAGATGTGAGCGCTGCATTCAGTTTGGAGACTTGGGAATCCCTAGGTGATTGTTTGCTAACTGCAGTCACCACCGGCGATGCGGTCGCAAGGTCTTTACTGCCTGCCTGGAGACGCATTTTTAAAGCCCTTCAGCGCAAGGTCCCGGGAAGAGCTGTCCCGAGCCGCCGACGGCGACAGCCGGCGCCGCTGGTTCCGGCGCCGCTGGTTCCGGCGCCGCTGGTTCCGGCCCCGCACGGAGCGGGACAGCTCCGCGCTCGGCTCAACCAGCTTCCTCCTGTTCCGCCCGAGCATGCGCAGGAGCGGCTAGAGCCGCCGCCCGCGGCCGGGACGTTGCCAGCGGCGGCACATCCCCACGGAGCGGGAGGAGCGGCCGCGGCTTTTCCGCGCACCCGCGGCTGGCGCGCCGATCGCCCCCGCGCCAGCGCCCGCCGCCGCCGCCTCTGCAGCTGTGGAGTCCGCGGGGGGCCCGACCCACAGCCCGCTTTGCGGGGACTGGCGGCGCGGCAGGCAGCGCTGGAAGAGCCCCTGCGATCCGCCGGGGAGCGCTGCTCCCTCCACTGCCCGGCTGCCCCTGCAGCAGCTCCCTGTTCCGCTGCGCCGCCTGCATGGAGCCTGCAACCAGCACAGCCTCCTTCAGCCCAGTGTCCCTTTCCCCTTCCTCGGGCGGTCCCGAGCCGTGCTCTCCTGAGATGGGGACAGGGAGACACTGGCCTGCTCTGCAGCGGAGGCGCCGCGCAGCTCCTCTCTGCCGGTGCCGAAACACTGCGAACTCTGAAACCCAGTGCTTTTCTGGGATCAACTCCCTGTTAGGAGAGGAGGTGCCCTCGCCCTGTGGGGCTGCCCCGGGGCCCGGGGCTTCTCGCCCGCCCCCGCTCCCGTCTACGGGGCGGGAGAAACGGTGTCCAGAAATGCTGCCTTGGGTCTCCTGTCCCGGGGGGATGGGGGTGGGCCAGGAATCAGGGAACTGGGCAACAATCACTTGTATCGGGGGGAAGGAGGAGCAGGAGGGAGCGCGGATGACCTGCTTGTCCTGGGCAGACGTGGGTGGTGCCAAGAACCCCAACTTCAGGGTGAAATGTTATGTTCCCGGAAAAACCTCTCCTTCCTGTTATGAATAAGCTTGACTAGGCCAATATTCAAGCAGCAATCAATTTATTAATTAATATGGTAAAGTATGAGCAATACAGCGCTGGGTACAGTGGGGGAAATTTTCCCTCCAACTGCACACCGATAGTTGAGGGTTACAGATATTTATAGGGGTACTCATCACCTTTCTCAGCAGTTTCTATTCCAATTTTTACTCATCAGCAGTTTCTATTCCCAATTCTTACATCACAATTCTATACACTCACAGAATCACAGAATTTCTAGGTTGGAAGAGACCTTTAAGATCATCAAGTCCAACCCATGTTCTAACACCTCAACTACATTATGGCATCAAGTGCCAGATCCAGTCTTTTTTTAAACACATTGAGGGATGGTGACTCCACCACCTCCCTGGGTAGATGATTCCAGTATATGACCACTCTTTCTGTGAAAAACTTCCTCCTTAATTCTAGCCTGTATCTCCCTTGGCACAACTTGAGACTGTCCTCTTGTTCTGTCTGTTGTTGCCCGGAGAAAGAGACCGACGCCCAGCTCACCACAGCCACCCTTCAGGAAGTTGAAGAGAGCGAATTGTGATTTAGTTTTTTATTTTGATTTAGTTTTTCTCAGGATGTATCCCAAAAGGAGTATTCCCAGATGGTGGTGGTCTGGTTTGCGAAAGAAGAAAGACTAATCCCATCTGGTGGAGTCCAGCTCCCCAGATGTGAGTCCACCTTTTAATTGCAGAGACTATAAATCTCATAACAGTGATGTCCAGCTTCCCTTGGTCAAAACCATAATTCCTTGAGGGTGATGTTCATCTTCCTTTCTCAAGCTGTTTTTCTCTACTTTATTAAGGCGTGAGATAAGCATATTTCCTTTATATATATTCCAAAGCTATAGTTTCAAGGATACAAGCAATATTCTAAAATTATACTTCAAAAGGTTATTATTGCAGAACTCTTTAAGGATTAACTATAGGCAAAAAAGCAACATCTTTAACGCTTTAATTCCAATGCTCCTAAATCAACGAGGGTTAATTGCAAACAAAAGATAGGTTCAAAGGCCTTCTTCCATGCTTTACTTTCCTCAGTTATTATTAGAATTCGCAACTGTCCCATTGTCAGTCTCCACACATATCGCAATCACAAATACGCACATTGCCTGTATGTACCTGACACGAAACACAGCTTTGTATTTCACACTTCCCATCTGCCAACATGGACCAGTTGGCAGATGGGAAGGAGGGAGTGGGGGGAGGAGGAGGCGTTCGGCCACTCCTGTGGCGGGGACACTCGCAGCATGGTGGGGGCAGGCTGTGGAAGCAAAGACCTCGCCCCGTGGGCCAGGTTTGGGGTCCTTGGTCCGCCCACTGGGACTGGGTTCCCCGCCCTGCCCCAAGGTCATAAAACCCCCTGTTGCTGCTGGCCTTTCCGAGGAAAAAAAACCCAAAAACAAAGAAACAAACAAAACCCCCCCACAAAACAAAACAAACAAAAATCCCCAAAAAAACCCCAACATGTGGGTATCTTATTCATAGACGGCTCAGATCAGACTGGAACATCACAACTTAGGCTCAGCCTGGTTGTAGTAAGGGCTGTTGCCATGGCTTTCCAGAAGTCTTCTCCAGTGTTTCTGAATTTGGTCAATTCTACTCAATTGTTTTGAAAACTTTGAGGATGCAATTTGGACCCAAGTTCAATTTTATCACTCTATTCAGGACACGACTGCACAGGCCAAAAGCCTTGCATGATTCTTCTATCAAAGTGCACACATCCTGCAAAAAGCAATTTCTATGAAAGCCAACCAAGGCTTGACCTGCTGCACCTTACTGGCTGGGATAATCCCAGAGGCCTAAAGGTTTGCAGCTGTGGCAAACAGATGTCTCATTTTGCCAAATTGGGCTGATTTGGGTATGTGCACATGTTTATTAATACCTTCTTTTCTGCCATGTGGGCATCTGCTCACACTGGGAAATGGTTTTGACAAGTTGGACTGCCAGTCCTTTGGCAGACTGACAATGGTTTGTTACTCTACTAGAGTTGGTAACTGATTTCTTGGAATTTATAATACAAGTTAGAGATCTCCTCGACCATTCTGATCCAATGTCTGATTAGAGGTTTTGATTGACAGTTGACAAACCTCTTGAGCTGTGTTTGTTCTCCTTCCTGCAGGGGGTCCTGCAGAGGACTAGAAACACCAGCTCCCTCTTTAAATGAAGAGGCAATTGTGGAGATTCTCAGTTCAGTCAAAGAGAATTCTCCCAGGCTTCAGGCCTGGGAAACTTAGAGAGGAAGAATGAAAAAATTATGATCTGTCTTTCTGTTCATGTTGTTTATGGATATGTACCTTCAGAGCATGCTACTCATAGTTCAGCAATAGTATGAAAGGGTTTTACTTTGAGACCTGAGCGATCCTGGTTATAAAACCTCTAATAAATACCTCTTAATAAAGGATCTCTCTTTTTTGCCTTCTGAACCACGGAGTCATTCCGTCCATCCCTGACTCAGCAGCGTCAGGTGAGGAAGACTGTTACTACACTTTGCAATAGGTCTTCTGAATAGAACTCTGGTAGCTGAATCAGCTTTTCCTCATCTGAAGGCTTTAAGTTTACAAAGCTACTACTTATATACATTTATGTGTAAATATTACAGAGGAATGAAAGGAATTACAGCACACCATAAAACTTATAGTTTTAATATAATAAAACCGGTTGTAACAGGCTAATTCCTATTTATTTCAGTTCTTAATAAAATGCAGATATGAACTAACACATATGAAAACATAACATTATAAACATTAGGAAGCAACAGGGAACATTTGCTTTCTACTGCATGTAGAAGACCAATTCTTCCTAGCTCACCATTCACAGTCAATGTTTTATTTTTTGCATGTTTTTGCAGGCAGATTTGTTTTTTTATTTTGAGTCTGACTGTATCTGGCAATAGTGGATACACCATCCAAAAACCTGGTCTTGTAGAGGACGTTTGCATTGTTGAACATTCCGTCCTTCAAGGACACCACAATAAACTAAAACAAACCAGAAACACTTAAAATTAATGTTGCTATCCCAACAACACTAGAAAAGGTTTCCAAAGAGAGGACTCCTTTCTTTCATTTGGCTAATACCTCAGTAATAATCTTTAAAAAATATTCTAAAACTAATCAAGGGCCAACAGAATGTGCTACACAGGTCAATGTAAAACCACTTTTTCTGCAGCTAATGACACTTCTGTCCATATCCCAGCACCTGGTCTGGGATACAGTCCACAATGCAGGATGCCTGTTTGTGGTGGAAGTAAACATGGAGTTAACTGTGCCACTAATTATGAAAGAATGTAGGATCTTACCTAGTCAAAAGATACTACTCAAATAATTTTGCAATACTGGTTCCCCTCCTCACTTTCATAATTTGGAATGGTCAAGTCCTTACATCAAATAGAGACGGGTACTCTATTTGATGGGGTACAGGTCACAGTGATACAGAGATCCTTTCCATTAGGAAATAATAAGTAGTGCCTCACGTATTTTAAGAGGGTCAACTTGAAATATCTTTACCCTCAAGTTAAAAATCTCTAGGAAAAAAGAATTCAGGATTTTATCATGCTTGAAATTGAGCACATCACAGACACTCCTCCCTATTGCTCCATTTTAACCTACGCAGAAACAACATTCAAGTTTCACCACTTGCCATGTCAGTCTAACCTTCAGCTGAAACAACTCAGAAATATAACACACATCTGTAGAAAAAAGAGGTAAACAGCTCAGAGTCCTCAGTGCCAGACTGCCTTTGGAAATAATGGATGGAACTCTGAGCAATCTGGCCTGGTGGAATGTTGTATTGCACTGAATAGTTTTAGTTGTTGTTTTGCATTGGGCGATTGGAGATTTGCGCTGAGTAGTCTTTATATTGCACTGAATAGTTCATGTTATATCACGTAACATAAAATAGAAGGTTTGTTCTTCCCTTCTCATGGAATTCCCCTTTCTTATCAGATGGTTTTTCCCTCACACACGCCTCCCCAGTACACCCCGGTGGTGTTCTCTCCCCTGGTCAGTCCCTCCCCATACCCTCCACACTTGTATCCCATTGGCTGTGCTCCTCTTCCTTCGCCCCCCTTCCCCTCTGCTCAAAATCCCTCCTCGAGAACGGGATGGCCTCTTTTCTATTGGGCGGGAAGGGGGGGGGCGGGAAGGGGAGGGGGGAAGGGGGGGGGGAGGGCGGGAAGGGGGGGCGGGGTGTGTGTGTGTCTCCTGATCTGGTGTTTTCTCTCCAGTAAATAAACTGAGGACGTTTGTCCCCACGTGGAGAATAGCTCTTCTCGTCTTTTACCTTTTGTCCATGCAGGATCCTGTGGGCTGGGGTCCACAGCTAGCCGGATTGGACCCAAACAGCCCAGCCAGCCACAGAATCCTACAGTGGAAGGCGTCCCTGCCCATAGCAGAGGATTACCTAGGTGATCTTTAAGGCCCCTTCCAACCCAGACCATTCTATTACCACAATAATTTCAATATCATACCTGGGAGTGTCTGAAATGCGTTTGAAGCATCTGCCCAATATTCTGGGTATGGGAGAGATCAAGGGCTGCATCCACTTCATCTAAGATGTAAACTGGGGCAGGCCTGAAGAGGAGCATGGCTAATATCAAGGATAAGGCCACCAACGATCTAGTATGGAGACACGAAAATTAGGATTTAGTCTTGTTTGAAGGGCTCTGGCTTTTGAAAACACTTGCTGAAAGGCAATGAAGGTGGCAAAGGGTCTGGATCACAAGTCTGATGAGGAGCAGGTACTGGTGTTGTTCAGCCTGGAGAGAAGGGGGCCCAGGAGGGACCTTATTGCTATCTACAGAAAGCAGGGTGTGACCAGGTGGGGGTTGGCCTCTTCTCCCAGGTAACGAGACAGGCCAAGAGGAAATAATATCAGGAAAAATTTCTTCACTGAAATGGTTATCAAGCATTTGAATGGGTTGCCCACAAAAGTCAGCACTCATGGAGAGATTTAGAAGACATGTAGCTGTGGGGTTTAACGAGATAGTTTAAATGGTGGACCTGGCAGTTAATGGTTGAACTTGATGATCTTGTGTGACAGGAGTTAAATCGTGTTTGTTATCTTATACTTAAGTAAAGCATTGTTCTAAGTCAGAATGTATTAATAGTGCTTCCAATATTGAGTCCATTTGGAAGGCAGAGTCCCTGACTTGCCAAGGAAAAGATTAAGTTTTTGCTTTTCAGAACTTTAATTACTTAGACATATCAATTACATACACAATGACAATGGAAAAAAAATTAATTCACCAACCTTTGTCCTCCACTAAGTTCCGTTAAGTTTTCCTTCCAGGTGTTTCCTAAGGCAACTCTGAACTCCATACCAACAAAGTGACTGCCAGTTTTAGAGGCTGATAGCACAGCTCTGGCTCCAGGTAGGAGTGTTGAGAAAATGGAACCAAAGTCTTCATTCACCTAGAAGTCAGACCACAAAAGATGTATAAGTGTGCTTTGGATGAAGAGCACAAAGAGTGAAAAACTTAGTGGTGAGCAGCACAACACTCGAGACATCTTTCCCTGTTCAACACAGTGACGTCCCATGTCACATACAGGACAGTGAGAAAACATTAGCTTTTACTTTTTCTGTACTGAAGATAGAAGCAACTCCGAAGGATTTGTGACATCTCATACTAAGCATTTTAGAAGGATCTAATGAGAGATGTATTGGAAGGCTTCTTTATGCTATCAGCCAGGGAAATGGTTATGCCCTAATTCAGATTTATTAACTGGCAAATTGCAATTTCTCCCAATTAATGGACTACTAAAAGTACAAGCACCATGTAAGAGATACATGGTGGCATCCTCCTCACTCTTCTTCTTCCCAGGTTTACTTAAGCAATGTCCAGGTATGGGATGGGATGCAACTTTGTAAATGCAGATTAAAATGTCCTAGGTTTAGGAATTATCTGAAAGCACACTTATTCCACCATGCATGATGCTTTTGCATTATAGCTCACTAATTTCTGTCAAACACCATTTTTACAATGAAAAGGTACCATTTTGTCAGTGATATCCTAAGTACAGGCAGGATAATTAATAATTAAACAGATACTTCATCTATGTGCAATTTAATCTTGGTTAAAACCAATTTTCTCAAAGGCCAAAAAACACAAGTTCTGTTGGTACTGCAGAAAAGAAAGTGTCAAAAGATTTCCATCTAGGAAGGCATAATTTTATACTTTTCTTATAATTCATTATATGACAGACCTGGTAAAAAGGCAGAGTGCCTAGGTAACAGAAACATAAATCAGACATTGCTCTACCCCAATATTATGTATCCTGACATTAACAGGAGCAGTACCCCAGGTCCACAGCCCTGCACTGTAGAGGGCAATATAACGACAGAAAATTTTTATTCTGGTAAAATATTGGTTTAAGAAAAGAAAAAAACCACACACACAAAAAACCCCCAGCTATATTTCAATATGCCCTAACCTTCATGAAATGTTTGTGGACACTAAAAGGGAATGAGAAAGTAGTTTTGCAGCTCTAACTGGACCTTTACAATTCTCAGAGAATTCATGTCTTATTCTCAAAAGTGGGAATAAACACGAGAAATAAAGTGGTTATTTTAAAATATAGGTCAGGGATATTAGTTCTGAAAACAGACCTTTTTTTCCCAAGGAAATATGCAAAATAATAATCGAAGATAAATCTGATCCTCTACTAAAACATGAAGATAAATTTCAAGTGTCATTCATACCTTTTTCCAAGCAATATCTAAAGCTTGTTTTTTCTTCTGGTCAAGCTCTTCAATAACTGCAAGAATTTTTATCTTGTCATTCTCTACAATTCTTTTTTTCTTCATTAAGTCATTGTACTGGTGCAAGGAGAAAAAAAGACTGATTTCAATGAACCTTGTGCTCAAATGCACTTTGTGCTAATCTTGCAGCTTCACAGTATCATTGCGTCGCTATGAAATAGTCATTAACCACAAGATTAAAATCCAGTGCATTCATTTAGCTGCATGAGGGATGTAAACTTTGGGATTATTTGCAAATTAAAGCATCAGAATTTTCAACAATCAGCAAGGGGAAGGACATTGCTCTGAAAGTTGCACTTCCAAGTTAATCATGTTTCATTTGCTTTTCCATAGAAGAAAGGTTAGTTCTCAAGGCTGACAGGAGGAAAAGTATTAGAAAAGTTGAAGGATAAAATCAGTGGGCAGTTTCCAGACAATCCTGGAATAGCCTGAAGATACAGATTAATTCAAGACAACTTTGCTACACTGTCAAACTATCATGCTTGAAGATGAACATATTTTTGGTCTGCAATTTTTAATTCAGTATATAGTTCTCAAATAATCTAATAGATGCCACAAAGCTTGCTGATGCTTCAACTTAGGATGATCTAAGGTAGGAAGGAATAAAAGACTATTTTTTATCATCCAAGGTCAAGATTATGAGTAACCTAAAAACCTGGTGTGCCAATGAATAGTTCAAAGATCTAAGATTTGTATGAAAAAACCAGGAAAAGGTTTCGTTTTATTTTTGGTATATTGAGAAATAGAGCACATGAAAACATAAAGCTACACTATATATATCTGTATATCTTGTATATACACCATATGACCAGCCTGCCCAATTTTTATAGATTAAAGCATAGAATGTTTACCCTTTCCTCTGCATCAGAAAGCATGTTCATAGCTCTTGTGTTCACATTCCTTCTCAACTTCTCTTTATGCTCTTGCAATTTCTGCAGCTTCTCACTTGCTTCTTTAGGATTGCAACTTTTGAAATCATAGGCTGTGTTTGGCTGGCCAAAGAGTGGCTTGTCTGAAGCTATCCACTTGTATTCTTTCAGCATTTTGGCCACCTTTAAACAAAAAGTTATGGTGAAGCTTTTTCCTCACCCTTCTCAAATGTGAAATAAAAATTTAAACAAACAAAAGCAAAAAAACCCCACCCCACCTACATTCTGAAACTACCACATTAATTCTTCTACCCTAGTGCAGCATAGGTTCATTTCTTTACAATGCTTTGTGTGATTTCCTTCATTGTGGACAAAGAAGGGATTTAAAGATTCAAGGTTATTGCTTTCATGTACATCTTATTTACTTGAAGCACTTTTTTGTACATCTGAACTCTACCAATGTCACTGCATCATGGAACTACCTTCTTTAATTAGTTATCTAATTTGTCCAGACAGTCAGAATGTTCTTACTGATAACCTTCTCACCGTGATCTATCCTCTGTTACTCCATACAGATCAGGTCTGTTACAATGTACAATTTCCACTCCCTCTTCCTCAGATAAAAATTTTACATTGAGACCTGCAAATATGACAGCGCTTAAAGGAAAAAGGCTATTTCCTTTGCATGTGGCAAGGGAATAACCATTCTTGGTCACAAGATGTGAAGAAAAGCACAATTTTGCAATACCTTAGCAGCAGCATCAGCAGCTTCTTGTTGACATTTGGTGATGTTGTGTTCTAATTCTTTAATCTTAAACTGTAATTCATTATTTTGTTCTCTGTATTTTACCATCTCTGCAGATTTGTCTTTAATTGCATTATCATGTAAAGCAATTACTTCCTTTTGCTTGGCAAGCTCCTTCTGTGCTCTCTCTACAGATTCCTGAAAAAGCAAATCAGCAGACATTTATTGGCCTCTTTTAAAGCTGGCATTAAAGCCTTATTAGAACTGACACAGCAAGGAGAAAAAAATTCACATGTGAAAGTGAAGCAAAAAAATAACTACCTAGGCTGATTGAGTATAGTAAGCAAATCTGCAGAAAAAAATACACATTATAATGTGAGGTTCAGAGGATCACACAGAGTAACATCAAAATGGATAATGAAACATAGTATTTCACTTTTACCTCTGTTTTAGCCACTTCAGCCACCAGAGCATCAACTTGATTCTGGTACGATTTGATTGCTTCCTCTGAAGCTGTTATCTGTTGTTTATAGGAGGCCTGCTCTTGTTTCAGCTCTTCAAGTTCCAGAACTAAAGCTTTGACTTCCTAGAGAGATGTTTTCTAATTTATTAGTTATACTTAAATGCAAAGAATTAAGATTCAGCTGGATGGAAAGAGTTGAGATTCAATTAGATGTAGTAAATGCTGTAGAAGACTAACAGCACCCATTCTTGAGCAAGGGTGTAATCCCAAAAAATAAAGAAAGAAAAATACAAAAAAAGCTCAGTCAGTGACTACACAGTATATTAAGTCCCAAAACTGAGAGTATTAAAACCTCAGGAGAATCAAACTTTCTGATTTTTGCACTTTTAACATGGAGAGAACTGCCAACAGAAGTGAAGCTTTACCTGCTGCATGTCTTTTATTTTTTTGCTTGAAGTGTCTGCCTTTTTCTTGGCATTATCTAGATTCTGCTCCGCATTTTTTCGCTCTTTTAGACACTCTGCTTCTGCATTTTTAAGTTTATTCTCTAATTCCTTGTATTTTTTTTCTGCCTTCTTTTTGTTCTCTTCAGTTTTGTTTAATGTCTCTTCACAAGATGCTGAATCAAGAAGTAGAGTACTGAGATTGAGCACTGTTCTTGTCTTTAAATTTACATCCTAAATGCCGACTGAAATAAATCTCTCTTTTCCCCCAACAGAAAAAAAGTGGTTGAACACTCACTAATTGCTGAAGTCTGAATAATCAGATGTTTCAATTATTACTCTAAGACAGTGTGCTGTTGCTATCAGTTATTGGTAGGGGACCAAACAGCCATTATGAAAACATGACCATTTTTTTTTGACAGAGGGAAGAATGTCAAATTGCAGGATAAAAAAGTACAGCTACCTAACAAGATACCATCTCATCCCTAGAATACTACATCTAGATATGCATCACTTCTGTCCATTTTTTAGATGTTTTACTTGCTGCTGCATTTTGTGCAAATTTATCTCTCCTTAGCTATACAAAACACTATTTCTTTCCTACGCTTTCTTGCTATGCAAACTACATTACTAACCTTAAGTACAGATGGCTTGAAAAAAGCAAAGATTACTCAAATATGGGATTAAATCCATTTTTGAACTTCCCTGCAAAGATGTATTTTCCTTTATTACAAAGTATATAAAAAACATTCAATAAGAGTATAACCTTTACTATAAGAGAACAGCCACCTTTAAGTGAATAACCTCTATGCAAGTATACTGCGATTCTGTGTTTGTTACATGTTCAAAAATATAAAGTTAGTATTTTTAAGTGAAAAGTACTTCTTAAATAAAGAATGTGTTACTCAAACAGCCTGATATCCATCTCATTCTCAGTAATTAGTTTTCAGGTAAAAGAGTAAGAACATATTTGTCACCAATGGTTTTCTTCAGGGCAATCAGCTCTTCCTCTTGTTTGTGGTAAGCACTTTGACAAAGCTTCTTGTGCAGCAGCTCTGCTTCCTCAGACTTCATCTCCCATTGCTGCTTCAGCTGCTGATACCTTTGGAGACAGTAGTGACACACACTGCCATATGGAAGGTTACCCAGCATCTCACTTTCAAAGCTGAAGTAAGTAGATGAATATCTGTATTCCATTTCTCATGGGAGATACAGTGATGACAGTAGGGCAAATAAGCTTAAATGAATGAAAATCCAATATAATTGCTTTAATAATAATTGTGAGGTTTATAGGCATGTAAGTTATTATATATGTAGCTCCTGCTGTTTAGCCCTGATCTAACCTATTAAAACAAATGCAACGCATGGAATTTTGGCAACAATTCAGAGATCACCTTTTTGCCAGCTGGCAGCATGACAGATGTTAGGGTGAAGAACTGTAGAAAGGGTATCTAGAAGCAGAAGTTCCTCCCTCCTCTTAGCAATATTTCTGGAAGTCTACTGCAGCTAAAAACAATTTGAAAAAATAAATCCAGCTGGTAGTAGCATGTTATGCAACACTACCTCCTTATGGCATTTTTGCAGAACTGACTAAATATATTTTTCTGTTCCATCTTTTAATACAGTATTCAGTAACTGAGTAGCTGAAAATCAAATATATTAATTATTATTTAATTTAAATGCTTACAGCAGTATCACTCAGGTAGTCCTTTTTAACAACTTTTTATTTCCTTGTGAGAAAAATAAGACTGACTACAAATTGGAATTCTTTTAATACAGATGTTAAAAATATGTCTGGAACAGATCCATTCTTCAGTAGACTTCATGAAAATTCAACCAATTGCAAATACCAATGTGTACCCTTTTTTCCCCCCTGTGTTATCCAAAACAAAGGGGTTTTCCATGTGTTATTTAAAAACTGAATTTGCTTTTTGATTACTGAACTTACTAATTATATTGGGAGGAGAGGGAGGAAGGGAATTACTTTCTGCATATTACATTCTCAAAAGGCCTATGGCCTCCCAAAGCAACTCATTACGTTAAATTTACTCGGTCACATTAAGAGAAATTATACACATTATATAGTGCAAACCTTACCTTTCAGCAACCTTCTTCAAGCTTGCCAACTCATTCTCTACAGCTTCAAGTTCAGATTCCTTTTTCTTGAGTTCTAGTTCAACATCTTTCACTTCTTGAAGTTTAGACAATATTGGTGCAGCTTGTGAGGATGCACCTGTTCAATGAAAAAATTAAAAAGCCAGGCTGATTGGAATTAAACCAGTGGATTCACCACTGGTAATTGCAAATTCTAAACATTAATAATGAGGCAGGTTAATGATTTATTTTAGCTGATAAACAGAGAAAGCAGCTAGGCTAAAGCCAGAGTTCTCAGAAGAGTAAGACTACTTCCTCTGTTACCGAACATGGTTCTGCAGACTTCGAATACTACACATGTGTGACTTATGCAAACAGCTAACTTTCCATAATTTATTGCAAATTATGAAATTATTGCAAACCAATGATGAATTACTTCAAAAAAGCACTTTTGCTTCCAAGAGGATTATACAGTCTAATAAGATTTAAGTATTTAAAATCTAAGTCACTTTATGTGAAGTTTATAATTAATTTTTTCTTAAACTAATTAATATTATTTCAGCTCAAGACAACTTTAGCTCAAATATATTATTCCCAGTATGTATCTAAACATAAAGGTTACTGTTAATTTTTAGAAAATATGTGCAAAAGCAGTAAACATATCAACAGACACACAATATTATTAGTATTATATGAATGGAACCAGCAATTGCCTCCATGCAGAGTTCCTTGGGGATCAAACACATCTCCATCAAGAGTAACACTTCTCGTCATTATCCTTTTGTCAAAAGTCACTTTCTTAGCATTATCCATGTTATTACAGACCAGTGTTGTTCCAAAGACATATTCCATTGCTTTCTGCAGTTCAGATTCATATCCAATTAGAGAAAGAGCTAAATGCAAGTTAGCACGCCCAGCCTAGAAATCAAACAAAATGCAATTAGTATGCCTTAAGTTATAATACATTTCAAATTTTATTTGTTTTTTGTTGATAATAACTCTTCCAAAAGTATCATCACATTTTAAAACTACTTCAGTTAAAAGTGGAATAATTAATACCCATTTAAACCTCACACAATCGAAAGGATACAAAGGAAAACAAAATCAATATATCCTCAAACTCTGTACAAATTCTTATTATAATAACCATTAAGAATCTCAAGTTTTTAGTACAGAAATAAAATTAAAATGGGACAGAAGCAATATAGTGTAAAGAGTGTATTTATTTACATACCAAGCTTTGGGCCAACTTGACTACATCTTCTTGAACACACCTGGCTGAAATTTTGTTTAAGGGAATGATGGTGTATCGATGCTTTAGTTCACCCTTCTCTAAAAGCTTTTTGCCAGTAACCTCAAATGAAAAATAGTTACAAAGCATACCTGAGTACACAAGTCATTTTGTAAAGTAAGACAATAGGGCATTGGAAGAAGAACACATTGTTGCCACCAACTATGCATGAATTTCTTGAGCCAATTAAAGCATGTAGGTGTTTTAACCCCTCTCGAGCATTCAGGCACATGCTTGCCAACCCCAAATCGTACAACCACATCCCAAAATTTAGAGCTGTGTACTAATGAAATAAACTTACTTCTGTGTCCACAATAATGTTGTAGAGTTTCCCTCCAGCCACCGCTTCCAGGGCTTTGGCATTGGATAGATCTTTCACAGTGAAAAGAGACACAACAGGGCCTTTCACATGGTTTGGATTCCAATTTTTTTCTGGATGTCTTAAAATAAATATAAATTATGACCATGAATCATGTTTGTTTTTCTCTCACACATCCTTAAAAATTTTATATTTAAACCCCATGAAAATGGGTTTTCCCATAAGAAATTCTAAATTCTATCAGAAAAAGAACACAATGAAAAAATGGTTAAATTAAATACTTCACATGAAGAGATTTGACAATAAAGAGTCAGTTACATAGCCATTAAAAGAATGGAATTCCTAATTTATTTCCATATTTTTTCAATGGATTTTTCCAATGGGCTCTGTTATTACCACAGCTATAGGAGTATGTTCAGCCCATTACACAAAAAATTAAACCTGGGGATACAGATATTTGACTGGAGCTGACCTTCCAAGAGCAAGTCTACTTGTGTCCACAGGCAGAAAATGATTTCGTATTTCCCAGTTTAGACCTTTGCTACTGAGACACCATCAGACAAAAGTTTTAAATTCTAGTGACTTAGATAAGATTATAACATTTCCTGACTTTCCCCCTCACTTTCCTCTTCACTTTTCAGCATGGGTAAGACAGTCATTATTCACTGGCAGCAAGAAAAAGACAGCAAGAGCTAAGACATTGGTAGAATTATGTGGTAAAAGGCACCCAAAAGTCCTTTCAAATGTCTTTCAGGATCACACTGAGATCTTACTTGTATGTAAACTGTAGATGAGGAAATTTTGCCATTAAATTTTCACTCAGTTCTCTTAGCCGGCTGATATCAGAAATCAATGCCTTCTTTTTTGCTAGGAGGGCTTCTCCTTTTTCTTCTTCAGAGTTGAACACAAGCAGTACACATGTATCCAGAGCAGAGAAATCTATTAGCTTAAAAATTATGCTATGCTTATCTACATATATGTAGAGAGGACTTCTTAAAATTCTTTGTAAATTTTCAGACTAAATAAATTAATACCATCATGACACCAAACATGCAAAGAAAAAGTTTAAAGAGTAATGTTCTTCTCTAAAGGTTGATCTGGAATATCAACTAACAGTAGTGTCTGAAATAAATGTTATCTGGCATAAGAAACAAACTAAGAAGTGTTTTAGGTACAGAAAACTAGGAAGCAGTAGGGGTGTTGGTCTCTTTTACCATCTAAATTTTAGTTGGAATCCAATTGTGCCATCAAACTTCAAAATGGTCAGCCCAAAGTTGATATAATCAAATTATTTTAAGCTGCTCTCAGTGAAAGTTTAAGAGTTTGCAGAGCTTACATCAGAGGAATTTATGTATGAAAGCAGTGTACTTGATTTTTCATTCCCCTCCTGCACTGGGGCTGGGTGAGATGCCCAACAGCAGCCCCCACAGTGCTGTTCTTTGTGTTTCTACCGAGAAAGCAGAGATGCAACACAGTTTTGGCTACTGCTAAGAATATTGGCACAGCACCAAGGCTGTCCCTCCAGTCCTCTTCCAAAAGCCAGTAGGTTGTGAGGGGGCAACAGGTTGGGAGGGGGCATAGACAGGATATGGGGTCCAACAGATATTCCATACTATTATGAAGGTATTCTCATCAGTAAAAGCTAAGAGAAAGGATGACGGAAGGAAGCATCCATTATTAAGGCCTTTTTCTTCCAAAACAGAAGACTGAGGTCCTACTTCACAGGAAGTGGCTGAACACTGCCTCCTAATTCCTGATGGGAAGCAGAGCATAAATTATTTTGTTTTCATTTGTTTCTGCATCCTCCAGCCAGCTCCAAGACAGAGCTGCCATTGGCCAAGGCCAAGACCATCACTGATAGTAGTGAAGCCTCTGGGATAACATGTTATAGAAGGGGAAAAAAAGGCCAAACCTATCTGGAGTGGCTGGAAAGAGGAGTGACAAAATGTGAGAGGAACAGTCCTGCAGGCACCAAGGCCAGTGAAGGACAGGGAGGAGGTGCTCCAAGCACTGGAAGTGAGATCCTCCTGCAGCCTGTGGTGCAAACCATGCTGAGGTGGACCGTGGAGGTCCACAGCATAGCAGATGTCCACCTGTAGCCTGTGGAAACCAGCACTGGAGCAGGGTCCTGTCAGAACCTGCAGACCCATGGACAGATGAGCCCATGCTGGAGCAGGTTTGCTGGCAGCATGTGTGACCCCCACAGGGCACCCACACTGGAGTAGCCTGTTCCTGAAGGACTGCACCTCATGAGAGGGACCCTTGCTGGAGCAGTTTGTGAAGAACTGCAGGCCATGAGAAGGATTCACACTGGAGAAGTTCAAGGAGGACTGCCTCCCTTGTGAGAAACCCCATGGTGGAGCAGGGGAAGGGTGTGAGTCCTGACCCTGACTAGGAAGGAGTGGCAGAGACAACGTGTGAGGAACTGACTGCAGCCCCCATTCCTTATCCCCCTGCATCACTCATGGAGAGGAGGTACAGAAAATCAGAAATTAAATAGAGCCTGGGACATTAAGTTGAATTGATTTCCCCAGGTCAAGTCTATTTTGCCCATGACAGTAATTGTCAAGTGATCTCTCCCTGTCCTTATCTCAACCAATGAGCTTTTGCAGTATATTGTCTCCTCTGTCTGGCTGAGAAGGGGTGTGATAGAACACCTTTGGCAAACACCTGGCATCAAGTCAGGATCAACTCATGACAATTCTATATTCCTTTGCAGATTGCCCCAAAATTATGCATCAGAAGTCTGTCCAGACCTGAATAGTTCAGCTCCTTTATTTGCTTCTCTAGGGTTACTTTCATTTTTTCGACAGCTTCCAATGCATTTCGGTCTTTCTTGTAGCCTTCATCCATCTTTTTAACTTCAGCTTCTTTTGCCTTTAATTCTTTTTGTGCATAATTCAATTTCATTTGAGCCTAAAAGGAATAAGCAAATGTGGAACTAAATCTTCAAAGACAATCTTGCAGGCACAAATTTATAACATTTGCACTATCAAGCTGTCCATGTAATTTATGAAGTTTTCCACTGGTTGCAGATATGCCAAAGCCAGCCCTGGCTTTTGAAAATAATGACACAGGTTATTTGGACACAAACC
Source organism: Camarhynchus parvulus (assembly GCF_901933205.1). NCBI lineage: Eukaryota > Metazoa > Chordata > Aves > Passeriformes > Thraupidae > Camarhynchus > Camarhynchus parvulus. Next base: position 16,198,695 of record NC_044601.1, on the reverse strand, counting down.
CACAGATCTTGTATTTTACTGTGGTAACATATTAGAACATTAATAACTCTGAGAAGAAACAAAGTAATTTAAGATGGGATATAGCTGTCCTTGTTACTCTACAGAGAATAATTTCTCCCTAAGTGAGACAAGGAAAGTGAACTTTGGAAATTTAAACTCCACTATCAGAACTACCCCAGCAGAGGTCTTCTATCTTAAGAGAAAACAAGTATTGGCTCTTTCATTCATGTGATGAGCATACAATTTAACTAAGGAAAAAATAGTTTCTTCTAAACCCTCCATTTCACAATCACGGGCATCTTTATTTTGATTCTATTAAGTTTAACTATCGAAATCTCTTTGACTGTGTATCATGGACAACAGTCCTAATTTTTTCCTATTAAATACTATTGATCATTTGAGTACAGTGAATCCTACTTTATATCTCAAATGCCAGTTTCTAATACTTCCTCACAGCAATGCTACAGCATTTTCCTGTGCAAGGATATTTTGTTTGTATTTTATCAAAAAGTTAGTTTAATGCATATGCCAAAATGTAAAATATCTCGCGTAGATATTCTGCACCTCTTTTCATTGATCTTTCAAGCATGTGTCAATTGGTTTTCAGGCAATTTTCAAAAGCATGAAGGCAGGTCTGAGACGGGAGAGGTATTTTCCTTACCTGTTTAGCTTCTGTTAGTGCTTGGCTAATTTCATTTTTGCAGATCATCATCTGTCCTGAAAGAGTAGCTTCTTCACCATCCTTATTGCTGGACAGGCCAGCAGATACAGCATTAAAATGCTGTTGTGCTGCAGCTAAAGCATGTGCATCTTTTTCACTTTCTTCCAGTAAAACATTTAGTTCTTTCTCTAGATTCTTTACTTCTTTCTCCTTTGATACTAACGCTTTAGAATCCTTCAGCAAAACAAAGGAAAAAGAAAAAAGAGAGAGAGAACCTGAGTCTATTACCGTGAAATTCATGTTGTTTAGGTGAGGAGCAACAAGTAGTTTAATCAACTACATTTCTATGACCCTTTGTCAGATTTTGTGATCCTGTGATATGTCTTTGCATGTTTCCCAATGTGTTACTGTTGAAGATTGCATGCAAGATGTTTTCCATTACCATCTGTATGGCTGATTACCTTGTCAAGTGAGCAGTTTGCCTTATCTCTCTCTTTGAATGACCACATTCACACCTTCCTCGGGAGGGGACCTCCGCTGATAACAGACTATTGAATATCAGTGCATGACTGATAAGAACTATAACATCCCATTGTGAGATGCTCCGCCCAGAGGGAGGAGCCAAGCACTGCTACCCCATATACTCTGAGATTCTGAAATTGCAGTTCAGTTTTTTCTCCACGAGATTCCCCAGAGGAACAGCAGCTGCCTTTTCCTCCTGGATCTTCAGAGGAAGACTATATCCTTCTCTACAGAACCCCCTTGCTCCAACAGAACCACACCTGATACTTCAGAGGACTGCAGCCACATTTTCAATCGGACTGCCACCAACACCCTGACCAACAGGGTGTCAGGTTAGGTTCTGACTCTGTCAGTGTTGTTCCAGTGGACTGTATTGTTTATTTTATTCTTTTTATTTCTTCCCTATTAAAGAACTGTTATTGACTGCTCCCATATCTTTGCCTGAGAGCCACTTAATTTAAAATTGTAGCAATTCGGAGGGGTGGGGAGGGCTTACATTCTCAATTTCAGGGGAGGCTCCTGCCTTCCTTAGCAGACTCCTGTCTTTCCAAACCAAGACAGTTACTCGTCTCATGAGCATTCCGAGTATTTACAGAGACATGAAATACAGGAAGTGGTAACAACTCCCCAAGAACTAGAAGAATTATCTTGCTCTTCCCAATATCTAAAAAATTATCCTCCTGCATAAAAAACCATTAATTGTCAAAAATATGCAAGGCAGAAATTCCTCATTTAATTTTAAGAGTAACATATGTCCAGAGAGCATAATTGTTTGAAGCTACAGAGACCTCTGCTGAGCTTAAGAGAAAATTTGGAACCACAAGGAGTTGCACTTTATTTGTATTTGCATCATGTCTTTTTCTATAGGGAACCCACTACCTATGCTGAATAAATTAAACAAAGCCCTTAACATTTGTCTTTCTTAATGCAATTCTTGCCAATCACAGGATTCTTCATACCATAACAGGAAAGAAAAAACAGCTCTTTCCACAATCTGAATTTAGTATGTAAAGAAAATTATATATTAATATCTTACCTTCTGCATACGTGTTACCAATTCATTGTACTTAACCTCTTCACCTTTTAAGTTTTGCTTCTGGAGATCAACAGCACTTCGTGCTTTTGTATTAACCCTTTGATGTGCTGAAAGAGCAGCTTCTAGTTCATGGAGTTTACAACCAGCTTCCTACAACCAGTAATAAAGGAAATTTAATTTAGCCTGTGAAACCGATGCAGTATTTGTAGTACTTCATCTTCTGTTCAGAGCTTTATGTAGAAGGAAATCTGACCAAGCAGGCAGAAGTCTCCAAGACAAACAGGTCAGACCATCTCTCACCTCTGAAATCCAATCTAACTAGAAGGTAGTGTTGAAGACCCACATCACTCCATAAGACAGGACACTGTCCCTGTACAGAAGGTGGATTTAGACATCCAAAGACTCTATGGGCCATCCTGCATCTCGTTAAATTTACTGCCCCCAAAATCGAAATCAATACTGATTACTGTCAAACAAAACCTTGCTTACTTTTCTTTTGAGACATCAACAAAAAGGGAGAAAAAAGGCTCTGGCAAAACTTACTGTTGAATGCACAGAGTGAAAACATGAAGTCAAACAGTTTTTTACGCTTCAGTTATTTTTCATTTGCATTTCGGACAAAAAAAACCCCAAACCCTTTAAATGGATGTCTTCTACATAAAACCAAATAACCTAAGCATAACTGCATAACCTAAGCAACACATCAGAAGAAGATAAAAATTCAACGGTATATTATCTATAAAAATAATTCCAGTATCTTAAAATTCTTTGTATTTCTCCCTGCTTCTCGGTTATTCAGAGGAGCACAACTCTGTTTTCATTTACCTTATCCTTTTCCTTTTCCATCTCCGCTATGTCTTCATTAAGTTGTTTTACCTTCTGTTCAATTTCAGCCCTTGATTCCTGAAGCTTTTCTATATTAGATTGCATTTCCTTTAATATATCACTGGAGGATACCTTTGTTTCTTCAGCCAGAACAAACTGATAAGCTACACAAAAACGGCTTAAATGGTCTATTTCTCGTACTAATTTTTGGTATTCTAGATAGGATGCTCGTTCCTGAACAGACAAAGAAAAAAAAAAAAGCTGTAAATTTTGATGGAAAACCAGAGTTACATAAGACTACTACAGAAATCTTTTAAGCACCTCTAAACATCAGTATTTGTAAGAAAACAACATTCATCTGATTGATTGCACACCAGAAATACTGCTTGACTTAGTTTTTTTAAGAACTAAGACACTTTTAAATATATTTTTATCTAGTTCTCTTGTTTTCTTCCTTCTCCCTACATCTCTCTAGAATTTCCTGGAAGTCTAAAATGTCACATTCTCTGTATTTGGAAATAGGACAAAATTATTTCCCTTACAAGACTCGGCAGCACTTGAAAACATGCTATTGTTTTAGCCAAAACTTACTGGTTGAGGGTAGTTGTGAAAGTATTTTTTTAGTACTTGAAGGACCTACCTTACCACCCTTCTAATTTTTCATACCTCTTTCAGTTTCTGTAAAGTTGGACTGATCTCCTCATTTAAGACCTGAAACATAAAACAGAAGATTTATATTCTGATTTTACTGAACTCTAAACATGTCTAGGCATGGATATCTAGTTCCAGGTGCAGAAATGAAATATTCTAGAACATTGCACAAAGTCAACATTGAACTACTTGTTCAGTTATCTTTAACAAACATGAATGAAAGTCTACTTTACAACATGTAGTACCATTTGAATGTTTTTCAGTTTGGATTCCTTCTTCTCTATGGTTCTCTGTACCTCTGTTTTCTTGGACTCATACAGCCTAGTTCCAGCTGCTTCTTCAATCATAGCTAAAATCTAAAATAAAGCAATGCAAAAAACTTTGATGTTTCTTTTTACATTAGATTGGTTCAATTAAGCTGAACATGTCATCTCCCTCCAACCTTTATTGTTGTTGTCCCCCTCCCAACATATAGATTCTTATCACTCAAATCAGTTCAGTAAAACTTCAGACAAAAACACTCCCACAACTCTCTTACCTCTGGTGGCTTCATATTTAGAACTTTGGTAATTTGTCCCTGGTGACAGAAAGATAAAACAAGATCAACTACTTCATGGTTGTGTACCATGAAGTAGTAAAAAGAAAAAACCAAAACCCCAAACCCGCAAATTTTTTGCTACAACAGTAATCTAGTTTACTCTATTCTTTTGCTCTTCAAAGTTCAAATAAGTCACTCTTTCGGGTAATATACTTGAAATGGCCCTTACATTGTATCTTAGGCTAATCCTCCACAGTCCTGATTACATCTTAAAGGAGTAATGCACATATTTTTCCTACAGTCTTACTGGGTTGCTGATGTTGAATAAGCTCCTAATCATAAACCAGCTTTATGGGTGATGTAGCTCATACATAACAGGGAGAAAGAGAGTATGTACAGTAAGCTGTTCCCCCCTTTGCCATCCACTTGGGATAGTTATATTTGAAACAATAAATCCTGCTTTGTTTTATTATTCCTTGCAAATATTTCAGGAATTTGCCTAGCTCCTTTGTCAGTCTTCCTTTGATAACTGTACATTAAAAAGGTACATATCTCAACTTCTTTCAAGATACTGTCTAACATGGAAAACAATAATAGCAAATAAAATCTGCCATTTTATAATATTTATGAAAGCAATACCTATGTGTTAAGGAGAAAAAAAATAGGAAATAAAATGGAAACACATTTTGGAAAAGTTTTGCTAACATGAGGGCCACATGAGGTCTTGTGCTAAAAGATGTGTTTAAGGGTCAAAATATGCTGTACTAGAAATATCAACAACTTAACAGACTTCATTTTTTCTTCATAAGATGCCACTCTAACTAGGAAATTAAGTGTTTTCCCATTATCTCCCTTGTCTTAAATTTACTGCAAGTCCTGCTCTTTCTAGATTTTATAAAGATGCACACAATACCTGCATAATGAGGAAGTGAGGATTATTGACATTGAGTCCAACAGAACAGAAGAGATCCTGCACACGACTGTTGGCAGCACTCACACCATTGATAAGATACTTACTTCTACCTCCAACAACAACCTAGAGAACAAAGACAAAAAAACTGCCTAGTGTTGTGAGAATATAAACTGTAATAAAGAATAAAAAAATCTAAGGAAATCACACCTGTTAAATCTTTGCATACATATGTATGTGCAAACTGTGCAGAACATCTGTAGGGGGATACAGTATGGGTAAATGAAGGTGGTATAGAATGTAATCTTAACCCCCAACGAGTTGCAGCTGGACCAATTACTAAAGATTAGGAGCAGGCCTGATCTTAACAGGCCATATCTGTAGCCAACAAGTGGTATAAAAGAGTGGATTGGTGGGCTCTGGAGTCAGATGACTGCTACAAGGACCAGGAACAGTCAGTGCTTAGAGGAGCTGCCTGCGAGAAACATCGAGGAGGTATGAAATTCTGGTGGTATGGAATCCTTGCACTATAATGATAATAGAACTCTTGTGCTATTTAAGACAACAAACATCAAAACAGAACTTGTTTGATGTTTAAAATAGTTAACTAAATTATAAGAAATATTAGTCATTGAGGACAATACTGTCAAGAAACTTTCCAAAAGCTCTACTTTAAAAAAAACCAAACAATCAAAAAATAATCAAAAACCAAAACCCCAACATCTTCACCAGAACAATAAAGGTTCCTTTGTCCTTGCAGACCAAATTTAACACAGAGTCCAGATTTTAAGAGTAAAGATATGAAAGCAGAAAAAGCCACAAGATAGAAAAATTTAACTTGCTTTGTGAACACTTCTAGCTAGTACACTGGATCTACTCTTACAGTTTGTGTAACTAACTACACTACAAGCAGCATAGAAGCTTTGTCTCTGCTGCAGAAACTCAGGGACTTTAAAAATCACCCTTTTTTTTTCCTTGACCACTCATGAGCATGGTAAAAATGTAAATAGGTTATGAAAAAAATACAGATATTAAAGACTCACCTGCCTAGTCACAGTGATCTCATCATTAGCTTCAAATCCCAGTGGACTTTGACTTTTGTTTGAATTATCAAAGATAATAGACACGGTTGCCTTTGTAATTCCAGCTTGCCCACTCTTATAAACTAGATCTTGCAAGCTGGCAGCTCGCACCTAAATCCAGGGAACAGATAAACACTTTTTGGAAAGAAATTTACATTTTAATTGTACTACTGTAGGTTTTGGAGAAATTAACCAAAAAACCAAAGATCTAGCTGCATACTTATGAGTTCATGTGAACTGATATATGGGAGCTGCAAGGTGCTATCATTATAAAACCACAACCAGTGTGTGCCAGTCTAGTTTTACGTATCCAGATAAACTGTTTTCTGCATGAGGCTTCTGACAAATACTGACTGCATCTGTAAAAAAAGCCAGCTGACAGTAAATTTATTTAACAAGCATTTATTTTTCATAATGCAGTTTGCAGGGAAATGATTCAGAAAGTGTTCCTTGGAGGCCTGCTGGCTTTGTCTACAACTGGGGGAAGGAAGGGATGGGAAGGAAAGCAAATTGAAAAATCACCTTCAGACAGAGATTAAAATTTATGTCAAAGCACACACTTTTTTTGTGAAAATAAAGCAGATGTATTATCTCTTAAATAGCAGGCATTGCATGAAAACCACTTTTAATTTTTTTTTTTTTAACTGGGTAGCCAGATTTTAAGACCCAATCCAGAACCGAAAACATTTATTACAAATTAGTAAATTAGTGCCTTTAGATGCAAAAAGGACTTTTGGCTTGAAGTTGTTAGCTCTTAAGTGGTTAGTTTTAGTCTATTGTTTTAAGCCACATAGTTTATGTAACTTTGGTATGTGGATAAAGTTGTAACTCAACCTTAACGTAAGATTGAGCAACAATGACAGATACCCAGATCCATGCAATGAAAAATTGGAATAACGAAACTTAAATGTCCCATCTCTTTACCTGTGACAGATTGTTGATTCCCAGCACGAAACAGATGGAGTCCAAGATATTGGATTTGCCACTACCATTCAAGCCAGTAATGGCATTGAATAACGGGTCAAAGCCATTAATTTCTGTCCGCTGAGCATAGGATTTAAAACCGTCGAGAACAATTGACTTAATGTACATCTTTTCAATGTTCCTAAGGGCCCAGGCAAAGAATTCCTCTGAGAAGCACTGAGAAAGGTATCCGGATTATAATCCTATATACTTCAGAGTAAAGAAAAAAGAATAACCAAATGAATCATACTGCCAAACAAACAACTAGATCTGAGAAAATGGAAAGAACACATGACTTTTACAACAAAAATATCGTGCATTTATAAACGAAAAAATCCAAGCAGACCACAGATCCAGGCAGTATCCCAACTGTACTTCAGCATTTCTAAGGGCCTTGACTTCACACAAAGTTTATCGCGACACTTGGGCACAGACTCGCGGCAAAACCACGGTTTGCCGCAAGCGAAGGAGAAGGAAAACCCCGGACGTTCCAGAACACGGCAAAGCCTCCCCTTCCCTCTTGCAGAATTGCTGTACCTACTCAGCCACACTGCCCGCGAGGGGTAAATCCCAGGGAAGCGGCAGCCTCTGCTCTGAGGCACCGCGAACAAGCACCCATCAGAGCCCCTTCCACAACCCTGCCGCCTTCATCGCGCTGCCCCCGCCAGTGACCCTGCCCCAGCGAGCCCTCCCTGCCGGCCCTGATGCCAAATCGGCCGCGGGCAGCCCTGCTCCCCTCCCTGGTCCCGGTGCCTCACTCGCCCACCCCTGTCCGGAGCCGCTCCCCGATGCCAGTGCCTCACTCGCTCACCCCTGTCCAGAGCCGCTCCCCGACGCCAGTGCCTCACTAGCTCGCCCGCGCCCGGAGCCGCTCCCCGATGCCCGCCAGGATCAAATTTTGGCGCCGAGAGCCGCAGCCGTTAGGGGCGGTGCCTGATGGCGGCCGCCCCGCACCGTCAGCGCGGCCTGCCCTCCCCGGCGGGAGAGGGGCGGTGCAGGGCCGCGCCTGGCGCCTCCTGGGACGGGGGCGGGCGCAGCCGGAGCGCGGCCGAAGGGGACGGTGGGCGAAGCTGGGCAGGCACGGCGGGGAAGGGGCTCCTGCGGCTCTGAGGGGGGCGGGAGCCGGCCCAGGGAGGGAAAGCGGCCGGGGCCTGTGGTCCCCGAGGGAGATGGGGGGAACGGGAAGGCACTCGGGCATTCCTGGGGAGCTCTCTAGCGGAGTTGAGGAGCTTGAGCGGTAGCTCCAGGCTGCGGCGGGAAGTGTCTTTGTACCTCCCTGAAATTACATCAAAATGGAGGAAGTGCTGCTCTATACTTTCTACATGCATTCCTATTTTGCCACTCCCTCCCCCCGAAAAACCCAAAAAACCAAACCCAAGCGCCATTTATGCCTGTTCAGATCTGTTGCTGTAATTTATACATACATGTTTGCATTCAAGCAGAATTAGGGGAGTTTGCTCAAAATGTGTGAGTACGTGTGCCTGGAAGAACAGTAGCTGTCTATTGCTGTGCTGGTCAAAGTAGGAAAGCAGAGTTGGGTGGATGCATTTACTCATTCCTGAGCCTGCTTTTGTCGAGCTGTGTAAATAGACCAGGACTTTGCAGGCGGGCTCAAGCTGTCAGCTGGACAGTGTTACTGCTGAGATTTGCTGCAGAACTTGATGTCCTGGACTACTGAGTTTTGATGTTATTTCAGTAATTTGAAATAATTCAGACTGCAGGTCAACATTACATTAGGGGAAAAAAATACAGTGTATTTGCTTGCTTCAGGAATTATATTGGATGCAGCTGTTTAAAGCATTAGTGTGACAGCACTGCTGCTGGAAGTACTGTAGCCAGAAGTACTTGATGGTCCTTTATCTGCAGTTCACTTGCTTACATCTGCAACCTATACTGGGAAAAATTATTTTGAATTTGGACAAAAATCAGATTGATACTGTGTAAGTGTGCAACCCACTCTTCATTTGGCAAACTGGAAGTGTTCCCAAATGATTTTTGAGTCTCCCTGCTGTGGCAAAGGTGCTTGAGTGTTTCTTGTCTGCAAGAGGGTTCCTTTTAGAGGTGGCTGCTTGAAATACACTGAACGTGGCACCTGCTTGTTCTTCAAATGGCCAAAGTCTTTCTTAGTGTGTGGTTGGTAGAGCTGGCAGCTGGGGAACTAGTACTGTAACTGCTCCAGCTGCTCCTTTTCCATCCAGATTAACCACAGCCTGAAATAAGGAAATGGAAATAAAGCAGAACCAATTCTGATGAGAGCGGCTTCATCCTATAAAGACAGACAGGTTTGCTCCCTATTTACATGAGACATGGGAAAGAAAATTACTAAAGTATTAAGAAATAAGTTCTTAAGTAGATCTGTAATAGCTTTGATGTCATAAGGCTTGTGAAAAATGCCAGTCACTTGTTTTTAAAATTTTAAAAGTTTAATAGTAATAAAATGGTTATAAAAATAGTAATACAATTAGAGTAATAACAATTTGGACAAATTGAATTAGGACAATATGAGACAATAAATACAAAGAGTTGCGGACGTCCGGATACCTTTTTCTGGGCAGCACAAGCCCGAAAAAGGACACCACGTTAACAGAGGATTAACCCTTAAAAACAATAGCCTCTTGCATATTCATACACTTCATACATGATGCATACATTCCATTCAAATACAGGATGCTGTCTGCTCATAGTAAACTTCTTCCTCTGAATCCTAACAGCACCTTCAAGGTGGGAAGAAGTTCGTTTCTTCTTATAAGAGGGCAATAAATTCTTTTTCTTGGAAAGATTTAGGTGTCCTGTGGCTGCTATCTTGCTGCGAGTCCTTTCTTTAAAAAAAGTATCCTACATAGCATAGTTTCTATTTTAACATTTTTTATAAGCTAAAACTATATTTAACACACTACTTAAGTGAATTAATACAGCATTACTTTTTAACACAACACATATAATATTCATTTTAATATTTGAGAAAAACCAATCATAAAATACATGCATTTTTCACAAGGCTTAAATTTGAGTGCTTCATTTTAAGAAATATAAAATCCAGTTGTAGCTATTTAACATGCAGTTAGCAGTCTGGAATGAATATAACACATGGTTTGAGGAAGGAAAATATATTTTTAGCAGGTGGCTATCTAGGAGTGGTTTTGTTATTGTTATAATAAATTTATTGAACTTCCAGGAATCAAAATTCCAGCTGTTCAAGGAGCTAGTCAGTAGAATCCTCTATGAAACTGTCCTTTTGGACAAGAGGTGACATATTCTTAAAGACACCTTCCATAGAGCACAAGAGCTAGTGATCCCCAGTCACAAGAAATTGGTTAAGGAAGGGAAGAAATCAGCATGGGTGATTCAAATAAAAAGGCAAGAAGGACATGCAGAGGCAGTGGAAGCACGGGACAGGTATCTGGGAAGAGTATTGGGAATCTTGGTTGTGTAGGGATGGGCTGAGGAAGGCCAGGGGCATCTGGAGCTGAACTTGACAAGGAGTGTGAAGAATAACAAGAAGGGTGTCTACCGGTATGTTACTTTGATAGGAGAGGTCAAAGAAAGCGTGCACACACATACCACTGTGGGAAATGCAAGGCTGGCAGACGGGTAGCAATGGATGAGAAGGCTGAGGTACTCAACAACTTTTTTGCCTTAGTCTTCAATGGCAAACCACCTCTCTCTCCACACCCTTAGCATGGATGGACAGCATTGTGGAGACTGGAGTAGCAAAGTGTTTCCCACTGTAAGTGAAGGCCTAGTGGTAGGATTGCATCTGTGAAAAATGCCATCCTGGGGTCCCAGTGTCATGATAAAGGAACCATCCTACAGTGACACATGACACCTGACAGCTTTGCCTCTTGCCACTGATCAACACTGGTCGTGGGTGTGAGCTGACTGAAATATTTCCTATGGTCTGTAAATGAGTGTTCATCTAGCCCTACCTCAGAGACAAATTGGTGAGTTAAACTTGTCCCTAAATTGAAGGATTGTCCACCACAGGACAAAGTCCGGTTGGCAGCCTATTACTAGCCATAATTTTTGATATCCTTGTGAAAGACTTAGACAGTCATGACCTGGAAGAGCAGAATCTTTCCCCACTACCCTGAACTTGGATCCAGCTCCATCCAGTGTTCTCAGTTCCTTAGTAGAAGAAAGTCCCTGATACACATGAACAGATCCAGTGTAGAGTCACCAAGATGATGAAGGAAAACCAAGAGAGAAATGGCTTTCTTCAATATCCAGAAACAAAAGCTATTGTTTCTGCTGCCATCTTTAGCTGCTTATCAGGAAAGTGTTAAGAGGATGGAACCCACCTCATCTGAGGGGAATGCATGGTAAGAGCTGATAACTGTTGTTTGCTAAACAGTGTTTTCCAATGGCACATGGAGAGTCCTGAGATTTTCTCCTGCCAAACCATGTCGAGGTCAGATATTAGAACAGGTTGCCTAAAGACATTGTGAAATTTTTATCTTTCAAAGTAATACAGCTTCACATGTCTGTGTGCAGTCTGATCTGTGCTTCCACTCTTAAAATTTGTTTCCTTGGACTCTAATTGACATCCCTCTTCTTTTTTTCCTCATGTCCCTTTAATTTTTCATTTATCAGTCTCCTTAATACTACAAGGTGATGGCTAAGAGATACAGGTCAGATCTATGTATATGCTGAGCAGGCTTGAGCAGCGAGTTTCCCTCTTGTGGGAGAAGTTGGTTGTGCATGTTGCAAGCAGGAACCTGTTCCACGATGAAACTACCCTTGTTATAGTACAGAAGTCCAGGAGGGGGCTTCAGAGAGATCTCTGGTGCTTGAAAGCACCACCTTGAAGTTTGTCACTTCCCTTCCAAGTCCACTTAGTCACTATGCTGCAAGACATGTGTACACTGCAAGGGGGTGTTTAATGTTTGTAGAAATCTATGCTTTTAAATACACAAAGTTTTATTTGGCAGCTGTAAAATCAAGCACATTAAACATTTCTCTCTGTGGGGTAGTGACAGGCCTGTTGCTGCAAATCTAAGAAGTGAAATTGGGCTATAAGATATTTCTGATGAAATTTTGCATTTACTGATGTTACAACATGTGTTTGTCCTGTATCAACATTTAAGTAAGGCAGAAGTAAAAAAAGTGCCTAAAAGAACTTTAGGATGATATGCAGTGACTGGGAAAGCACAGCTGGCTCTTTAAGTAGCTGGAGCTTTTTTTTGTCAGCCCACATCAGCTGCTGTGCCCTACAGAACCATATAGAACTGCTAAAGTTGGAAAAAGACCTTTAAGATCATCAAGTCCAACCTAGCACCACCATGTTCATCAGTAAATGAATGTAGTTTGTTCGCGTAGTAGACATGTCCTCAAGTGCCGTATCTACATGTTTTTTGAACATTTCCAGGTATGGTGATCCCACCAGTTCCCTGGACAGCATGTCCCAATGCTTTACAGCCCTTTCTGTGAATACTATTTTCATAGCACCTATATTAAATCTCCCTTGGCTCAGCTTGAGCTCATTTCCTCTCATCCGTTTGCGTATTACTTGGAGACTGACCCCCTCTGGCTACAGCCTCCTTTCAGATATTTGTAGAGAGTGATAAGGTCTTACTTACTGTGCAGTTTCTGAGGGCTGAATGCAGCTGACCTATTTCTGTGATGGTGTTGACTTCCCTTTTCACTTCTCGTGTAAACTTGCTCCTTTGAACCTGTGTTGGAATTGCAACCTGATAACAAAGTGCAGGGTGGTACAGTCATTTAGCACAGTGAAAACCAGTTGCCTTCAATCTTTGACCTTTTTCCAAGATTTGATAGTATTGCATAAGTAAGTGTAGTTGCAGCTTTATTGTTTCATAATGCAGTGTCATGCTTGTGTGGATATTTGCAGTATGGTCTCTGCCAAAAGTAGCATGGGAGTGGTTTGCCTTTACTTTGCTCTTATCACAGGGGAAAAAAAATACAATTGAAAAATTGTAAGAACTAAGCCAGAGGGGAACAACAGGTAGCTTTTGCTAAAGGTTGTAAGAACATTGGATTTGAGGCCATATTCACTCCCAGGTAATTGGTAATCCTTGTATGTGTATGGGAAGTCCTGAGGTAGCCTCTGGATTGTTACTCCCTTGGCAGTATCTGTTGCCAAGAAATCCTTCTATGTTAGTTTGGGGGGCTTTTTGTGGGTTGGTTTCTTTTGTTTGTTTGTTTGGGTTTTTTTGGTTTGGTTTTTTTTGTTTGTTTGTTTTTAAGGTTTTTGTCCCTTATGCTGGTTACTGACTGGCACTTTGTTTTGAAATGCTGCAGAAGATTTGGGGGAAGAAAATAGATAAGATGATGATTATCAGAAAAACTTTGCTGTTGTGATGACAGGTGAATTTCTCCTCAGAACCAATCTACAAACTAATTATGTCTGAGATACACTTTACTTAGCCTCAGAAAAATCACACCCTTTTCTTCCAATGTGTAACTGCTTCAGAATGGAGATAAAAGGAGAAGTACCACAATCATATCTGCAAATTGTGACTGTCAGGAAGATAAGCTGTTAAGCTAACCTAAAATTTGAATTGAAGTCATGTAACTGACAGGTTTCTAAAAGGGTTTTGTCCTCAAGGATAAATTTGGGCAAGTCCAGGCTGGGAAACTATACCACATCAATCAGGAATAACAGCTGAGGTTAGTCAAGAAAGGTAAACTTTTCTGATTTGACTCATGCTTTCTTGAAAGCTTTTACTGCTTTTCTGCTTGAATGTGATGATTCCCTGATTTTGGGTATCACCATTAACTCTTCAGTCTGTTGAAACTATTTCAATTTTCTCAGACTTGTCTGCCTCTTCTTTTCTAGTTGCTAGTATGTATTATGGTATTCCAGTTTTCACCTCTTCCTTCTTCTCTTCCATTTTCCCCTGAATTGTGAACCTCCTTACTCATGCTGATTTTGTGGACTGAGCTATGATTACCTATGTGAAGGTGCTTTGCTTTCACTTTCCTCTCTGCTGCAGTTTGCAGCAACTGCAGTGTCTGAACACAGGTGGGATCCTTGCTTTATTACATATATTGTTAGTGCGAAAAGGCAAGACTTCCCAATCCATTACTTCTTTCCTCAATAGTCTTTATTATTTAATAAGTTGATGGGCTAGACCACAGGTCAAGGAGGGTTTCAAGGACATCAGAATAAATACTGTCTAGGACTTCAATTTCAGCAAAAGCTTTGATGGTTCGTTTGTAAGAAAAACAAGCAGAAATGCATCACCTTATTTTTAAAGGCATCTTCTTATCCACTCTCTGGGCTCAGTTCTTTGTAACTTGAGAAAGTTTGTTCTCAAGTTATCATAGCAGTCTCTTTACTGTAATGATTATAATGGTCTGTGAAACACCTTATACAGAAAACACACATAAGTGAAACAAAGAGTTTTAAATCTACCGGCAAAAAGCTGTTAGAGGAACATTCCTAATAACAGTTTTGAGTCAAAATTTGGAACATGTTGGGAATTTATTTGCAGAGACATGTTGAAAGAAACAACAATTTTCAGGCATTCCTATGCACTATAGCATCCAAAATTTTTTGTAGACACTCCAAAACATCTGCATCTGCATTTATTGGATCATGGTATATGTGTTTTTTTTCTTTTTAAGTACTTTCAGAGCATTTAATCTCTGTTTAATGGGTAACCCAAGTTTTATCCAGCTAAACAGTGCTTTATTAAATTTACTGTCCTGGTTAGACAATTCCTATTGATTAGGTTTTCTGGGGTGTACTCAACTATGAATTGGCTCCCTTACTGCACCTGCAATGTGTTAATCAAGTTTTCTGGGGTGTATAGACCTTTGACTCCTTATCTTTCTTGTTCCATGACTTCTAATTAATCTCTAGTTATTTGATAGCCATTGAATAAGTTTTTGAATTCTATTCTTCAGCTATTTATTAGGTTCTCTAAGTGGTATGGGTCCATGGAGTTCCTTCCTGCAGTTACAGTGAGGTAATTTCTCAGGGTTTTCTATTGACACTCAGCCAACACAGATCTAAATCAAAACCAGCTAAAATCACAGTCAAACTTTTTTTAACTAATTAAATGTAATTCATTACAAATTTTTTTAAAAATCACAGAACTCCTGGTTAACTAAGATATAATTAACTGTCAAAAGAAATGTATTATTCAAACCTACTGACATTGAAAATGAGAGGAATAGGGGATTTATCTTTACATAAAGACCCACAAGCTGTGGGTCTTCTGGTAGATAAAACTAGCTCTGGAAGATAAAAGAAACATTGGGAAGGATTCCACTAATTGATTAATGGAAAAAGATATTTGCTTTTACAAATAAACTTTAGGTTTGCTGATAAACGAAATTAGACATTAAGAGATGAAAAAAGCAATGGGGAAGAAAAACCTCTAAATTCCTTAAGAATTAAAAATTAAAAGCGAGGGTTATACATTAGAGGGAAATCTTTGGGAAATCTTCGGGATCAGGCGTATTGGGGAGTCTGTACCTCTCAAATACCTCAGCCAATGGGGAAAGAGAGAAGGGAAATGCAGCTGGGAAATTAGGATAAAAAGTAGGCTGTGTCCTCCAAAAATTTGAGAGAGATCCCAGGGGAATGCCCCATGGCCTCTCCCTTTATTCGAATAAAGCCAGAAAGGGTCCTCTGTCTCTTTTTTGGACATGTTATAAATAACGAGAAAGCCAAATTAATAATGATAGCAAAAGATTTTATTTTCATGACCAAAAATGCAGTCCTTGATAGCCACAGCCAAAGAGACAGCATCGAGCCCGGGATCAGCGCTGAGTGAACCTGGATCCGACCTCTGTCGCCTCGGATATCCCTTTGTTCACGAATGCTGTCTCCGCTGGGGCTGTTTTATACAGTTTTTTCTGCCTGAGGCAGAGGTGCCCCCATTCCTTTTGTCACCCGCATGTGTATGAAGTTCCTTTTCACTGTGTAGGGTTGGACAATCACTGTTTCTTGGGAGGTGGCAGGCCCTGATCATGTCAGGAGAAGTCGGGTATTCAGATGTATGTTCTTGACGACTTCGGTTATCTTGATTGATGATACTTATCTGAATCCTGATCCTCCTTGGGTGTTCCTGGGTGGTTCCAGGAGAAGCCCATCTCCACACCAGCCATGTCCTTTTGCTTGCTGAGGAGGCATTCTTTCCTGCTGCCACCAGGATTTTCACAACTTCTTCCTGGTAATCTGTCTCTGGGCTGTGCGTCCTCTGAGGCTCCTTGGATTTTTGTTACATGTATAATTTATTTTACAAATTTTATTTTATACATTTTCCATACAAGCATGAATTAATTTACATCACATATTACAGACATAAACCTCTGGTGTTTGTGGATTAATTTTCTTAACAAAAACAAGGTAGTGTTACAGTTTACAAGAGCAGGTTACTGTTCTTGGAACTGATATTGTGGCTATGACATACTTAGTCCAGTAAAATTCAGCTGGAACCCACAAGTGTTGTATCACTGCTGTTTATCCTTTGGAGTTATTTTATATGCTTGCTTGAGCAATGTAGTCCTTACCACTTCTTATGATTTTATATCTATCTTGGTTTGTTAACCTGGAAATTAGTTTGTGAATCCATTAATCAGGCATGTGTCTGTATTGTTTTCGGTTTAGTTTTTTTCTTTTTATGACCTACAGGAAAGTCTCCTAGCCTTGAAGTGGCTATAATGATGTGATTTCAGTAGAAAAAAAAGAGAAATAGTAGGCAGAAAATTTGTCCTCTTTCCAAAACTAGGCGTAAATATAAAAAAAAGAAAAGGGTTTAGTGAAATTAGTGTTTCAATATTGTTCCTAAGCAGGATCATTGCTCTGCAGAAAAAAACCCAGGTATTCCAAAAAGTAGAGATGTTTGATAGGAAGGTGAGGATTCGTGTGAATAGGAGATCTGAGAGTGAAAGCACCCGAAGAAACAACAGAAGAGGGACAGAAATGGCCAGTACTGATGGCACGTAGATTTGCAGATCGTCCTGTACTCAGACTTGAAAACTCAAGCTACTAAGATAGGATAGTGGAAAAGTAAAGAACAGGGCTAGTGCCTTGGGGGCATACAGACAAAAGAGACAAAAAGCAAGGATTCAGTATTGATGATTCACAAACATGTGACAGGATGGAAGACAAAGCATTTCTGAATCACTGTTGGCTCCCCGGGGGTACAAATGGCACATCAGTGAATGGCTGCCAGCCTAGCCATCCCTTTGTCCCTGGTCATTCCTGGTTGGGGCACTTGGGTACCTATCTGAATACAGGGCACACAGGTGGGACAAATCCCTCTCAGTGCCTGTGAGTGTAAGCTAGTGGATGGGATCAGTTGTGTGTTTTTCTGAACTCACCTTTTGCTCCTGTAAACATGTTTTCTCGCTTTGCTTTGTTGTTGCTGCAGCATCATGGTATCTTTTGTTACAGCCAAACGCTGTGGATACCAAAGCAAATACATAAAGCAGCAGATACAAATGTTGGCCCACTTACCTACTGTGGGATGCTTTGATTTTGATGATACTTGATTTTGTGAAAGGTGATTTCCCCAGCACACACTTCTGGTGCAGGAAACCTTCACTTGCCTTTTGTTTCTTTGTCATTGTGGAACACGGAATATCTCTCTTTCATCACAGAAAGTTGTCGACTGCTGGTTAGTTTCTGGATTTCATGACAGACTCTTCTATCTAAATAGTGGAGAGCTTGCCCTGCTCTCCCTGATCCTTGCATGTGCATCTTTAAACACGTTTTGCTTTTTTTTTCTCACGTCCTTGGTACTAATTAGCACTTCTGTCTTCATGGGTTTTGTAGTTGAACAGGTTGCTATATATTGGTTTCTTTAGACTTTTCATCATTCATATTGTTATAGGTAAAAATCAATAAAGCTAAATTAATAATAATAATTAAAGATTTTATTTTTATGACTGAAAATATGGTCTTCAATAGCCACAATCAAAAGGACAGCCCGAGATCGGCGCTGAGTGAACTTCGGTCTGACTTCCATTGCATCAGACCCCCTCTGCTCACAAATGCTGTCTCTGTCAGGGCTGGCTTTACACAGTTTTTTTTGCCCAAGGCAGAGGTTCTTCTGTTCTTTTCGTTATTCTGCATCTGCATGAAGTCTCCTTTCTCTGTGCAGGGCTGGACAATGCTGTTTCTGGCAAGCGATGAATGTTGATGGGGAACTTGGTATTCAGATGTATGTTCTTCACAACTCTGGCAATCTTGATTAAAGATACTTATTGTTATAAATGATCAAATCTGTAGCCAATTTATCAAAAAAATCGACAAAGATTTATTAAATCAATTAACAAAAAATAGAATTTTAGGAAAAAGCAAAAATCAACCACAGCCAAGACAGCATCTGCCCCAGACACAGATGCTGGGTGCCCTTGGGTTCCCACTGACAGAGTGACAGTGTTCCCCCGAAGGGACACCCCGTGTGCTCACAGGAGCTAGTTTATATACAGTTTATTTTGCCTGAGGCAGAGATGACCACATATTTCTTTGTGTCTCTTTACATGTAAAGTTGGATCTATACATGTGTAGAAGCAGACAAAGACAAAGTCCGAACTCAGACATTCCGGGAAGGTCCAGATGATATCTTCTCATGCATGGTGCCCCAGGAAAACCCCTTCTGATGGCCCGAGTCAGTCTCCAGGCTGTCCGGGGAGGGGTTACCATATGCATAACTCTGTCTTCAGTCAGGCTGAGCTCATAGTCCAAGATTTCTTTATTCATACGGTAACTGGCTTGATGTTATCTTTAGTGTTGTCCGGGAACTGGTTAGAATGTGAATAGAATGCAGTCCCTGGCCAGAGCAGTCACCAGCGTAGGGTTTCATTTCTTCTAATATTTTATATATACTTATTTCTAACTACAGCATGAATTAATCTACCATATCAAGTGAACACTTATCAAGTGTTCATAGCTCTGGGGTGTTCTGGGATAGTCTTGGGAAAGGCTTATCTCTGCACAGGCAATGGCAATGTTCTTTCGATTGCTAATTAGGCTTTCTTTCTTTGCTGCCGTCTGGAGTTTTGCAATTTCTGTGTGGCAATCTGCCCCTGACTGTCCGTGGTCTTAGGGGTTTTGGATTTTTTTTACATGCACAATTTTATTTACAACTTTATTTCATGTGTATCTTATATAAGCACAAATTATCTCATACTACATATTACAATATTGTACTTGTGAGTTTTGACAAAAAGAACATAAGCTGAAGACAGTCCCCTGCGCAGAGTTTTCTCCCTTGCTACATTCCTCATTGCAACATAGTTGGGGCAAAATGCCAAAATTTGCTATTGTTTCTTAAGGTGGCTCATAGATATAGGCTTAGCCATTCAAACTCTCCTTGTGCTGAGAACAGGGAATGTGTCAGGGCACCCACCATGAGTGGCAAACGGATTTGCTGTGTTAAAGTATGAATTGAGCAATGAAATGGACATTAATTTTTAATTAGGTATTTCTGCACAGAGGTAGAACTCTTTAGAGTTTCAGGGCTGGATGGGTAAAATGTAATTTGAAGAAACTCCTGTTGTGATGGATAGTCTTGTCTCCTGACTGCAGTATTTTGTGAGTTCTAGAACCACGGGTTTTATGCATTTAGCATTGCGTGCTTGACAATGTGCCTGTGCAGCTGGCTGGGCACTGAACTGGGGGGGTTGGAAGGGTTGATCTCAAATCTTAATGGGAAGAAGGTGAATCACAGTGGGTGTGCCTTATGCTATATTTACTTCTAGGGAAGTGTACTGAGGGCGGTACCTACGGACAGCAGGCCTTTACATCTTTTATAAGTGTGTGACTGAAGGAGTCCAGCCTGTGACTGAGCCGAGGCAGAAGGTTATTGACTTGTCAGCAGAAGACCCAGTTTTCGCCTGCCTGCTCTAAGTATAAGTTTCTCTTTCTTTGTTCTTGTTGATTCACATGGGTGTAAGAAGGGAAGAGGACATGTGAGGATAGAATTAGTGCAAGTAATTTGTTTGTTTCTGTCTTGTATGGAAAATATTGGTAGCAATGTGCTTCTAAATCCAAGCTCTAAGCAGTTGGAGAAGCATTTTCTTTCAATATGATGAATGTCACAGAAAGTGTTCTTACTTACCTTTGTTTTTCTCATTTGCACTTTGGTTCAAGCTTGTAAAAGTTTAGGCTAATAGGAAACCTGGGGCAATAGACATAAGTTTTTAGTTTTATTTTCTAAAGGGATTTTTTCCTCCTAGAACTAGTAGATTTTCCTTCCTTAGTATCTTTAGAGTGGGAGTTGTACATTTTGCTGGAATGACTTCCCACACGATGACTTGCTTCCAGCAGGCAGAGAGGTCTGACAGGTCAGAGGAAGATCTGGGTTGCTAATGCAATAAGGAGACTTTTCTGACATTTTCTTAATCTGGTGACATTACCACAGAGACAAGCAGAGACTTTCTTGTGTGATGGCACATTATTGAGATAGGTGTTTTGCCTGATGAAATCTAAACCAGCCCACAAGCAGCCCGGCACTGTTGAGCATTGCTTTGACAGGTGTGCTTTGTCTGTGTTTGTACACAGGATGGTGATTGCCAAGGCATGGGCTCTGAAGAAGCATTTTGATGGTTTTCCCAAAACCAGTGACTTTGACCTGAAAAAGATAGAGCTACCAAATCTAAAGGATGGAGGTGAGCAGAGTGCTACTTGTTATTACAATTTTTTCTGGAGGTTATATGTTTGCTGATGTGTGGCTATGGAGCTATAAAACTGCATGTTTCTCTTTGGATTTTCAAAAATTGCTGGCTTGTCACAAGCCATGCACCTTAAGGGAGAAGGACAATTGCTGAAGAAGTATACTGATGGGGTTGGTGGTTTCAAAGACACCTTGCCTTCTGATAAGTCCCTTAGAAACAATGATTGAATTCTAAGCCCATCACACAGCAATTGGGGCCTACCTTTCACAGTTTCTGCTGCCTGATCACACTTGCTGCCTGATGACAAAGGCATTGGAATGTGTTTGCAAATGGAGAAAATCACCGTGAAGAAGTGATGTGGCCTCAAAACGAACAAACACAAGAAGATAATTTGTTTAATGCAGAGAGAGAGATGTGGACTGTGACTCAGAGCCAATGAAGTAACTGTATTAAGTTCCTAACATGTTTTACTAGTAAAATATTTTTATCTACTTTGATTTTCAAAATCATTTGGAAAAATATGGAGAACATGATACCCTATAGCAGTTGGTTTTCAGTGGAGTTTTTCATGCTGATGGAGAAAATATTGAGGATAGTGTTAGGGGAGAGCAGAGTGACTGCACTGGGAATGAGCCTGAAAGACCTCGGGGCTGGAGTCAGTGAAGGTTGATCTTTTATTTCAAGAAGAAAGATGGCAAGATTTCTGCCTGCATTCAAAATTTTTTGTTGTTGTTGTTGTTCCTTATCTTATTTGATCTGTTGCAACAAGAAGAGATGTTGAATATAAATAGAAAAAAAAAGACAGTTTTTATTCCTGTGTTTCTCTGGAGGAGATTAAGGAATATGATAATTTATCATCATATCAATAGCAAGACTGTTGGTAAAAGAACGAACTTCGATTTTTGGTTTCACATGAACATTTGTACTGTATTTTCTTGAGACTCATCCCACCATTTGTCAGTTACAAAATTTGCCGCACTTTAAAAGGTGTGTAGAAGGAATTGTCCAGAAGGATATTAAAGTACCAATTATGTTTACAACTGAAATATTTGAAAATGGAATTCTTCTTACATTTACGGATACACTTAAAAATTTAATGTGTGTGGGTATTTAAGAACATTAAGAGTATTTTTTTCCTTCATATTTTAAACCCTAAAGCAAAAAGAGGCATAAGTTCACACAACAGTGACACTTTTAAAGGCGATGTTATGTTACATGGCTTTCTGCTCACTCTTGAGTAATGGGAAGGTACTTAACATCTGAGTACATTTCCAGCTAGACCCCTGCAGCACAGGCAATGAAAAATATTAGCAGGTGGAGGTGAACCGCTAAAAGTGCTGTGTAAATGAAAAGTTTAAAACATGTTTAACAAGGTCTTTCCCAAGAACTAGTGTTGTTAGAGAGAGTAAAGTGGATTAGGCTATTTAGAAAAGAGGAACTAATGCTTTCTCTTTAAGGCAGACAGTTTGTGTTTGACCTGTGCCACCCTCTTCTGGCTGAATCATGGGATGACATTTTATATATATCGAAATTAAATGAGAGTTTTGTTTAGGAACTCTGGCTGCTTCACTCTTCTGTAGAGAGAGGAGATACATGCAAAATTGCAAGATTGAAAATAAGATAGTTTGCTAAAGCTACACTGGGGAAATTTTCTTTTTCAACAGCATACCAATAATCCAAAACTAAAGAATGTCATAGTTGTTTCTGGTAGGTTTTTCCTAAACAAAGAAGGGATAAGGGAGATTTTGAGCAGTCTGGAGTTCATATCAATTTAGTTGGAAGATTGGCTGGTGGAAACTATGCTCTACTGCACTGATAATATCCAGGAATTTGTTTTGTCTTTCGTTGCAGAGTTGCTGCTTGAATCAGTGTTTCTCAGTGTTGATCCTTACATGAGGTATACCTTTTTGTCCTTTCCGAATTTCTGGCTAAAGCGCTTCATTTAAATTGCCATTTAAACCTCAAAACAGCAGTGGGCAGCACCCACTGCTGTTATCAGTGTCCCAATGCCTTTGTGTGCTTTTTCAAAAATGTATGTGAATTACAAGACTCAATATATGGAAGTGTGCCAGATTTAACTAGACGTTGGGGTAACATTTCTGCTGCCCTAGACTTTTCTTGGAATCAGCTGTTGTTCCTTGTCATGT
Organism: Camarhynchus parvulus; assembly: GCF_901933205.1. Classification (NCBI taxonomy): domain Eukaryota; kingdom Metazoa; phylum Chordata; class Aves; order Passeriformes; family Thraupidae; genus Camarhynchus; species Camarhynchus parvulus. The sequence continues at coordinate 16,175,764 of NC_044601.1, read as the reverse complement.
CTTCAGCTGGAATGCAATGTACTCAAATGAGACTGCAGCCTTGTAGCAGCTCCTGCTTAATTTAACTTAGCAAACTTGTACTTAAGTACACACATTTTAAGTTGGACATTGCTGATATACCCAATAGGGGGTAGCTGAAGCACAGGGAGACTGGGTAGTTTGAAGAGGCATTGTTGACACTAAATTCAGAGATAGTTCTCTGGGTCTCAGGCTTCTTGTACAGATGGACCATGCTGTGAAGATTATTGCTATCATCCCACCAGCATTCCTGCCCAGGATGCCCAAGTAGCTGGCTCTGAAAAGCATCCGGTCATGCTGTTACAATGGCAAGCTAATTGATACCTGTTAACAACAGATACTCTCTTTCTGGGTCAAACAGTTGCTACTAGTTCCTAGTGTGTCTGGAACGTTACTAAAGTTTCACACAGTAAGCTGTGTTTGCCTGTGTTGCAGACCTTACAGTCGAAGGGATATGAAGGAGGGTGACATAATGATAGGCACGCAGGTTGCCAGGTAAGACCTTCAGTTCCTGTTATTAATGTGCATGGCAGATCAGAACAGGAGTGTGCTGACACTCCAGACATCTGCAGCCTATGTTACCCCTCCTTGACTTGGGTCTACATACTTCTGCTACTGACGTTCTTACCACTAAGTGGTTGGAATGTGTTTTTCCTCTAAGAATCTCTTTTGCCTTTCTGGAGAGCATATATACCTGTGATAAAATCTGTATGTTGTTTTTGGTGATAATGTCTTCAAAGGCAATTTTTACAAGTATAAAGGACCAACCATTGTACTTGGCACATTTTGAACTTCATATTTTACAACCTGATGTGCTAGTAGCTGCATGTCTGCAGCCATGCATGCTGTCTACTCCAGCTGAAAATATCTCTGCCAAAGGGTTATTTAACCTTAAATCCATCCTTTTCCCAAGCTTGTGGTAATGTAGCTGCAGATGTTTCCTTGTGTCGGTTTGTTCCTGCTGTGCTGCCTGTAAGCTGCTGCCAAGGAATATCTGTGGCCTTTGACTCTTGCATTTCTCTGCAGAAACATTGAGGGCTGGGATAAATTAACAACCAAGTCTGATGAACAGAAGGTCAACTGTTTCTAATAATTCTAAGCTGCTTGTCTACCCCTTTCCAACACGGTTTTCTTGTTGAGCTAAGAAAGTGGAATTTTCATTTGGCACAGAGATGCTAATATGGATATCTCCATGATTTTAGATATTGCTTTTTATCTGGTTTCATTACCCCAAGGGGTTCCATCTTCAGGATCTTCGATTTTTAAATGAGGTCCAAGTTGTCTGAGAACAGACAGCCTATCAGCAGCTCCTTGCTGTTCCGTGCTTTAATTCCAGTGTCCTCTTTCCTGCATTCTAAGTCACAGAAGCCTGGTCTGGTCTCAAACCAAACTGGTGCTAGTCAAAGAAACTGTTGGCATTTGTGTGTGAAAATTTGGTTTATTGTGGGCAGGGCTAAATCTAAAATCATCTTGCCAGTATTTCCCTCATGAGAAGAGCTTGTAGACATTTCAGGAAAAACACTTGAGACCTACAGCATCAGCAGGTATGGATTAAAAATCATTATGTGAAATATTTCTTTTCTGAATCACAGGAAGAATGGAAGAACCAGTATTGATTTGTTTCTAACAGGATGTGGTTTTGGTTTTGTTTTTTTGTGGTTTATTTTTTTATTTTATTTTACTTTTTAAACAGGGTAGTAGAAAGCAAAAATCCTGCTTTCACAGTGGGGGCCTTTGTTGTGGCTGGCAGGGGCTGGAGAACTCATTTTATCTCTGATGGGAAAGACCTACAACTTCTTCCTTCCAATTGGCCGGAATCACTCCCCGTATCTCTAGCTCTTGGAACAGTTGGCATGCCAGGGTAAGTTTGATGATGAAAAGGCAGAGATGAAAAGGCAACTATCCCCTGGATTTTGGTGTGCAGGAGGTTTCTTCCTGTTTGTATTGATCTTTGTCTTGTTCTACCAGCATACTGCCTATTCACGCTGCTAAAAAAGGCATGCTTCTGGATGCCCTGGCCCTGTATAGGGCATGAAGTTTAGCCCATCCTCAACATCAGAGGAGATTTGTCGTGGAGATTATTGTGCCTCTTCTTGAGGAGCTGTAATAGGTCAGAAAGAGGATCCAGGAAGAGCTGGAAAGAATCTAGTTCAGTCTGTGTTAAAGTCAGTGGAAAGTCTCAAACTTCGCTGGCGCCTGGACTAGTTTGTTTTTACTGATTGGGCTCTGCTTTTCTCACTGTATTTCCAGAATCAACCCCAAAATGCAAAAGACAGATGCTGTATCATGCAGCAAAATAGATGGTCTTTAAATTGCACTGCAGCAGACAAAAGTGCTGTGCTTTGGAATCCGTATATACTATTGGAATCTGTCAGTAATCTGCTTGCATTTCTTATTTCATTCTCTGTAATTTTTATGGGACATCAGGACTTAGGCAGTCCTAATGATCTGCAAGGCTTTCAAAATTATTGTAAAATTGTGTGTGGTGGAGAACTTCTCAGATTTCATTTTAAGATCAGTCAAGATGCATGTTTTTTCTAGATGTCTTATACAGGAATTCAGTTAACTCTTTCAGTTGAGACCAAGTGGGAAGCTCTGAGCTTGAATTTAGAAATTAGAAGACTTCTGTGGGATTCTGGGCCAGTTGATGAGCTACTTTAGTAGTTCCTGCAGATTACTAGTGCACTGCTGAGACCTGAAGTTCAGTTTCCAGTTTTGGGCCCCTCACTACAAGAAAGACTTTGAGTTGTTGGGGCATATCCAGAGAAGGGTGACAGAGCTGATGAAGGACCTGGAGCACAAGTCTGATGAGAAGCAGCTGAAGGAGCTGGACTTGTTGAGCATGGATAAAAACAGGCTCAAGGAGACCTTACTCTTCTCTACAACTACCTGAATGAGGTTGTAGCCAAATGGGGGTGAGTCTCTTCTTGCAGGTAACAAGTGACAGGACAACAGGAAATGGCCTCAAGCTGCATTAGGGGATGTTCAGGTTGGACATCAGGAAGAATTTCTTCACAGAAGAGATCGTCAAGCGTTGGAACAGACTGTCCAGGGAAGTGGTGGATTCACTGTCCCTGAAGGTGCTCAAGAAACAACTGGAAGTGGCGCTTAAAACTAAGGTTTAGTTGTCAAGGTGGTAACTGGTCAAAGGTTGGACTCGGTGATCTTGGAGGTCTTTTCCAACCTTAACAATTCTGTGTTTCACCCAGTAGACATAGCGCAGTAGCCCTCTGGAGCAGGGAGCCCATCAGCAAGCTTTTTATCTTTTTCTGCCAGCTTTGATTTGTGATGAGTATAATTTAATCTAGTAGATACCAATTGGCAAGTGACCTCTGTCTGCGTTGGATTTCCTATCTCCTCCAGTATGTAACTGAGTTGTCACAGAGTTAGTTATCTGTGCTTTTCCTTCTGACTAATGAGCACAACAAAAGCTGTTTTCGCCTTAGAGAGATTTCTGCCTCAACAATCTCTTTCCCAGCAGTGTGTCTGTGGGTTTTTTTCTGGGATGGCTGTGAAAAAGCCAAATCAAGAAGGTTGGATTAAGTTTTGTATTTCACGATACAAGAAAACTTAATCTTGTGCTGGTAGTGACAATATTTTTGATCTGTGTGGTCAAATTATGTCTGTGTGTCTGTCATCTTTTATTCCTCACTGAACATTCTTTCATTTTCTTTGCAGCCTCACTGCATATTTTGGTCTGCTGGAGGTCTGCAAGATGAAGCCAGGAGAGACAGTCCTGGTTAATGCTGCAGCTGGTGCTGTGGGCTCTGTAGTGGGGCAGCTCGCTAAAATTGGGGTGAGTGGCTTGAACTGCTTATACTTGCTGCTGAGAAGACTTAGCTCTTAAACAGGGCAACAGGGCCATGAATGATCATAGGACAAGCATCCCTGAAGGAATGCCTACACTAGGGTCTTGAGATGGAAAAGCTCCTGAGTACATTGCAAATCTAGCTGGATGTTTCAGGAGCTCATATACTGACAACAGCCTTACTTAAAGGGTGAGCCCTTCAACTAGCACACTCTGAGTGTCAGCCTCTGTTGTCAGGGGATGTTTATAACTGTTTTTCTCCTTTCCTTGCAGGGTTGCAAAGTGGTTGGCTGTGCTGGCTCAGATGACAAGGTTGCCTATCTGAAAAAAATAGGCTTTGATGAAGCCTTTAATTACAAGACTGTTAAATCTCTGGATGAAGCGCTGCATAAAGCCTCTCCTGATGGCTATGACTGCTTCTTTGACAATGTAAGTTCAGAGAGAAGGCCTTTCCTTGAGCATCTGTAATTTTCTTTAAACTGTAGCAGGAACTCAATATTGTAATCATCTAATTGAAGTCTACACCAGGATTTCAATGTGGAGATCCATTTAATCAAGCAATGGTGTCTGTAGGAGCTTACTGCTTTTCTGTTCCGTTCCCACACATATTTCTGCAGCTGACTTGAGCAGTAACAGAAAGAACAAAACCGAAAAGGCAAAGCTGGATTGTTGGCAGTGTTTGTAAATGGAGAGAGAGGTTTTACTTCACTCTCTGAAAAGTGTGGCACATTTTGGGAAGTGACATTCGCAGTAACATGAAACTGATCCAGTCCATTCCTGGCCCCACCTTTGACCACAGGCAGTTCTCTGCTATTGCTGAAAGGGGAGTGAGTGTGGATAACTCCACATTATGTGGTCATGGGGGCTGCCTTGGTACCTGAAACAAAACAGTAGCAAGGCCCACTTGCAAATCTACTGGAGAAGCCCTCAGAAAGTTTCTGACATCTTCCAAATATAGCTGGAATTAATGGGGACAATGTACTGTTCTTGATAGGTGTTTGAATGTGAACATCTTGTTTTGAAGGCTAAGAAAATTTAACAGTATGGATGCAGTTAAATTGTGTCAGTTCACTTTCAAGATAAAGAACTACCCCTGTCTCTTTTGATTTCCTACTACAGTTAACATAGTTATCATACTTGGTAAAAAAATATAATACCTGGCCACGGGGGTATTAGCTGATATACTGGCCTTAAACCCCCTGGCTAGCTGCCCGTTTTAAAGGAAACCATCATCACCTCTTTAGCTTGTCTTTTAGAAGTGCTTCTACCAATCCAGGGATGAAGGCCGTGGTGTTTCGCCTTTCTCTGGCAATTGAAAGGAATGTTCGGTGTTGGGGCAAAGTACTTGTCTCTTTGGCAGGAGCTAAGGTTTTAAATAGTTTTTATGGTCTTGTCCATTCCCTTCATTCTCACTTCTAACTTTTGTGCAGAGCTCTGCACAGCAGTATATTTTCTCACAGCTTTTCACTATTAAAAGTTTCTTTTCACAGCACATCCCTATTTTGGAGATGAGAGCCATAAAGTAAAAAGTTTGCATCACCATAATATAAAGATGTAAAATTGCATACTGGTGTGTGGGAAAAGCAGGGTTGGTGCTTCTTAGCACCCTTAGGAGGAGGGATCTAGGTGCTAGTCCTGCCTGATGCTTCCAAACCAAGCTTCATGAAGCAGATTTGGAATTAAAACTAATTCCATACATTCATAACTAATTTTTGGAAGAGTGAGATTGAGTCCTCACAGGTCTGTGTAAATCCAAGGGTTTCTGCAGCCACCAAGTCTTTGGGGTAGTGGAAGTTACTTCCCCTGATTGAACCTGTTGGTGCAACAATGCAATGTTGGCAGATTTTGGCAGCCAATGCTAAACACTGGATTGTCTCTAATGCTGCACGTGCTCTGGTTCTTGTAGGTGGGTGGAGAATTTGCCAGTGTTGCTATCAACCAAATGAAGAAATATGGAAGGATTGCAGTCTGTGGTGCCATCTCTCAGTACAATGACTCTGTGCCTCAGAAAGGTGTGGGTCTTTATTGTATCTAAAATTATTTTGTCTTTGGTGATGGCAGAAATACATAACGACAGTCTACTGTTCACTTCCCTGTGCCATTTAAGTGTATGTATATGTATACATTTGGGTAACTCCTGCTGTGGGACACTGGGACCATGCTCCCTGTGTGTACATGCACTCATCCACCTTTGCACCCCCTGTCTTGTGACATCAGCTGATTAGGAATGAGGGAGTGGCTAAGATACTTAAAACAGGACTCCACATGACCTTATGCAGATATAGATCAGCCGGTGTGGTGTCATGATGCCATTTATACAGTAGTATGTACTTTAAGATGAGATAATGGTTTTCCTTCAGGTTTTTAGCTGATGCAGCTTAAGCTTTCTGGGTTATTTTTTTTTCCAGTAAGGTTTCAGCTACTAATAAAACTACTGAGAAGTGTGGATGAATGAATATTCATTTTCAATAGCGTTAAATTTTCCAGATTTGCTTTCTAAAATAAATTGAAGGACAGTATTTCTTTGGTAGCTGACTGGCTTTGGACTATCAGATCACTTTAAAAAATGGAACAGGCTTTTGGTAATGAGGAGGCTATCAGACATTTTTGTGACCGAGGAAACTGTTTTTCTAGAGTTTATAACTCAGATCCTGAGAGTTAGAGAGAGCATGAGAGCCTGTCAGGCTATCAAACAAGCTGTTAAAACAGTATTTTTGAGATTCAGCTTAAGTCACTCAGTTGAAGCTGAGGCCACTTTATTTCTGAATGAAATAAATTCTGTTTTCAGAATTGTTTAGCTCCACAGCTTTAGGGATCAGGCCTTTGTCTCCCTAGGTGACTGTCCATGAATCTTCAGTCTGTTGTGCTGGAAATTCTCTTTGGAAAATATATCTGTTGCCGCTGGCTGAAAGGAAGTGATTCAGTGATCTTTACTGGCTAAAAGCTCACTTTATGCATCGGGACTTACTCTGAATGAAACTGATACTGCAGGTGGCTTGCTGGTTCTTTTCTCTTGCAGGCCCTTATGTGCAGCTTCCCATGATCTTCAAAGAGCTTCGAATGGAAGGGTTTCTTGTGACCCAATGGAACAGCCGCCGGGAGGAAGGTCTGCAGGCCCTGCTGAAGTGGGTCATGGAGGTAAGGAAGGAAAGGGCAGCTGTTTGTAAGGTGTACTTGCACTGCAGAGTCCATCTCTGCAAGAGGTTTCTTGTCATAGCTGTTTAGGTGAGGTCACAGCATGACGCTTTCCTTCTCCCTGCCTTGATCCTTGAGACTCTTGGGGACAGTTAAACTATAGTAGATATGCCTGATCCTTTCTGTTTTGTTGAGATGTGTGATATCAGCTTGTAGACTCAGATATAATCCAGAATACATATTGGCTTTGAAGAAGCATGCTTCCAGAATAATGCAAAAATACTTATCTGATAATGGAAATTTTCATAGTTAGAGTAAATTCCTGTATCTCTCATTCAGTCATTTGAGTATGGGCCAGGATTTCCATTGTAGTATTGTGCTGAAGTTACTGGCAAGAATGAATTTATAGTATTAGGAGCAGGGCTTTAAAGGGATTTAATAGGGAATTTCTTGTATTTTATTTTTCTAGGTGGAGGCTGAGTTAGTAACCAAGTTCATGGCTGTGAGAAGTTTGTGAGTGTGACCAGTAAAGGCTAAGAGGCTCTAGCTTTTACAAACTTGAGGTTTTGGGATGGGTCAGGTTTTAATCATTGGATTTGCAATTCCATACTTCTGTATGGGTAGAGACAGGCCTGGTTTTGGGTAAACGATCCCCTACCTGTCAATTGTTTGAGGACCAAGTAACAATAAATCTGTCCTGGTACATTTTTACAGCAGTTCCTGTTATGACTCCAGGTAAAAGGTTTTACAGCAAAAGGAGATCTTCACAAGAGCCCACCTGGTTTTGCAGTTATCCTGGTGCATGCCAGCTTGCATGTTTCAAATGAAATATATATGCTGGAGAAAATATTGCTGCAGTTTGTTCTGTTTTGGTGGATGAAAATTCAGCAATTTTCTTTCTTACTTTTGACAGGGGAAGGTGAAGTGCCATGAACAAGTCACTGAAGGATTTGAGAACATGCCAATGGCTTTTATAGGAATGTTAAAAGGAGAAAATCTTGGAAAAGCTGTTGTAAAAGTGTGAAGATCAGATATTCCTGGGAGACTGGCACAGGAGAATGTGATTCTGTCAAATGCTTTTAATTCACTTGTCAAATCATGTGATCAGTATGTTTCAATCATTTTGCTAGATGTTTGTTGATGGTAAATTCTATTAATAATTTGACTAATAAGTCTTAAGTATATTCCTGTTGCTTTGCTTCTGAAGAAATTGAGACTTGCTTCCCAGAGCTACACAAAACAAAGTGCCTTAAAATTGCTGAAAATCAGACCTGTAATAGATTTAATAATAGCTTGAACTTTTCTATGAGCAGGCTTGTAGAAAGGAAAATCAATTTGAAAAGATTTGCTAACTGATGGCACATTTAATTTTTACCCATTGATTTGGCCCAGAACTTTGCAAGGGGGATTTTTTTTAACCCATGTCAAGGAGCGGAGAGCAAGCTAAGCTAACAACACCTGGGGATTCCAGCTTAACCTCTAGCTGGCTTTTTAAAATTTTTTTCATTAAACAGTGTAGCTATCTCAGTTATTCTGAGAATATGGAAAGGAAAAATAAATATCTGAGTGTATACTTTGCTTATGTTACAGTTCTATTTGTGGAATACTCTCTCTTTCACTTCCTTATGGTTAACACAGAAGAGCTAAAATATTACAAGGACTTGTTTATCCCAGCAGATCTGAATGCAGGTGATATGGATAGATTACTAATTTTCTTGAGAAATTTGTCGTTGGTGTCCAAGCTTGGAGCTGACCTTGCCATAGAGTTTACCCTGGCTCTCCTGGAAGGTGAGATGAATATGATGGCCCTACTGTGTTAAATTGGTGTTCAGCACACACAATGTGCCAAACAAAGGAGATATGAAGATTAGCAACTGTAGATATCTTAGATGTTCTGAAAAAGAACAAGGACCTGTTATTATGGGATACATAGAGGCATTGAAGGTGATGGTGATCCATTTTCAGTCAGGAGGACTGACTTCATTAGTTTGAAGGTTTCATTACTGATCCGTGAAGAGAGATCCCAAGCAGTCTTAATATCTTTGCAGTGCCAGGATTAGATGCTCTGTATGTCAACAAAAAGAGATCACTTACTTAAGATGTAGATTGGCAATACTTGCTGAGTGGACTTAACAAAAGACACCCTGAAATGCAGGTCAGCTGGCCGCTAGGGAAATAATGAACTTTGGCACAAGTGGGTAAGAGGTTCTGGTAGCTTTATTGTGTTTTCTGAGGAGAATGAATTGACAGTTTGAGTAAGTTCCAGTGCTGTGGTTTTACAGTGACCACTGAGGAAGATCTGTGGACTAATACCATTGCACATCACATAAAGTGGTAAACCAAAAAAGGGAACTTCTTGTCAGTAGGCTTCAGATGCGCTGACTAGAGGTGTGCTGTTGTGTGGTAGCTCTTTGTTGAGGAAGTTTACACAGGCAAGCATAAGGTGTTAAGCAGTTAAACCACGACTCTAGAAATAACTATATGCATAAATGAAGAGCTATTTAGCCAACAAATCATGAAGCCTGCAGCTGTTTACATTTAAGATAAAATAAACTTCCTTTTGCTCTCCAAGGGCAAAACCTTGGCAAGAATGAACTAGGTGAGTTTGAGAAACTTGGAAACACCTGAGGAGATAGTGGAGATGGACATCCACCTGAAATGCAGTTTTTCCTCCTATGGTCCAGGTTGGTAGACAGACAAGGTGAGGGAGGCATGGGAGCTGCACCAAGTTCTATTTCTACCTGCAGCTGACAAACTGCAAAACTCAAGCTTGTGCCAAAGGGCTTGCAATTCCTGAAATACTGAATTAAATCCAGTGAATTAATGATCTCTTGTTTCAGGTAAAGTGATGATTAGGAAATGAGCTAAGAACAGCCGCATGGAGTTCCTGTCCTTTGGTCAGAGTTGTAGAAAGATTTGTCAGTTAGAACAATCCTGGCTCAGCCTGCTTCCTCCTAAAATACAGATCTGTACATTCCCCTTGCTGTGTGCAGATTTTATGATTCATAAATAGCAGTTGATTTTGCAAGGCTGTTTAACCATAAAAATATAATTTTTCTGTGTAAAACCAACACCACACACCTCTGAGCCTCTGAACTTCTCTGGGGAATATAGCTGTACCCTCCTGAAAATTCAAGTTTTCTGTTACACGTCTGGAATGCTGCTACCACATGAATAATGACAATTACCCCTCATTGTCTGGCACTGTTTGGAGGTCTTGCAGTAGTTTCTCACTGTAAGCCTTATTGTCCTCAAAGTTCTAAGTTTGTGGAATAATACCTGGATTTTTCCACATGTTGAAAGTAAAATGGAAATATTAAAAATTTTGGGTTTTTTCCTTGTGGCAGTGGCACAAGTCAGGATGAAGGTCTCTCTGTTTCACCCTGCTAGTGAAGCAAGCTAATCCTATGACTACAGCCATGGTAATGAAGTTAACAAGGTGCCAAGGTCCAGCCTAGAACAAAGACACAGCAATGTGTTGTTGGGATTGGCTTTTCTGCCAGTACATGGCTCTGTGTGTTTTTAGGGGCAGAGCATGGGTAGTACCTTGCAGGCAGTCCAGCCTGTCCTCTGACAGCTGCACAGGGCCTGTGAGCAGCTCTCTGCCAGGCACCCCCTCTTCTAACATTATCACTCTGCAGCTGATCTTAAAGGCTTGCTGGGAAGGGGTGAGCTCCAGTGGTGCCACTGGCTGTCAGAAGGTGTTCCAAGGGCTTGCCTGGGGCTAGGTCACTTCAGCAGTTCTCCACTGTGTGTGTCTGCAAAGGTGGAAAAGGGTGTCAGCTCTGCCCAGGGTGCAGTGGTAATTTTTCCATCACTTTGCAGCTGGGGCTATTTGATACTCTCTGGTCTTTTTCTGCTGCTTTTCTCCAGTCCACATGGCCGTGTTTGTGCCACTATAAGTTACAGTTTGCAAGAAGGGTGGCAGTGGGATTCGAGACTTTATTATCCCAGTTAATTGAGGATGTAATATTTGAGAGCAAGAGGAAGAGTTTATTTTATCTTAAATGTAAACAGCTGCAGGCTTTGTAATTTGTTGGCTAAATAGCTCTTCATTTATACATATAGTTATTTCTAGAGTCATGGCTTAACTGCTTAATGCCTATGCTTGCCTGTGCAAAATGAAGCAGTCTCTAGAGTTGTACCAGGCTAATAAATATGCAACTCTTATGTCCTGTTCCTAAGCAACATCAAGCTGGGGCTGGTGGCAATAACTTGTTTGAGCTCAGGAACATAGTGGGTACTTCCTTGAGGAGTTCACCATGGCCTGCCACAGCAAAGGTAGCCTCTGGAAGCACTGGGAATTGTTCCAAAGGGCTATGGGTTGTTGAAACCAGGGAGCTATCCCTGGAATCCATTGCTGCCTGATGAGTTTCTCTCATGGTCCTCCCAGGGTCAGTGCCCACGGGAGGGGTCATGACACACCATGGCCCAGCCATAGCATCCATTTCTATGTGAGGTGAGGTCTGTTCCCCAGCTGGATCAAATCCAGCCTTAAATCTGCCACCACCACTGCCTGTACTGGAGGAAACAAACCATACGTCCGATCCTTTGCTTTTATCTTGCTCCTATGAACCTTACTTTAATTGTTCACCTCCACCATCTGCTCCAGACAGGTTAGCTTGCTGCTGGCCATTACCTACAGTGTAGGGAGATGCCTCCTGTCCCTATCCTCAACCCATCATCACTAGCTGAGTGTGGGCTCAGCCTCCTTTGGAGCAACCCTGCAGAGTGGTGCTACAACTGCCCATTGTGTTTCCCTTATCAGCAGAATTAACAGATACAGTACTGTTCATGGTGTGTGTCCTTGCTCTCCCCCAGGTGTCTCACTCAGAGGAGCTAGAAACAAAGAAAGCTGAAATACAAGACTCCATTGTCTCCCTGAGCAAATGTCATGGGCTTATTCAAGTAGATGGGAGATGACCCAAGCCTAGTCTAAAACTCTTCCTCCTATGCCTTCTAATGCTTAGCTTCACCACTCCCTAGAGTCTGTTTATACCCCTGTTACATCCATGACAAATGCTTCAATTCCGGTAAGCCAGGCAGATGGTGCCACCAGGATAGTAGGAGCCCACCTTCTCCCATGCATTCCCTTCTAGCCCATTGCCTCAAGGTACAACCATCCCCCCAGCACTGTCAGAGAGGTACAAACACAAGTCATTCACAGAGCCTGCCTGTGTATATGCACTGTAAAAAACCCACAGACAGCCGTGGCCACCTTGTGGTGATCTGCATGGCACAAGCTTGTGTTTGTCAGCTGCAGGTAGAAATAGAACTTGGTGCAGCTCCCATGCCTCCATCACCTTGTCTGTCTACCAGCCTGGACCGTAGGAGGAAAAACTGCATTTCAGGTGGATGTCCATCTCCACTGTCTCCTCAGGTGTTTCCAAGTTTCTCAAACTCACCTAGTTCATTCTTACCAAGGTTTTGTTACTGGGGAGGCTGCAGGGATGGCTTCCTGTGAAAACCAGAAGCTGCCACCTCATCAGATAGACCCAGTGACAGCCAGCTCCAAAGGGGCCTTAACCAATGGCCAAAGCCAAGCGTTTTGTGATATGAGTTTAAATAAAAGCTCTAAACTATAGTAGTAGCAAGAAAGGAACAAGAGCATATGGGAAAAAGCATCTTGCACCTTTACCAAGTCAGACTTTCCCACCCTTCACCAAGGACCAGGGACTAGCACGGCAGAGTTAATCCAGCAAGGATTTTAACAGTATGCTCCTCAAGCCAATTCCTTTGGTGGCTGAAAGCTGCATGTCAATAGAGCACAACACAGAGGAGCTGCTTTGCCAGTTGGCATTGGTAAAAAATATGTGTAATTCTTAGCTTGGTAGATCCAGCTAGTTTTAATGAATGAACAATTAAGAAATTAAACATTGAAATGATTACCAAGACTCTTGCTGGAATCATTCCAGAGGGAAATTAAAGTCTTCATTCAGGTCAAGGAAAGAAGGGAAAGCAGATGGCTAGCTGTAGTTGCAGTTAGGTTGACTGCTGCAAGAGATTGGAGACGTGGGTGGTTGAGCACCTCACATGCATGACACACACTTCCTCAAGTGCACAACAGCCCTTTCAGAACCCCTTGATGGAGGTAAGGAGTGTCACTATGCCACTGCAATTTGATCAAGCACAGTTCACATGTCCACTCACTGTGACCTCTTGGCCCTTCCTTTCATATTAGTCCTCTCTCATTAAGCTTAATTATTCCAGCTATGTGTTTTAATTGCTGTACTCAAGGAAGTACTTCTCTTCCTGTTGGCCAGCCCATTATAAGCAAGCTATGTAACAGGCCTGCAGACAAAAACATCTTGTTTTTCTTGTTTGACAGCAAGGGACAGATCCCAGCTATTTCATAGACAAATGACACAGACTGCAGTCACTGCCTGAGGGGCAAAACTTCTTCCTGAAACCCTTATTCCCAAAAGAAACCTTTCTATGTTGTTTTTTCTCTGCCATGTACATCAAGTCTACCAAACATTCAAGTCAGTTGGCTATCTACCCACTTCCCTCTTAAAGGCATCTTTGCAGATCATTGGATCAAAGCAGCAAATTCTGTTCATGCAAGAAGGAGACCAGAGAGTTTAATGAAAGCATGAATGCTGTGCTACTGCCTGGCACACAGCAAATACTGGCCTCACACCTTCACACAGAAAAACAAACAAGAAAATGCACCTAGCCAGCTCTCTATGAAGTATCATTACTTAATACTTGTGGGAGGGCATATGCCCTAGGCTTTAGCAAGGATACTCATACCCATTCCATTTGGAACAAAACATTTGCTATACCTAGGCTTATTAAAGACTGAAACACCCACCCTGACCTTGCCTGCTGAAGGATTCAAGCCAGTTACCATCCTGAACTAGGGTTCTCTCCTCCCAGGGTTCCTAGGAATATAACCAAAACAAAGCATAGGCTTTGCTTTCCATCACTTGTAATGGCAAGGACCAACTACAGTCAAATTCTGGTATAACTTTGCATTTGAGGACTATGTGTTGTTTCCTTTAAAGAGAAAGTTTACATAGCATGATGATCCTCACTGCGTATTCCTCAAAGAGCCAAGCCTTAAAGATCATCTTTCAAATTAGGCTATGCAAGTTATTTTCATCACAATATGCCTACATACCAGTTCTTGGGAGGGGAAGATACTGCAGCACAGGAAGCCGAACTCACTGCCCTTTTAATAACTGCTTTGCACTGCTTGCTTCAGCACAAGAGGTATTCCAGCTATTCTGGTCTTTCCAATCACAGCTTGAATTTCCAGTCACTGTCACCTGAATTGTCCAAGGCTACTGCCAAGTATAATTTTACTAAAAAACTAAACGAAGTATTAAGTTAAACTCAACACACAAGCAGCAAAACACCACTGACCGTACCTTTCCCTTGCAACAACTTGGTCTGGTCTTGCCTCAGCAGAAATACTGTATGTTGTAGCACACTCGCTTGTTTGAAGATAGCGTGTGTTCATAGTGCATTCTTGCTGCAGCTTCATTTTATTCTCTCCTCACAAGTCTGTTCATAGCACCCACCACTTGGGGTAGTGCTTTCGCATTTACCTTTGAACAGTTCAAACATGAAGCTGCACTTCTCTTAGTCAAATAACCAGAACTATATGGAAAATATTTTCCATGTTCTTCTCATTGCATAATCACAACTCAGAACTTACATCCAAGAAGTGCCTTGATGGCTCACTCTCAAGTAAAGGGTGTGGCCACTTCTTGGACTAGAAAAATCTTGTTTCAAATTAGGAACATATACATTAAGCTTTTCAAGGCCCCCAGTCCTCCAGAGCCATCAAGAAATTCATGCATGCTTGTGAAGTGAGTGTAAGACTGAGTCATGGGTGAGTTTCCTACCACAAAGACAAGAGGCTCATTCATTCCACATTGTCTGCATATGCAGTAGGAAGTCTAGGTTTTCCATGAGTGATATTCAGTGAGCAGCACAGCTCACTAAGCTGTACTCACTACAGCCCCACTCCCTTCTTCACCGAGTTCTTGTACAGGACATCCAAGCCAGCAAGGAAGCCATTTTGATACAGTGGAAGAAACACCATTCCCTTGGTTACAGTGCCAAGAGTAGGTGAATGGCAGATATAAAAAGGCTGGGAAGTCAGCATTCATCCAGACAGCCTGAATCAAGATTGGAGGACTACTGAGTCCAGTTTACTGTCCAACACAGTGTCAAATGTGTTCTGAGAGTGCAACGGTGCAATCAAATGAAAATTACAAGAGTACATAAATCTAAAATTCTCTTGACCATAAGACATTACAAGTTTTACTTCTTCAGTCATTTGTTCCAGACTAATGCCTAGGAACAAAGCAGCCCAACTCAGACTAAACACACTTCTTTACTAATAGAACCAGAAGGTACATATACAAATGGCAAGGTAAATTGAAAAGGCAAAAAGACAGCAAGTCCAAGTCCTACCTTGCACTTCCATGGTAGGATTGGTATAATGTTCTGGAAGGACAAGTCTTGGCTTTGAACTCTATAATGCAGCTTGAAATATTTTTAAAATCTTTTAACTAAAAAGATGTAATGAAAGAAAGAAAGGAGTATCCCACCCAGTGACTACTCTCTTTTCTCCAACTCCTCTTTTGGTATTTGTAAACTAGATTATGGCATAGTGACTGCCATCTGAGTAGGGCGGCAGCAGACTCCTCCTAAAGCAGCTGTCATGGATCCCAAGCCAACAATAGATGAGGTTGCCTTTGAGAAGTCTTTGTACACAGACAGTACTCTTTTAACAGCAAAACCTGACACTCACCTGACATTATGAAATTCTTAAGCTTTTTGTTAAACACACAATAATATCCAAAAGTGAAGAGTTTATATTTTATTTTACTCATATACATGGACCAAGAAGATAGTTTGCACCATTTAATCTAGCTAGCTTGTTTATTTTTTTTAAGTAGAAAAGTTGCAGGCTGTAATTTAGCCAAAGCAGTCACACTTCAATGTCTTCATGGCTGGAGATTAGACTAGACTTTTAATGGTCTCTTCCAGCTTCTCTTTATTGGCCCCAGAGAACTCCTGCACCTGTAAAGAGATCGATTTTTAGAACTGCATTCAATGCTTCTTAACATTAGTTGCATAGAATCCAGTCACATACACACCTATTCAACTCTGCTAAAAACTCTCAAAACACAGAGTATTTTGCAGATGTTCATATATTTATTTCCTACTCAATTCAACTCATGCAAAAGTTGAGACAGAAGACTATTAAACTTCACCTCCAGACTACCATTAATCCTGGGTCACTATTATGTTAGACTCAAAAAGAGGCTTGAAGGGATTCTGAAGGTCCCCACATATCAAAGGCAGCTCAAGGTCACCTTGACTTGTTCAGGACGCTATCAATCAAGTTCTGGAAGGACTATTCCAAATGACCTACCCCTGTGCCTGGCTTCTCCTGTGAGAACTGATCTTCTTGCAACTTATAGAGCAGAAAGATAGAGGCAACATTCACCTGCTGTCTCAAAAACTGCAGATCTGTCCTCCTGTATCTACAGGGATGGAAGGCAGAGAGAAGACTACACTACAGGCCATGAAACTGCTTGCTTGATACAAAAAGCCACACATTGACTGTCACACTGTAATCACAATTCTTCCAATGACATCGTGAAGTTGCAGAAGTTCAGTCTAACAGAACTGTCAGAGGTTCATACTGACCCCATACTGAACTGAAAGTCACCCTACCTGTGACACGCAACTATCCAAGGTGCAATTCCATCACCTTCAGCTACAAAACTTACACCCAAAGCACTATTTTCCTTCAGAAAAGCCTACCTTCAGCTTGCTTAGCAAACTAAAAGCCTAAAGACAACACAATCAGCTCAGCAAGTTCATGCAGAGACCTACCCAAACTACCCTGCACAGGCAGCCCACTGTGCTGTCAGAGCACAATCTGCATCCCATCTCATCCATCTCTTGGCAGAGCAGACAAAAGAGGTCTGCTCAATCCTTAAACAGGGACAGGACCTTCATATCAAAGGTTATACAGCCTCTCTGTGAAATAAACGAAACAGCTGCTTGTTGTATATAACCTCGACCAGGTTAGAGACTTCTGTTTGGGCAGGATTCCATAGGCACCTATAGTCATTTCTCTCTTCAAGACAAGCTGCACCCAGATAACAAACACTGGCCAAGTAAAAGGCAGGGTGCTAGGCAGATAGACCAGCAGCCTTAACACAGACATCTCACCCCACTGTCTCTCATGAAATTGTCTGTAAGATTAACCTGTAACTAACTCAGTTCACTACCTGTGAACAAGACAGTTTGCATCACCAGTTAACTACTGGTTACATCTGCTGTGGTACTAAGATGAACTTGCTTGCTCTCAGGAGTGTCTTAATGCTAGTGGTACCATAGAGACATAATCAAGAGAAAGCAGACTAAGTAGTCCAACATTGCCAATCTTCTTTCAAGTGTTTATCTTGCCTGCTCCAGTTCCAAAAAGGCAGAGCCTACCTTCTTTCCATTCTTGTAGAACTGGAACGTTGGCATGCACTTCACATCACAGTGTGAAGCAACATCCTGGAAGAGACAAAAAACCATCTTCAACTGGGCATTCTTAAGTATGTTATATTTAGAACCCACTGTAGCTGACTTCGGTTTAGTTGACAGGGTAAAGCCATTGCTGTTCAAGACAAAGCAAAAGAACTTCTGCTAGTTCATCACTAGCAAAACCAGTGCAGGGTTAGCATCTCCCTTAAGTAAGCCTTAAAGATCCCTTCTTCAACACTTAATTCATGCAATAGCAAAAACCTTAACCTGTACTCTGTGCTTGGAAAAAGACAGACTTCCACATCAAAACAGATGTCTGCTTGTAAGACTCAAGAGCCCTGTGGCAACTCTTGGGCTTCCATGCGATATTTTTCAAGTACCTATTTGACAATGTTGAAACTGCAATACAGCAGACATTATATTGCACTTAATTCAAGACCTAATTTCATTTTTAATGAAAGAGGAAAAAGTGCCAAGAGCTGTGGAGGGACCAGACAGATCAGTAGGTTGTGAACCTTAGGTTTAAGGAAGATTGCATCAAAGCAGCTTAAGACCTTAGACTAACACTCCCTCCCAAAGTAAAGGGTCACTGCTTCCAAGTTATCCAACACATGCCATGGGACTTCAAGAGTGTTGATAACCAGCAGATAGTTTGTAAACTAATTCTTTCCTAAATCCCTGTGTTTCAATTTTAAGTTGAAGTAAACTCTTGGGTTTTTTTTCAGATTTTGATTCAAAATGTGTGAAGAATTTTGAATTCTTGGCTGTCACTTGCATGGAACTCCTTAGCTGTCCACCTTCAGGACCACCCCAGACCTTACCTGGGCATCATCCACATCGATTTCTATGAATATCACATCACCATACTTCTCACACAAACTCTAGAAAGAAATAAAAAAAACTATGCAGTTACAGTGTCCCAGGAAAGCTTCCTGAAAAGATGCATTTGTATAAATGGAAAGGCTGGTGCTGCTTAAACTGCTAGTGAAACATGCTTTATCATCTTAAAGCAGCTATTTTACCACCAAAGCAAATATTTTCTGTTCTGCTGCGGACTGTTTCTGGAGGAGTCTGTGGAAACATGTTCTCCCCACAAAGACCCAAAATATGCTAAGACATAGGTGGAAGGCCTTCTCTTGCAGCCTTCAGCTAATCACCCAAAGATGCTACAGCTTCTCATACCTTATCAGGAGATAACACGGCCACCTAAACGCAGCTGGAGGAGTTACATTAACCATGTACAGAAGGTTGCAATGCAACTGGCAGGTCTCCATGTACCCAAAACGCATGTAAGCGCCAGGACAAAAGCTCTACCTCATATTAGTTCCCAGCTATATCAACGGTCAGTCTATTTCACTTGGTAGTCTTAAAAACAGACACTTCTGCAACTTTGCAGCTTTCCAGAAAATGCTGGCAATCACATAAGGCAAAAGAACGTTCCTCCATGTTCAAGCAACACAAACATTTATATACAATTTAATGCAGAAATAAATCCAGAAAAACTACTTACGTGGAAAAAGGGCTTGATCATTTTGCATGGTCCACACCATGTGGCAGAGAAATCAACTACTATAAGCTTCTCACCAGCAGATTGCAGTTCTGCCTCAAATTCAACCTACCAAAAAAAAAAAAACCACATTGATGATTTCCCCCTTCTTTCCTAAACGTTATAAGATTAGTGCTGGCTTGCTCTCAGACCTAACACACTAATCATTATGGCAAGTCTTAAACACTTAACTGGGTTATTTGTACCATCATGTGCTTCAGTATGAATTGTTTTTATTGGTGCTAGCAGCAGTCAGTGTCCTATGTCTCACCAATTAGAAAACAATCATAATGCTCAAACTCACTGAATTGTGGAAACAAGCTAGAAATTCTCTACTCATGATGCTCAACTCTGACAGCTCTGTGTTATCCCCAAAATATGATCCTTAGAGATTTTATAATCCATTTTCTCATTTCATCTTGGCAGTAAGACTTTCATCTTCATCTGGAACAGACTTTCATCTGCAGAATTTGGAAAGGACAGACACAAACCTTTGTACAGTCATCCACTCTGGTGACTTTTCCAATCAATGGCTAACATTAAAATGATATTGTGTGTTTTACTCTAAAGCATGTTTTTGAAAGCAACCTCATAGGATAGTTATTTTGCTAAGTGAACCCACATTTGACATCATTAGCCAAAGCAATGCTACACATACAGACTACACAAGTAAACACCCAATACTTATTCTGAGTCTTCCAGTCTGTGTTGCACTTAGTCACACAAATAGTCTATGGACAATATTTCTTGGAACTAAACATCTTACATTACTCATTTTTGCTGGTCAAAAAGAGAATGCTTTAACAGAACTGAAAGACATTAAAAGCAATAAATACTTGCATCCTAGCAAAAGGCAAACAAATATCTCAAGGAGAAGCAGAAAGTGCTGATCACCTACATTCTGATATTGTCTATGTCAAAGAAAGTACAAGCCACTTCAATAATTTTCAACTTTGTTGTCTTGGCAATCAAGCTTCAGGAGAGCTGTTGGTATAAACTTCAAAAGAGAGCTACTTTAGTCCCTCCCAGCTTAATGGAGCAAAGCACTGGAATCCTGTCAGCAACAGTGGACTAAGCAGTATGGTTACTGCCAGACGTACATGGGGGGTTAGTTTTGCAGCACAGGGGTTAACTAATTCATACCTGCTTCTGCAATCAGCCACAATAAGCTGCAACTCGACTCCAGTAAGCTAAAGAATGCCACACAGTTGAGGAGCCAAAGTCAAACTGGACATGAATATATTTAACAAGGAAGCAGGATTATGCATACATAAGAATGCTCACGCAGGATATCTATGTGAAAGTCTTCAGAGCTTCCTGTAACTTCAAATACACTCAGCATTACATCTCCCGGCTAACAGACTTCTTCCCTCCCCACATAGCTCTCTTCAGAGGCACATAGGCACATGGTGGTTTTTCTATCCTTGCATCTTGGACAGTCACAGTCTACTCTGCTACAAAACCAATAGCAACGCTCCACACCACCTACTCTCATTCTGAAAGAGACAGGAACAGTCAAGTTTTCCTGTCTCCCTAGGTTCCCCTACTCCTGTACTGACATAATATGCATTCCTGTACCCATTCCCACCTACAATGTTGAAGTGTTCCTGTACACAGCAATCCACACTCACTGCTCTCTCCCAGTACTTATATCATAAATTCCTCAATCAAGCTTCACTCCTTTTGGCCTTGAAATCCTGCTACTGATTTTTGATATAGCTTCTCAGACCTCTGCATTGTAAGAGCACCACTCTATTGAATCCACTTCCACCGCTGCCAGTTAGACCATCCTATTTTAACCCCTAAGTCTCCCGTCCAGCTGCATAATTACTGTGTTCTGTAAAAGGAAGCCAGCTTTGGAATGCGTTCATCATATGGCCACACACCTGAGGTTTGTTATTGCACAGAACAAAGGGAAAGTGGGACAGCATCATAATTACAGCTGGTCACATATACCATTCACCACTGGTGACCTGGTCCTGACTACAAATCAGGTGTTATCCTGCAAATCATCTCTACTATCAGCCAAAATTGTTGCAGGACAGTGAAATAAGATGCTGGGTCCAAAGGTGTTACCCCTGCAAGTTAAAAAATATCAACATACTGAGAAGTTCTGAAGGTTTTTCTAGTGAGCTTAATTTCCCTGGATGAAGGAAGACAGTAGCAGGCACAAAACAAAAAACAAGCTGCTTGACCAGTCCAACCGACTTCACTAGTTGTCTTTAATGTTAACTATAAAGTGACAAGCTTTTTTATGAAAAACTAAATAATCTCTGTTACCAGAAGGGGAACCACCCATCACAAGACTATTTGTCATGCTTTGTTAAATAGCATTTTCTCCAGGTAGCAGCTCACTGGGGGAAACCTCAGCTAGCATGCTGGTCAATATTGATTGGTTTGCTCTTTGCGGTGATGGTGGGTTTTTTGGTTTTTTTGGGGGTTTTTTTTGGTGTTTTTGTTTATTTGTTTGTTTTCCCTTAAATATTTAACTACAACCTCTTTGAGCACACACAAGACCCCATTTTACTTGTATTGTCGTCCAGCAGAAAAGGGCATGCTACCTCCAACAAACACACTGGTAGCAGGCATCTGTTCCCAAGGGCCAGGTAAGAAGCTCTAACAATGAAAGCCTCTAGTGGCCCAGCACCAGGTAGAGCTCCAAAAAGGAGGCTGCTGGCCTCCTTCAGATGGCGCTGAAAGGAGGAGTCTGCTGCCCTCAGCAATAGATAATACAGGCCCACACTATCTGGCTTATTTGATTAAAGCTTGGTTGTAAACATTATTTTCAACACATATCAAGTCACCCTTGAACTGCCCAATCATCGGCTGACTGCCAATGGTTACTATGTAATTTAGTGAGGCTTTTAAATACAGAAGCTAGCATAAACAAAGCAAAGGTTCAACTGCCTGAACTTCCTAGCACAGGCCACTTATAAAATTATCACTTATAGCAAAAGCTGCAATTTTTCAGCCTTTTCTTTAACTTAAATAACAAGAGAGGCAGCTAGAGTGAAAAGGAAAGCTTTGGCAGCACCAGCTTTTTAAGTTTATACACTCCATTAGCTTTGACTATAAAAGACAGTATGTCCCATGGTCAAACCCTCTTACAAGTTATACTAGTCACTTATCTCAGGGCCACTAAAAAACGACCAATGCAGCTCCTTCTGTAGTGCTATAGCAGCTTCTACAGAGGGATCAGTCAAGCACCCTGAAAGCAGACATTCTTCAGAAGCTATTTTGTTTCTGAAGAGGTGTGCAGGGAAAAGGGCCACCTCTATCTAGCTCTCACTCACAGAAATGCAGACAGTGCAAGAATGGGTTTTCCCCTTTGTATCCGAGAAGAATACAAACCTGTTTTACTGAAAACCAGAATTAATCCAGAAATCCCAGATGCACTGTGCTTGAATACTCTGGGTGTCACTGATGCTAAAATGCTGTTGTCAGCAGGACGGTTGAGCTCACACTGTCCATGAATGCGTAACCAAAGGTCGCTTTAACTACAGCAGACTACTAAACAAGGCTCATAGTTAGGAGGATAGTCGAAGCCTAGCTAACTTAGAGCACAGTCGGATTTGACTTGCCATGTTTAACCTGTTCCCCTGTGTAACAAAACCCTCGACCCTTACACTAAAAGTCTGCCCCTTCTGTGCCGCCATAAACAGAGAAGGAGGAAGAGATACAAAGCAGAACAACAATTCCGGGTTGCGGAATTCACACACCATTCTCTCTCAAGGACCTGAAAGTTGAGCCATTTCGTTCCTCTTAAGGAGCTTCCGGCATTCGCCGGTTGAGCTGTGGTCACAAGTGTTAGTTTGTATATTTATGTATCAGATCCCAACACTTCTTCGGTCCAGTGGGAGAGGTCTGACACACCTTTCATTTTTAAAGTGAACTGGCTGTAGAAGAGCACAGCCTAGAAAACAAACTTGGATGCGTGAGACTGGAAAGACAGAGATCTCGAAACAATTTGAGGTGCAGATGTGTGGGGGAAGGGGCAGGTCAGGCCTGGCTCTGGTGAGGCAGTGCATTGCCCCACACCCCCCATCCCTAGAGCCCATATCCCAGACACACGGCGTCCGCCAGTCATGGGCACACTGGAGGCAAGGGGTATTTAAGGCCAAACAGGCTGCTAGCATATGTCTTACCCTTCCTCTTGGAATTTCTATCAGCTGAACACCGCTGGGACCCAGCAGTTAGCAGCTATATGTGCCCTTTTTAATGTCTTTTCTGTGTTATTCTTCTTCTAATTCTCTTCTCCCAGAATTTTTAAGTAACTTGAAATCAAACAGGTTTAGAGTTTGCTAAGCTGAGGGGGTTAAGTTAATGCTTTGAGAAGTGTTTTATTTTGACTGAATGTTGCAGTACACCTTTTGCCAAAGTTTCCTGATTTTCTAAAGTTGCCAGTAAAGTCTTTTTTGTTGTTTTGACCTCTTGAGGATATCTTTGACGGTATTTCTCCCGTGTCTAACTCAGAGTATAAGAACAACTGTAAGCCCTGTTAAAGACCTGCTGAGCAACTTTTTGGGGCCTTACAGGATGCTCACACAGCATCACTTGCAGATGCCTCAAAATGAGATCAAACTGATACTTGCACCAAATTTCAAGTTCAAATGGTGAGACTAGCCCAGCAGGATTTTTCCTGAAATGAAGAGCTTGCTAAGTTTGCATGGAGAATATTTTTTGAGACTTGGGTTCCTAAGTTACAGCTAACAAATACTCCATTGTTGTCTATCAACCACATCAGCTGCTGTGCACAAGACCACATGCTATTTCACCACCAGCAGGGTATTCTCCTTGTGTCGGTCTAGGCTTTATTACTATTTTGTATCTCAGAGCCACAGATGTGTTTGCATTCACAGAACCATCCAAACAGTGATGTGCTGCATTAGGGTTGTGACTATGTCAGACAGCACCATAACAAGGGAAATACTTCTTATACCAGCAACGCCTGCTGTTTAAGTATGGGGAATGGGCTCTAGCAGCTCCTTTCAAGTCAGGAATGGATGAACTTTTCCATTATGTCCTGCTCCGAAATGCAACAGAACTTAGCCCAAACTCTAAGAAAGCCACCTGGTCCCCTACACACTAGCAGTACATAAGGCAAATCAGGACTGCTAAACTAAGGTACTGAATCACAAAATCAGTTAGGTTGGAAAAGATCTCCGAAATCATCGAGCTGCTCCAAGCTGCGACCCAACACCACACTGTCAACTACCCCATAGCACTCAGTGCCACGTCCAGTTCTTCTTTAAACATCGGCGAGGATGGTGACTCAACCACCTCCCTGTGAAGCCCATTCCAACGCCTAATCACCTTTCAGAATTTCTTTTCAGAAATTTCTCCTAATGCCCAACCTAAATCTCCCTTGACGCAGCTTGAGACTGCGTCCTGTCCTCCTGTCGCTCTAGTACCCTACTGTCCGCTTGAGAAACGGAACGTTTTCCTTAAGACTTTAAAGTGCTATGAGCAACAATCTGTCATAACGTGAAATTGCATCACCTCCCCTGCTCATGCCGACTCCCCGAAGCCCCAGGTCGCGCAGTTTTTTGTTCCGCCCCCTCCGCTCTGGCCGAGCCCTCCGCGCGGCTTCCCCCGTTCGCGCCGCATGGGAGAAGCAGGCTCCGCCTGCCCGGGCAGCACACGGGCTCTCACCCGCCATCTCCCGCAGGCCAAGGCCTCCCGAGAGCCCGGGGCAGCCCAAGCACTGATCCCCGCCTGCCTCGCTGCCTCCGGCAGCACTCCCTCGCTGTTCGCCCGCCCGCCGGGAAGGGATGCTCGTCCCGCAGTCCGCCCCTCGCACGGCGAAAGGACATGGCTGCCTCGCCCATCGGACTCACCAGGTTGCCCACGATCTTCACCATAGCGGCGACGGCTGGGAAAGGAGGGCCAGTGGCGTAAATGCAAGGAACCAAGGGCTTCGCTCCCGCACTCGGCTCGGATTTCTCCCTCGCCTCCCGCCGTCCCAGCGCGTCTCCCGCGCCACCCCGGCCGTCCTTTTATTGCCCAGCGCGGGGCGCGCCGCGCATGCGCGGGAGCCGACCCGCCTCCTGCCGCCCCCCGCGCGCCCCCGCCCACGGCGCCGCTGGGGCCCGGGGTCGCCGGGGGCCCCGCTGAGGGGAGTGAGGGGAGCGGCGCGGGTCGAGGGCAGCTCGCAGCCTCGGCTGGACGCGGAGAGTGCGTCCCTGCCGGCTGCCAGGGGGAACCGGCAGCAGCAGCAGAAGAAAGGAAAACCCAGGAAGGTTGGAAAAGTGCTGTGTAACGACGAGCAGGAAGTGCTCGGCCCCCCTCCCCCCCCCCGCGTCCCCCCGCGGAGCGGCCCAGCCTGACGCGGCGTTTTGCTCGCCTTACGAGAAAGGGAGGTGGTGTTACCCGTAATGCGGGTAGAGTGGGGCTGCTGCAAAGCTGGAAGGCGGGAATAAATCACGGGAATATTTTTCTTTTTTCCCTTTTTCCCCCTTGTTGTTTTCCTTCCCACCACCAAAAGCACGGAGTGGCGCCGTTTCTCTGTGGGATGTGGGCCCTTCTGCTGTGTAGAAGGCTCAGCCAGCCGAGCGGTGCTTGCCCGGGGTGAAACACTGACCGTCTCCCCTAGCTCCCCTCATGGAGGGACTCAACCAGGACCAGAAAAACCCCTCATGGGAACAACTTAGCCTTCCCATCCGAGAGTACTCCTTGGTGGAACCTTAAGTTCCCATCTACCATCTATCTTGTTTATTTCTCTGTGTTTTAGAGACATCCTTTGTTTCACCACATGCTGCACCACTGCCCACCCTACAGTGCAAAACAGGTCTGCCACAGCCCTGCTCTCCTTCTGTTGAGCCGGTAGGGTTTAATGTTGGACTCTGGACGTTGCTGACTCCAGCTCCCACTGCTCGGGACACAGGAAAGGTTAGGCGTTGGGATATTGGTGCCGGGTGTGTTACAAAAGCAGGTTTTAGCAGCTGAGTTACCAGCCTGTGAAAGATTTGGTCTGGGTTACAGCTGAGCAGAGGATGGGAAGAGTTAGTGCAGGTCCTGGATAAAAAAAAATACACTTCTTCCTTGAAAAGAAAAAGAAAACAAAAGACAGTTTTCCTTGGGTACAGGTACCAACCCATCCCAACAGGATGTGCTCTCATATGTTACTTTACTCGTGGTGGAAACTGAGTAATTAATTTTAAGTGTGTGGCATACTACTGCAGCAGATCTAGTAAGCTCTTTTCTGGCCCTGTGGTTGCATCCCCTTTGCTCAACTTTAGTTGCACCACAGCAGGCCTCCTCCTGTCTAGTTCTTTCCAGACCTGATAGGTTTTGTCTGCTGGAAGCACTTTGAATGCTGCTCTCCCTGCTTCTTCCCCCTCCTGTTAGATGCCATAAGCATTCCCTTTTTTTCTTTGGTGGCATCACTAGAGAAGCCAGGAAGCAGCATCGTGAAGGCTTGGTGGTTTCTGTTGGTATTCATATTTTCTTCCAGCTTCCTCCAGCTGGTCCCTGCTGCCCTTGTGTCCGTGTGCCCTGTGGCTGACAGACACAGCTGGTACATGTGCCCTGTGCTGCTTTGGGGAGGTGCAGCTGCTGCCAATGGCTCAAGAGAAAGCAGGAATTCCTCATCAGCCAAGGCACCTTGCTCTACAACCAACTGCCTGGCAGGATAAAATGAGAAGCCCAGACTACCTTCAAAGTGCAGCTCCTGAATGTCCCAGCTCAGCCAAGCATTGTGTGGCTCGTGCAGAAGCCAGTGCAAGCAAAGGCAGGGAACAACCCACCCAGATAATAAATTCTTAGAAACCAACAGCTTTCTAAAGGCAAGTGTGGGTGGGTAAACCCTATCTAAACTAGGAGAAGTGTGTCCCTTCTCAGGTGCCATATATGGCCACTTGTCTCCTGCTGTGCTCACAGTCACTTGACTTGACAGGCTTAGGCATACAGCAGTTTGAAGTCCAACATGTTGCTGTAGAATTGTTGTATGGATGCCTAAAATAACTGGACAGTAATATAATTTATGTGATCTGTGCTTGATTCTTAGACTGTAGTAATTACTATCATGACAGAACATAATAAAAATGGTACAGAGGAATGTGTGTCCTCTAAATGGGGGAAAAAAATCTACACCCCCAGAAAACATACCCTGTTTTCTTATTATTTTTGTATTTTGTTTTTTAAACTGTGGAATGTTTCATTGTTTAGCTCAACAATGCTGTAGCTGTCCCATGTACACAATCACTCAACCATACGGGCCTCAGCTTCTCATGTGCCCTCACTCCCACCCACCTTCCTCACAACCACAAATGCAACATACTTCTCTCCCCCAGGCTGCTGGAGAGTGGATGTTAAAAATATGTGAGTTGACTGTGGAGACGTTGAAAATCACGTGAATTTCCTGCTTCAGCAGACTGCTGTATGATGTGTCATACCCAGGAGTCACTGGATAGGAGGGTGGCCAATAGATGGCTCTTTGCAAATGTGGTCTGGCAGAAAACCAGGAAGCACTGAAAACAATCAGGAAGGTGTGTTTGCTTGCTTCTGAAATCACAAAATATGGCTTGAGGAGGGACAGAGTGGAAAGGCAATGTAAGCCTCAAAAATCAGTCCCTAGATAGTTTCTCTTGCAGAAGGTCTGGAGACGTAGACAAATGCCTGAGCCACCCATGCACTATAAGTATATATTTGCCATGCTCCTTGGATGTGTGAAAACATGTGGGAGAGGAAGTCAGAAGGTCTAAATTTAGGTGCCCTCAAGAGAATTAATCAGTACCACTTAGGTGTAGGCCAGTAAAAAGGACTGTGTTTTTGGAGAGCTCATGCTATGCCACAATCATCACAAACATCCAGGTGGGAATTCAATTTGCCTTGTTTTGGTCACCTTTAAAAAGGTTCCCATGATGGAAGGCACCCTTTATTTTTTGGGCTTTGCTTGTATTGATTTCTGTCACCTCTTAGGTGAGAGCAACATGGGCAAAAGCAGTAGGGAAGCGCTTCACCCACAGCTGGAGGTGAGCTCAAGGTGTGCTCAGGGTCAGACCTGCAGTAGGGTTTGGGAGGCTGAGCAAATTTCAGTTTTTTCTGAGCTGTTAGGAGAGGTGGGAAGCAGGGTAGGAAAGGTGGGCAGCAGTAATCCCTGACAGGATGATCAGTGAGGCAGGTTGTAAATCATGGTGTCCATCTGGATGAACGAGGCAGAGCTGTGACACATGGTCCTGGTGTGATGCTCCCCCCAGCTCCACATGACTTTCCAGATCTGTTTACCTGTCTGTGGTTTAAAGGCTTTGGAGCCACGAATCTTCTTTCCAGGGCTTGCTTTGTCTTTTCTTCTTTGTATGCCAGTGCGTGTTGGTGAGACCATGGAGTGGTGAGACCCAGGGTAGGCTGGAGGTCTGCAGCTGAACATGTGGTGTTGCAAACCATTAACCAACAAAAAACCTGCTCTTGGCAGGCTTTGGACTCTGGCACACAATAGTCACTGGTGTTCCATTTCCTCATAGGCATGCAATGGAGAGTGAGAAAACATGAAAATAAGAGGGATAAAGAAGAGGAAGAACAAAGGAAATGGAAAAGGAAAGAAAGAGCAGGAAACTAGATCCAGCAGCTTGTGCTAATTTCTTGGAAGTTAACTTCTCCAAGCTCCCATGAGCGTATCTAAGACAAACTTCTGTCTCCTAAAACAGTCTCTTCAGTCTCCTGACCACTCAAATGTGTCATTCAATAAAAGACGCAGCTACAAAGACAACAATACTACAGCCATGGCACAGATGGTCAGTCATGTCCAACATTAAGAATTGGTGCATCCAGCTGCAGAAATTAGGAAGCAACTAGAGGCAACAAGTCCAGCCATAGCAACATCAGATTTTACCATAGGAAAGCCAGGTTATTTGCCAGTGTCTTACAATGGAAATTGAGAGTGTAACACCTGGCCCTGACACTGCAACAGAGCAGCAACCTTTAATTGTACTTTCGCTTTCCTTCCAGCCTGCCCTTTGGGAAAATTTTGCTTTTGTAACTGATGTATTAAAGGTGCAATAAATGTTTAATAATTGGATAAGTGTGCTAGGTGTTGTGCCAGGCACAGGGGAAACATGCTTCTTTCTCTCTCCCAGGCTGATATACTGCAGGTGTAATTGCCCAGAGTCCTTTGAATGCTTGGTGTAGCATGTCTGATTAAAAATGAGAAGTTGAGTAAAATGTGAAAAAAAAGGGAATAAAGATCTTGCCACAGTTCATCTCCCCTTGCCATAGGTGGGGGGTGTGGGGATGTTGGTTAACAAAGCATTTCTGTGAATCAAGAAAACATCCATGTTACTTCGCTCACACTCAGTTTTGCTTCATTTTTAGTAAGTTCTTTGGAGAAAAGAATTTCAAAATGCTCTAGAGCTGATGAAACTGCTACTTTTGGGACTTTTATTAGAAGGAACCTCTTTTTCTTTTTTAAAGAAAGCTTCTGTTGTGCTCACCTGGGTTTATGACATATTCCAGGTCTCCACAAAGGAAGGTACCCTGACAGGAGGTCTGTGAGCATAGGAATGCTCATCTGCACTCTTTGGTATCGAGGCACTTCAGGTCTCATGTCAATACAAACACATGTTGTGTATTTGCCTTGAGTGTCTCAAACTCAGTCATCTCCTCCGTGCTCCCAGCCTCTGTTCTTCCTTGGGTAGGAGAGCAGGCTGGAGCAAGCAGACCTGCAATTTTTGTTTTGTTTTGTTTTGTTTTGTTTTGTTTTTTTTGTTTGTTTGGTTTTTTGTTTGGTTTTCTTTTTTAATTATTATTTCTAGAGAACTGCGTCTTTTTCTTAGGGGATCCTTCATTTTCCTAGGGAATGATGCTGAATCTGTCTGTGCCAAATGTCCCCTGCTGCTACTCAGGAGCAAGAGTCTTTGGGGCACAGGAGGCTATTTAAAGGCTCTTGACCTTTTGACCTTGAGGATAGCAGTGGACAAAGAGGAATAGAGAATTTCAAGGCTGTGCAAAAGCATGAAGCTGCAATTTAGCACTTTGTGGTTGCTGTGCTTGTGCTGAGTATCTGCAGAATGGGAGACCAGGAAAGTCCTGGAGAGGATGTGAGATATTTTTTCTTTTTTGGGACATGTACATTTTCATAACATTTTGTCTGGGGGACAGTATCTGCTGACTTGGCCTGATAATAGGCAAATACTGGTGTTTCAGGACCTGTAGAGATACACATGTGGAGATGTCTTTGAAGAAGCAGGCCATGCAGAATAAATGTGTATGTGGTGTCTACATAGATGACAAAGTTGTTGATGTGTGTTTTGCTTCCAGGTGTGGCAGGTTGACCTTGGCTGGCTGCCAAAGCCACTCTATCACTCCCCCTTCTGAACTGCAGAGGGGACAGAAATTATGCCAAAAGTCTTGTGGGTTGAGTTGAGGACAGACTAGTGCTACTGTAATAGGCAAAATAGCCTCAGCTTTGGGAAATTAATGTATTGCTAGTTAAAATCACAAATAGGATAATGAGAAATAGGAACAAACCTTAAAACACCTTTCCCCACCCGTCCTCTCTTTCCCATGGGAGACTGTCCTCCATGAGTTTCTTCAGTGTGAGTTCTTCCTGAGCTGCTCCAGTGTTGGTCCCTTTTTTGGGGTGCCATTCATCAAGCACAGACTGCTCTAGCTGGGGTTCCCTGGGGGGGGTCAGAAGTCCTGCCAACAAACCTGTGCCAGTACAAGCTCCTCTCTCCATGGCTCCACAGGTTCTGCCAGAAACCTGTTCCAGAATGAGCTTCCCATGGGGTCTCAGCCTCCCCTGGTCATCCCCTTGCTCTAGGCATGAAATTCTCCACAGACTGCCAGTCCTGTAGGTTCTGCTCTACCATGAACTCCCATGGGGTGCAGTGGCAGAGACCACCACATTGTGGTCTTCACCAAAGACTTCAGAGGAATCTCTACTCTGGTTCCTGAAGCACTTCCTCCCCCTTCTCCTTCACTGACCTTGGTGTTTTTTTGGATCTCTTACGCCAGATGTGCTAGCACCTTTGCAGACAGGCTCACATCTGGCCAGTGGTAGGTCCGTCTTGGAGCCAGCTGGCATTGCCTCCATTGGACATGGGGGCACCTTCTAGCAGCTTCTCACAGAAGCCACCCCTGCAGGCCTCCTATTACAAAAACTTTCACACATAATTCCCATTCACCAGGGATTTAGTTCAGTGCTTTTCATTTAGAATTTATCTGAAATACAATTAGTTCCTGGAAATGACTAATGTATATATTTCACCAGAGATGAGTCTGTTCATTGTTGTGTGGGCAGGACCCTTTTCATCAGAGAGTTTCCAGGAAATCTACAGGTCTCAGCCAATCCACTAGCACAATTTGCCAGGTGCTCTTGGTTTTCTTCATCTTAAATGCAAGTTTGTGAATGAAGTACACTGAGTTGGTGTGTTACCGGTGAACTAACGCTCACATTTGTGTTAAAAGTACTGACATCACACACAGGTGCTTATGTAATATAGAGAAGTTGCAAGCTGTAATTATCTTTGGCTACCTTCTCAAATCTTGTTCTGTGGTCCTGAAGTGTTTGTTCTGACTGCCACCATTCAGGTATCCTTGCATCAAGCCTGGCTCTGGTCTCTCAGTCGAATGTATAGGAGTCCAGTGCCTTTTGGCTGCTGGCTGTGGCAGACCATGCAGAGCTGCCTGCAAGAAGCAGTGTGTGAGAAGGGGTGTGGGAATAAGGTTCAGTTCTTCATTTTCAAATTACAAACCAATGCTAATGACAAACATTGTTTTTGACTGGCTGCTGCCCAAAGCTGTTCTGCTTTATTTCTCTTTCAGTGTCATCCTCTTCCCTGTTTCGTTTTTTTTTCTTAATTCCTGACCTCTCCTAGTTTTTTTTCTTCCCACCATGCTCTTCATCTTTTCTTCTGGACGTAAAATACTACATTTCTGTGTAGTTCTGAATCTGCCTCACAAACCTCCACATTCCTGTACCACCTGCAGGCTGAGGGACCCAGATGCATAAGCCCCACAGACTTTGACCTTATCAGTGATGCATTTGACAGGTCTGATTAAAAAACGTGGTGTGATTTGTACACTGAGAGTTGTTCATGGCCCTGTTGGGAAGGTGTGGTGCTCACATACCCCTTCTTTCCTGTTTTGCACGTTTTCTGGACCACTGCAGGGACAAATTTGGCACCAGGGTCCCTACACTTAGTGCCTCTATGGTCCTCTCTGCTCCAAAAACTAAAATGGGTTTGGGGCACTGGGTCATCTTCACTGGCTTCAGGAGAGCAAGTATATTCCCTCTCTCAGGATTCCATGCAGCTCTTACTTTCATGCTCTGCCTGCAATCCTTTAATGGGTGATCTGATATCTGGAGATGTAGCAGTGCAGTAATGCTGTTACCAGTGTGAAGGAAAAATGATGGAAAGAGGAAAGAGAAAGGCAAACTAGCTTTGGATGTGCATGCCAAGGCCTTAATTCATCTTAGCTGTGGGACAGCATCACATCCCTCTCACAAGGTGTACCTCAGAACACTAGAGCACTGCCTCAGCATTGTTTTCTGTCCTTGCACCCATGGCTGTCCCTAGGTTGGGGGGTTGGCTGGTCTCTTAAAATGCAGCTGTATGGTTGCCTCTTGTGGTGGGTCAGCCCTGGCTGGACACCATGTGCTCCTCAAAGCTGTCATTCTGCTCTTCAGCTGAACAGAGGAGAGAATTCTTGTGGGTTGAGATAAGTACGGGAAGAGGTCACTCACTGATTACCATCATAGGCAAAACAGACTCAACTTGGAGGAGAAATCAATTGGATTTATTACCAATCAAATCAGAGTAGGGTAATAAAAAATAAAACTAAATGCCAAAGGATCACCTCCCACCCCATGTCTCCCTTTTTCCTGGCCAATTTCTCTACCTCATCCCCCAGAATGCAGGGAGTTGGAGAAGACAGCAGTCAGTTTATCACACATTGTCTCTGCTGCTCTTTTCTCTGCAGGGGGAGGGCTCCTCACAGTCTTCCCGTTCTCTGGCCTGGATTTCTTCAGGGGCTGCAGGTGGATCTCTGCTTTGCTGTGGACTTTTGTGGGCTACAGGAGAACAGCCCACAAAACATCTTTTCCTTATCCTTCTTCACTGACCTGTCTGCAAAGTTGCTTCTCTCACATGTTCTCACTCTTCTTCCTGGCTCTCCTTTCCTACACAGTAACTTCTTCCCCTTCTGTTACTCCAGGGGAGCTTCCTCCACTGCTGATGGGCTTGGCCTTGACCAGCAGTGGCTCCACTGGACATGGGGGAAGCTTCTAGAAGCTTGTCATAAAAGCCACCCCTGTAGACTGTCCCCCGCCACCATGAAAAGCTTGCCTTGAAAATGCAGTGCATTAATAAACCATCACTGTCTCATTTTCTTACCCAAAACCAGCAGCACTTCATCTCTTATTGCTGGCTCAGGTCAGGGGATGGTTGTGTGTGCGTATGGAGTCAAGTTAAAAAACACGTAATCTGTGATTTCCTAGGT
Organism: Camarhynchus parvulus; assembly: GCF_901933205.1. Taxonomy (NCBI): domain Eukaryota; kingdom Metazoa; phylum Chordata; class Aves; order Passeriformes; family Thraupidae; genus Camarhynchus; species Camarhynchus parvulus. The sequence continues at coordinate 16,142,312 of NC_044601.1, read as the reverse complement.
ACTTGTTTAACAGAACCATGGTGTTCACTGGAGAGAGATGTGCCCAAGCGTCAGTTACTGAAAGTGCACATACAATTGCATTTCTGTGCCCAAACAAATAGTGCTGAAGAACCCATGTTTACACTGAAGAAGTTGTCCAGCTGACATTTTTCAAAGCAATTATATTTTTGGATGTGCAAATATGCAGGGATGAGTAGGAATATGGTCACCACATCCCAGGAAAACTTAGGATACTTGAAGACATCTCTAATAAAGCATTTGAAAAACAGGGATGAGATACCCTGGAGCAGACAGGAAGAAACAAAACTACCTGGCAATCTCATGAGGCATGTGCTCTTGCCCCTTCCACAAGCTTGAAGGTGGCTGTGATTCATGCAATGACAACAAGGCTTGAGGAACCACACAGCCAGAGTCCCAGGACAGAGGAGCCTTCTATATCCATCAGACATCTCAAGCCACTGCAACATCCAGGCAGAAGCAATTCTGTGAATGTCACATCCATGCTGGTGGCAAGTGTCATCTCTTTCATAAGGATTTCACAGCTGTTTGGCCAACATATATGTGTGGTTTGTGGGTCTCTCTATATGATCAGGGTGACCACTGACAGATTGTACCCAAGCTTGTATCTCATGTGACTGGCTACAAGTCACATGAGTGCCAGTGATGCATTTCAGGCATCTGTCAGCACCAGTTTTGTCTATTGGAGCAGAGGACTACAAGGGAACCTTTTTCTAGTCACCAACAGGGCACGAGGGGAAGACCTGGCCTTGGCTTTTCTGTGTGCTACAGAGGAGCAATGGGGTCCCTTTCCACCCTCTCTACAGCCAGGCTGAACCCTGTCTCTCCAACCAGAAGAGGTTTTCAAGTTACTTGGCCATGCCACACACAGACCATGGCCCTCCCAGTGAAGCTGTTGTCATCTGCCTAGTGAAGATGCAGGAGAATGTGTGGATCTTCCTTTCATTTTCATGCTCTTCTGGAAAGGTGAATGCTGCTGTAGCCAGTGCTGTCATACCAAGTCCCTGAACTGCTGTAGAACAAAGGATATGACAGTGGTTAATGATGCAGGGAGGCATAGCTGCTGCTTTTCCTTCCCGTGCTGGACATTTAACTCCCTCTCAGAGTGCTATCATATCCTACAAGATCTTGGAGACAGCCCACCTTCAGAAACCTCCAAATTGAAAAAACCAAATCAGTGTTGAGCTGAGATCGGAACCTGAACATCTCTATGCATCACATGATTCTCAAAGATAGTTAATGTTTACCGCCTTTCTGGTTAATTAACAGGAACCAAATAATTCTGCTTTATTACTATGCAATTTCCTCTCATGGCAACTCCAGAATGACTTATGAGACATTTCTGAGAAGTGTGATACTCATTAACAGCCTTGGGGCACCCCTGTCCTTATGAAAGATGCTTTTGCATGAGTGCACTACTGCTGCCTGCCACCAGCGACAAATGGGCTGGACACCTGTACCTCGGTGCAGGTGCTCTGCTGCGATGACAGACATCAATTTCTTCCCTGGCCACCCTGCGTTTGGGGTCTGTACGTGGTGTTGGAGCAGTGTGGGTTTCTACAGGGGGCACCTGGACAGTCCACATGGGCTGGAGGGCTTCTTCTTGGTCATCTGCTTTCTGATAAAGCCTGGCTTTTCCCACCAGTGTTGCAGCACTGGAGCAGGCAAGCACCACTGTACAGGGATAGATGAGGCATCCTCTCCTCCAGATACAGTTCCCTCTGACTGTGGTCTGGGGGAAATTCTGGTCTTAATCAGGAGTTTTTTAAAATTTGGAGATTTTCTTCAGATTTTACCCAAATTTGAGGTGTAAACTTGAACTTTGATGTGTTGCAGGACCCTTCCCTCAAGGTTGCGTTGCACAATGATGTCTATGCCAGACAAGCACTTTCAGTCCTAAGTTTACTCTTTAGCATCATATTCATATATTTTCCTTCTAAATCAATTACAGCCCCAGCTTTTCTTCCCAGCAGCTACAGAAACTTAGCAATACAAAAAACAATTAAAAAGGAGAAGTATGTTGTTTTTTGTTAAGAACTAAAAGAAAAGAGCCCTCAAGCAGGAAATAGGATATACAATGTAAAGGAAAGAAATTAAATTCTGTGTGTGTGTGTGTGTGTGTGTGTGTGTGTGTGTGTGTGTGTGTGTGGTCCCAAGTTCAGATTTCAGTAGTTGTGATAGAGGCTACAATAACAGTGTCCAGACACAGAGCTGGTCCAGACAGGTCCATTAATGTTTCAGAGTCTTCTGAGCTCTTAACAAGATTAAGGTCTCCCTTGACTCATTTCTCCTTTCAGTATCGGAATAATGTCCCAAATTTTATCAACAGACTCTTATGGAAAGCATGCTGCCGTTGCAACAAACTGGTTATTTTGGGGGGAGGGTTGTGTGCAGAAAGAAAATGTTCCAATGAGAAGCCTGGACCCACTCCCAAGTGCTGTTACTTGAAAGCTTTGCTCCTGATCTGCTGAAAATAAAGTCACAGGGAGACAGTAACCAGGTTTCTATAGCCTTGTGCCTCTCTGGGAGCCAGCTTGGACCAAGAGGTTTGGGACACTGTTTTTAGGCTGCAATTCAGCAAAGCGCTGAAGCTGGTCACTCTAACACACTTCATTTGGCAGCTGGTGGCCAGGAGGGGGAGCGAATAGAAAACCAGAGTTTGGCTACTGGGTTTTGGTCTGGGCCCAGCCTAGGCTTCCTTCTCTTAAGAGTGAGGTCCGTGATTGGCTGTCTGAGGGAAGTCAAAGGAAGTTTGTTAAGGCAGGTGAAATGGACGAGACTGTGAGGGCGCTCTGGGCTGGGTTGTTACTGACAGCTGCTATACCTGGGAATTATTTCCAGCCTTTGTCTTTGGACCACACCCACCTACTCAATGTCAATTGACACCAATCACTATGTTTCTTGACTCCAAACAAAGATGGTGTTTCCAAGAGGACCTCTGTCTTAATTTACATTGACTGGGCACTGGCCTTTTGGGTGTTTTTGCTCAGAGCAGAAGAAAAGGCTTCTGAACTGCATGTACCTTGCCTTTTTTTTGTGTGTGTATCTCTTTTATTGTAGCTGGTTCACGTTGCTTTTGTCTGCCATTGTCATGGTTTGACACTGGCCAAATGCCAGGCACCCAAAAGAGTCATACATTCACCCTCTCTCTAGAGTTGGGCAGAGGAGAGGGAAAAAGATTAACAAAGGGCTCATGAATTGAGATAAGGATTGGGAGAAAAAAACACCAAGGGCAAAACAGGTTCAAATTTAAAGGTATTAGAGTAAATTTATTATTTACTTTAGAGTCAGAGGAGGATAACAAGAAGTGAAAATAGGCCTTTAAAACAACTTTTGTCCTCCCAGCCCCTCTCTCCTTCCCACTGGCAGTGCAGGAAGACAGGGCATGGGGGTTTGGTCAGTTTGTTACTCAAAATCTTTTTCTGTTTGCTCAGGGAGAGGAGTCTTTTTTCTGCTATGCCATGGGGTCCCTCCCACAGGCAAACAGACTTCCCAAAACTGTTGTGGCATGGGTCACTCGTCCATGGGGTACAGTCTTTTAAGGATGGGCTTTTCTAGTTTGGAAGCAAGACTCTCTGTCTCTGGAAGCAGGGCTTCTCTCTCTGTTTGGGTCTCCCACTAGACCACAGCTTTCTCTGGCATCCCCCTTCTCCAGCATGAGAACTTTTCCCACAGGCTGTGAGTGGATCTCTGCAGCCCTGCGGACTTCATACATTACAGGGTGGCAATTTGTTTTATCACAGTCCTCACCATGGCCTACAGAGGAATCTCAGCTCCAACGCTTGAAGCACCTCCTCCCTCTCTTCCTTTCCCACTGACCTTGGTGTCGCCATGCTGTTTTCTTTCATGTGCCCTCTCTTCCTCCACTTCTCTGACTAGAAGAAAAACTACTCTTTGTAGGTACCATTGCCAACCAGTTTCACTAGTTCAAAGATTCTTGCAGGATCCCATGGTGCTGAGATGTTGATCTTGTCTAGGTTCCATGTCGGGGAGTCGCTCACCCTGCTTGCACTGCTGGCCAGGTGGCCCTGCCACCATCACATGGGCAGTGGTGGCTGCCATGGTGCTGCTGATATTTAACACCTCTCTTCATGCAGGGTGCTGGGAACGGGGAGCTGCTGCCCCTGCCCTGTTCACCTGCAGCACGCTTGGTTTGGGTGGCCAGGCAGGCAAGGTGGCTGTGAGGTGGTGGCGGTGAGGTGGTGGCGGCTGTGACAGCACATTGCTTCGCACCACTCTGGGGATGGCCTCTGGCAAAAAACTGTGCATGCCCTGTTTTGATTTTTTTCTTAAATATGTCATCAGAGATGTGTTACTAACATCTCTAATTGGGCCAGCAACATGTCCATCTTCAGAGTCATCAGAGATTGGCTCTGTCAGACATGGTAGAAGTTTCTAGCAGCTTCTCACAGAAGCCATTTCTGTGGCCCCATCTGCTACCAAAAATCAGGCTGTGCAGCCAATGTCAGCTAGTTCCAAGATGGACCTACCAAGGCCAAGTCCTTCAGTGACATGGCAGCATTTCTATGATAGCATATTTAAGAAGGAAAAAAAAGTTATTGCACAGGAACAATTGTAGCCAAAGAAGAGTAGAGTGAGAATATGTAAGAGGAACACGCCAAGGTGAGTGGAGAAGGAGGGGCAGGAGGTGCTGCAGGCACTAGAGCTGAGGCTCCCCTGCAGCCTGTGGTGCAGACCATGCTGAGACAGGATGTTCTCCTGCAGCCCATGGAGGACTGCTGTGGAGCAGCGATCCACTTGCAGCCCATGGAGGACCCCATGCTGGAAAAGGTGGATGCTGAAAATACACCATCCACAGGCCCATGATGGGAAACTTACTCTGAAGAAGGTTCCTGTCAGGGACCTGTAGACCCATGAAGGAAGGAGCCAATGCTGGAGCAAGTTTGCTGGCAGGACTTGTGACTCCGTGAGGGAGCCACTGGTGGAGCAGTTCATGAGGAACTCCAGCCCATGGGAAGGTCTCACACTGGAGAAGCTAATGGAGGACTTCTCCCATGGGAGGGTTGCCATGGAGCAGCACGGGGAGGGCTCCTCTCCCTGAGGAGGAAGCAGTGGCAGAAACAGTAAGTGATGAACTGACCATTCCCAGTCTCCCTGCACGAATGTGGGGTAGGAGATAGAGATTCAGGAATAAAGTTAAGTCTGGGAAGGAGGGAGGGGTGTGGGCAAGCTGCTTTTAAGATTTTTTTAACTTCTGATTCTCCTTCTCTGATTTGTATTAGTAATATATTCGACTAATTTCCCTAAGTCAATTTTTTTTTCCCATGGTAGTAACTGATGAGTAATCTCTTCCTGTCTTTTTCTTGACTGATGCAGCTTTCTCTCTGGTTCATTTGAGGAGGGGAGTAATAGAGTGGCTTTGGTGGGCACCTGGTGTCCAGCCAGGGTCAACCCACCACACTCTCTGAGTGGGGTGCCTCTTGGAGCTTACCAGCTCTCGCATGTGGGACTCTGGGAAATGTTGCCAAAAGCTCCCATGGGACTGGGCTGACACCTCATCCTCCTGGAAGGTCAGTTCTTTGCCCATTGAGAAATGCAAAGGCATTTGACATATTTCACTGAACTTGAGGGGTTTTTTTAAACAGGCGTATATAACTTTGTACATACTTCCGTGTGTCTGTGTGTATGCAGATGGGAGTACAGATTAAAGCAGATGTAGATTGAATGTTGCCATCTCAATTTTACTGCTATGGTTACAGTACACGCTATTGAATAATTTTGTAGGTATTAAATTAGTAAATGACTAAGGGATTTTAAATCCTTTAGCTGTAAACTTTTCTAAGTTTTGGCACAGCCACATCTAGGCTTCATCAAGAGTTTAAAAATAAAGGGAGTCTTCACTGAACCTTGTTATTCAACGGGAGAGTCTCCCTCTTACCCTTTTTTGTTCCCAGCCTCTGTATAATTAATTCTAAAGTGATTCTAACACAATTTAGTAAGTGCTAGAGTGGACCCTGCCATTGAACTTTGTTGTGCTTTTACAAATTTATATTAAACCTGCTTTTGCTGATGGTGATTTGTTAAATGACCTAAACCATTCACTTGTGACAGCATAAACTTTGAGTTTCTGTTCCCATTTCGCTCAAAATGCACCTGCCCTTTGTCATCATGGCCTGTCTGTGCTGGCCCCTTAGGACTGAAATAGAATCAAAAGAACAGTGTTTGAGTTGCATGCTGTTTTCTCCCAAGAGAGCCAGGTCCAGGTCTGGAGAAGCTGAGGCTCCAGTTATTTATTGACACACATAAAAATAAGTGGCCACTAAATACAGAGGCCTTGAAAGGTTGCTATGAAGAATATTTTTGAGAAAACACATCACTTTCCTGCAGTTCAAGATGTGTTCACGTTTTGTCCTACAAAGTCTGCTTCTCCCCATTCAGGAGCAGATTTTCTTTTTCCTGATTTCTTCTTCCTCATTTTTTTCTTAAGTATTTGTTGCAATTAATAGATTTGCTCATGATAAGAAATAGCCACCTCTCCAAATTTTACACCAAGGTGGAAATTTGAACAGTGATAAAAGATCAGGGTTTTGAAATAAGAAATGTCCAGCTAATCCTTCTTTATCTTCCTGGCAGATGGCCAGAAACCATCTCCTATTTTCAGCAATAAAACATGATGTTTTATTTGTCTGTATTTGATTTGGATTGGCTTATCCCTCTTTATCAGCTGGCATGGATCTGGTAGCTTGACTAGAACAGGATTGTTTCCAGAAACTAAGAATCCTTACCAGAAAACCAAAGGAAAAGGTGTATTTTTATATTTGATATGTTAATATAACCTGTTTAGCTGCTGTATACTCTGTTAGCACTAAGTAAAATGGGCAAAGATGGGCAAAAATAGTAGAAATATTCATTGGAACTCCCTTTCTTATGCGTATCTCTACTGAGTAAGACCTAACCTGATGTGACTTCCATCTTGTGAAACTGCATTAGATGCCTGGTATATATTTCCAACAATCCTGAATAAGTGGATATTTTGGGGTGTTTTGTGCTGGACTCATATTCCAATGTACCTGAGGCTTTGGTTGTGCAAGAATCAAATCCAGGAGCAGTTTGATTCCTTTCTCATTTTATAGCAAAGCTTAGTTGCTGGAGTACACACAAGAGACTTTAGGAAGGGGAAGTGTCTATCTTTTCCATGCCTTACATCTCCTTTGTACCCAAGCTGCCAAATATTACATGCAAATATTAGTTTACTTACTGGTCTGACCCTTGAAAAGGCAGCCTCTTGCAGTCAATGGGACTGCCTTACTTGTATGAGTTGGTGGTGTTTTAAGTTCTTGCAGTCTGGGCAGGGGGTCTTAGTAGTTTGGATTTTGTGCTCAAGATGTAATGTTGACAACGAGTTTTTGTAAATAGAGGTGACTCAGTCTTTGTTTTACAGCCCTTAACCAATATCAGACTGACTTCAAAATTAGAAAATATTATGTTGCTCATTCCTTTTGGAGTAGGTAGAATAAATGAACTTGCCACCATGACAAGTAACAAGCCCAGCGCTTTTCAGAACTCTGCAGCACAGAGGCTGTGCTATTTTACCTAGTACACTGTCTTCAGTACATACACTCATGGGCAGAGAAGATCTTCAGAATGTCCTTGAATGTTGATGCATTTGGACAGGCTGCTCTTCTGCAATTAAACCACAGCATTTACAAACCACAGCAGTTACAAACTTAAAACAGTCACTCGTTTGAAATGCATTTTCTTGATTCCTTCAAAGCTGAGAGGTGAATCTTATTTCCTCCCCAGAAGAGATATGATTGCAGAAGGTTGTTGCTGACGCAAGCTACTGAGGCAGAGTCAGGAAGCTTCTTTAGATTTCCACTGTGCTTGCTAAAGACAGAGGATCCTTGCAGCTCTATGGCACTGCCAGTAAGGGTTTTTTTTTTTGTGTGAACATTACACCTGAATCCATATAAATGCTTGGCCTGCTTTTGGGTGGGGGAGGGATTACTGGTGAAGAAGAGAAGAAAGCCAGGCAAAGCATCTTGTACCAAATCTGTCCAAGCGTTGGGGAACTTCAGAATTTGCTCCTAAATTCAGATGCTGCTTTTAACCCTGCAATTCTGTTTATCTGATCTTGTAGCTCCAGAGATGGCATGGCTTGAGGTGAGTGCTCAGGTTTTGGGGTTTGTTTTAGGATCAGAGTAGCTGCCTGTGAGTGGGACCTATAGGGTGCTGAGGGCTGACCTGCACTGGGGAGGCTTGCTCAGCTGTCAGCATGAGCAATAACCCTGGTTGCCTCTGCCAGAATCAAGGACACTACTTCAGGGTCTCCCTGCTGCTGGGATCAGCATTGCAGCACAGTGTTGCTCCCTCCACTTGATCCCAACTTTTGTGTGCTTAGTGTGCGTTAGCAGGTCTGTGCCTGATTCTGAGGCAACACCAGGACACAGTGCAGCTCAGCAGGCTAGCACCACAAGGTGCTCCCAGGGGTATGGGCTGTCCCATCAGTGCCCTCCACCTCCTGCAAGGTGAGCAGGCCCCAAACCTCCCTTAGCTATGGGAATGCTTGAAGGGCAGCCTTCTTTTTCATGGGGATGTAGCACAGCACAGCAATATTCAGGGACAGAAAGACAAGGATGAAACAGTTTTGTCTGTTTCCTTTGGACAGACAATTTTAGGTAAGGTCACCTCTCTAGCATGCCATAGCACCGTATTTCCTGAATTGTCTCTCTTAAGAAGAGCCAGAGGTTATTTTTTGAAAATGTGTATCATCCCCCTTCCCCAAATTTTTGAACCCTATTCACATCCTTTGAACCTTAAGCATGAGGAAAATTTGCAGCCAAAGTACCCAGAAGGACTTGGTTCATATGAGATATTTCCACTCTAGGCATTGTTCTAATCACTCTGTTGAAAGCCCATCATTGTGCTTTGAAGCAGGGCTGGAAAAATATCCATTAGTGACATTCTCTTCTAACTGATGGTTGTTTTACTATTTTGTAGCATTAGTTTTCTTTATTATAGGTGGTTATTTGTCCCAAGAGCTGGGATTCTGCTTCACTTTCATCCTAAGCAGCAAGACCAGTGTCTGGCTAATGGCCTGAGAATGAGGGGTCAAGGGTGTCTGCTCTCTCAGAGCCCAAGGAGGTGGTCAGCTGGGTGCCTCCCCACTGCAGTTAAGATGCCTGATCCTAAGGCACAAGCCAGCAGGTCATTCTGACCCAGAAACCTTCTTGTTCACTGGGTAAGGAGCACTCCCTGTGGAACAAAAAGGATGCTAAAAGCCAGTGTAGCTTTTCAGCTAAAAATGGCTGTCAAATTCACACTAGATGAACAAAAGAGTAGTCTGGGACAAAGTGAATAGAACGCAGTTAGTGACACAGACATCCTCCCTCATCCCTCTCCCTTTCTATACTCGAATACACAAATCCACAAACCCTGCCAGAGCAGATGCAGTTGCCACAGGCAATGCTTTGCTAATGACTTCTATTGAGGTGACAATGTCACCCTTATACCTTTGAGGGGCAAAGGAGCCTCTTGGGCACTGGCGGAGAGCATGCAGGATGGCTCCCCAGCCTCTACCTGCTCTCCACTCCGCTAACCCAAGAGTTTTGCTAGCCTATACCTTGGCTCTTAGGGACTTTCTATATTTGTGGCCGAGTTTGCTCATCCAAGAAGTAGCAGATCAATAGGGCAGTGCCTCAGATCTGAAAAAGGTGTCCTGGCAGAAAATGTTTTCTGCTATCTGGACTTTGCAAAATCTGAGGTGTCTGACTTTGTTCATACACCATTTTTATACTAGCTCAGCTTTATTCTCAGTGCTGTGGCACTCCTCCTTTGTCAACGAATGAAATCAGAAGGAGAGCTTGTGTAAATCCACAGAAACAGGGTGCAGCACACACCCATCCACTAGGTAGTCTGTATATTCCCAAGAGCTTTCTTGAATTTGGCAATCTGCAAACTACTGAGTATTTTCCATATAAGTCATTCATATCAGCAGAGCTGAGAGGTAGTCAAAGGATGTGATTTTATCAGATGACTCAGAAGTGGGAGTGTTTATTCCTCTCAAGCACCTTTACATCATCCTGACTCAGCAAAACAGGTCCAGTTCAACATTTTTTTTTCTTATTTAGCGAACTTCCTAGGGATGTTTTCTTTAATGTGGACTCCATTCTGCACATCCTGATAGTAATGCTCAGGAAAGCTCCTGCTTCAGGCAAGGCACTTTGTCCGGGTGTTGACATCAAAAATGGAGTCCCAGTTTGACAACAAGACCTGGCTCAGAGTATTTGTGTAACATGGTGCAGCTACCAACCTCCTTGGTGCAGCAGCACATGCCCTGTGCGTAGGTGTACCTCCACGCGTGTCTGTCCACACACATGGGTTTTCCAGTGCGTGGTGGTGTGTGCCACAAATACCACTGTACCAGCACTGTAGGAAAACCCCAGAGCTGGGACAGTGGAGAGAACAAGGTTTTTGTCAGTGGTCACAGCTGGCTTTCATTTATCATCAGAAAGAATTTCTAATCTGCAGTGAAACATTTGATTTTCCTTTAAAAACTCCTTGATAATAATTTGTTCATTATTTTCTTCTTCCCCTGTTAGGTCAATAATAAATGATTCAGATTCTTTTTACATTTTGCCCCACCTGACATGGAAGTCATCATCAATGAAATGAAGTGTGATGAAGTACCAGAGAATTCTGCATCAACCACAGGAAAACACAGACCTGAAGTGAAGTAAGGTTGATCTTCTTCCCCTTACTCTCATTTTGGTTGCTTTAACAACACTGAAATCTTTTGTGATTGACAGTCTGAGAAGTCAGCTCAGGTATTGAAGAAGCCCTTTTCTGAGGGTTTTAGGGTAAAGTGTTTGTCGTGCTGACACACATGTCCACCAGGGCATCCTTCAGTCACTCTGATTCAGGGGACAGGGCTCAGACTGGGGAGCAGCCTGTTCCATCTGCTGGGAGCTGACTGCAGCTGGGGTTTGGCAGACAAAACTCTGGGTCTGTTGGATGGACATTTTTCCCTAGAGTCCTTGGAACCACAAGAGGGACATCCCCAGACAGCCTCTGGGGTTTTGATATCAGTGTTTCTGGGTCATGTGTTTTCATTTGCACAACAGCGAGATGTACTCCCAATAAATTCCACCAGGTTCTTTGGATAACCCCCAACAGGCCTGGGACACGGGGCTGTGATGTCTCCAGGTGTTCCTGCCAAGTTTCAGGCTTAGGAAAACTGGAGCTCCTCAGCTGAGGATCTGTCCACCTCCTCATGTGATCATGCCTACGCATGTGTGTGTGCATACAAATATGTATGTGTGGGTGCATATGTGTAATCGACTTTACATGAGGGGAAATGTAAAACTAAGCATGGTGCTGGCTGGAGAGAGGCCATAAAGGGCTTTTTGGGCTTATCTCCTCTAGCACTGCATCAGAGCAAGGTGGTTTCCTCACCTGGAAACCCAATTTTATTGTGGAACAGAAGGAAAATGGCATTTGCAAACTGAATCCAGTACAAGTCAAATGAAAAGCTGATTTCATTAGCAACCAGTGCAGAGCTCAAGTTAGGCAGGCTTGCTCTTTGATTAAGGCTCTTGAATGTGTGATCATAATCTCTGACAAGCAGACTATAACAATAAGAAAGGCTCCTTAAATGAAAAATCACGTGGTGTGAGTGGAAAACAGCTCAAGGATGGAAAGTTGCTAACTCTGACTTCAGAAGATGGAGGTTATCAGTTAATATTTTTGGTTTTACTTAGGCCTTTGATGTGTTCTTCAGCAGGAAACAGGTATTTTCATGCTGTCATACGCTGAGGGTACTAAATAGGAATACTAAATGCAAACAGGGAACAGGCATATTATTTTTACTGAAAACTGTGTGTAGCTTCTTCAACCCCAGGAGTTCTGAAAAATGGGGAGGTTTCAAAGGGAGCCATAGGAGTCTGCAGCAATCCTTTACCTGAGACAGGAGCACAGAAAGGGCCGTGCTGAGCCAGACCAGAGGTCCAGCTACCTCGAGGTCTTATTCTTGCCAGTGGTGCCCAGGGGTGGTTGCAGGCAGGGCACATGCAGTGATGCCTCAGTAGGTCAGAGCAGGACTGCGCTGGTGCTAGAGCCAGGAGTAGGGGCCAGGTGTACCTTTGCAATTACACATATTTCTTTGGGTTTCTGTAGAACCTTGCGGCTGCTGTTGCAATGAAGAGGCAGCTGTGGAAATAAATTTTTCATTACTAGCTGGCTTAGCCATTGATGCTTCAGCTGTCACCCAGGAAAAGGCTGGATTTCTGGTACTGCCTAGCCACCTGCAGTATGAATCACACCCAGGAACCTCTCCCTGCCACTGAGGTGCAGAGGCAGATGTAAAATCAGTCTAAGTCCTACAAGTACAGCATGAGATGAGTTTGCTGCAGCAGCCATGCACCTGTCCAGCTTTCCCCTTACCACACAGCTGCACCACCAAAGGTGAAAGCTAATTTATAATTCCAAGCCCTGATAATCCAGAAGGTGTGGGTCTGCCTGGGTCTGCAGGAGGAAATCCTGTTGTTGACCACCCAGCTGAAATTCACTTCATTCTGGAGATCTGAAAACCCTATAGCAGAGAGGTAAAACCCATAACAAACAAAAACCCGCAAGAAAACAAGAAATTAACAACAACAGAGAAGGAATTCATCTGACTGATGGATAAGCTGAGCGCCTCTGACTTTGGTTGCAAAAGTGAAAGCCCTAATCCTTGTGCTGCTGGAGGTGGCTGCACACCACTCTCCTCCCATTGGTTCTCCCACTGCCTGGGTTGGGGCAAAATAAGTCAACCCAAATGTGCAGCTCAGACTGCGGCTTCTTTTTAAGAAACATAAAGCTGCTCTGCCACATGGAGGGGAGCCCTGTCTTCTCTAGGAGCTTTTGTGTAAGAGGTTTGATAGGTGGGTATCCCCTTACTTGGAAGTGGCATCTCAGCAGCTGATGACACCTGAGGCCAACTTCTTTCTCATATTTTAAATTATGCTTAATGATGCAGATGATGCCAATAAAGGACAATTCTTTTCATTGCCCTTGGGCCAGATGCTGAGTCTTAATGGCCTTATGCATCAGGGAAGGAGAACTGGGCCAGGACTTGTCCTTGTAGATGATCTCATCCACTTGTGTCAGTGAAGCAGTGGTCCACCAGGAATGAGTGCCAGAGTGGTGCTGAGTTCCCTGTAGTGCTGGGCCTGTTGGTGGATTCTGACTGGAAATACCCAGCACCTTTGCTTTTGGTAGAAATTAAATATCCTTCGTGGCATTTTATGTTTAAGGGGGCAGGGCTAATCCTGTTGAATGAGAAGGAGAGGTGAAGGTGCCACCCATGATGAAAATTGGCAATCAAAAAACCTTTATCATGGTAGAGCCACAAAACCTGTGCAGTGTACAAAACTGGACATTGGGTAAACAAGGCATGCAGCTGAAAGAATAGGTGAAAATCACTGTTTGGGATGCTTTTCATCATCATTCCCTTTTACTCAGTAAAACTCCCCAAGTTAAGCCAAGGTGAGAACATTTCTCATCTCCCTTCTCTGATTCATATTCACCTGTATTTGTATTATTTGTATTGTATTTGTCACCAAAAAAAAAAGTTAAGGAAGGCAAATCCCTTCCACTTCTCTTTTACAAACCCCACTTCATGCTAATGGTGCAAGAGGTGGCTGCCATCACCTATGGTTACACCATCCCGATGTTTTCATGTAGTTGTCTGAATATGTCCACCCAATGCAGCAACAGGTCTTTATCCTTCAATGACAAATTCCTTGTAAACCTTCTTATCCTACTTGTACAGTCATGAGGTAACAAAACAGTGTCTTGTATAAGTAAAACCAAGAGACTCTCTGAGAATCTCTAGTATTTTACAGCTGATAGGGTTTTGGACATGTGTTTCTGCTGTGCATGCTTCTGAGCAAACCATTTTTTCTGGAAGAGTTGTTTTCAGAACTATAAGTCCCAGGGAGAACTTATCAGGAAAATGGTCAGCTGAGACCACATGCACCTGCATTGTGTAGGTTAAATCCTTGGGTTAAATCCTTGTTGTGGGAGTTAAACAACACTATGTAGTTGATCTGGATGGTAGGGAATGATTCTGGCTGGTGTCTCAGAAGAATGTGGGGTGCACCCTGAGGGGGGTGTTGGGAGAGAGTCCTGCTTTCCCAGAAGCCACTCACTACTCCAACAGGAAGCAAGTGGCTGGACAGTCTGGAGAAAATGCTCTGAATGTTTTAAAAGAAACAAGGCTGCTGATTTCTCAGGTGGATGGTCTTGATTGGGCAGCATCTCTCCAAATGCAAGGAGTGTTTTTAGGTAGACTTCAGCAGTGCCCAAGGATCACAATCAGCCCAAACATCTGGCTTAAAGTGGGGCCCCAGACAGTGCAAGACATGAATTTACCTTTTGATTTCAAACCACTTCCTTTGAAAGATAAGTGGCTCAAAAAAAATGCAGTTTCATTGGATAAAGACTTTGTAAATGAGGCACACAGTTAATTTTTTACATGTATGACCTCCACTGTTTTGTTACTAACAGCAGCTCCAGAAGACCAGTTAACAGCTTCAGGAAGAGTTTTTCCAGGCAAAACATGGAGCTATTTTAAAGTCCAAAGCTTTTCTGTTGCTTTAACATATCACTCCTTTTTCAAGAAGCACTGACAAACAAAGTGTGTACCAAAGCCCCTTGAAATGTGCAGGTGCCAGGTTCACCAAGATGCATCCCAGCCCTCACCTGCAGACTGAACTTTGAGGTAGATCTTGATGCCTGTGGTGGTGGGGAGGCTGGGGAAACGCATCCTCTGAAGGACTTTTCCATGATGGGCATTTATGGTCCGACAACCTTTCCATGCTAGTTCTGCTCTTTGTTAGGAAAGAAAAGAAAACTTCCCACAGGGTCACAGCCTCCTTTTGGCAACCATCTGCTCTAGCATGGGGTCCTACACAGGCTGCAGGTGAATATGTGCTCCACTGTGGACCTCCATGGGCTGCTGGGAACATCCTGCCTCACCATAGTCTTCACCATGGGCTGCAGGGGGAATCTCTGGTTTCTGGAGCATCTCCTTCCTCTTCTTCTACACTGACCTTGGTGTCTGCAGAACTGTCCTTCTCAAGCATTCTCACTCCTCTCTTCAGCTGCTGTTGTGCAGCCGTTTATCCCCTTCTACAATTATCCCAGAGCACTACCACCCTTGCTAATGGGCTCAGGGTTGGCCTGTGGCAGCTCTGTTGTGGAACTGGCTGGCATTGGCTCCATCAGACATAGGGGAAACTTCTGGAATTTCCTCAAAGAAGTCACACCTTGCTACCAAAGTCTTGCCATGCAAACCCAATACAACTGGTCAGAAGACAGAGGGGCATATGAACTTTTCTGTCTACTGTCTAAGGAGAACTCTGCTGAGTTTGATGGTAGTGATGACCTGCGAAGAAAGTGCCCATCCCACTTGAGTGCTTTGGTGGTATGATGCATTTGAAGTGCTTCTGCCTGTCTGGCAAAACCCAAAGTTGTCTATTGAGCCTGGCATTCACATCCTGACCTGCTCCATGAAATGCACATTGCACACAGCGCCTTCCCTGCCAGAAATGCAGTAGTGTGGTGATTATGCTCTTGCCCTGAATGTGTTGCCAGCTTTATGAGCGCCAGTGCAGGAAGGCTAATGCATGAAGCTCATGCTTGTAGTTTGTCTGAATGAAAATGTACTAGCAGGACATTCATTCATTGAGTGAGCATTGTTAGTTTATGCCTCTTACCAAACAGACACAAAATTTGTGTTTCACAGCACCCTGTCCTTGCTGTATTGCCAGTGTAAGGCATAAGGTCCAGCACCCTCATTCTCACAAGCAAAGCCACAGAGCTGAACTTCCTGCAAAGTTACCTTGTTTGCAGTGGACTGTTTGAATCAAGCAGAAGCCAGCCAGATGAATGGAAGTGGGGAGGTAGTGAGAGCTGAAACTTATCTGGCATTTACAACCTGCACCTTCATGCAAGCAGAGTTTGCAAGTGAAGGGTATGTTCAGAGAAGATGATCAGGTGGGTAGCACTTCTCCTTTGAGGCTGTTCCATTGGGGACCTCAGGTAGATCCAAATGCCTCAGGTAGATCCAAAACTTACATTTGTGCTTTCTGTGCTACTTGGGGGTTCATGAACATGCCAAGAAAAAACAAGTTTGCTGTTGATCATTAGAAGTATATTTTCAGTAGACACAGTGAATTTTTAAGAATAGAGTAGAAGGTCTTTCTGTTTAGTTTTTGCCTTTTTTCCCCAGTTTTTATTCCATGCAAGATTTCAGTGAGACAGTACAAGTAGATATACTGCTAATCCCAGTAAATACTTATAGTGGTAGCTGCCCGTGAGACTCAAAGTGGAAGACCAGGCAGCAACTTTTGGCATTTGAAGGGCTAAAATGGTTAATTCTGTATTTGCATCAGTCTTAATTTTGAGGTGCAGGTTTCATTTTGTGCTAGTTGTTAAACTGTAAGAGCAACCAATTAGATTTCAGCCAAGGGGGGGAGAAGAAGAACCCACAGCTGTGAGACACTGACAGGTTGTCATGACCTGACAAAATTAATCTTCAAACAATGCAAGAGTTGGCTCAGTCAATCCCAGAACTATTTGTAATTACCACTGAAAATTTGATAAAGGCAGGAAATGTAACAGAAGACTCAAAATGTGCATCATGACACCTGCACAGCAGATTGTACCATAAAAACCTGATTTCCCCTGAAGGGAGGTAAGAGGTGATGCTGACATGCAGGAGCAGGACACCTGCACATCTCTTGGCAGTTCTGAGGCTTTTTATACCTTCTCCTGTGAGGCTTTCCAGAGCATGGTTTAAATGAGTTTACTAGAAGGTGGGTACAGATTTTGCTGGACAAATGCATCTGGTGACAATGACTTCTGGCCACACAGATGAGATAGTTCAAGCAAACTCCAAAAGTTCTTGATTTATTATGATTTTTTTTTTCTCAGTCTGGTCCCAGTTACTGTTTTTATTATTGACCTGAATGCTGGACATGTGGCATGTGCTTCTGACATCTACAGATGATGATTAACTGGGATGCACTGCCCTGAAGCACTGGAATAATGATAATGATCTTGGCGAACTGGAAAAGTGGTTTGGTAATAAAAGGAATTATTCTGAAAAAGGACAGGCACAAACACTTGTTTGTGCAAACAACTTGTTTGCATCCCTGCAGTATGTCTGGGAAACTTCTTCCCCTTCTGATAGCTGGCAAGCTGCTTCTGGACACAGAATAGAAAAGGAGAAATATAAATGCCTACATCATCAGCATAAGATGTGAAAGATGTTATCTCATACTGCTCATGCATGCTTATCAGTGATGTCTGGGAGGTGGCTGAGGCATGGGGTGCCACATGAGGGTGCCTGTTGGGAGTCCTCATCCATGAAAAGCGTAAACATAACACCTTTGGATGTTGAGTCATTGGGTGCTAGGTGGCCCTGAGGCCATCTGTCCCGGGAGAGATGGCTTTGGAGTTGCCTGGACTTGGAAGCATGCACTGTGGAGGTGCATTCTTTATTCTCTTCTCCCTGTCTCCTTACCTCTCCCTCCTCCTTCCTTGCACCTTGTTTTTGTACAAATAAAATTAGGACAAACAGGAACCAAAACACCCTGGGGGACCATGAACAGCAGTGATAAAGGGTGTAACAAATACAGATTATTTTGGAAGGTGTGGATTTTCTGCCACCTTCCTTTCCACAGAGACCAATGCACTGGAGGGGAACATGGGATCAGGGATACCCCCATGTACAGTACTTCCCACTGTATTCTGCAGGGGCTTGAGGCTTTAAATAACCAGCCTCTGGGTGCTGCAGAAGAAAAAACCCCAAACAAAAACACTAGAAACTGGAAAAGTTATGTTTACAGAGACCTTTAAGAACAGGATCTATGTCCAAACCAGGGCTGGTGGGCTTTGGGCATGGCAGCCATGGAGACACACCAGCATTGCAGTCGACTCACTGCGATGATGGGAGGGATGGAGCTCCAGGCTGGGATTCAGCCTATATCTGGGGCTGGAAAAGGTTTTTCCCTCAGTGCAAGTCCTTGTGCAACTCATACTTGGATGTGGGCTGGTCTATGCTTGCCCAGGAAAGGCAGCTTGCGTCCAAGGTGTGCAAGGCAATTGATGGGGATTGAGTGGTTTGTTTGGGAGCACACCATGAGCCCACAGCAGGGCTGGCAGGAGGCCTGGCCTGGCTCACTGGATTGCATCACTGCTTTGAACAGAGGTTGCTGAAGCACTTAGTGGGGATACACAACTGCTGATACCATATGTATGAAGGCAAAAGGCTCTGGCCGGACATGGTTGCTGCATCTCCAAGAGAAAGAAAAACACAAACAGGGTAAAGGAAGGGGAAAAAAGACAAAAAAGCTGTATGAGATGCTACAGAGATGGGAGAAAGATACAGCTGTAGTTACACAGAGCACAAAGTGAAACTGTGTCTTGGGCAATCACTCTATGGCTGCCAGTTCAACTCTGGCATGGAGACTGGGAAGGTGTAGGGGCAAAAAGGTTTCTGCAGAAAGTGGCAGAGCACAGGCAGCTGTTTCAGACTTGCAGGAGATTCACTATCCTATTGTGAGATTTAAGCTGGAGTTCAGGAATGTGGCCAACTCATATGAGAATTTTATTTGGACATATCAATCAGAGTGCATCAAATCCTGGCTGAAACATCACAAGGCTGACAGGGAAACAGTCATCTTCATCTGACCTTTTTTTTTTTTTTGGCCAAACTGGAGCAGTATGTACTTGCTTTGCTCATATGGTAAAGGCAGTACTTCCTCTTAAAGATGCTTTGGAAGAAGACCAATGAAAACAGCCTGTTTTAGGACAAAGACGGCAGCTAAATGTTGGTTTTCACCAAGAACAGAGTAAAATTCCTTTAGAAAAGGACTCTCCAGGACTGTTTTACGCATGGTAGCAAAGATTTTCAGGTATTGGGGTGCAAGCATCATTTTCAGGGAGAAGGTAAAAGAGATTCTCATTATGGTGCAATGTAGACCTCTTTTCTACACTGGTGCGGGAGCTGTGCATTACTCAGATGAAGAATCCAATGGCCCAACAAAAATCCCAATGTGGGGACCCTCTCTTGGGAGGTTGCCAGGATGGTTTGAGTCAGAAGCTATGTCTGCAGTCAAAATACAGGCCACTGGGACCCCAGATAGACAGATTTGGGGTTGTGGAGCTGTGGGAAGTATCACCAGGGCTAAAAGCCTGTTCTCAGGCCTTCCACTGTTTCTGTCCCGGGCAAGGGTGTTGGTGACTGCTACCCACTGCCTCCTCCTAGAAACAGGGATACACCTGGTCTGACCTGAATCCTTCCAGACAAGACTTAATACCATGAAACAACATGTCTGGCTTTCTTTGAGTTTTTCTCTTTTTTTGTTCCTCTATTCTAACAGGCACTTTCAGCAGAGAATATGCAGTTGCAGTGTTTCAATTCTGGTTGCGTCAGTCTTGTAAACTAATCTGGTAGGCAGTGCTGCTGACGCAGTGGCTAGAGCCTGAGGGAAACTGAAATCCTGCCATTTTCTAGAGAAATTTTGTGAGGACTAAGCAGCCCAGAGCCCTGCAGAGCTACAGCAGCAAGGCTCTGCAGACTCTTGCAGAAAGGTGATGGTAAGCCTGAAGGGCCAAACCCATTGCATTCTTTTTACCCACTCAGTTCTTTTTTATTTCTCAGTGCTTCCAGTTATTTGCTGCTTTTATGGTCCTGATGATCTACTGTGTGATTGGACATGTGTCTCTCCCAGGGTTTCTTGAATACTTCGCTGTCTGCCTTTGAGGCACCCTCTCAGTGGTGACATGTGGCACTTTTCTTCCTGCATCCTCAGACGCCCCACCACATCTCTGAGAGCCCCAGCAGCCACTGACTACAAGCTTTGCTTTGGAGACATGGGCTGGCAGCAGTACAGCCTAAGGGAGGAACTGAGAAGTCCCAGCTCCAGCCCAGACTGTATCTCTCCATCTCCAGTGCATGGCTGGGCAGATTATCTGCTGCCTATACTTTAGTTTCCCCATCTTCGTAGATGACATCAATACCTGCAAGTCTTGCTATGGAAATTAATTACATGTGGCTGTGGTCTGAAAACTGGCCAAGCTCACACTCGTCTCTGCAGAGGATCTGCCCTGTGACACTCAGAACACCAGCCTGGCATCACACCTAGTGACATCCACACCTCATCTTGTCAGAGAAGAGTGGCAAACCAACCCAGCTGCAGCAATGCATGGGTGCAGGTAGAAACTGAGGGTGGCAGCAGCATCCATCCCATCAACTCACCATATCTAGGCAGGGATGGCAGAGGAGCCTGAGCTTCTGGCACCCTTATGTAAAAGCATGGTGTGCTGCCCTGGCAGCCAGCTCTGCCTTTGAGTGCAGGGGACCAAGGAGTTTCTGTAGCCCTGTTACAGTATAGCAGGATGCCCTATAGGATATAACATTCCTCTTGGAGGCCAAGCCTGAATTTTGACATGACAGCTGCATAGTTCAAGATATAGGGACCAGTGCAGCTTCCTGCTGTACTGCCTTTCTGCCAGAGGGACAACAGCTTTGTTGCCCTGGAGACTGACTTTCCCTCACAAGAAAATTCCCCCCCCCCGAGGTTGTCTGCTCAGGGTCCCATTTGCCCTGCTCCCCGCTGGGTGAAGGCACCCTGCTTCCTGCAGGAGGTGTGACATTCACTTTTGACCTTAAACCACCCTGCTGCAGGGCTGATTGCACGTGAGCATGGTGCAGCACTGAGCACCCAAGGCAGCTGAGACAACATGCTGGGCATTGCTTCTCCACGTGGCTGCTGTGTGGAGCAGTGCTGCCCCTGAAAGACTGTGCCAGGCTGCAGGGCACTGGCTGCTGTGCATCTGGCTCACTGCTTTGTAGTCCTGAAGATACCTCTCTGCTTGCCTAGACAGGGCACAGCTAAATCTCCCACCAACAGGCTTTTGACATTTTTAAATTAGGGGAAGTAATTTTAGCCATGGGCAGCTGATCTGCAGCTCATTCTCCATCCATGCCTAGGGAGATGTGGAGCTGGCACAAGAGGCTGCACTGCTTCCCCTCAGGTAACAGACAGTGGCTCCCCTGTGCACATGTGTGTGCATGAGGGAGGTATAGAAATAACTCATCTGTTGGGGAATATTGGCAGTGAAGGTTTTCTGATAGCAGAGAAAACCTTGTCTGGATTGAGTGATGTCAAATTATTTCCCAAATGGAATTTTTTGATGTGGTGAACAATATAGAAGATCCAGTTGTGGTCTTCTTGTCCTTTTACAAGTGGTCACCCTGGCTGTTACTTCCTTCGTTAGCCCACTGACGCCTCATAGAGATCCTCATCCTTGACTTGATTTGAATTTCATTGAACTACAAGGGCTGTTTCCCAGTAATGATTGCTGGGGATATTTGCAGCTGCTTTTGATTAAAAAAAAAATCACTGGTGATGAGGACAAGACTGAGAGAGACAATGCATCCAGCAACGTGTCAAATGTGACAGAGTCCTGAGCCTTTTTGGGTCTGACAGGGAACCTGGCACCAGTGAAGGCAAGTTCTTTTGCAAGCCTACTTCAGGTGTTCTTTGCTTCAGTCTTTAATACTAAGATTGGTTGTCCTCAGGGTAGTTGAACTGAAAGGCAGGGATATGGAGTAGAATAAAGCCCCTACAATTCCCAGGGAAATGGTTCCTACTGGTGTATCCCAGTGCTCAGTGTTGGTGTCAGTTCTGTTTAAAATCTTTATTGATGATTTGGATGAAGGGATTGACTGCACCTGGAGTCAGTTTGCAAATGACACCAAGCTGGGTGGGAGTGTAGATCTGCTGGAAGGGATTGCAGAGGGATCTGGACAGTCTGGAATGGTGGGCTGAGGCCAGTTGTAAGAGTTTCAACAAGGACAAGTGCCAGATGCTGCACTTGGGTCGCAAGAACCTTACATGATGAAGGGAGGAGTGACTGGAAAGCTACCCAGCAGAAAAGGACCATGGGGTACAGGTCAACATCTGGCTAAACGTGAGCCAGCCGGAAGCTCAGGTGGCCAAGAAGGACAATGGAATCCTAGCCTGTATCAGCAATAATTTTGGACCAGGACTGTGGGACATGACTGTCCCCCTTGTACTGGACACTGGTGAGGCCCCACCTTGAATGCTGTGCCCAGACTTGTACACCTGACATTGCACACCTAATGTATGAAGGACATTGATGTGCTGGAGCATGTCCAGAAAAAGGCAATGGAGCTGGGGAGGGTTCTGGAGCGTAAGTCTCATGAGGAGACTCATAAGGGAGCTGGTATGTTTAGTCTGGAGAAAAGGAAACTACCTGAAAGGAGGTTGTAGCCAGGTGAGGGTCATGCTCTGATCCCAGATAACAAGTGACAGGACAAGTGGAAACAAGTTGCACCAGAGAGGTTTAGATTGGATAGTAGTTAATTTTCTTTTCACTGAAAGGGTTGCTAAGCATTGAAAATGGCTGCCCAGAAGTCACCATCCTTGGAGGCATTTAAAAGACATGTAAATGTGGCACTTGGTTTAGTGGTGGTCTTGGTAGTGTGAAGTTAACAGCTTGACTCAATATTATTAAAACTATTTTCCATTCTTAACAATTCTATGATTCTGTGGTTCACTTTTACTGCATAGCTTTTACCTCTATTGCTCTAAGGCTCAATTACATATCTTCTGGGAAATGTAAATGGATAGACAGGGCTCCCTTTTCTAATTCTTGGTCCTTAAGTGCTTGATGGTTTTCAGAGTGCTGGTGTCTGTGTACCAAGTCATTTATGCCCCGCCAAACTGCATTATATACTACTTTTGCATCTTTTCATGCATAACCTGAAAGTCTTAAAAAACCCCAGTAGCTTCTTGAAAGCAGAAACATAAGAAACCTTCTGGATTTATCTCTCTGACTGCACGGTGTGCTTATTATGCAGTATCATGCCTTGATTTACACTAACTCAACTCATCAAGTCCAGTGCTTCCTTAGAGTCCCACAGATAACCCAGAAAACTCATATGCTTCTTGGTGCAGTGGGATATCAGTTCCACTTACATTCAATCCTTTGTTTTACCTACCATTAGTGACTCCTCCCTGAAGTGTCCTCAAAAGTGGTATATATACATGGCAGCCACTCATATCTGGTTTATGTAATCCTACCAGGGATGAAATCAGAAGAACCCCATGCTTCTGGAACATTTAGGTTGCAAAATCACACTCTGGACAGGCACTGTGCAGTGTGATCCTTGGTGGCATGAACAGGGTCTGCTTGCCCCCTGCCCCTGGCTGGCTGTGTTTATCTTCCCTTATTTACCTGCCATTTTAGAGTGTTGTGACTCAAGATTTTGTGACACTCCTCCTCCTCCCATGTGGATACCAGCTGCCAGCACACACAGGAATGGCAGGAACATTATCTCACTGGTGCTGGCCAGAGAGAAGTCATACTACCAAAACTAAGATGAAATAAAATACTTACAAGCTCTGTTGCTGCATCTCCCCAGTGCCGTAGGCTGGTCTTGGTTTTGCTCTCCTTTCATCTGCCTAGGACTTTGCCAGTGTTGCTTGTTCCCAAGCATGAAGTACAAAGCAAGTGGGAGTGGGAATAGCCAGGTTACCGGCCTGCCTTCACACTTCCCTCTCTCCCCAGGAGCACATTCTTTTTTAATTTTTTTTTCCTCAGGAAGCACTGACTTGTCATTTCTAATGTTAATTTCACATAATTTCCCTTTATTATGATTATCCTTCCTTCACGTAATTTATTCTCACAGGCGCTTATAGCACTTCCCTGCAATAAACAAGATTAACTAATTAGCTGTTTATCCCTTACCCTACATTGTTAACCAAGCTATTTAATAAAATCATACCAGACATCTGGCCTAGCAATACCTGACTGGGCAGCCACCTCTTTTATCAAATTTCTGCATTCAGCTGATGGCAGATATTCATTGCCAGGCACTTAGCAGCCATCTCACCAGTGTCTGCAGGGCTGACACAATTTTTCATATTTATTGTAATCTTGCACTGACTAAGGCTGCAGCCCAGAAGAATGCTTAAACATGTTTTTAACTGCATAGTTGCAATTAAGTACCCTTAATGGTTGTATGACATGACCATATACTTAAGTGCTTTCAAAACTGCAGCTTTCTTGAGGTTTCCATTCTTGTCATACCACACAGTCTCCCATTTTGCCATCCCTTCTTTTCCAGCATGGAGAAACCTTCCCTCACCTTTGGGAATTCCCCAAATGCACCATGCTAGGTGAGATAGGTCTGGAGTTGTGTCCAGGTTCTCCCTGGGCACAGCTGTAAGACGGTCCCTGTTCAGCATGACCAGTAACTACTGCAGGCATTTCTGCCCCCGTCCTACTTGCCAGGGATGGACTGTGGTCCTTCCTGGGCTCCCATGTCTGTTTCCTGGTGTTACTGCCTAGCTCCACCCTCTCCCTGTCCTAAGCCAGGACAAGGTCCAACTCTGAGGCTTAGGTTTTTGCAGAGCATGTTGTGAACCTACCTTTTCCTTGAAGAATTTTCTGCCTCCCCAGCTAAGCCAGGGATGGGCATGCAGCCTGGCTTTGGTGCTGTGTGTGTCTCGGAGGTTGTCCGTTGATATTGCACCCTCCAGAAGCAGCTGAGAGCAGTAATTCCTTAATAACTCCTTTGGCACTGAACAATGTTTGGGACCTGCTTATGGTATCTCATGAGATATGTACACATGATGCAGAAGGGATCTCTGCATATTGCTGGACTCCTGTGTCCTGTGCACCAACCTAGGATCCTGCTCACGACCTCACCTATGAAACTGTAGCTTCCTGGACAGAACTGCACAAGGACAGATGCAGAAATCAGTTGCAATTTCTCCACAACAGTGGAGCAGATGTCAGGGGAAAGGGCAACCCTAGCCTGCTGCAGTGCAGTCAGAGAAGGCAACAGTATCTTCTTCCCAGGTATTGCAAGCTGATGTGGATGCACCTCCACTCTGTGCCTTTGGTGTCTGCCTGGAAAATGCAGACACCCCCCCCAGCAGCTGCAAGCATAACCTGTATCTGTAAAATGAAAAGCATGGGCAAGGAGTGCAAGAGGAAGGGATGGCAAGGCAAGGCAAGGCAGCAGCAGATGAAGGAGTGCTCAGCTCTGTAGGGCTGCCACTGTGTATTGCAGAGGCTGCCAGCCCTGCCTGCGCTGGCAATTGCAGAGCTTCATCACTCTTCGCACTGTGCCTCCCTCCTAGCCAGTGAGGCTGTTGGCTCCACATCCAATGAATCCTGGCGACTTCTGAGTTAGCTGCAAAAAACCATGCCACTCCCAGCTTAGAAGGAATTACTACAGCCAGACTATTGAAAACAAAGTGAAATAAATGGACTGTACTGAGGAAGCAGCTAGGAGGAGATAGGAACAGAAGGCGTGACTAAGAGGCAGACAGGAAAGTCCTGGGTTTGTTTGTGGGGTATAGGTAAGCTGGGATTGGTGACTGCTGTGATTGTTCTTTGCCACTTGGTTGCATAAAGACAGACTGATTTCCTGAGGCTGCTGGGATATAGCATGCCAAAAGTGTCATGCAGGAGAGAAGAGCCTTCAGTGGAGATCCAGGGTCAGTCCTCATCATGCTTTTGGATTGCTATGTGGTGCAGGCCAGCAGCACCACAGTGACAATCTGTCCCTGCCCAGTAGCCTCCTCTTCTGGCCTTTGCCATGCATGCAGGCTCTGGGTCCAAACAGAACTGGTGCCACTCTGGACTCAATGACATTGTCATAGCTTCAAAGTTTCAGGAGACAGAGAAAGAACTTGAGTTTTCAGGACAATCTGTTCAGCAGATGCTGGTTGCAAATGAAAATTTGAAGGGGGACGATTTGCATTCAGCAAAGATACTAGACTGAAAAGATTAAGGTTAGTGCTGGTCCACTGAGCTAGCAATGAGGTGTGCAGATGACACCTGCAGAAGGGCTATCATTAGTAAAGATGATAATGATGCTTAAATCTCATCTGTCATTTTAAAACTGCAGCACCTTGGGGGAGAAGGTGGGGCTCATCTGACCCATACCTAAAATCGGAAGATTTGAAGTGACTTTCTTGTGGTGGCACAGTCTGCCACTGGCTGGGAGAAACTCAAGTGTCCTCTTCACCAGGCCATGTATGATACTTCTTGCAGCACAAAGAAGTATGGGATCACGCTGGTCCATCTACAGGAGGGACACCTGGCATGAAGGACAAACCTACGCTGAAGAACCATGTCCATCAGCTTGTGAAGAACAGCAGCTTTTGTAGTGCTCCAAGCTCAGGAGGGAGAGGTGGCAAGCCTGCAGTGCTTGACATTGGCAGGCACTAGCAACACGTCAGTCTAGAAAGCAAGGGTAATGGAAGTGCAGCCCTGCTCCTGGGAGAGGAGCTCACTGTAAATGGGATGGATATGTGAAGAAGTGCTCTGGTTCATGTGCATGAATGGAAATAACCTTAGAGAAATAGATCAATAATGATACTGTATATTCCACCTGGCTTGCCTCTGGGAACTGCAATTCCTGTCTCTTGGTGCTGGTAATGTGTGGTCAAGGTGTGTTCTCCCAGAAAAGAATCTGCAGGGCGGTAAAAGCAGCAGGGATCCTTTCTGCAGTGAGGATCCAAACTGCTCTAAGAGTTGCACAAACTGTTCCTACTCTGAGATGCAAAAGAGATCTCTGGTCAGACTGTTAAAGTGTAGGGGTGACTCCTCATGCTAACAAGTGCTGGCACACACTAACCCTGTCCAGTGCCCCCCCTGAGATGAGAGTCAACACAAACATTTCCCAGTGTACTTCCAAGCAGCAAGACATAGGTGTCAGTAGACTCCTTTCAGAGTTTTAGCTTGTTCAGTTGTTGCAACACAGAGAACAGGGGCAGGGAAGGAGCCTGTTCTTACCACACGGCTCTTTAAATAAGGCAGTTCTCAGTGTTTCCAGAGCATGCACAAGATCTAAGCCCATGTGCACAGGCATCCCAGCTGTTCCCACTCAGGATTTTTACCCATATTTCAAGTACTGCAAATTTCTATCTTTTTCATAAGATACACATTAAATTTCAAGGCTTCATTAACAACACTATCAGTAACCTCACACCAACTTTTGAGTTGCAGGTTCAGGGAAAGGCTTTCAAACATTGACCACATTTTGCACTTCCAAGTCTCCACTTATGCCTGTGTATTCAAACATTGTCAGGTTTACAACATTATCTCCAAAAACTTCACATTCTAAATCTTTTGCTTGTTATGTCATATATGCTACTTGTTCAGAGGAGTGGTGTTTGAGTTAAAATTTTTTCTTCCTGTTACAGTGATTCTTTACCTCATTTGTCCAGGAATATGGGCATTTCCATACCTTTAAAAATTCCAGTACTGGTGCCGAATAAAACAAGTTGTATCTCCTTCAGTAGTAAGTGAAGCAGGTTTTAATCTGTCTCTTCATGCCAGTGGTAAATTTGGCCTTGACAGGTCTGCCCTAGCAGAACAAAGGATTTGAAAAATGAGGTGCTAACTGCATTTTTATCTGCAAATCCAAACCTGGACTAATCCAACACACCTTCTTAAGTTTGCTGGCAATTGTTTTGTCTTTTTGCTTAAGTGGAGGTCTATTTTTGTAGTCTCTGCCATCAGATTCTAAAGATTAACAGCTTAATATAATTGTTGTGAGGGTTTACAAAAAGAATGCAATGTTGCCTCTATATAGGTACTAAACAGGGTGCAACTTTATTTACAGTGTAAAGTGCATCACATGGAAGTCGTTTAAAACACACAACAAGCAGTGACATAAATGACAATACAGTACTGGGTAGGGAGGGGAAAATATTCCAGCAAGTATGAAAACATCATCAATAGCACTAATATGACAGCCTCTAGTTTCAGCTATTCTGTCCTAACACCATATCTCCTTACAAAACATGTTGACTGGGTTGATCCCAGGACTCCATGTACAAGTCACTAGTGTGAAGCTGGGGTTCTAAAAGCTATTCTCCAGCCCTAAACTGTCCAGCAATGTCCTGCCAGATCTAAGCACTCTCCTCATCACTGCTGTTCTGCTCTGGAGATGACCAGGACAGAGCCAGAGGACACACCAGAGAAGCACACTGGAAAAGGGACAAAAACACGAGAATGACATATAAATAAAGATCTACTTTTCTCACCTATGCACTTTTTCCCTTGAGAAGTCCCGTGTTGCTCACTGCAGCTTTCCTTCATTTGCTGTTAAGGCAGCAAGGAAGTCAAGGAACAAAGTGCCTACAAATAGTGGTGACTGTGTGCTGAAATGTGGACATTACTTACTGAACACTAACTTCAGTCAAAGCTGTAAACGTCGATGGTTGTGGAGCTGGGAGACAGAAGATTTTTGCTATGTGCTAGCAGAGTTCATTAGAAAAAGAAGGTTGTGGGAGCTAAAACCACAACTTTCAGCTGGTTGCAGCTCCCACTGGGAAAGAATCTACATTCACATTAATTTGATCCCCTAATGACTCCTATTCTTTACTATCTGTTTTTCTTTTAATTGGCTGAAAGCTCCTAATGGCTGATAACTTTGCTTGTTTCTTTCTTCTCCATTTCTGGTTTTGGGCTAACAGCCATCAGTTATGTGTCAGTATTTACTAGAGCCCTGTTACTGTAACTGTGAGCTTGTTTTGGTGTCCTATCACTTCCCTGTATCAGGGTTCATGCATAAAAGGAAGGTACATCCATAAAGTGGGGTGGGGCAGTTGTGCAGACTCTTAATCTGGAGGGTAATTAAGCAGGAATAGGAAGCTACAGAAGGTAAAATTGATTTCTCTTTTTCTTTCCCAATGATAACTGCAAATTACACTTTTCTTTTATTATTGGGAAAAATGAAGCTTCTGATCAATGACTCTCATTCTGACTCAAAGATCTTTTTTCATAGATCAGACTTTTTGCTAACTGGTAACAGTTACCAAACATGTGACTTTGAAAGAAGCAATGCATGTGATTTCTGTCTTGTAATTCCACCACCCTACTTAATCATGAATTTTAACATTTCAATTCATCAGAGCATGACTTAATGGTGGAACTCATATGTGTTTTCCTCAGATACAGTGGGATCACCAGTCTGAGAATGAGAAATCTGATAACATGTATGCTCTCAGTATTTCTCAGTCAGCTGAGCATTTCTGCCTGTGTGTGCTCAAGAGAGGCCTTTTCCAATTTTTTGAGGATTCTGCATAACAAAACCACAACGTTTTTGCAAGCAATAGCAAACTTTCACTCGTAAACTTAGCTGGTGCCTTCTCTCTCCATCTCAGGGGCAGTCAGATATTGGGAGCCAATCCGAAGATATCAAAAACATTCACCTAGCAGATACCAATGAAGAGATATACTTCATTTATATAGGAAAGGGATGGTGGTTACAGGCAGGTTGTGAATCCCGTGGCAAATGGAAGGTGCAAGGTTCAGAGATCCATCTGCTTCCCACTGCTGGATCCTGGATTATTCAGCTTAGAGCTACATCTGAACAGCCTGTAGGTCAGAAAGCTTCAAAGGCTCTTGTTGGCTAGACTTAATCCATTATTCTCTGAACGAGATGGTGTTCCCTCATGTCTTTTACTAAGAAATCGGACGTAAAACTCATGTTGATGCCTCCCATTAAGTCATTCTCCAATGAAGTTAATGTCACATAAACTACACTACAGAATCTTCTTATGCTCACCAGAAACTGTGGTTACAACGCAGACCTTATCACATGCAGTTATAATTTTTATCAACTGAAGTTCCAAGACAGGCCCAATGCAGAGTTTAGCGGCTCATTCAGCCTTGTGTAACACACTTTACTGTTGAGTTGCTGGACAGTAGTATGCTTTGACAGGTCGTAAGCAGAATTGCCATATTCTGTTTAATCATGGCTGGCAGTATAGTACAGTTTAATTAGCTTACTTAATGTAAGCTAAGTACTGTAATGTGAGAAATGGGAGGGACTTCACCTTAAACAAGCACTTCGTCAGTGGATTGTAGGAATCTTTACATTTGTATGTATATGTGTGTATGACACCTGTGTAGCAGCATATATTTGATAATACTTTTATAAATGAAAAATACAGAGGATTTCTTTAAAAATTGAAAGATGTATCACAAAATAAAATACAAAACAAGGGAGCTGGGGAGGGGTGGAGGAAGGGAAACAACGGATTTGATTTACAATGCATTAGAATCCAAGCCTTGGTGCCTAGGCTGAAGAAAGATATCTGAATGTGGAATCGCTGCTCTGATGTTAAAAGGGATAGAATCCAGCCTTCCGTTTCCTGCATCAAAAACCCAAACAAAATAAAATCAGTGGTGTGCTGAACATATCATATGATCAACACTGAGGCACAAGAGGATGGTGTCTGAAAGTATACCGCGGATTAGAATGCCATAGCTCAAAGAGGTGGAGAGAGTGGCCTTGGGAAATAGAATAACCGACATTTAATTTAAGTCATGGCTCATCACAGGGTAGTTTGGAACTAGTCTTATTCTGCATGCTGACAAAAACTTTGGGACCTTTCAGCTTCCCCTTATAAATCCACACCTTGTTAACTGCAGCAGGGAATCTCTGGTATCATGTTATTTGCCTGTATTGTTTTAGAATTCCCAGGTATCATATCCCATAAAGAGCCACAAGTAACTGAGGCCAAAACTTAACAAAATGTGAAACAGATCTCGGAGCTTGTTTCTGTCTTCACTTCACCCATCCAGTTATGTTTGGGAAATGTCCTCTCAAAACACATGTCCTTTCTGGAAGGGACAAGCTGCTAGATCCCAATCCTGCAGGGCTAATGACCCACCTTCTGTGCTCTGCTGCACAGAGCTATGGACTTGGACAAAAAAAACCAACAAAAGGAGCCAAGGATAGTCTGGTTTAGGAATAGCCTGAAACTTTTATCATGAGATAAACTCCACTATTTTTGGCTATTATGCCTGCTGGATTTGGGCTTCTCTGCTTCATGTCCTAAATGGATATACTACCAGACTTCAGATGCATACCCTTCTAAAGCTGAAAGATATTGTTTCTTGGCAATACATTTAAGTTGCTTCACAAAGGCACATAGAATCACAGCTGACAATGGAACACTATTTGTTTTTGTCAATGTGATTTCTTAGTCAAGCTTCTCTTCTATAGCTTTAAGATAAAATGTCTATCAGAGATACAGGAAGAAATGTCTGTCACTATCTGCCCAGAAGGAAGAACGGAAAAAATGACAATGTCACAGGCTTCATCTGTTCCCTGCAGAAAAATATCAATATTCATCTGGTTCTTGTTAAGCTCTCCAGGATAATGACCACTGTGTTCAGCAAGAGCCTGTGTGAGTTGAGGTACATACATTTTTGCTATCATGGCCCTAGAGCTGCCAGGAGATTTGAACTTGGACTTGCCTCAGAGGTACCTTGTTGTACTCTTTAAATGATTACATCACTCAATGCTGGTTGTAAGATGACTTATTATTTATGACAAACATTGCATAACCCCAGTCTTAAACATGGACCTAGCTGAGGTGTATACAGTTCAAAATGAACACTAATAAAGAGTAAGCCACCAAAATTTCCCAAAGAACATTCTGTATTACATGTCAAAACCCCACCTCCATTTACATAGTGAAAATACGTAACACAATGAAAACATTGTGGGTTTGCATGTCTGATTACATGTAAAGATAGAATTTTCAGAGTTTTCTACAAGTTTGGCAATCATTTTGCAGGGTACCCTCTAAGGTCTTTACATATTGCCTGTGAAACTTGAGGCATCTAAAGGTTACTGATTTACAGAATCTAGAGATGCTCAAAATGTTAAAATTATTTGCTCATTCCTCAGATTTAGAGTTCAGTAGGATGTGATTCAGTCTAGCCCTGGGACAGTGCTCAGTGACGCTTACCTAGAGCAGTCAGGTCCAGTCCAGGAAGAGGGACAGTAGCACCGGTTTGGTCGTATGCACCTCCCACCATTTAAGCAAGGCAACTGGCAAACAGCTGCACACAAACACACACAAATTTGCATTAATGAGCACATCCCCAACAAGCTGATTTGTTGTGGAACAGTAGCAGGACACTGAAAATCCATCCTGCCTTATTCTGTTAAGAATGGGAAGGACAGCCTGAGAAGCATACGTCTGCTAAGTGTGATTTGACTCCTTCTACTACTTCTGCTGTCTGATGCATTGTATGAGCTGCTTGAAACAGCCAGTGTGTAATTTTACATTGCCTTAAAAATTCTATTGATCTTTGATTCCAATTAAGATAACAAAGGAATGCAAGCAGAAGTAGGAGCAAGAATTAGAAGAATCATGAGATGAACAGGAGAACAGGAATAAACTGTTGTTTTTTTTTTAAAGGTATGTGACAGCTTAACACTAGCTGGGACAAGCAGACACCAGATATGGGAAAAAAGTATAGAAAGAGACAGCAAAAGCAGAGGAAGCTGAAGGTCAGAAAGCCATGCGCAGATCTATAGCAAGCAAGGAATAAGACTTCATGAAATGGCACCTGTATGGGGACAAGGAAAGGAAGCAGAGAACAACAGTAAGATCCTGAAAGACACTGGATAGCCCTAAGAGGTGAGATTAGGTGCAACAGGGCATTAGAGAAAAAACCCTTGTCTGCCTTACAGGTCATGCTGAGCCTGGCTGAACATGCTTTTGTGTGACAGTCTAACCCAAGGGTGTCACGTAACCAAACAAAAGTCAAAGTTGCAAGTCTTCCTATCAATTTTGAGATTGAAAGGTAAAGAACCACACAGTTTATAGAACCAATTTAGATATACACATAATGAGGTCCTTCAAACACAAACATTTATATTGCAGGAAAGATGTGAATACTTTAAAGCAGATAATGCCATATGTAGAGGACAGACCTAAAGATACCAGTGAGGACAAAGTCTGGGTAATATTTTTGCAAGGAATATGCCTCGGGGAACACTGATTATTATGGAATTACAGGAAATGGAAATGAGTAGTCACAGGAATGCAAAAAACCTACTCCAGTTCCTCTGGGCCAAACAAGAACAAACAATGGCAGGAGGCTATTGTGATAGACCATCCATATACAATTAAGTCCACCAAGTGCATAATGTTGAAAATTACTTTTGATTTTGGAATGAAAAAAATGACAAAAACATCTTTAGCTGTCACTGAAGTGTTTCTTTATCACAGCAAAATATCAATATCAGTAGCTGAAACAACAAATGATTAAAAAACTTCATAAGCAGTGTTTATGCTGCAGATGCAGTTGTTCACTATAATTTTCCCTTTAGCTACTGAAAAGCAGGTCAAGCCTGTACAGATTTGAATGGCTGGCCAAAAAGCCAAGAAGCCATCTATCCTCCTCAAGCACCTATTATAGCTGCAAGGCTTGTGAAATATGAGACGAAATGATGCATTATGTGTTAGGCAAGAGTCCCTTCAAAATACAATAGTTCAGAGTGAAAATGTTCTCTCTGGTATTTCATTTTCCTGCAGAGGTATTTGGTTTGCAGTGTATTCCCCAGCTTATCCCCCAGATTCACTATTCTTATCAGTTAAACAAATACTATGAACATTCATTAACAGAGGCATGAATTCCTTCCCAGCTCACCCCATCAGCTTCAAAGTCTTGCAGGAAGGCAAAACTGGGCTTTCATGTTAAGCTCCTATTAAAAATCAGTTAAGGTACACCTGGACAATAAAAATACAGTGAAGAAACTGAAATATATGTTTAAAAATAGCTAATATTTGTAAGTGCTTAAGATCTAACAGTGATTGAAAGATGTTTCACTAATCAGTCAGTTGCTGAGTTTGATTGTCTTTTCACAGGGAAAAGTCGTTCAAAACCTGCTGTTTGTTCAGTCTTCATATGAAATCCCATATTCTAAACTCAGGTTCAAATATTTTCCGTAACTACAGCCAACCTCATCTCACACAAATGGACTGGTTAGGCCACAAACCTGGACACTAGAATCACTCCCCTCCTACCTCTCACTATTTTTGTGCGCTCCATGACCTTCACCTTCAGTTAGGTGCAAGTAAGAGATCTAGTAAAAAGAAGTGCACGTTGAATTTGCTCAAAGAACTTAGATGATACCTAATGTAGGGTACCCATGTACAATGTATCTATTGAACTCAATCACCCTTAAATCCTTGCTTTGGTGTGCTCTCTGTCCTGATTCAGTACCCAGGCAATCACTGGGCATCCACCAAACCAGGCAGCTATGTGGTGAAAAACCACTGTAATACCTGCAGCTTGTTTGTGAATTTAATGGTGACCTGCATTTCCTGAAGATGAAAATGAAAATCATGCACCTGGAATTGAGAAAAATAGTTTTATTCTTCTCCTTGGAAACCCTTTCTCCTTTGCACTGCTTTTTGCAGAGAGTACTTTTGTGAATACTGTCTGTCCTTTTTGAGAGCAAGCTTTTCTGGTACTTTTAAAGGGAGGGACTAGTCTGAAGGTAGTTTACAACTGGGAACAGCAAATCCTCCAGGAACCTTATTGTAGGCCTGGGTTTTCCTGTGACAAGCTCAGGAGTTTTATGAGTCCTTAGAGAACTGTGCTAGGTATTGCTAGCAGAGTCCCAAAAAGTGAGAAAAAAGGCAGGTGAGAAATTTTACCCATATGGCAGCGTGATCCAGTCCATCCGAGGGGGCAGTCACATTGGTAAGGGGCCACACAGCGACCTCCGTTGAGACATGGCAGAATGCATATTGCTAAGGAGAAGAGAACCAGAGAAAATAATTATCTCCCATGAAAGCAAAGAATAGAGTGTGCAAGAGACGAGCTTATATTTAACTAGAAACTCTGCTGCCCCTTGAAGTGTTTGCATGGAGTATCAGCAGAGCTGAGCAGGACCTACCCACCAGGCATGAGCAGCTCATACAACTGGCATGACAGACAGATATGACAAAGAGTAGTGGCAAAGAAATGGATAGGCTGGAGCAATTGCTGGAGTCCTTCAGGTGCTTTGTAGGCTCTGTGTTCATGGGGAATGAGCCAGGGCTGTTTGTATCTCACATGTAATATCCACAGATATTGGCCACTTCTGTGATGGTGGTAACAAAACCAGTTCATGCTTTAATCACAAAAAACTGGATTGTTTGTGAATTCTCTGGGCTTGCAGATGTAGTATCCAAAACAAGTTAATCTGTGCCCTGCCCATAGAAAAGCACTTTGTCTAGGCCAGTGAAAACATGCTGAGACAGGTGAAACTATATGCCCCTTGGGAAAGGCAGCTTGGAAACAAGGCATTTTGGGTGAAAAAAGCTAGGGCTGGAAGCTCTGGGGAAGAAACAAAGCACATACCAAGCAGCTGATGACCTCTGGACAGAGCAGCAATTGAGCTACACTGCTCCTGTGAGCAGATCTGCAAAATTCCCATGTGTTCATGCTTTAAGTAGCTTCACAAAACCATCATCTCCACTATGATAAGTGAACAAAGTACTTGAGTGTACCTGCTCTAAGAAGAGCAAGAGTTTGAGCTGGGTCTCAAATTTGGACCCTCAAGAGGCATTTCCAGTAGAGTTTAATACTGGAAAGGTGGATGGGGGCTGCAGAAGACTGAAGTAGGGGTTCTTCTTCTGCTGCACAGCAGAGATCAAGCTGAGCAGGTACAGTCAGCTTGGATAAAAAAATAATTGTGAACTTCCACTGACTTCACAGGACTAACCTGTATCACCAGGAAATACTTTTCTAAATCATTAAACTTGTAGTACCATGCAAGTTTTTTAGAATGGTCAGGACTCTCTCAAGAAGATGAATCCTATTTTTTTTGTGAAATGTACTGTGAACTACAAGGTGACTAAATTCTCTCAGTGTGCTTACTCTGGCCTGATACTGACAAGTCAGTGCTCAGTGCTAGCACTCAAAAATTCCTTGGGCTTCCAGAACAGGCCCTCAACTTCAAAGACTAAATCTGTTTTTCTGTTCACTGCTGCACCTTGTTTGACAAGCAATGCAAAATTGGTGTTGTACTGACCAATTGTGGGAATTCTTTTCCCTTTTCTAACTATCTATACTAAAGTAAAACAAAACAAAACAAAACAACCAAACCAAAACAAAAAAACCCCTAGTGCCTGTACTTTCATGAAGTGTGACCTGCCTGGTCAGTTGCCAGTCTGAATTGGATGATGACTGAAATGGCTGAGATCATAAATGAAATGTCTGGTTCTGGAGAATGCTTCAAGTGTCATTACTGATGAAACTAATAAATTCAATTGTGGGATACCAAACAATTTTTTCAGACACAGGGTGCAAGCCTCTTCTGCTGAGACTGTGAGACTTACAGGACTAAGTTGCACAAATGGCTGTGGTCATACTGCCAGGCACAGGGACAGAAAAAGATGATCTGTGTGAATATATGACATAGCTGGAGTTTCCATAAATGCAAAAAGACAAAACTTGCTGAACCTCTTGTTCTCATTCTGTATCTACTACTAATTTCTGCCATGTGCAACTGATACTGTCACAGAGAAGACTTGAAAGCTGCAGAGATTCAGAGGACCATTTTAACATATGATAAATCTTAAATATTTGAACCATATTCTTTTCCAAGAACTAGATGAGAATGTGCACAACTTTTGTAGAGTTCCATGTATATTCAGAGTCAGGGGCAGTGACTCAAATCTGGGGACAGTGACACCACCCCTGCTGTAGGTCTTGGACATGCTAAAACCTTACATCAGGGCCATACTGAATACTAAACACTAAATAAAGGCACTTCCTTTTCTCTCCACATAGGCATGCCTTACTATATGTACAGTAATAAGGTTCCTCATGCAGCAGCTATGCCAGGCTGAAAGGGTTAAATCTCCCAAATTCCTTGTGCTAAGACCACCATGAAGAGAAACATGGATCAAACTGGCATCCCAATGTCACCCAGGGAATCTGATTTGAGAGTCAGATTTGGCTCTTTTCAGTGACAACAGATCCAGTTCTCTAATAATTTGGAAATCCGTGACAGGAAAAACCAGTCTAGAACTTGTGAGGGACAAGTACACAGGTCAGGAGGGACAGCCTGGAAAATGGGACACATTACATTATTTGAACATAAACTGATGAGGTTCATAACCACAGACTGATAAAAATGGAAGCCAAGAAACTAATGCAGCCACCAGCAGAACACTCACATCTCTTCTGTTCTAATCCCTTTTCATTCCCCAAAACTATCAGGTATTGCTATTAGAAACAGACTTTGGAGAACTGAAACAAGGTGTTCTTCAATCACAGTGAAAGAGCACTGAGAAACAAAATCACATCAATTTAAAAAGTGCTTGTTTTGCTTAGAAGATGTAAGGGAATGGTTATTTTTCTAGAGATAAGCCAAGTATATACCTTTGTTCCCTTACATTTGTCAAGCAGAATATATTAATGTTTTTTATGGTTTTATCTCTTATGCCTCTTCTGGTTCACTGCAGTAAATCGATCTGTCTTACCAACAACACCCTCAGGATTACAATTAGGAACGGCATACATACGCTCTTCGCAGAGACGGCCCATCCAGCCATCGGGACAGGAGCAGGCATTGGGTCGCTCGCAGATGCCGCCATTCTGGCACGGGAACCGGCAGACAGCTGGAAACATTGCAATTTCATTACAAACTCTGGACACTGAATTAGAAGCCTAGTAACTCAGCAGTAACTTGCACAGACCTTTTCAGAATAAAGCTTAGAGCAGAACAAACAAATGCAGTGAAGTTCAGAAACATTGCCTGATTTTGATTTCAAGGGCTACATCATCTTCTGGGTCTATGTGTTTGATTAGGTACTGTAAGGAAGAGTGTAAGAATCATTAAGATAATCAAAAGATTGTCCACAGAAAGAACGAAAATGTAGACATATTTATAGTTGAATAAATCATTTGGATAGTGTTTCAAGGCTGACACTATTTTTTATTTGATTTTCCCACTAACTTTTGTAATACAAAATTAAAATACCCATACAATACACCATAAAAACCTATTACCCTCCTCACACCTTCACCCCAGCCTCCTACATTGACTCTGGAATAGAATCAAGCTTTCTTCTAACGTTGGTATGAAACACCAAGACAATGCCATCTGGCATACACTGTCTAAAGTAAGATTAACTGTGTGATAGAACAGGCAATTTTTACTGCACTATCATCCACTATAATGAGAAGTGACCAAAAAGGGTGCAGCAGCGGCACAGTAAGTGTTCACCTCTAGAACCCAAAGTATGACTACAAACCTCACCAAGCATTCATGCTGACTGGGGCTCCTCGGCTTCCATTCCTATTAATATGCACCTTATGATGAAAGTGAGGAATTTGGAGTGGAGTCTGTCATGCTGGGCCAATGTGGTGCCTGGGCTAGACAGACTTTGGACTTGTCACTTCTATGACACTGTACCATCTCTTGTCATACACATCCAGGGAAACCAGGTCTACTTTAGAAAACCAGGTGAAAGCTATGCACAAACATGTTACACTTAAAGATCATTGGAGGAAGAATGATCTTTCTCATGTTGGTGTACACACTGTACAGAGAAAATGAAAAATTGCAGCTGCAAGAAAATATGACAGAACAAATACGTAATAAGACTGACAGTAATCTAAGGAAACTCAATCTGAACTCCTAATTGCATCTGAACTGCTATTGTTAATTAGTTATTAGGTGAGCAAAATATGCATTTAAGTTTTGAGTGTTTGTTAGCATTCAATACAAACAGTGGATTGGCACACTGAAACACTGTTCAGACCTCAAATCCTCATTGGAAAGAATGCAAATCTTTCCCTCAGAGAGACAAACTTGAGTCACTCCTGGAGCTAAGACATTCCAAAATGCAAGATACAACTTGGAGTCTGTTGAAATGAGGCCAAGGCTCTGCATGTTATTTTTCAGTCTCAAGAGCCTTCCCATCAAGTGTCAGCTGATAATAAGAATGGGAAGAGATCTCTGAAAGATTAACATAATTTACAATATTTTAACAGTGATTTTGAAAATTTTTATTGTAAAAATATCTATTACTACACAGACAGCTTGTCTCTGGGTGTTGACTAAAGCAGAATAGTGTGCCAAACAGGTTTCTTTTCTGCAGTGGAAGAACCATTTAAAGCTTTGTGTGATCTACACCACTTAAACAATATTCCATGAATGTATAATGGGATGTGAGATAAAATATTAATGTATAAATGATATCCCACATTAAATTCAAAGCACACGAAATAAGGTCTCTGAAATATTCTTCCTCTCTCTTAATGTAGAAGATGCAGATATTTCATGAGTTGCAAAAATTGCTTTGGATGGCAACTCCATGCTACTCAGCAATCAGATGTCAGGTAGAGATAGGCTTTTCCTGGGTTTCTACCCAGGTCCTGGTTGTGAAACTGAATGAGAATGTATCATCCCTAGATGTGCACTTGTTATACACCAATTTAGGCAAGCAAAGACTACTTGTCTGTAGCTGTGAGGATTATTCTTATCAACGGACAAGACTAGAAAAATGGACTGGAAGTTAAGCTGAGATCTCTTTTTTATTTTTTTGTCTATTGTAAAAACAAGCAAATGCAGTCCTGATGTGCCAGGGAGAGAATAGAAAGTATCAATTGTGACTTTAGCTTATGGTAGCAAATCTCACACCCAT
Organism: Camarhynchus parvulus; assembly: GCF_901933205.1. Lineage (NCBI taxonomy): Eukaryota > Metazoa > Chordata > Aves > Passeriformes > Thraupidae > Camarhynchus > Camarhynchus parvulus. The sequence continues at coordinate 16,102,770 of NC_044601.1, read as the reverse complement.
GGTATCAATCTTTTGACATCCCCTTGTAAATTTATCTACACAGGACACAAAAGCATTACACTGCTGCAAGTCAGACGTGTCAGAAGGGAAAAAATAAATTCTGTTGTGTGTTTTCAGCTTTGCAAAATGCTTCCTTGTGGTTGCAAGTGAACAATTTCCTCAGGCCCCAGCTCCCTCTCATAATGTTCTTATTTGCTGATGGGGTACAAACTTTCTTGTTGACAGCTCCACATGGACCACTCAGAGTCAGCAAGAGGTAAAGAGGCCAAACAGACAAGAGTTTTAGAGCATTTCAGAAAGAAGAACCCGGAGTCAGGTAAGCTGTGTGCATCTGTGCAGCCTAACGAGTCCTGCAGATATTTACAATCAGCAGATCCAGGCTAATACTTCTCACCCCTGAAACTCAGATCAGAATCTGGCCAGCAACCTCTAACTAGTGGTGATTCAGGCAAGTGCAGCTGTGGTGAGAGGTCTTCCAAAGAAGTCTGCTTTTTAATTATAATATTTACATTAACAAACCTGTTCAGCTGGGTCAGAACGTTTCAAGCAGACTTAGAACACATTAATAATCAACTCACACAGCCATAAACAAGAAATGCAGCATGAGTCATTACAAAGAGTGCTTTCATGTAGTTTCTGATGTAGACCACAAAGGCTTGGATCCTGTAGGACTTTTGTTAGGAAAATCACTCACATGAATTATAAAGCAGTTTTGAAAGATCACTTTGACATGTGTCATGAAAATGCAGGACAGTCCTCTCAGAAATGTCTTTAGTTCTTTTAAAGTCCCCTTTTAGAAAAGAGGAGGGAAATTGTTATTCCCCTCCCTTAATACACAGGTTATTCTGCTTTGTTTTCCACCTTCACCATGTCTCCACCTCTTCACTGCATTTTTGGAAATAATTTTGCCTAATACTTATTCCTCTGAACAGTCCCAGTAGATATTGCAGTGTTGCAAACAGAATGTTCGACAGTGCTTTGCAGATCAGCCCTTCTTGGTTCTTGGTGACCTTTCTTAGCAGACAATTGCATCCCTTGGCATAAAGGAGCTCTTTGTAACTAATAAATATTAAATAAGAATAAAAAGTAAAGCTGGTGATATTAAAAGGACAATTGAACAATCCAAAGTGCTACATCTGGAACAGATATTATCCAAATAATTTTGCTATTGAATTCTAGCTTAGGTAAAGTAGCTATTATGCAGAGATCCCTTGAATTCTGTAGCCATCACAGTTTAGAAATACAAACTTTTTAGAAACAGCCTTGTGCTTTGGGAGTGCAAATTTCCAACAGCACTTTTGGATGCATCATGACAACTGAAGTAACTCAGCTGCTTTTTCTTCAAATCTTCTCTTCTTGGCTGCGTGATGGGTAGTTGTTCATGCCAGTGGCAAGCCATGGTCACAAACCCAAGACAAACCTGTTTCTCAGGAAAAGCTACTCTACTCCTGAAATATGCAGAAGTTGCAAACCCTCTTCTTTGGTTCTGGTTCTCCTCAAAATGCTCTACTGATCCATGATTTTTAGGCAAGACGTTATAACTATCAGATACAGGAATTTAGGTGAGTGCCTGCTTTCACAGAGTAGGGTAACTCAACTTATTTAGGTATCCACATTCATAATATTTTGCTGTCAGAATTCATATAAAAAAATTGATGAAGGGTCCATGATTTGCCAGGCTTAGCACAGTATAGAATCCTTTATCTCCAAATGGCTTCTGACCTAAACAGAGGAAGGCTTCTGACCTTCCTCTGAGCAATGAAGAAATTTTGCTTGTATTTTGACATGGGGAGCTGAGACTTGCAGGAGAGGCTGACCTGACAATTTTGATAATGACTCCAATGCTCCCAGTTGAGTGTCCTTGAACTTTTCTTCTTCTGTATGAAGAGGAATGGGGCTGCTCGTGACTGGCCACTGCTGTGTTGTAAGGTTTTCTGCTTTCTCAATAAGATACCTAAAGCTCAATTTGTCATGGTGGCTGTTCCACAGTCTGAAATAAGACTTCAGGGTGCAGCTAACTCCCTGCTCCACAGCTGCCCAGCAGCAGAGAGCAAGCCAAGCTTCTGACATGGAAATGGCAGATGACAAGATCTCTTCCACCAAAGCCCTATGAGCCTGAACTCTTTTGCTGTGCCTCATCCATGGCTTTAAGTTAGTATTTGAATATGCTTATATATGTTTTTTATTGTTGAGTTTATTTTCTCTTCAATTTTTTGTTTCCCCCATTTTCTGTTCAAAACTTTTTATTTATTTGAATCTTCTAAATGGAAGAGTTAACTCTTGGCTTTAAAACTGAATGTTTTAGCTCAACAGACCAAGAAATAACAAATACCTGCTGATCTGGCAAGTGTAGAAAGCCTTGTATATTGTTAAATCTATGGATTTTCTAGAGGGCTCAGTGTGTATTATTTAGTGAGCTATATCAATCTACCTCTTATTGCAAATTGAATTTCAGGAGCTGCCACACTTTAAACATAGCGAGGGACTAAGAACCCAGTTTTCTATTTTGGTTTCTGCAGTGTTCAGTTTTTGACTGTGAAAAACTGACTGGCAGTGCTTATCTGAAACAGGTCACTTCTCAGGAAGATAACTAGTTCTGTCACTTTCTTGCAAAAGATATCAGGAGAAAAGATACTAGGTGTGGGATACAACACTGTAGCAAAAGAAACCCTAAGACTAGCTAGGACTAAAGAAAAAATTATGGAAGCCTTCTCTTTAAATTGGAAATAAAGCAATAACCTGGAATTAAATGCCCTGAGTGAAAATATGACTGCACTAAAACTAGCAAAACATTTCACTTTCATTTTTATTGCACCTAGGATGACACCTCTGTGTTTATGGCAAGTTAAGCTATCATTCTCTTAGTAAAAAATTCTTACCTTTGCAGGTAGGTGGTGTTGTCCATGTTCCATTTTCCAAGCAAATACTCCGCAGGGGCCCCTCCAGCATGTACCCACTGTAGCATGAATAGGTGATCATGTCTCCATACTGATAGAAGCTACCACGAATCAGAGCATTCTCTACATGAACTGGGGGACCACAAGATATCTCTAAACAAAAGAAACCATCCAGATGTTGGTGAGCTGCAGAGCCTACATGACACAGGTTTTAACTGTGGAGACAATGCTGTTGGGGTGGGGAGATGTCACAGACACCTTCCAGATGGTCAATCAGCAATGGAGTCCAAGGATCCGGACAAACTTAAGAAGTGGGCTCATGAGAATCCCATGATGTTCAACAAGACCAAGTGCAAAGTGCTGCACTCAGGTCAGGGCAATACCAAACGTGAGTGCAGACTGGGAGAAGAAGTCACTGACAGCAACCCTGAGAAGGGCTTGGGAGTTCCTCATGGTGAGAGGCTGGACGTGAGCCAACAGCTGCATTTTTGGATGCAGCCCTGAAAGCCCCTGGTATCCTGGCCTGCATCAAAAGAAGTGCGACCAGCAGGGTGAGAGAGGGGATTATCTCACTCTATTCTGCCCTTGTGAGACCCCATCTGGAGTGCTGCATCCATCTCTGGGGTCCTCAGGACAAGAAAGAGTGGGTCCAGAGAAGGGTAGAGGGATGAAGCATCTCTCCTAACCAGACAGGTAAAAAGAGCTGGGATTATTCAGCATGGATCCAGGAGAAGGCTTCAGGGAGACCTCATTGCAGCTTTCCTGTTTCTTAAAGGGTCTTATTAAGAGGAGGTAGTATTCATATGGGAAGACAGAGACAGAACAAGAGGCAATGGTTTTAAACTGAAAGAAGGTATGTTTAGTTTAGATATTAGAAAGAAATTCTTTACCCAGACAGTGATGAGGTGCTGGAACAGGTTGCCCAAGGAAGCTGTGGATACCCCATACCTGTAAGTGTTCAAGGCCAGGTTGGATGGGACCCTGAGCAACCTGATTTAATGAATGGCATCCCTACCTATGGCAGAGGGGTTGGAACGAGATGATCTGAAACGTCCTTTCCAACCCAACCCATTCTGGTGTCCCATGAGTCTAAACAGTATTGCTTGCAAGAAGTCAAAAGGCATTCCAACATGCTTGCTAAAGAATACTGCCTTCTGTCAGTATCAATAAATAAAATAAAAGGCAGCACCTCTTTCTGCAACTCTTGTCTCATCATCCATGATCTCATAGAAATCATTCTTAGGGTATTTAGGGTATCCAAGAGTCAACCCAGCTCCAGGGCTTGCAAAAGGTAAATGAAGAATACATTTACAGAAGGGCCTAGTAAATAGTAGGATGAATACTGTTGAAACACCAACCCACAGAGATGTATTCTGAGTGCTTCTAAAGGAACACCTCTGTTAGAAAGAAAGAAGACCTAGATCTTCTCTAGAGCTTCTTAGAGCCCTCTGTAAAGTATCGATCCCTGTGGAACAGTGCGTCTTGTACTTACTTTCACACTTCGCTGTGGCTGGAGTCCAGGTCTCATCAGCATTGCAGGTGATCACAGACTGCCCTTTCAGCTGGTAGCCTTCCCTGCACCTGATGGATACATTCTGGCCAACATGAAAATCCACCTCTGACAGAAGGGCATTCTCTGGGATTATGAAAGGCACAGGACAAGGGTTTGCTGTTCAAAGTAAGGGTGTGAGGGAAAAGAAGGGAAGAAAAAGAGATGGCAGGAAGAGAGACCACTTTAGGATAGTTTCTGCAAATTTCAAACCCAAAACACATGAGAAGAAATGGATGCTGTATGTGAACCCAATTTGTAATTTGATTTGAAATGATGAGATTTGGGTCATAAAATAATAATTTAAAAATTTCTAATTCACTGCTGCCACATGGCTTGCTACCATGTTCTGTTGCTGTCAGGACAGGGCATACTAAGGATTTAAGTGAGAAATATCCTACTTGTTACTGTGAAACCATTCTGTCTTGTCCTTCCTGTTTACCATAACCTTCCTATAAAAGAGAACCAGACCTATCCTACTTCATGTTCGGAGGGGCTGGATCAATAAAGAGCAGCAAAAATTCAGATGTTTGATTAGAGACTTACTGTGTCATTCATTGGAGTTTAGAATCTCTCTAATTTTATTTATTGCTGGCTGTAAGCTTGCTGGGATATTTTTGCATGGTCTATTGGTGATCTCATCAGCAGTGTGGAAAATATTGACTCCATAAAGAGCAGAGATTTATGTCAGTGTCTTGATACTAAAATGAATAAATACTTTGTAATACAAAAATTAAATGTCTAAATTAACCATCCTGAGACTACACTAGGTCTTAAAATTAGTTACAGACACATACAGTAACAAGAAAGGCTATTGTGAGTGTGTGGGTACAGTGCACATGTACATAACACACTATTTCACAGAATTGCAGAATTTATACAGCCATTAAGTCCGACCTTCTTCTCCATACAGGGCCAGCTAGGTTAGAAGTTGCTCTGGATCCTGATCAGAAAATTGAGTTAAATTTGAGTAACTGTGGTTGGAGATCTCATGTCCTCCCTGGGTTTCTTCTCCTCTGCTTGACTCTGTTGCTGGCAAAAAGTTTCTTCAAAAACTTCAATGGAGCTTGCTTTGTTGCAACTAGTATGTATTGCACTTCACTCTACCACTGTTCAACTCTGAGAAGAATCTGGCACTTTTTCCTTTGCACCCTGTCAATATGTCACTTGTGGATGACAATGAAGTCCCTCTTTTGCCTTCTCCTCCAAATGATTCTCTCACCTGCTTCTACTATATATCAAGTGTTTGACTATAATAACTCCATTTTATGTCATCTTTCCAACTAGAGTGACCTATGCAGAAGGCAGCTTGTTCTCTTACTGTCACAAAAATACACTCAGAGAAATTAATGCTTTAACTTGTATCAGTAACTGCCCCTATTGTTTCTCTGCAAAAACTTTTCCATTACAAAGCAAACACACACGTTTACAGAGAGGCAAGGGATTACTCCATCTTCCATCTCTTGTGCACTCTGCTGCTGGTTCTCCTTCCAAGCTGTATCCCCTCTCACAGAGATATGTTACTGTACTGCCAACTGTATTGTTTTCATAAATTGCTTTCCCATTCAGCAAGGAAACTGGAATTTTGCATCTGGTCTCTGCAAAGGAAGGGGTCTTATTAATTCAGCTTGATATTTAGTCCTAGACTTCAAACATTTCCTGAATTAATAACACATTATGTTAAAAGCCACTACAGACTTATAAATCATGAAGAACATTGATTCAGTAACCTTGGGAAGGAAATGTAGCCAGCCTAGAAAAGAAGCTTCTTCTGGTGATGGAGAAAAGCCCCAACAAAATGGGGAAGTGAGGGCACATTTATGACTTCAGACTGGGGCCAGTAGGGCAGAAAGATGGAAGTCATTCTTTCTTGCCACTGATAGGTTCTCCAGAAACCTCATATTACAGAGTCATTTTTCAAAAGCAACTCAGTCTCTGGATTATATGATATCCATGCATAAGGGAGGAGCTATAACTTATCCCATATTGAAATGTTCCAGGACATGAAACCAAACAGTTACCTTCACACAATGGCAAGGGCTTACTCCAGCTCCCATTGGCAAGACATGTGATGTTCTGGGGCCCAACAAGATGGTATCCAGAGCTGCACACAAAGGTTACATTACTTCTGTATGTGCTTCCAGTAGAAATGGCCTCTGCTTTTTCAATGGAAGGATGAAGCCCACAAGTAATTTCTAGGAGAGAAGAAAACTTTTGGGTTTTATACACAATGAAGACTATTCCTTCTATGAGTCACACACCGTCTGATAGCTCTGTTCTCATCCTGAATTAACAGAAAGACAGCAGGAAAGAAGCTGTGAACTGTTACATGGAGAGTAACAGTTATACAATTCCTTTTCTGCCCTTTCTCCTGGGGTTCACACTGCAGACACCTGAAACTGCGTCTAAATGTATTTGGTGGTGTTATAAGATATGAGGTGTGTTCAAACCAACAGAGGGTCCAGAATATTTCTTCTGTGCATGCCTGAGGCTGCATTTTCAGTCCCCTTTGTGCTCCTACAGTGGAAGATGATCTCAAAATGTGCTCCAGAACAATGGCAGTACTTAAGAAGAATCTTGACTCCTGTCCCACAATGTGGAGACCAAGTAAATTCATTGAAGGTGAGAGAGAAGAATTCAAGGCATAGGACCAGCAAGAAAACATGGAAAATTATTTATTGGCAAAGACTATAAATATTTGCATTTTATTTATAAGCCGTATGAAATAAGTCATAAATCCTTCTTCCTAAGATCCTTCAATTAGTTATTTGCTTGATAGAGAGCCAAGATTTGATCCTAGGGAGCACAGCTGTGGTATCCAGACATACTGAGTGGCCAGGATATACTTGCTTTGGCATGTCAGGGGTGAACATGTCCAAGGCTCTGCACACCATAATTCAAGGCAAGTCAGATACAGCAGGCCACATTCCTACCCTACTGACCTCAGCATGACCCTCTCTATGCCATTTCAATGTGCCAAAAGGAGATTGCTTCTGATCAGAGAAGTACTGTTGGCTTTTCCTCTTGCTCCTCCTCTTACAGCCCTTTGCTGGAGGGAAAGACAGGGAGGAAGCCAGACAAAATACTCTCCTCCTGCCCTAGCTTTCCTGGACATCACATTGCTCTGCTTGCTACTTACGTATGCATGTAGGGGCGGAAGGGCTCCACTTTCTGTCAACGTGGCAAATCCTTCTGCTTGGCCCTTGCAGCTCAAAGCCAGGGTCACAGCTGTAAAAAACTTCACTGCCAAACAGGAACTCCTCTCCCTGAACAGATCCATTTTCTATCATGTCTGGGGGTCCACATGATATTCCTGTAACGTAAACAATACTTTCCAATCAAACAAAATATATATGGCTTGTTCTGTTCATAGGTCCTCCACAGGTTTTACTCTGAAAAACAGGAAAGAACACAGCAGTTACCTGGTCATTGCCAGGAATTTGCCCCTGAGTAGCAGAGCAGAATCATACTTGGTGCTTCCACTTCATGCTAAAAGTAAAAAATCTATTGCGACTGTGCTGGCAGGAAGCCTCAGGAAACTGTTGCCTCTTTCAGCCAACACCTGAAGTCCACGTAAACATTTCTGTAGAAACTCCTATTTCAGCACTGGAATCAATGACATCTCAGAGAAGTGAAGTGCCTTTGAGAATGATATCCACAGAGTTACATTGGAGGATGCTAAATATGTGTAACTCCTGGCAACTAACGTGCTCAGAGATTCTCAGTAACCCATGACCTCAAGTGTCAGACTGGAAGCTCTCTGCAGAGGAGTAAGGCAGAAAGGTGTAGAGATTTTCTTCACACTGCTACCTGCACACACCAGCAATTCTGCCCTTCCAGGCTGTTACCAGCGGTACTTACCAAAAATATTTAGGTAAATGCAGACAGTATGGGTTATAAAGCAAAATGAGCATTAGTGATTTCTGTTGTGTGATATCACCCTTGACCAACATTAAGTGATAGATTCAGGTAGAACATACTTCTGCACACTGGCACGCTGCCACTCCAAAGCTTGTCTTCTTGGCAAGTCCGTTCCGCATCACCCTGTGAAACAATACAAAATACTCAAAGAACAACTTTGCTTTAATTAACTCTTTTCTCCCATCATCTTTAGTATCCAGCAAAGTGAGGAAGCTTTTTCTCCATGTGCCACCCATCCAAAGAGAAAATGAAGTGCTACAGCCCAAGTCTACTCTTAGAGTTTATGGCACAACTTTCAGCAAAATTATGGGTGTCCTTTATAAATCAAAAGTTTGTGGGGCCAGTTAGTTCTCTTGTCCTTATATCTCTGGAGAATCATCTTTTTTTTGTCAGTTTTATCATTCTTGTTCCTAGGAATGTGTTGTGATGATAATTTTTCTCCTTTCAGCACTCACTTATAGGAAATTCAACTAGCAATTTTTTCAACAACTATACAAGCTTGAGTTTGATAAACATGATGTGGTGATTTAACCACATCCCGATCACTCATTCTTTATATTTGCCTATAAATTACATTATTTCATTCTTATATACAAGTTTTATGGACAGCCTAGTAGCCCAGGATTTAATTCTTATTTTATTCTGAGACATGGAGGACAATATTTAATTATGTCCCTTGTTGTAATGTACTTTTATTACAAAGCAGACCTATCGATAAAGAGTAGATATTTGACATGTTGTTGTATGGCATCACACCCAATGGACTTTGCTTCCCAAAGGAAAAAAGCAGGACTCCTATAGCAGGGACACAGGTTGACACTAGGCGGCGAAACTGGATCACGAAGCTTGGAAGAGCTTGTTACTGTAAAACAACACTGGTTCACTGCTTCCTAGAATGACTTGAAACAGCAACACTATCTTTTTGTCTAAATACTAAGACCTTCAACTCCAGTGCATATTTGCACAATTTGACAACATAATGAAAATTAAAGTCTTTGTTACCTAAGCATTCTCCAAACTCTAATTTTAACTTGACTGAGTGAATTAACTTCTGACTGGGTGATTTTACATGCATGAAATTCTTAATTAGTTACTGGTGTTATAACAGTACAAAGGAAGTGCAATCCTGCACTCTGCTTGGCCCTCACAAAACCAGCATTAAGAGCCAGCCTCTGTCCTGGAGACATCTCACCACCTCATGTCTCACTCATCACCTGGGAACAGTGGAGATCATGCCGTGCCTCAGCAACCTACTGTCATTTCTGAATTCACTGCAGCTTTTGAAAACACACCTGAGGCAGCTCTGAACTTGCTAGCCTGAATCCTGATACTGGGAAAGCAATGCTGTTTCAGAGCTCAGGTGGGGATAAAAGCGGTAATAAAAACAATGGACAGGAAAGAACTTTGATTCCTCCTCCATCAGGGAATAAAGCTGTCATTGAACAAAATGGAATACCTTTGATCTATCACTTTAATACCATCTAGCAATGTCATAGAACTGAGGGCAGTGGAGTTTATGAGGACCTTTAAGTCTGGAAGGCACAACTCTTGGCACACAGACATAATGATTGGGACACTATGCATCAGAAAAAAAAAATGTAGTCTAACTCTGGCTAAAGAACCAAGTCAAGGGAGTACATGAGAAATTAACTCTTCTGTGACTTATGACCACAAGCATAGGCAATGCTGCATTTGCAGAGGACTTCAGTTAAGAAAACTCAAATACTGCAAGATACCTGCTGGACATATACCTCTGAAAAGGATATTTGCTTCAACTATACCCTTAAACCATTCAAAGACTGTCCCAAACATAGCATGAACTGTCTACAGACAATAACAAAACCAGCAGACACCCAGCTTCCATGGTGTCAAAATGAATGAGGCAGTCCATAGCAATCACTCAGGAACTGAAAATGAGAACTTGAAGTTTAGACTGTTGGAGATTTGAGCTTGCTTACTTGTAATTCATAGCCAGAGTCACATTTATAAAGAGACACATCTTTGAAATTGTATTTAGTGCCAACCACAAATCCATGCTCTGGAGACTCTGGAGTTCCACATGACACAGGACTGCAGATGTTGCCAGAAAATGGTGGCACCCAAACACCATTTTCCTGAAAAAGAAATGTAATTAGAAATGTAAGAGCACTGCTTTATATGTGCAATCATATCTAATTGAAAAAGAAAAATCATGGTAGGAGCATCCAGTTGCTGTGGGTGTACAGATATAATATTATCTGTTCAATCCTTTATAAAACTTGGTAATTTAAGTAACATTTTCAAGATGTTAACATAGACTGCTGTTATCTTTGGCAGAAACACTTAGCTTGAGATTTAAAAGGCAGAAGGAACAAAAAAAAAAAAAAAAAAAGAGGAAAAAAAGCCTGAAAAAGCAAGTTCACTGCAGCAAGGTCACCTAATCACTCAGTGAACAACACATCAGAAGAATGAAAACTAACATCTGCCTGATTTCATGTTCTGTATTTCTCTCCTGGTTGAATGTCTAACACCATGACTAAGTGCTTCAGCAGCCTTCTCTGACTTACTAAGGGAAGTCTGATACCTGAAGAAACACTTGTCAAAGACAACTACTCCTACTTCTACAGATATTTGAAAGAGCAAAATGAGGGGAAAACATTTCGTAAGAAAGACTTACTCTGCAAACCCACACATGCTCAGCTTTTCTCATACAAGTATACCTAGTGACTTTAAAAGTCTATTTACAAACTCAAGATGAGGCTGTCCACAGCTAATGTGACAGGAGGTTACCAGTGGAATGGATTAAGAGTTTGTTCTTTAACAGAGGATTCAAGTTTCTACAGGTGTACAGTGGATGTCTACTGCCTGTCATTCTAGAGATAAAGCTCTGCCTGCAATCCTCAAAATATATTAGAAATCTTGGACATATTTTTTTTTAAATCTCAGACATGATTTAATGCTTGGCATGTGATAAAATGAATGCTTTTCTAAAATGAATGCTTTTCTAAAGGACAGCCTTTTGATGGAAGGAGAAATAAAATATTTTTAGTTCTGAAAGTTCATACATAGAAAACAAATAATTGTTCTTATTGGGAAACAACTAAACATACAATATTTTGCAGAATATGCTTTGAATTTTTTAGTTGTGCCCAGCTAAGGGCCAAAAGGTAAGGAAGATATGGGAAGGACTCCTGAATTCAAGAAGGCCAGCAGAATAGAACAGTGCTAATAAAACTATACCTTGCATGTAGATGTGCTTGCTCCCACCAGAGTGTAGCCTTCTACACATGACAAAGTGATGCTTGTATTTACAGTGAAGTTGTTCCCCAGAACGATTACATTAGTGATATTTCCTGGAAGGGGACACTTTCTGGGGCAACAGGAAATACTTTGAGGGGACCATTGTCCATCTTCCTGGCAAGTGCATATATCCACTTCTGTTGCCATTGTGTAGCCTTCCAGACATCTGCAACACAGCATGAAGACCTGACCAGAGAGACACAGCTAGGAATAACCCATAAATTAAAAAGTCAGGACAGTAACTTTTCAGCATTAGTTGTTAATAAGTATGTCTATAGATTTTTCTATTACTTCAAGGTAAGCCTGTAAGAAGTATGTCTAAACTGAATTAATTCTGTTGCAAGAGCTGGAGACTTCAGACTTCATTTCCAGTTGTTTCATGCTGCTGTAGCATCACAATGGAAAATGAATTGGTGGCTTCAGTACTAAGAGGGTACTGGAAGTTCTAGTGCAATTTCTACACTGCCCATCTCTTTGCTAGGAGGGCCTTTGGAGAGGTAAAGAGAGTGTGTGAGCACCAAGCAATTCTAAAGATGATCTCACTTTCTTCCAAGAACAAACTAAGCTTTAGCCTTGCTTAGACACCCAAGGCTGACTCAATGGTGCTCTACCAAGAACAACTTAACTGGCTTGCACTAGTGGGTTTAGTAGTGGGCAGCAAAAGTACTCTCTTCACCTTGTTAAAGTTGCATGGGAATGACTGATACTGTTCAATTCACCCACCTGCTGCCTCTGTCCCAGTTCTGTCCCATACCATTATTTGCTTTTACCATCAAAAATACATCTCCCCTTTGCCCAAGGCTTTCTTCATCTTGGAGAAAGAGATCTGCAGTGTATACACTTCAGGAAATTAACAAAAACCCCTCAGTTTCTCATATCTGTCAAAGGAGTAACTTGCTCCAGTGCTCCAGACAGCACAGTGCTGCAGTGCAGATAATGGGAGAGGAGGGATATCAAGTCTTTTGTATTACAAAAGGGCACCTGAAGCAGAAGGAAACCATAAATACAATGCCAAGAGGCGAGAAGCTGCACACCCTGCTGACTGTTGCTGTCACCTGATAAAAAGCCCTATATGTTGAAAACAGTGCTTCAGTGGAGGAGAATAAGAAAGCAAAGGGAAATGGGAAATTAAAGTCAGTGGAGGCATCAGCCTAACAGGCTGAAATGCCTTTCTGGAGTTTTCCTGAGTGGTCCAAATAGTATTTTATAAAGTGCATGGCAATGTGGGCTTTGTCAATCTGAGTATGTAGAAACTTGCACTAACTGAAGGTACATGAACCTTCCATCTTCTTTCCTTCAGAGACTTTTAATGAAAACAGAATAGCAGTATCATCCTTACCTGTACTGGACCTTACTTCCATAGGTGTAAATGTTCCCAAGAACCTCTGCATTTGGGATAGATGGTGGTGGGCCACAGCTTAAGAGCTCACAACTTGGGTATGGCTTCTTCCACACACCTGTCTCCACACAAGTCAGTTCTGGACCCCCCTTCATGACAAAACCTGTCAAGCAGGTATAGATGATTGTGTTCTCATCTTCAGAGCTGCTCCCATTGATAAATGTGTTGGGGATGATGGGTGGAGCACCACAGGAAATCTGTCCGCAGCCAGGAAACCCAGAACTCCATTTGCCAGCTGCCTCACAGGTGACTTCAGGAGGTCCCAGCAGTTTGAAGCCCTCCAGGCATTGAAACTGGACACTTATCCCACAGCTGAAATCTGTACCAAGAACGATCCCATTTTGAATCTGTGGTGTAGGACACACACAGGGTAGGCAAGACGGAAGGCTCCCACTCCAGGAGCCATTGGACAGGCATTGCCGTAAGGGACTGCCATGCAGCTCATAACCAGGGAAGCATATATAGTGGACAAATTCCCCAAAAGTGAAGGCTGAGCCATTCAGAAAGCCATGGGAGATGTCTTCAGGGGGTCCACAAATGACTGGTTCACAGTGTGGTGCTTCTGAGTCCCAGGTACCGTCACGCTGACAGGTAAGCGTCGATGCTCCTTGCAGGCTATAACCATCATTGCAGTGATAGTGCACTTCTTTATTAAAGCTGAAATCTGAGCCAGTAGTTCTCCCATTGGGAAAAGGCAGCGGCACAGGGCAGATCACAGCTTTGCAAACCGGAGTGATTCCACTCCAGCTTCCATTTTCAAGGCAGACTCTACTCCTGTCCCCATCTAACAGGAAACCTTCGTTGCACCTATACTCTGTATGTCTCTGGAATGTGTAGTCGTCTCCAGTTACCTGACCGTTCTCCAGAACTGGTGGTGGGCTGCAGGAAACAGGAATGCAGATTGGTTCACTGCCATCCCATTTCTGGCTCTCTTGGCATCTCCTCTCTGTGGGGCCATTTAACTGGTAACCAGGATCACATTCATAGTAGACAACACTCCCGTATGTGTAGTTTTCCCCTCTTACCTTCCCGTTCAAAGGATGGGTGGGAGAATTGCACATTAATGCTTTGCAGTAAGGAGTAGTGTGACTCCACTGCCGACTTGGCAAACACAGCCGTGTGTCAGAGCCAACCAGTGTGAATCCTGGCCTGCAGGTGTACCTCACTGCACTGCTGAGCCTGTTCTCTGTGACGTGCAAAAAACCATTCTCTGGGGGGGATGGCAAGGTGCACTCTATTGAAACACAGGCAGGGGCAGTGCCGTTCCAAGCCCCATCTTCTTGGCAAGCTAGAACAGGGTTTCCCAGCAGCTCGTAGCCAGAGTAACATGTGTATAAAATGATAGTTCCAAATAAGAAAGTGGTGAGCTGCATTGCACTGTCTTCCTTCAAGGAACTTTTGAAGTCCTTCATGTTGTCAGCCAGCAACACATGTGAAAGGGAGGGGTTCTCTGTAACACCCTCCTGGTCAGGACGCCTTTCCCCGTGTCTCAGCTGCACGTACTCTCCGAAGTCAATGTGAGGAGGCAGGCCACAGTCTGTGGGAAGGCAGGTTGGTGTAGAGCTAGACCACCCAGATTCTTCACAGGTCTGCATGGCAAGGCCTGACAGCTGGAAGCCTGGCACACAGCTGTAAATGACCATGGCCCCATAGCTATAATCTGCACCCTCCACAAAGCCATTCTCAATTGGTTGAGGGGGCTGGCAATTTATGGCCTTGCAAGAGGGAACCTCTGTACTCCACTCTCCTGTTTCTAGGCATCTCAGTGTTTCTTCCCCTTGGAGCTGGAAACCTCTGTCACAGAAATACCTAACTGTCTGTCCATAATGGAAATTTGTGAATGAGTATTTGCCATTGAGAATCTTCTTAGGCCTTGGGCATTGAATAGGTTTGCAAACTGGCTTTCCCCCAAGCCACTGTCCATCTTCTCCACAGAGGACAGTTGTATTCCCTAGAAGTTCAAAACCTGGTTTACATGTGTAGAGGGCTGTGCTGAGGAAGGTGAGGCCCTGCACATCAACTATGCCATTCTGAATTTCTTCTGGTTGAGGACACTCCACAGGAATACATTCTGGCAAAGGCAAGCTCCATGAGCCATCAGCCTGGCACCTGATGGTGGACTCACCCTTCAGCAAAAACCCATCCACACAGATGTATTTCACAGTGCTTCCAAAATGAAGGGATGAAGTCAAGGGGTCCCCAAAGGGGATATAGGGAGGTGCAGAACACTGTACAACTTTGCAGAAGGGAAAGGAATCATTCCACTGCTGGGAGGGCAAGCATTTCAGAACAGAGGAGCCATGCAAAACATAACCCTCCTTGCAGGAGAACTGTACAACACCAACTTGGTAAGACACTTCTCTCAAGACCAGCTGATTTTCTGCTAGGGGTGGCTCTGGACATTTTGTTGGCACACATTTGGGGCTCTGTTTTTTGCTCCATTTCCCAGACTTTTGACATGTCCATGAAACATCTCCAATCAGCTCATAGCCTTCATCACAGAAGAACTCAACTTTGGAGCCCATATCAAAAGTTTCTCCCTTGGAGTAGCCATGCTGGATGGATGGTGGTTTTCCACAGCTGAGGGGAGCACAGTAAGGGGGAGATTCACTGTACCACTGCCGGTTTGCTTGGCAGATAAACACTGGGCTCCCAACCATCTGGTAACCAGAGTCACACTGATAATTTGCCTGATTTTCAAAGAAGTGCCCAGTGGTGTCCTGGAAAACAGTTAAGACAGAGACATGTCTGAAATGAAGATGCATGATTTGGGCAATAAGAGACTGATTTAATTTCTTGTGTTCTCCTGGTCTAGCTTCTAGCTGAATCCCTGACGGCAGTAAAGGCTATCTCAGAAGGAATGAAGGCAAGTAACTGGCACAAAATGTCTTGCCTCTTCTTTTCAGGAAATCTGAGGCCAAAATAAAACAGAAAACTCAAGCCTTTAAAGGTAAAAGCTAGAAAAGAATTCCTCTGCTTTCTCCCTTCCTGACCCATGAGACCAAAATAAGTGTGGAAAGGATGATGGGAAAGAAATGAATCAGGGGAAGCTGCCATCAAATGGCCTATTATTGTCACGATTCTTTAGCTTCTGTGTGTATCTAAGGTTGGAGCCCTCAAATCTACTGTAACTAGGAGACATTTATAAATGCCACATATGCAGCTGCAGGGCCTTGAGCAGGCAGCTGAGTCTGGGCTTTGATTGAGGCATTAAAAATTTTCTCTAACTGTAAGGAATAGATGAGGGAGTGATCCTACCTAAGGAAGACAAAACAGAGTGATATGCATTAATTAGAAGATGCATCTGTGTGGGAGTCTGAACAGAAACTGTTGATAGTACTGCTGGAAACCCATGTAGAAACTGTAATGTCAACCTCCACCCTCCAAATTTAGCAAATGCAGATTCTCTGGTATATGGTATCCCTGGTATCTGGTATCCTGTTATCTTAAATCCCTGGATTTAAGGAAGGAAGAGGGATGCTCAGAAGAAAAATGTTTCAAAAATTCAATGTCAAATCTTTATAATAGTGGTTTTGATCTTCCTTACCACAATATTGTCCTTGTGTACCAAGTGTGCAACATTGTTGCAATTTAATTTGATAAGGAAAGGGAAGTTCTGACTTCAGTAAAGAAAAGTGCTTGCATCAAAAGAAGAAAAAATATCCCAAGGTGATTTATCTATTGCATATCAGATTTTTTAATCGCAGTGAAAAGAGCAAGGCTTGTGAACTGGCATCAGTTCCTCAAATCTAAGAAGGCACTTGAAAGCTACCCAAGAACCAAGCAAATGAAGACTAAGACATTAAGGAAATCAGTTGAATACATCTTCCAACTGATAAACCACTTTATGATAGGAAATCCCATGGAAATAGTCATGCTTTTCAGATACGATTCTGATGCAAATCCACCCGCTTTCCCCCTTCCTTATCCTATCTAATCATGTACTTCCTCAGTTTTAACAGAAGAGCAAAACAGAAGGAAGAAAACCCCAACAGCAACAGTTGTGAAGATATATTCAGTTTGCCATGGTACCAGGCAGATGAGAAATCACATTCTGTACCTTAATAAAGCCATTCTCAAGCTGCGGTGGCTCTCCACAGGACACTGGGTGGCATGTGGGCAAACTGCCACTCCAGTTGCCGGTGGCCTCACAGGTCCGCTTCTTCTCTCCCTTGATGTAGAACCCCTTGTTGCAGCTGTAAGCCACCACTGCTCCAAAACTGTAGTTGGACCCACTGGCATAGCCATTGCTAATGTGGGGAGGCTCTCCGCAGCGGACGGGGATGCACTGGATGCTTAGAGGAGAAGGATTCCACTGGCCCCCTCGCAGGCATTCGATCTTGGCCGAAGTGTTCAGAACGAAGCCTTCCATGCACTTGAAGCTCACAACGGAGCCAGCTGCAAACTTGGCTTTACTAATGGACTCCAGGATGCTGTATGAAACGGTGGATGGCTTTTCACAGAAATCAGCTATGCAGTGGGGCATGTCCCTGCCCTCTGGAGGCACCCATGTCCCTTCTGCATTGCAAAGCAGCTGAGAGTTATCAGCCAGGCTGTAACCATCCAAGCAGAAGTAATAAGCTATATCACCAAAGAGGCGGTGACCACTCTCTGGTGATGCATTTTCCACATGGGGTGGTTCATCACAGGATACTGCCAGGCACTGCTGGTGGCTCACACTCCACTTGCCGCTGGCTAAGCACTCTATGGTTTCAGGGCCAACTAATGTGTAACTGTGGATAAGGAAACCACATAGGAAGTAAAAAATACAAGCACTGGCAAACTCTACCTAAGGTTTCATGAAGCCCTTGCTTCAGGAAGCTTGTTGCTAGAACCCCAGAACAACAGGATCTTTTAAATTAGCTATGATCAACTTCAAAAGGAAAATCCTAAAGCCTACATGTCCATGGGTGAAGTATCACAAAGGTGGATATCCTAGCACACCTTGTGCATCTTACCTCTCTCTCATCTGTCTGTCCAATGACCATTTCTGAGCTTCCATTTTGGCTCAAAGTACTACAATAAACCTAGTATGGTGCTGTAATGGTCTATGCAATCCTCAAGGAAATGATCCCACCCAGAAACTGTTTCTGTTTACCAAAACTGATTGGAAAGGAAAGAGATGAAAAGCCTAGAAAGGCCTTTTGGGTTTCTGTATTAGCCCTTTCAATCTATTTTCATACTTGCAAGCAAAGTGAAACCTCTTAGTGAGTTACCCAGAGATGCTCTTACCAATAACACATATAGCAATTCTAAAATAACTTCTTCCTAAAAACTCACTGTTAAAAATTATTAGAAAGTCAATAAAAAATTAATGCTGACTGGAAAAAACCCAATGAAATTATTTATAATAAAATTCTACCACATTAATATTGTTTGTGTAGCTGTAGTTCTCCAGTCTGTCTCTGGGATGCAGGGACAGGCATTAATCCATGGAGCTCATCATCCCACTTAAACCCCTGCTGCTTAAATATGCAAGAGGTAGTAGTGTATTTACAGTAACTGTGACTGTTTTCTTACTTTTTTTTTCTCTGTGGTGTGCTCTCACAAAGAGCAAAGAAACAATAACTACTGCAAAGTCCCCATTGACTTTCCAACTGCAGGCTGTTCAGATCTTGAAGCAACATCTGTAAAACTGTTTTGTCTTGTTTGCAGAATTTGTTTTCAAGGACTCATGACTGGACCCCAGAAAAAGAGCCTATTATGTGCCAATGTTTAAAATAATCCACTGTCACAGGCAAACAGCTGTGACAGTCTTTAAATGCTGCTATCTTACCCCATTTAAAATGCTTGCACAGGAAAGAGAAGCAGCTTTTAAAATCACAATACAGTCTAGTAAACATAATAAGGATGCTTTGTGTCAATTATGTTTCAAATAACATTGCAAAGCCAATTTATAAGAAAAATGCTGGCTTGTCATTTACCATTTTACACCGAGAAAAAGCAGAAAATCCTTCAGTCACTTTGTACCTAAACTGGCAAAAGCTCTGCTTACCTGCTCTGCCTTTTAGACAGAACAGTTTCAAGAAATTTTATGGAACTGCTTATAGGCTGTAAAGATTATTGTGTGCAAAGGTTCTTGCAGGATCAGAGTCCAGCATTATACTTTCATGCTTGATGTCATCAAAACTGAGCCTCCTCTTTGATGAAAATTTCTCTACATAGAGTAGATAAAAATAAATTTAAAATAATACACCTCAATAAACAAGGAGTCTTAATTTTAAGGAAATAGAATTTAGAACACCACAGCAGATAGTTGTTAAACTGCATCAAAAGCATTCTTACACCCTGATGAGACATAAACAATTTACTATGATCGGAGCCTTGAATTTAACACAGAAGTACTGGTTCTCTAGTACCTCCAAGGAAAAGGGTTTCCGTTTGAATTGTTCTACCATTCCCCCTGATTCCTCTCTATTCTTCTCTTCCTGAGGGTATTCAGTTCCCCTGAAACTTAAAGAAATGTCTCTGTCTCATACTAACCTGACCACCCACAAAAAAATCTCCATTGCATTTAACTTCCAAAAAGTTAAGACAGAAGTAATAAACATGAATTGGTGTGCAGTTAGAAAGGACTTGTGAAACAGTGCACCAGTTTTACTCAACCTGATCCAGTACTGCTGATCTACATACCCTTCCTTACAGGTATAAGAGACCGTGTTTCCAAAAGTAAAGTTATCTCCTTTGATGACTGCATCTTTGATGGCAGGAGGGGGTCCACAAGACACAATGTTGCAAGCCGGTGGTGTGCTGTTCCAGCTCCCTGAAGACGCACAGACAAGTACAGAAGGTCCCTGAAGGCTGAGACACAAAGATCATTATTAAGGCATCATTTCATTCTGTGTGAGGGATGGAGAGTGAAAGAGGCTGCTTTGCTTTCTGGCCCGAGTGAAACTAAGGAGTCTTTCTCACTGACTTTAGTAGAGGCCAGAATTTCATGCTTTGCTCATGGAAAAACACCCTGATGCTATTAAAAAAAGCTGGTCTTCACATCACTTTGAAGAGCAAGCTGGTGGATTTCTTGTGAAGCCTCAAGGCTCTGTGCAGACACACACAATTTCTGCTGCAGCTTTGCCCCTCTTTGAGCACAAAAGAAATACTTGTTGAACCTTAAAATTTTACTTGTATGCCATCAACAACATGCCAGTCTTGAGATTTGCAACTAGGCCTCTGCCTGAGATCTGATTCACTCAACGACTTAAAACACTATCTTCACCCAGGACACTGAAGGAAAAGCTCCAGTTCAAGTCTGTTCACAAAAAGGCATTCAGTTCCTTCAGGAGGTAAAGGATATTCCCAGCAGGATATTGCTTGAGTGAATGGCCACACACATTTGAAGTTGATGATAGTTTTTGGTTTCATTATCTGAGGAAACAGGATTGGTTCAGATGGTGTGACTTGGATGTTTGAAAAGAGTGTGAAACACCTCTCTGAGATGACCCTTGTCTCCAGCTGCTATGTCAGCT
This sequence comes from Camarhynchus parvulus, assembly GCF_901933205.1. Classification (NCBI taxonomy): domain Eukaryota; kingdom Metazoa; phylum Chordata; class Aves; order Passeriformes; family Thraupidae; genus Camarhynchus; species Camarhynchus parvulus. The sequence goes on along the minus strand of NC_044601.1, from coordinate 16,082,259 downwards.
GTCTGTGGGTTCCCTGTAAGGCCCACATCATATCTGAGAGCCCTACATGGGAGAGTCTGATTCCCTACAATTTGGTGTCAAATGGTATTAGATCCCCATGTTTAGCTGACTGAAATAAGTTAATGGAAAAGGACACTGACCTGTAATGCTTTTACAAATTTGGTACAGGCCCTTGTGAGGGAAGTAGGGCTTTGCCTACCCGTGGCAATATGTTTAAGACTAAAAACACCTAAAAGGTGCTTGAAAGAAGAGATTGGGTCCAGAAATAATGCATAAGATGGACGCTGTTTGAGAGGGCTTTCTCTGGAGTAGTAACTACAGTAGAGAGGATCTCTCTCACCAAGCTATGGTAGACAGGTAAAGACAAAGAATCAAAATTGACGTGGTATTTGCTGCCTGTATGTCCAAAGTCCACAGTCAAAAAACTCATTGCACCGCCTGGTTTAGTGGGGTACAGATAAACCCACAATGCAAATCTATGACTTAACACTACACTTAACTGCAGCTGAGTTATCCATTTGTACTAACAGAATTAAAACATTCACCAAATGAACACACCTCGCCTACCTGCCTGCATCTGGACAAGGAAATGATTGCAGCAGGAAAATGTAGAAAAAAAATCATCCCTAAACATGGGTCCATATGGGACCACTTATGTCAGAGCATATCTGCTAGAAGTACAAGCAGATATGAGGGGAGGAGAAACCTCATATGTACAGCCACATCCTTGGATATAGCATTAATGTGTTAATTTTTAATTGCAGCATGTCAAAAATATGTTTGCAGTATAATTGCTTACAAATGTAAAACAGAACAAATACTTAGAGTAAATTACTAGTACAAAGAGTTAAAGGAGTAAATTAGTAACTTCCAGAAAGTTCTTCCACAAAAGGTGATGTAAAGTAATAGCAAAAATAATATGAACTACAGTTGTAGAGCTATAATGATCTTTAAAGGCAAATGAGAACTTTCAGAAATAATAAAAACTATTTTTCTGAATATTCAAAATATTTTTGTAAGTTTGATGGTAAAATGAAAGCATTACATATGTATATAGCAAATCCTGAGTGACTTTTCTGAATTGCTCCAGTTCAAGATAAAATACAGAAAGTGCCCTCAAGGTATAAAGAAGTCTTTTCCAATTCTGTCTTAGTATTTTATTACTCTGAGCAATGATCCCAGCTTTTTTCTTTCAGATATAAGTCAGACCTAACAAGCATGCCACCTGCATTTGGTTCAGGCACATTCGAACATTTACCTGTATCCATTGTCACAGGTGTATGATACAGAGGAAAGGTAGGCTGTGCCACTGAGAGTGTACTTTCCATTGCTGATATCCTCTGGGCTAGGGCATGTCACCATTTCACAGGAGGGGGGAGCGTGACTCCAAATGCCACTAGCAAGGCACAGAATTTCCTTTTCACCCACCAAGTTGTATCCGTCATTGCATCTGCATTAGAGGAAAATAAGTGCTATCAAACACAGGGTCTTTTATGCACAACATAATCAGCCATCCCTTTTTGCTCATCATCCACATCTGCATAAACCACCTTTCTTTTCAGGAAATAGAGAAGTAGTACTGGAGTAAACAGTCCCCTCTGCTAATGAACAGCCACTCTATAACCAAATGTCTTTCCATTATTTTAATCCCATCTTGCTCCTCTCCTTCATTTCAACCAATCTCTCAATTCAGCCATACTCTTATTTGCTGCCAGATTGTCAATCAGTTATTAATACAGCACTTCAAACATACTGAATTCCTACCTGTACACCACCTTATTATGGTATGTAAAATTTGAGCCAAAAATGGCACTGTTCTCTGGAATAACTGGATCACCACAGGATATAGCTTTAAAAAGACAGGAATACAAGAGAGGTTGATATAACACAAACAAAAATGAACAGAAAATTAGGATTTGCTTTGTTTTCTCTGAAAAGATTTGAAGAAATATAAAGCCCTAGGTAACAATGAGTTCTTGACTAATCTGTAAGTGACATTTAGGACTCTTTATCTAAATTCACCTTACTGAGAAACTGAACTAATTGGAAATAGGTGGTTACAACCACGCTACAAACCACATGCTTGGTTATCAAGAGGACTCCATATCTATCTCTCTCTGTGGACAAAGTAATTGTTTTTTTGCTTAGACAGTCTTTGTCAACTCTTCACTTTACCTGTTGCTTCATCTCATTTGTTCTGGTTTTCTAAAGAAACAATTTCTGCTATTATACCATGACTATATACATGCATCAGCCTGTCCTTTCGGGTTGCTTTTAATCCACTGAGACAGTTAATGGTCTTTAAGTGATTAATTGCTTGAAAATGGAAGGCTGGGTGGAGAAGAATTAGAATTAGAAGAACACTTCTAATGCTTGCATTAGACTGAGTCTATACCTCTGACGCACTGGAGAATCTGAGTAAGAGAGAACCACTACAGACATGACAACTGTGCGTATGTCTTAAGAGAACAAAGACTTCAACACTGATATCCAGATCTGCTAGGACAGGGTTTCATAAGCTGCCATGATCTCTAACGGCTCTTCACTATTACTTTTCCCCTCCCATCTGTCTAATGTTAAGGTCACATTTCAGCATGCATTACCCCTAGGAACCAACCTTCACAATAGGGTGTTGGGTGGCTCCACTCTCCAGACTCCATGCAAGTAAGTTTCATTGCTCCTGTCAGCTGGAACCCTTCTTTGCAGGAAAATGTTACTTGACTGCCAACACTGTAAGTATCCCCATGTAAATGACCATGGTCTGGATTTCCAGGATTATGGCATTTCACAGGTTCTGAGGAGAAAGAGGGAAACTACAAATAACATACTTATGTGTCAGGTTTTATGAATAAATTACAAGAGAGATCCTTGGGAATTTGCTGAAAGTAGAAGGCAAAGACATGGAAAACACTAAAGTAGTTTACATAAGTAGTTTACAGCCTTTTCTTTTTTATATGTAAATGGCTGAAGACTCATGCAAGTAAGCTAATCTCCACGTGTGGAAGAGCCCTCTGTAACTGAGTTCACATTCCTTGTTAGAAGCAAACATATCTTACATTAATTTCTCCCTCTGTGAGGGAAAGCCCATTCCAGCATGTCTATCCCTGAAAATGAAAACTGCTCAACTACTTTCTATGCCAACCTATACCACTGTCTAGTTGTCTTCATCCAAAGTTACCTTGTTTAATGTTTCCACATTAGTAGCAGCTCTAGCCCTACTCAGAAGCCTGTGTTAAAATGTTTCTTCACTGCGCAGCTCTGCTCTGAGAAGTGAAACACTGTGGCCTTGCCAGGTCTTGTGCTCGGTGTGCAATTAGGTTTTTGCATGTGTGTATGTCTTGGAGCAGCATCCCAGTGACAGCTGTATCCTCACGGAGAGGTGAGTTCTCAAGAAACAAAAGGAGACACTATCACAGCCCCATCCAGACTAAACCGACCTGGTGATGAAAGCGTGCCTGTCCTAGATATCCATTGTTGTCTCGCAACTGGAAAGCAGGATACTGGCCTATACAGAATCTTGGAAAGGCTAGCTGGATGTTTTTCTTTCCCATACCTGCACAGTTTTTACCATCTCCCGTGTAAGGAAGGATGCAAGTGCAAACATAGGATCCGTTTGTGTTGAGACAAGATGCGTGCTCATCACAGTCTGATCCAACAGCGCATTCATCAACATCTGCAAAAAACAAAACAAAACTAACCCACAAACCCCATGTCTCTAGTGTGTTATTTGTAGCGAGCATTTGCTTTAAATTTCTGTCTTACTGTCAAGAGGAATTACTTTAAGTAGTACAGTTAAAAATCACTTACTGCAATCACATTTTTCATCCATTGGTAAAAACACTTAATATTTAAACAAATATTTATAACTCACTGTAAAGTTTTATTGTAATTTTAATTATAATTTACTCAGCAGTATTGCACAACATGAGAAAATCAGACATAAATGATATTAACTTTCAGTCACTACTTTCACATAAAGTATCTGGTTTCCAAACTGCAAAAGAACAGATATTGCAACTATTGTGCTACTAGTCTGCGTAGACACCCTAAGGAAGGATTTTTGCATTAAACTCTTGCTTGGGAAATCCTCTTGATCTCAACCTTTGTACTTATAAGCCAGGAAAACTTAGTCAATAGGAGAAATTCTCTGAAAATATTAGAGCCTTATCTTAGATGAAGATAATTAGACTAGGTCTAAAAAAAGCCTGCAGTTGCCAGAAGAGTTAAAGATAATTCAAAATATATTAGTTATTATAATTAACTATTTACATGGCAGTTGCACCTAGAAATCCCAATTGATAATTTATGATCCATGTAGTTTGATGCTATGCTGCAAAAAAAAAAAAAAAAAAAAAGATCCCTCACTCCAGAATACTCCATAAAATCTTTAATCTTGACAAGGATTAAGTAAGGAAACATCCTTGGTATAAAAACAATGAGTCAAAATTGCAAAGAATCAATTTCAAAGTATCTAATTGAAAAGTGCTGACATCAGGGATTATTCTCAGGGATTATTCTTCTCTATAAAAATGCTTGTTTCATGCTGTTAGAGAGAGGTAGAACAATTCTTAGTCTAAATGCCCTGCTACAGGGCCCCTGTTGATCAAGGTGTGCCATGCAGACACACAGGTTGGGTTCTTTGCCCATTTCCAGTAAAAAATCACTGGTTAAAAGAGCAAAAAGTTTACTGAATTAGAGGGTTTATTCTTCACCACTGGATGAGTCTGATCAGCATGAAAGGACCACAACACATTGAAAAGAAAAGGAGTTTCTTTCTGATATGCAGGATGACAGCTGCACTGTAATACCAAGACAGTTGCCAACTACACCAGGAGAATGCAAAGTGCTGCCACAGCAGAACTGGAATGACTGCTTCTTCTGTAATGTCTTGTTAGGCAAGAGACTTCCAGTGGGGTGGAACGACACGGTGAATCAGACCCTAACAGAACAAAAGGAATGCTTCAGGGCATAGGTGTGCCAGGATTTGTTAGCACCTCCCTGAAGCATGAGTCAGAAAGGTAAATGGTGGGTCAGGGTGCCAAATCCACTCTTGTTTTCATTTTCCCATAACGTCGCTTTAAGAGAGATAAGGCAAGCTGGAAGGTGGGGCGCAGGCTTTTTCCTTCTGAACCTTGTGACTCCTACAGCACGGAAGTTGAACTATTTGGACAGTCTTGACATACCTGGGATGATGTTTGTAGATTCTGAAGAAGTGCTGCTAGACAGGATGCTACAAAACTAGACGGATCCTACTCCAAAGTGAATTTTGGCAGAACTAAAAGGCTTTGGTAATTTCTTTTCCTTGTCTTGAGTGAAAAAAATATGTGCTATACGTACAAAGAATTAGGACTCAAACACAAATCTTCCCAGTTTTTCACCACACAATTCCCATGGCTAAGATCCAGCACAACCAGATGCAGCAATCCAAGTACAGCTAGGTAGTGGATTCCAGCAGGGGTATGCTGGAGACATGGCCCTGCAAGACCAGTGACACCTAGTCCTCGGTACACAGTCCAATGCCAGCCTCTCACACCTTTCAGCTTGTGCCACTGCACCTGGCACATCAGACCCAACCGACCAGCGAGTAAGTTAAGGTGTGGCAACTGTATGAACTGCGGTCACAAGTGTACTCCCAGCGCTCTCAGTGCCGCAGCTGCTTGCTGGCAGGCATATCTGACCCACCAAAAAACCCCCACAACGGAAAAAAGGCTCAGAGAACACTGGCAGATGTGATCTGCCCATCAAGTTAGGGACTAAGGAGACAGCAAGGTGGCCTTTTGTTAAGGTAAACATCAACTAACAGTTGAGTGGATCAACTGACAGTGTAAATGCTTCTCCTTGAGCTTGTTAAAGACTGTGAACGTCTTCTGAGTTAGCCAGACCAGCATAGAGGAGTGGAAACGAATACATGGTCAACATGAGGTATAAATGTCAGACAAGTACCAATGGGCTTGAGCTGGCCTTAACTCACACACTCATTCCCAGCTACTGGGGATGTGCAAGGTCATGAGGGTGAACATATTACAGAGCTTGATAATGGGATACACACTGGAATTATGCCTAAACTGTGTATTGCAATTGCTGTATTTTGTTAAGTAACTTGAATTTGCTTCTCTTGTGCTATGCAGTACATTTTGTATAACTCGGCTTGATTCGAAATCCTGTGCAGCATCTACTGTCTTCAGGTCAGTAAATCTGATATTAAATACTATAATGTCCATGTGTGAAATATCTAAAAGAACCTGGTCAGAGAGCATGAGACACTGACAGCATGCTGGAGAGCAACAAAATGCACAGGTCAGAAGCACAGAATGTAAGGATTGCAGGACATGGAAGGAGAAAGGCTGGGAGTGCAATGCAGGCCTATATAGTTTCATATATGTTTGAAAAAAGCAGGATGTGGGGCATACAAGAGGATGGACAGAAAAAGGTGACAGAATGTAGTTTTGGTTTCACGTAAAATTAATATTTTGGACTGTGGGATTGTGGTTAGCCTCCACAATTTCAGAACGAATGTCTGCTCAAATCTAAGGGCACAGGAGAAGTGTGAGATTGTCAGTGCATGCAGCCAAACGTATGGCACATCTTACCAAGGCATGATGGTGAAATGCTGTTCCAGCTTCCATTGTCTAGGCAGAGCATCCTGGAGTCACCTAACAAATAGTAGCCACTGTTACAGTGATAGGTAATAGTACTGCCAGCAAAAAAGTCCTCAGCTGAATAATATCCATTTTCTAAAGTTGGAGGCACTCCACAGCTGATTCCTGCAAGATGGGTGAAAAGAGGGCACAGGCATTAGCAGAGGAAACACAGATCATCTTCAGAATAATTCCACATGAGAGCCATTACTGCATGCTTTTCTCTGCAGCTGTACAATCCCATTAGCAAGAGAGCCCAGTCCTTTTCTGAAGTAGCTAATCAATTCCAGGTCTAGTGGAGGGTCTTGTTTTCTGGGCATTTTTCAATGAGAGTCTTAGCAGGACTTTCCAGCTCCTGCTAAGAAAATTTGGCTGTCTCTTGAGGAGACATCTGTGGCTGAGATCTGAGTAGATGCCCTTCAGTCACAGAACACTTCTGATAAGAAAGAATCCTTTTTCTTTCCTTATAAGGAAAAAAGAAAACTGAGTTTGCCTTGTTGTTGTTACTTCCCTTTGCTGAAAATCAAGCTCGGGATTGCTGTGTTTAAACACTGCAAAAGTAGCCAATAGAGACTGCTAAGAGTTACAGTCCTGGCCTGAGATGAGGGAGTGCATGAATGATGGAGAGACTGGAGCTGACTTCACATACAAACCTGGGCATCCCTTAGATTGACTATTGTAAATAATCCCATCTGATCCCAGTTGTGACAGCAGAAGTCATCCCTGTACCTGCCTACCAGAGGTTTTTATTTATTCTAGCAGAGTTGCTTCTGTACATCTTTAACTCAATCAAAAAGGCTTAAACTTATTCCAACAGCTACACAGCTCATCTTTGTAGATACATGGGTTACAGCAAGTCCTAGTCCCCTAGCTGTGTGCAAGGATCATGCAACAAGAATTTAAAGCCTATAGTTGTGGAAGCCAAGTACCTGCTGGGAAGGAATAGACCTGGAGAGTTTGTAACAAAGACAGGCTCTCAGGCACCTGTGGTTTTGGGGGTATTTAGCACCAAGAAGAGGAAAAGGATTCTGGTGGGTGAAGACAGTGATTACACTGAGCCTGATTCTGTCAGTACTTTTTCAGGCCTACACCATTAGTATAAACCTGTAGTTCATTATGCAGGAAATAAGTATCTTCAAGTAACTTTCATTCATCAGGTCCTTGTGGAACAGGTACCTTAAAGGCCAGTGTGCAAGTCTAGCCTTCATCTACTCAGCCTGTTTGTGGCAGGTCAGCCCTCTTCTGTCTCAGTTCTGTGATCAGCAGGTAAAACTGCTTGGCCCAATGCAGAGAAAAGAGAAACACTAACAGGATTCTGGTGGTTGTCACAGCTCACACACCAAGAAAAGTGCAAAGCTGTCTCTGCCAGTGAGCTTTCCCTCTGCCCAGCAGGATTTGCTTTTGGGTAAATCCTCATGGGCATGCTCTTGTTTACACAGAAGATGAGAATTTTGCTACAAATTACTGAATAAAGAGGAAGACATTAAAATATAGATCAAACTATTTTAAAGGCATTTTTAACAAATTTGATTATTTCCTCCAAACTACATATAAGTTCTAGGATTATGCAATATCTGCTTCTGGAGCTAATTTACTATTCTGTTGAAATGAAAAATGTAATCAGCTCCAACACAAGCAACTGCAGTCATATGTGCAGTCACAACAGGACCAAAGGAAAGGAGAAAGCAGGAGCAGGAATCATACAATCAAAAGAAACTTGGCAGCCTGAATGCATACAGCTCAGTTTCTTTGAAGAAATCTGGTAAATCTTGGAGCACTTCCAAGTCCTAACAGAAATATATGCTGCCTATAAAGAAATTAGGTCATAATTTACTCAAGTCAAGGCTTCTACTTCAAACCAGACATTCTCAGTGACATCTAAAAATCACAGAGATATTTTAGCATTTCCTGTGCATCTTCCACACTCCTAATGCCACTGGGGAGGAAAGTACCAGACTGCTGATCCAAATGGACTAATTTCTCTAACAGCAATGGATGTTAGAAACTGACTGAAAAACATGTAAGAACATGGTCATGATACAGTTTCTGCTCAGCAAAACATGAGTTTATTTTTAAGCATCCGTGTATACGCTGTAACATGAATGGATTGAAGAGCACGATAGCTGCAAAAAATCCCAGGCCATGGATAGTGATAGGATCCAAATAAACACCAGGGTTTCCTAATCCTGCCAGCTCACTGAGACAACTCACTTTCACATCGGGGAAAAGGCCGTGTCCACTGTCCCAGGTTAAGGCAGTGTTGAACAGAGTTTCCCACTATCTGGAATCCTGGGTCACAGGAAAGGCTCACTTTTGACCCTGGCTTTAGATCAGCAGAAGAGGCCCGCAGATGAGGTATGGATCCTTGCAAAGATGGACAATCTGTGAACAGAATATATGCATTCAGTAAGAGGTACAGCTACGTGCTGAAAGGAACAAGCTGGTTATGTGATTGTTTGATCCTGTATAAGTTTACCCAGGAAAAAGCTTTCAGAAATGTTATGCATGCTACATCCCATGGGCCCAAAGGGTTTTGAGAATCATCAACATATAAAATCAGAAAAGGAATCTACAGAAAAAGAAGCAAGGAGGCAGCAGGTATTTTAATACCATACAATAATTATTAGAATAAAAGGCAGGAGTTTTTTTTTTCTAATCCACTACCATCTTTACTCTTTTCCCATCTCAATTCAGGAAGCAATAAATTTTTGCCATAGATTTCAATGAACTTTTGTTACAAAACCCTGGAATTTGAAGAATGAAGTACTGCATATTCTAACTGTCAAATTATCAAAATAATTTATTCAAGGTTAGTAAAGCAAAGGCTGCAAATTTGCTAGTTGACCCCATAAAAGAGCCTTATAGCGTTGCTCAGAAAAAAATGGTTCTAGGAAGTAAAGTTCTAACCAGCACAAAATATACTCTTGTAATCTATCTTCACTCTTCCAACAACTCCTGGCAGGAAATCTGGCCAGGCTAGTACATTTCCTTTTTGAAGTTCTTCTGGACAGGATGTAGCCAGAGATTCTACCTATGGATTTAAAAAAGTTGGTTAGATGATGTTTAAGGACAGTGTAGGAAAAGAATATTTAAAAAAATATTCCCTTCATGTGTGTATGCAGCACTAGAACAGATCCTTGAGGGAGTAATGCTCATCTTTTCTAGCACAAGAGGTTCCTGGCTGAAGTACTTATTATTCTGTTCTTATAAGCCATCCAGATATGGACAGTTCGTGCTGAGTCACTACCTGAAGGACTACTTGACATACAAACAAGGTATTGAACACAGTTCTTGAGACACAATTATATTTGTTAGTGTAAAAGAAGAACACATCTACGTCACAGAAAAAGACAGTAATGAGGCTGCAACCTGAAGTGAACGCTTATCTATTTGCAGAAAATGTCAAATAGGAGCCAAAAGGAACTTAATGTCCAAGATCTGTATCCTGAAAACTGCTATCCCTGCACCATATATAAGGGACAGAAACACAAAAAGGAGAAGCTTAATAAGGCAATTAGCTGTTTCCAGAACAGCTAATTGTGAACTGAATGAACTAGACTCTGTAGAACACTGTAGGCAAGGCCCAACCAAAGTGGGACGGGGACATAAGTAATGGAGTATAGAAACAGGAACTATACAGGCCAGCTAAGTACAGGAGAAACAAAGGAACACACTATTAGACCAACAGCAGATTGGTATCTTGAATGAAGCTCTGGTCATATGTCTCTGATGGAAGAGTTTTCTCAGATGGGTGATTGCCTTCTGTCAAGTTTCCAGCAACCAAGAATAATATTCTACAATGTCTGTCCTTGTGAGACGGAAAGGTACATCATGAACTTTGGAGCGATTTGTTCTCATATTGTCCCTGCTCTGAACCCATTGAGGCAGACTGGACTTTTAGCAGTCAGTTAGACTTTTATACAGTCAATATAGCTGGAGAAGGAACCAACGTTCTCTGTTTATTCTGAGGCCATTTCAAAGTTATCATTTCAGCAATCGGTGCCAATGGAAACTGCATAGGCCAAAGGCTGCAAACAAATTGCAAGGAATCTGCATGAAAAAATTTCCAATGTAGGAAAAACAAGTTTGGGAATCAGCCCTTTCAAGCCATATGATGGAGAATGGAGGGCCAGAAAGGACCTCACAGCTCCCTATACACAACTCATATTTCTGTTGCTGTCTATTCAACAACCAGAGTGACAGTTTACCTATACAAAATTAATGTGCAAGTGAATAAGCAACTAAAGCATGTAAGTAAAATCTTAAAGACTAGATTCCACCATCCTTTATTCACTAAGCAACCTATTCCGTCACCCTGCTTTCCTTTATGGCTGAGAATAGAAAGTTAAGACATAATGAATAGTTCCAGCTGGCCAGAACAAACCTAATGATTACAGATTACAATAGCACTTTACTATTCCAAGCTCTGACATGAATGAAGTAAAAATTGTGTAGGAAGCTTGACTCAACATCCTGTCTGGTGTTACATCTGTCTTTTCAGATGAGCAATATGGATACTATAAATGAACAGCAGGATTTTCTTCCTTGTCCTAACTCTGTTGCATCTGAAGCAAGTGGGAATTCAATGAGACCTGTCATTAAACAGGGGCAACTACTGGGAAAGTTTCAGAAAGTTGCACTTAAAACTCTTTACCAGTGTGCCCTGTAAAATCACATGTATGCTTATCAGCTTCAAAACTGCTAGTGAATAAAAACTTGAAGATCTGATTGGCAATGCAACAGTTGGTGACCCTAAAAGTCAAGAACTGTAGCAGATAGTTGGGTAGTTTTAAACCTGTCAGAGAGGCAAAGTAGTAAAAAACCAGAGAAATAAACGGAGGAGACATACGGATGCTGGAAGCAAAGATCCTGCTTTACTTTTTTTCCTATTCATGTTATTATTTCTTATTTGGGTCAGGGATAACAAACAGCTACAAACCATCAATTAGTGATGCAAATTTAAGAAAAATCAGGAAAAGAGCAAAACTTTGTAATCCAAAGATTCTTCCTCAGAGAAATTTCTCTAACTTTAAACATTAGTCTTTGTTGTTCAAGTGTTATCAACAGTTTAGCACTTGTGACCTTCAGGATTGAAATCGTAATCGTAATGAGCAGGAAGCAGTGATGGAGCACTGTCCTCAGGTTTGCAGATAATATCAGGCTGGTGATAATATCACCAGTCAGTGTGCTCAAGGACAGAGTTGCATGCATAGGCACTTTGACAGGCTGGAGTAAAGACAGACTTCAAAAATTCAACAAGGAAAAATGGGAAGGAAAAAAATTTGGAACAATATAGGTGAGGAAAGCCAAGACCAGGAAAAGAACTCTGTGGAAAAGAACTGAGGGGCTCTGGTAGGCAGTGAGCTGAGTACTGGCCAGCTGTGCACTGTGCAAATATTGAGGACCAACAGCATCCTTGGCTGTGTGAATAGGGTTACCATCAGAAAACCAAGGAAGTGATGATTCTTTCTCAGTGCTTATTAGATCACATCTGAAGTACTGCATTCCATTTTGGGTTATTCACAGCAAGAAAGACACTGACGAGCTGAAGCAAGCTCGGAGATGGGATAGAACATTTGCCCTGGGAGAAGAGCTTTGTTCCGCCTAGAGCAGAAGCAGCTATGGGGACACCTCTCAGCAGCCCCGTGTGTATGGGGAGATGATCAGGTACAGACAGGCTTGTACAGCAGCACATGGTGGAAGACACAAGCAGTAGTCATAAATGGAAGTGAGAGGTCCCAACTAGGCATAGAGAAACAAATTACACTTGAGGATAACTGAGCACTGAAGCTTAGCTCCCAGAAAAGTTGAGGGATTACTGTCCTTGCAGACATCTTTCAGTCTTTATTAATTTTTAACTCAGTGGAAATTTGGTGCTGCCAAGCTTTTATTTTAGGTACCTGATTAGGTGTAATTCCATTTTAAGTTATCTTGCCCTTTCAGACTTTTTCTGGATCTATAAAGCTCAGATTTTTCAGTGTCTAATGCATTGACTGAAATTGTAATGTCTCCCCTCTGAAGTTTTAACAGCAGAATGAGGAAACTGTACATAGTCTGTAAAACAAGCACTTTACTTATTTCACTGGATTTCTGTTTTGGAGCCACATAATACAGAAAGACTCAATCAAGATAGAAGGTGACTCAGTGTTGATTTTACCAGGCTTAGTTCTGCTTAAAGCTACTTTACTAACCACACTAAGCTTATTACCCTAAGCCAGAACTCCATCTGGTCCCACTGACTTCTGTGGGAGTAGGAGTCTCTCCAGTATGCTGACTGGATGAATGTTCATCCTATGTTCAGAGCCCTCTGCTCAAACATTGCACTCAGGACTTACCTGCTGTGGAGAAAGCACATAGTCCCAAATGTTGAGCTGGCTGATGGAGCCCACAAAAGATTCAGCTGGGTTGAATCCTTCTCCTTTTTGATCTTGCTCTTGACCCAGCACAAGTGCACCGCCACCTAAACCCAGAATTTGAAAAGGGGTAGGAAACAAAGCCTTACAGCAGGGATCCCATAAGAAGATTAAAAACTAAACAAAACAAAAAATTTTGCTGCCCTATGTTACTTGGATTTTGCAGTGAAGACCAGCCACCTTCAAACTCTCCCAGCAAAACCTCTTGGAAGACTTATGTTAGACTGAGATAGGTCAACACAGGAATTTGGAAGCGACTGTCAAACTCATATGGGAGCAGAAATCACCTATGGCTGCTTCAGGAATGATATTGGCTCAATGAGATCACTTGTAGGTCAGTATTTGAAGCATAACACACAGCAACATAAAATACAGTTTTGAGCAGGTGGGGCTCATTTTACAATATCAACTTACAGTTCCTGCTTCAAACAAAAGCTTACAAACTCATAAAGGTTAAACATGATTCCATACCCCCCTTGTGTGCCATGTCTCAGAGCATTAACTACCCTCAGTGTGGGAGTATGGAATCATACTCCCACACTGAGGGTAGTTAATGCTCTGAGACATGGCACACAAGTTAAATTTATTCACCTTGTCCATTAACATGTGAACATGCATCTTCTACATCATAGGGTATGTGGACAAGGTCAAAAAGTAATGGAGACAGCACACTTCCTTAGGTCTTATCTCTGGAGAAAACTACAATTTAAGTGGGAAAGACAGGGGCAAATGTAAGGGTCATGGACTAAAAGTCTTTAATACTCTATTTTTTATTTTAATAAAATAGTATTTTGAAATTCTATGTAAATTTGGATGGTGGCAGTATGCAAACAGTACCAAAACAAAACCTCCTTGCAGCCAAACGATACCAAGATTTTCATAGCTCTTTAATGCTGAAGATACTCCTTTTATGCCCTCTGATATTATGCTATAGATAACTGATCACAGGAAACAATGAAATAGCAAACCTCAACTTGTTAGAAAAAAATACAAACATAACTTCAAATATATGCCTGAAAAGAACGGGAAAAGGCTAAGTCAATAAACCCTGAACACACATATGTAAGGGAAATGCCAGATAAACTTTATTTTGTTGAGTGAGACACTCTCACAAAGCCATTCCAGAACCAGCCCTGCACAGGTTCCTTTGTGGACTAAACTGTGATGTCCATAAAATAAGCTACCTACCAATACACCTCAGAAATGTGCATTTTGTCTTCAGTGATGCTGAGTGGGGGGAACAGTCCTCACAAAATAAGAACAGCAAACATGAGTTTTTCAGAAATGCTGAACATGTGAATAGATCCTAAAAACACCGAAACATTTTCTTGCATATTCTGCAATAAAAACAGAATGAAGGCAACCAAATGTGGTATAATATAAATAAAGCATACCAGGGATTTTTGATCCGACAGAGAGCCCGCTGCCTCCATCAGACAGTTTTCCATCGATGTACACCTTCCACGCCCCGTCCCTGCACGTCCACGTCACTGCAATGTGGTGCCAGTTACCATCGTTCACTGAAGGACAGTCTGTTATCTTCTCTTTCCCATTCACATAAAGAACCCAGCTGCAGGGAAGGAAGACACAGGCAAACTCAGCTGATGCAGCTACCTTAAAAGCACGGTCTGTGCCCCATGACTCAAAGAAATGTTATTTGACTAACAAGATAACAGGCATGTAATAACTATCATGTGAGAAATCTCTCTTGAAAGATCATCACGGAGGACTTGGAAGTTGGCTATCATATACATAGTGAAATGAGTGACATGCTTTTGTAACAAACTATGAAGGCTCAAGTCATGGCTGCATAGTGGATTCTTAAATTTTTCTGTTGAGCCACACTAGAATTCACACTACAAGTCAAACTGCTTTTGCAAAAGTGCAAGTCATACTCTGTGTTTAGAATCATGCCAGAAGTACTTTGACTGCTGAGCTCCACTTGTTCCACTAATTGTCTAAATCAGCCATTAAGAAAAGATGTGAATATAGTACAGAAAAAAAAATCATGTTGTCTAAATTCACAGCTCTCTTGCCATTACTCTTCTATAGAGCAAAAAGTGATGGAAACAAAGCAAGAAGAAAAACACAACAAAGAGACAACTCTGTCAAGGGAGTTTGGATGCAGATTTTTCTACCCCAAAGTAGGCAAACCTTACATTCAAACTGCTGTTCTACTCCCTTTATCAATCCAAGACATCTGTAAGCTATAGAAAAGCAAAACTGTGACTTACCCATTGTAATCAGTCAGAAGAAATGCATTATCACTTCCATTTTCTACTGCATAAGAAATGGGAGTCCCATAGTTTGTGGTGTCCGTGGATTTCATCCAGAATGTACAGGTGATGTCACCAAGAGATGGTAAAATACCATCAAGCATGACATATCCATAGATACCAGAGACTTCAAAATCAAGATTGAAACCAGAGGACTGTTCTGCAACGAAGACAAAGAGTATTAAGAACAATAGTCACACAAACATGGAAAGAGAATCCAATGAAATCTAAGCAAATACAATAAAGTTGATTGCAGTCCTGCACAAAAAATTATTCACTAACTTGAATAGAGACAGAAAGAACTTTTGGTAGTCTAACATCAGCCAGCATACAGAGCTTTGCAAAGCTAAAATACAGTGCTTGAAGATGAATATCCAAGAGACACTGATTATCTAGCAATAACACGAACTGAATCACTGAAATGACATATCCATCTACCATCTACCATCCAACAACATAAAGAGGTATAATCACCTGGTTCCATTTAATCGAGCTTTGAAGAAAAAACCCCAAACAACTCAAGATTTTTCCTTTTCTGGACTTAGTGAAATACACCGCCTGGTATGGGACAGCACTTCTGTGCTACTGCTCAATGCACAGGGACATGCTTTACAAGGATGCTACATGTAATGTAATATAGTGGAGCTCTCTTGAAAGGTGGGCGTTAAACTCTGTCATAGGATGGCAGGTGTAAATGTCTTCTACTGTCCTTGGTAAATCAACTTGGCTTCTGTTTAAAGATTCACTGGCTACTTTATAATTTTCAGGGAGAGGGATTTGAGCCTTATGTTCTCCAGTATATCCCCCAGGAAGTTGTGCTATGGGTGTGACCCATGCCACCGGTCCACAGCAAACTTGATACTCTTTTGCCTGTAGGGAACTTGATGCCTTCAGGACTTCTGAAGCTAAGACTACCCCTTACTAATCTCCAGCCCTGTGATACAAAGCCCTACACAAAATACAAGAAACAGAAAGATCTACTTAACCCAGATACACAGAGCAACTACAAATTAAATTCAATAGACCTATGGAGTATTAAAAAGCTAGAACCATGCCTTAAAAAAGAGAAATGACTCAGACACATGCTGTTACTTGTCTGCAATTACACTTATTAATGCTGCAGTCACACACTCATCCTCTCACAGTCCCCCCACCCTAGCTACTTTCTGGCGAAGCTGTATGAAATCAGCCCAGCCAGTGAAAATCTTGCACAGAGACTTAGTCAAGCCACCTTTTTCTGAGACTTAGTCCTGTGTACCTGTTTCACACCTGCTGCCTGTAAAGCCAGGGGGACATTTACAAACGTACGAGTTCAAGGCATCCACACAGGTGGCTTGGTTTAAGCAGGGACTGGAGGCACAGTCATTGATGTTCACTTCACAGTTCTGTCCTGTGTATCCTGTCACACACAGACACCTATGGAGGAAGATAAGCACACTTCAAGAGTGACAGCCATCACAACAAAGAGTTCTGGCTATGAGGCCAGATCTACCAATGGGAACAGTATATAGCAATACTAAAAAAAAAAAATCAACAGATTATATACTACAGAATTAATGGAATTTTATTTTGGTCATTCCTCTTAAGCATGCACTCTATTAGCTGCATAATAACACGTCTAGACAGGGACAATACAATATTTAAAGAGCCTGCATTTTTTATATGAAATTGTGAGACATAGCCATTACACTTCCATGAGTAAAACATACCTCTTACATACACAGAATTAATGACGAGAGGTATTCAACTTTTCAGATAGTCACCTTTATATATAGGGAAAACCAAGCCAGTATAAAGACACCAAAACTGATACTTGGAAAACCAAGGTGTTTGAAAGGCACTAAAACTTCTGGGGCTTTTGGGAGGGAAAAGACTAAACCAAACACAGATGTTAACAGCTGGCCCATCTACCTATACAGTAATCTAGGATATGACACTTCTGATGGCATTTGTAGCTTCTGATCTGAGTTCAGATAGCCTAAATCATAAAATTAAATATCTGGAAGTTTCCACTGGGGTTTGTATTTTAACCTCTCTAGGCTCAGTATGTACAGTTATCCCTGTCTTTCCAAGCCATAGAAATGTAGTATTACCAGCTACATAATTGGCCATCATGTATTATTCCAATGGAAAGGAAAATAAGCCCCTGAAGTTTGGAAAAATGGACATCTTTTGGAAGATCGGTATTAAAACCATGCAGTCCTACCATGCTTACATTTCAAACTCTGCATATTTTCTTTGCTGTTTTCCTTGGAATTTTTAAGAGTCAAGACACTAGGATATATTTTCTTGTCTTTTAAGATCTCCTTCTTCATAAAGGGACCACTTATTTTGGATCAGGCTGCCAAAATATGATTGCTGAAATCTGAGAAGGCTGAGGCACCTCAACATGTCTGACTTTCCACATTATATTACATCAATCATCTGTTTTTCACCTGAAGCTGTTGATACCATCTCTGCATGTAGCTCCATTCCTACAGGGTCTGCTGAGACACTCATCAATGTTTCTTTCACACAAGACACCAGTAAAACCTGGGAGACATTTGCAGGAGAAACTTCCAACTCGATCTTCACAAACAGCCCTATTAAGGCATGGGTTGGAAAGGCATTCGTTCATCTCCCTTTCACAGTGAACACCTGAGGGGGAAAAGAAACCAACAAAGTAACAGCTCTGGATTAAATTAACCTAAGAAAAAGATTATTAACCCATCTCCTTTTTTTAAAGTATGTAGCTGATCTTCTGAGAAAAAGCAAACATCAGAGTAACCATGCAGGTTTGGAATTTACTCCATTAACAGAGGTTAAGTAAACACAGAAGAATTATGGGAACCATCTTAACAGTTACAGAAATAACATGTAGCAAGCTGTCAAATTTAAACGTGACTAATTTCGGGTGAACCAGGAAATCACCTGAGAAACTATTCTGAGTAACTAATGAAAACCTACTATAAAAGACATTTGGCTGAAACCCTAACTCTAAGGAGAGATGTGAAAGCCAGAAACATGTGACTCTGTGATTAATGATGTGAAAGAGGCCCTATGTCACAAGCGCTGAAACTGCATGTGATTTTATAGTGGAGCTATTGGGCAACATGATAATCAACAGATATGTGTATTTGTTATAGAAATCTGTAAAAGTAGACTATGGGATTGGGGAGTAGTTTTAATATAGACCATTTTATCTGCTGTTAAAATATTTTTATTTTTAAATAAAATTAAAAACAACAATTTGAACCCACTAAAATGCTGTTATTAGTTCCTTAACATCACACAGCAAGTTCATGGCAAAATTAGTAATCAAAGATCTAGCACTTAGATCTAGCACTTCCTTCTGAAGTCACATTTACACTACGGAGAGTCTGAGAGATTAGATGGACCTAAGGAACATCCATAACTTACATTCATATCAACATGTAATATATATATTGCTATAAAGCAGTGAGATGGAAATACTTTGGGTAAGGAAGGAAGACACATTTTTTGGTCAGAAAGAGTAAAAGCTGACTCAAAGAGAACAACGTGTACCTGTGAACCCTTCTGCACATGAGCAGCGGTAGCCATTCTTGCCATCAACACAGTGGGCTCCATTCAAACATGGACTGGAGCTACATTCATTTATGTCTTCCTCGCACAAGAGACCTTTGAACACGCAGGATTACAAGGCATGATCAAGACACAGTCACAGACTGTATGCTGCAGTGACTGGATGTGGACAACAGAACAAAACCGCACCACGAGCATGACAAAGGTTACCGGGAGCGGGTGACAAAATTACATGATTGACTGCACTACTGAAACACTCCAAAGATAATCTGTGTTATTTAGATGCTGGGATCAATATGCAAAGTCCACTGTGTATCTTCATAATGTTTAAAAACCCATACAGCTACTGCTGATGTTGACAAATGTATAGTCATAAATATGAACAGTGGGGGAGACCACTTCTAATGGAAAGCACAGCACCTTGTTTTTGATCACACAAAATCAACCCCTCAGTAGTTTATTTCCATATTTAGAAAACAGGTGCTGTTTTGGCCGGCTATTAGAGCGTGTTAGTTTCCCTGCAAATTTCAATACCTTCAATGCGCAGGAGAAAAAATATAATCAAAAGTCCACTCACTTATTCCTAAGGCTGCAGTAAAGCAACTGCATAAATGCTGTGTCTAGTCTCACAAGCACCTCCCCTGTTAGTATTTACTAATTCCCTAACCGTTATTCCTCTTCAGACCAGAAATGTCACAAAGGAGAAGGGTACATGCACACACACAGACACACACACTCCCACACCCTATCCTTGGATGCTCGCCCTTTTAGTTCAAAACCTATTCACATATAGTAGAAGTTTACTCTAAGCTGTAGATCATATTGTTTTCCTGTTATAATTGGATGTGGAATGACACAGTGTTTGTGCTTTGTCTTACTTAGTTGGCACAGAAACCAAGCCTGTCTGAATAAAAAGCTATGAAGTGAAACAAATTACCTGAATAGCCTGGTTGACAGTGGCAAACAAAGGTCCCAATGCCATCTTTGCATATTCCATTGTTTTGACAAGGAGATGATTTACACTCATCAACTTGTGTTTCACATTTCAAGCCTAGAAAACAAAATAAAGGACTTAGAATTGGAAGCCAAAATTTAAAATTCTTCAGAAAAATGGATGCCATGACTATCTAATATAGGAAAACATAATTAATTGCCTACATTAGCAGACATTCAGGTTTATCATATTTTCATTAGGTTGTGCTTTAACACAGACCTAAGACAAATGTTGTTAGAAAGGTGTGATGCACATTGGGCAACAGACTTCAGCTTCAGAGAGGGGCAATCAAAAGTAACTTCTTGATAACAGCTGGATTATAAGACATCTCTTTGATTTGAAGCAACTGGGCAGCTAACACTGAAGACAAGTACAGGCTCTGTACAGGTGGAACTAGCTGTCAAGACTGCAAATTTCTAGCTTTTGTTAATCATAAATATTGCCAAGTGGTAGGATTTTCACATCCACCAATTCCATTAAAAGAAATCCCATTCAAAACCTTTTCTGCAAAACACAACA
Source organism: Camarhynchus parvulus (assembly GCF_901933205.1). NCBI lineage: Eukaryota > Metazoa > Chordata > Aves > Passeriformes > Thraupidae > Camarhynchus > Camarhynchus parvulus. The sequence goes on along the minus strand of NC_044601.1, from coordinate 16,061,876 downwards.
TAATTCATCAAGGACATGAAGAATATCTATTTTTTATATATTCTAAATATGTGATGCATATTCCAATTAGTTAGGCTTATACTGAAATGCTTTACTCCTTAAAACATCCTCATTTTAAAGGCATCATGAAGTAGTAGCTACTTCACCTGCTTCCCAGTTTTTTTACCTGTATATCCAAGTGGGCATATGCAAATATATCCACTTCCTAATTGCTTGCATGTCCCATTATTGTGGCACGGTTCCAGGAAACACTCATGAAAGACCTGCCAAAGGCACAAATGATACAGCAAAGCTGGCACACAATACTCTAGTTTTAAACCATATACCCCACTAGTCACTCTGGAAAGCTGGGATAAAAAAGTCACCAGCTTTAGCTTCTAGCTCCTCCTCTGTATTCTCAGCATGCTAACCATTTGTGGGTTTTTTCCTACTGAAAAATACAGCAAATTTGAATATTATTTTAAAATTACATTTTACTTAACAAAATCTCCTCAAAACTGTCTGAGCTATGATTCACAGTCTATATTAAACTACATTTATATGCACGTTCTCCACTTTGCATTCCTCTACATCAGCTATCGCTTCCTGCTACTGGCCATTAGGTGGCCTGGCAGGGAATTTCACCATGTGGCATTATTTCTCCTGTTGTTGCAAACCCTAATTCATCAAAGCCCTTAAGTTAATGGTAAACTAAAACCGCAGGAGATTAATTTGTCTCCTGTCCCTGTATTATATAATGGTTCAGGCCAAATTTGTCACGAGTCAACTTCGCTCCTTTTTACACAATTCCAAATCCCAATTCAATCAAAGCAGTCTTGTCAAGAGTTACAGACTAGACGTGAGCGGCTGGGGCAAGGAGGCATCTCCAGCAAGCATTGTCGCTAGACTAGTTTCACTCATATTTCAGAGAGGGTACTCAAAACAGAGGGAGCTCTCCTTGCCTCCTCTCCAGTGTATCTGTGTTACAACATTCAAACTCAAGATTTTACGTCTGAGGCTTAGATGTCTGGTAGAATTTTCTGGAATGCAGCATATGGAAGTCCTCAGATGACTGAACACGGTCAATATACTTTTTCTAGATTGTCTGAACCTCTTCCATGTAGTTTACTTTTCTTTCACAAATGCAATAGGTATTTAATACATCAGGTGAAGGCTGTCAACAGCTGATGCCACATCCTCTGTTCAATGAAACTGCTTCTATGATTACAAAGAGAGTGTGAGTGTTCCCCTCTTAACCATTGCTTTCATCTCTTCAGGAAGTAAAGTCAGCAAAAGAATTACAGTTAAAAAGGTCTTACTTGTTTACTGCTGCACGAAGTGCTTTTTCTTTCATTTGAGATAGCACTGGAAAATAACACTTTAAAATAACACAGTCCCTACCTGACTGCTGGCTTTATACTGCTTGCTGATATTTTCTGGGAAGGCTGGTACCATCATTATACTTTCCTCAGCTGCTGAAAAAGTAGAGCCAAAACCTAAAGAGTAAAAATATGAAAGCACTGTTAATAACACTGTGTAACAAGGTCCCTATTCCATGGGGGCATTATAACTGCATATTATAATGTGCCTAAAGAAATGCTGAAAAAAGGGAATTTGATAAAAAGAAACTTTACAGTACCCATTACAAAAATATGTAAGGACAAACATTTCTAAAACACATACATGTATGTATGCATAAAAATATTTTGTGTCTTTTTATATACAGTTACAGGCATGCATATACATATTACTGTTTATTTATATATATATTTCTCTCCATAGCATATTTGTATAGTACACATAGGAAATATACACACACAGTGCATATGTATAGTCTGTTTATTGAGCCTTGGCATGCATCAGAGTGAGTCTTAAAGCCAGAAGCAACACCAGTAGGCAGAACCAGCTGAGAATTTCACAGCTTGAAATCAAAGAGTCCAGAGAGTAAGCGGGATGTTTTCTGTTAGGACTACTTCTGGCTATATGTTTTAGATGTTCCCCTTATTCACTTTATGCAGAGATTATTTGGCTTACTTGAACAGTCGGTGATGGATTTGGCACCAATAATGGTTGTTGTTCCATAAAAGGGACAGGACAAGCAGTAGGACTTCCCCGGATCTGGTTGGTAGTAGTCTCTGGGACAAGGGTAGCAAGGTGTCAAACCTGTACGAGAGAACTCGCCTGCAAGACATGGTACTGGAAGAGGAAGGAAACCTTTTTGAGTGACCTGATCTCTTGCACAAGCACCTTACTCCCCTCCACCTCTTTATTAGCACTTTCTCTTCTCCTGTCATAGTGTCTTAGACTTAAAAGGAACAAGATGAAATCTGCCAGGAATTCACAACTCTGGGAAATGTTAATTTAAAATCTTCTGTGAGACGCCATCTTGTTCTCAAAGGATTATGGCAATATCTGGGAAGTATTTAATTCTACTACTTTTGCTGCTCTGGAGGCAGCTTTTAAATGGAACTTTCCTTTTGTCTTTCACACCTGTTTTTTGGTTACTGTTTGGTTGGGGTTATTTGTTTGTTTGTTTGTTTTAGTTGTTGGTTTTTTTCCCTTCAAGAAGAAGCAAGGACCAAGACAAGACTTTTTTGCACCTTGAATCCTTAGAGACTATTTCCCTGGGAATTCTTCTGGCAAAGCTTGCCAAACACAATTGAGGAGAACTTCTTTGAAAAAATTACTGAGCAAACTGTGTTAAAATTCAGAATTTTTGTATAGAAAACAAAGGAGAAATAATAGTGACAATTTTCTTTCTCTTCTGTAAGGAAAAATTTTCATTTATGTACCCATCACATATCTCATTTTATTCCTCATTATATAAGAATCAGAAGGAGGGGAATTGGTAACAGGAAATGACCTATCATTTTGATGGAAATATTCATTGGTCTACACTTAACTAGAATAGGAATTCAGTCTCAGGCAGATGAATTGGATAACATTAGCTGATATTTAAACAACAATTTACACATTTTTAATATTTAGTCTAAAAAAAATTAATTACCCTTTTTGTTACAAACCTCCACAAGCTGAGACATCCACTGCACCTCTTTTTACTGTTGATGTATTTTCTGGACAAGAGATGCAATTCCTGGATCCAAATGATGGCTGATATGTTCCAAGTGGACATGTTTCACACGTCTCAAGGCCATTAGGTGAGTAAGTTCCCTGCTTGCACTGAGCTGTAAGGCAAAAGAGTTCAGAAAATTTAAGCAATGTCCAACAGGAAACATGGCTCTGAAAATAATGTTGAAATCACAATACATATCACAAGGAATTTTATTTCTGGAGCACACTCTACTCTGAAGGACTTAATGGGTACAAAGAGCAAAAAAAAAAGACTGTTGTGGTAGGGTACTGATAGAGCAATTATAAATTATTAACAAGTGAATTCTCTGCAATCAGCCTCACAGATGACTTACTGCAACTCTGTTACTCATTTTAATCAACAAAACTAATGGCAATAAAGACAATAAAAATTAAATCAAACTAGCTACTTCCTTTTCAGAAGAAGTCATGAACACATAGAGGTTCTGTGCTGTTCAATGCCTCAGCACTGTAGGGTAGGATGGAAAGTGGCTAGCAAGGATGACAACGGAATTATTTAAAGTGTATTAGTGTCTGAAAAACGCAATCATAGAAATGAAATACAGAAATGAAAGACAGAAATTAAACAAAGCATCAAAGGCCAACTCTTCTCAGAACCTCTGCCTGGGCATCCTCCATGGTAGTGCAGTGATGAAAATGTAGATATTTCCATATGCATTAAGGTGCAATTAGGACTGCTCCTCGTTTCACATGCTAGCTTCATTCCAGTACTTCCACCGTGGGTCCAAAAGGATGTCACCAAGAATTCACAAGTGGCTGTTTGAATAAGACAGAAGTCCCTACCTTTGCACTCGGAGATGCTTCTAGATTGTAGATACTCAGTATAGCTACCAGACGGACAACTTTTGCATTCCAGCTGCCCTTCCTCATCTTGATAGGATCCAGTCCAGCAGCTTTCACAGGTAAGATGTTCCAGGGAGTAATAGGTACCCAAAGGGCAATTGACTGAAATGTAATGTTGGAAACCTAAGTTTCCCTCAGAGTGAAAAATCATACATACCTCTCCTGCCCCTGGAGTTTCCATTTAGTCAAACAAAGTTTTTATGAAATGTGGCTCTGTTCCCCAGCAGGTAGGGAGATATCTCTCTGAAACACTGCAAAGATTTAATTGTGCACAAGAAATGGAATCCAATATCCACCTTAGCTACACATCACTCACAGGACTAACAGGGTTAAAAGACTGCATACCAAGCACTGTTTTCTCTGTATGGCCAAGCAAGGATATGCCTGATTTCCCCCTGGGAGTAGAATCCTGGGTACAAAGCATCCCTTTTCCACAGGCCTTGGTTAGGAACATAAACATCCTTTGGAAGCCAAACTGTGCAAAGCATTTTTGCAGTTTATTGTTATGGGAGACCACAAACACTGGACTGTGTCAAATCATAACCCTCTGCAAACATCCTCTAAAAGCTTGTTTTGCAAAAGGATTTTAAATACACATAAGAAACAAGTTATCTGGCTTACCACACATTCTCCCTCTCAGCACAGAACCAGGCCTGCAGAAAAGAAAGGCTTTTTCGGTCTCCAGTGAGTTGGTGTCAGCTACAATGAGTTCAGATGCAAACTGAAAAGAATACATAGGTTCCTTATTGAGGGTTCTATTCAGCCTGTTTGTGATCATTTCCAGAGTTTTAAGGAGCCGTTTCTGGTTTTCCAGTTCCACTGTATCATTCCTTTCATCAGGCAGTGGCACGCTAGCTGGAATATAAACAGCAAACACAAAAAACACATAAATTTTGCAGTCAGCACTTCCGGTGTACTCTGGAACTTATCAAGAGTGCAGCACTAAAGCTTGTCAGTGGAAAGTGAAAAGGAGGCCATGTGCAAAAAGCTCTCCATGACAATGAGGCTGTGATCTTTCCCTCAAGAAGAAAGTCTGTGATGAAATGGGGCTATCAAATGTGTCCAGAGAACTGCCATCTGCATCTTCACCAGGCTTCTGTGAGCTAAATAAGGTTTATTGAATCTCTTAGAGACACAATTTTTAAAAAGAAGGAAGCAGAGAAGTTCGGTGTTTTGACTTGTCTCACCTGTGATGTTAAATATTAACTTGATTTTTTGGTCAGTCATTGGAACATTCAGCTTATGCCTTTTGACCCGAGCAGGTGCTGCTTTTATAGAGGCAGAGAGACGCTTGGATAAATCTTCTCCTTGTACTGCATCAACAAAATCACCATAGGAATAATCCAGGTGGTTTGCTGTTCCCCAACCAGCAGGTCCTATGAGACATTAAGAAAAAAACAAAAAGAAAACATCATCATGTGGAAAATAAGTACCCTCACTTATTTCTAAAATACAACTCCAATATAATCTGTCTGAAGCTCTGGATGACGTGTTGGCTTTGAATCTGTACAAGTGGCCACTGTACCTGAGTTTTTACTAATGAAAAATCTTACTCCTGACTGATACCTTAGAGGTCCTGAGTCTGCTGAAATTAGTCAAAGCTTTAAAGAACTAGTTATAATAGTCACATGTTGCAATTCTTCCTCTTCATGCCTTGCATGAACCCTCACCTACACCCTCATCTGCCAGCAACTTCTTCAACAATTCCATATTGCCTTTGATTCCACCTCTTGCCAACTTACAGACAGCATAGCCTATGCCATGTCTCCATTGCATCTTCTTCTAACAACTCTTGAACAGTTCTAACATTGTCTGGCCTCTCAGAAAAGACATCACCCTGTCTGTGTATTACCCCCAGACAGGCATTTCTTGTTACACACAGTGAGTCAAATTCACCTTTCTCTAATGTCCTTTATCACTCTAACATGATTTCAATCAAAATATTTTGTGTACGTAATCTACTTTTTCATGATTACTAAATCTAGAGGGATGTGCTCTATTTAATTGATCTAGATTATTTTTTAAAAGACATGAAGACAGAAAATAAAATCTGCTGATTATCTGTTAGCATCACAAATATTATGTTTTGTTTACAGTGGTAACTAGGACAAGTTAACTCCACAGTTTAATATTGTGTGTTTCACAACTAATTTTCTACACTGCTGTGTCTTATGCCTTGAAGAGAGTTCTCTCCTGCTTCCACAGTGTAAAATTATGAGAAACTCCTGGCAAAACAGCAACAAGGTTATTTTGGTAAGAGGTTGACATGAACCAGAAGAGAATAGGACGCTAAATTCCATGTCTGTAAGTGTTTTTTCCACATGCCTTTACAGATTAGTTCCAGCTGTCATCAGCATTCATTCTTACTCTGATGACAACTGCAGACTGAATGTCCAGACCTGCCCCATGTCTGAGCACAAGCAAATGCTCTCAGAGTGAAGCATTATAAAAGGTGAGCATAAGCAGGAAGTTCTACCAAGTAACTCCACTATACACCTGTGGAAGAGACACAGTCCTATGACAGATTCTGATGCGGATCTGCCAAAATGCCTCCTGCTAAGATAGGTAATGTAAGTTCTCCACTTTCAGCTTTTCTGCTCCCAGCACTCCTATGGGACTCAGAAAGGCCAAGAATAACAGCAGTACAACACGGTCACTAAGCCATTCAAAAATGGACTGAAAATGACAACATACTTACTTTGGCATGAACCAAAGCGGGAACAACCACTAGGATGGTTATGGCCTTCACTCTGATATTGCCACAGTCAGGGTGCAAAATCTGCCTGTGCATGCAGGAAGTATTTTCACAGCAAATGAGCCAACTTAAGTGCATACAGCTTTACACAGTGTGGATTCTGTGGAGATCTGAACTGGCATCACAGATGGTCCTCATTTTCTTAACAACCTCCAAATCTATTTATTGTAGCTTTTCAGTATTTTGGTTTTAAACTATGTTTTTAAGAAGTTCCTTTTTCTAGGCTTACCAAGAAGGTTTCTAGGACTCTGTGTGTGTGTGCTTTTTTTCCCTCCCCACCACAAGGCATCCCAGGAAATTCTATTTCACATTATATAGGAAGCAGCATTGATACAAGACATCAAAAAGTTCCACAATATTTTTATAAAACCTTTTATGCAATTGCTTATTATCTTATGAGTACCAGAGTTACTTAAAAAAAAAATCTCACTAAAGACATTGTGGCAAGAATCATGCTGCTTTAAACCTGGATGGCTAAGAACCTATAGAATCAATAATTACCAATGGCAAATCCATTTTCGTAATCATAATTATATTCCAAGCAGTGTTTCTGTGTCTGATCTTCCAATCTGCAGTCAATATCATCAACATCATTACAGAACGATGGGACCTTTCAACATAAAGAAGAATAACTTTAAGAACATAAAACCACATAGCCCTCTCCCCTGACTTACAAAAACTTCTAATTACAATGCAAAGTACTGGTTCTGTCAGTGACACTAGATTTCCCCCTTCATGTCTCTTATAACCCCGGCGTGGTCTGCTGGAAGACCATGTTTAATTGATACAGCTTGGAAATAAGAAAGCAATTTACATGAGTACAATCTCTTCATTATAGTTTTTTTTTTTAAGATAAGATGTTGATTCATTACTCTTACAATTAATCACTCTTGTATGCCAAATCTAAGAATACAGAAATGAATTCAGGCATTTTTCTCCCTGCCAAAGAGGACTGGAGAACTCATATTTATAAAGCACCTGTGTTTTCTCCAGCTATGTTACTTGTAATTCTGTCAGGTTTAAAACAATGCTGTCACCTTTTTCTAGCTTTCAAACCTTACTTCTTCAAATTCTTGGAAATAGTAATAAGCATATTCAAAACAGCCTTTCTAAATGTTTTTCAAAACTGTTGCATTTAGATGTAAATGCTTGGATAGGTCACTACCCACTTTTTTCTTATCTTTTACTTGCCAATAGGAATGGTCCAAGCACTGGAACCTGGTGGCACCAGGGAAAGAAACAGAAATAAAACTAATCAAGATTTCTCTACTGGAAAGAACAAACGCGAATCAGGGCAAGAGAGTAACAGCCATTTATGTCCAAGTGTTAGACATTGCCTGACACGTCACCTAACTTTTCAGCCACTTGACAAGTCTAACTGACATATGTTCCAAAGCTGCAGGAGTTTGCCCATTATCTGTATGTGCTAACAATGTTTGTTTTGGTTAGTAGACAACCTTTTATTAGAATATGGGCTGTGTTCTGCAAAAACACCTGTAGATGCCCAGTTTTCTCTACTGGAAAAATGATGTCGCACTAGGCCTGGACATCCACTCCTGGGATCAGAACTCAACATTCTGCTGGTTCTGCTTCTCAGATGAGGAGAGATTTGTGGATTAACAGAGGAGATTGTGATATTGAAGTGGAGAGCAAGAGTCATGGCAGAGAAGAAAGACAGGGCCTCTTCAAATTCAGTATCATGCAGTTCTTAATGATAAGAGTGAGAACTCAGAAACTCATGAAACCTGAGCAGATTGCTGCTACTGGATTTCAGTGCCCGGAGGTACACACCAAATGTGGAATGTATCCATTGGTACACGCGTGTGTTAATTCATACTATTTGGTTATATAGTATACATATCCTATACAAAATGCATTTATTTTATGATCACATCCAACTTTCAAAAACAGGACTGAGGGGACAATTGATTGGGGGTTTCAAAACTACACAGGTTCTCCTTGGAAGCCTACTGAAAATCTTGGATATTTGCATAAATTCTGTCCTATACAAGTCCACATTGGAGACCAAACTGAATTACATTAAAATGCCAATGAACCATCTTTATTTTTAAAAATAGCTTGTTACCCTCTGAAAAATCTGAGATTTAACTTAAAAGCTTATGCTGTCAATTTCCTTCTAGAAAATTAGTTATTTGGGAAAAGTAACAATATTTTTCAAGAAGTATGCAAAGGGAAGGAGTATTTACTAACCTACCATTTTACCAAGTGCACTCTGAAACGCATCAGTAAAGCTGTTTAGAAGATTGTTGTCATCACATCTTGTTGCTTTGTAGAGCATTTCAAAGGATTTGAATCCATGATTTGCAAAACGATTTACTGAAAAATGTTGGAGAAATAAATTTTTATTGATCAGTGCAAGAGTTTCAGAACTAAAATCAAGACAATTTAGGCTAAAACTGAAATACAAGAAGGTAAGTGCAGTCTTTGAATCAGCAATCCAAATGGATCACTTACATCTCAGTCAATGATTTGACTCTTTGGCAGGCACGAAATTTACTAGAAAAGTTAAAAGAAATTAAAACCCAGGTAACATTTCTACTTCAGATTTTTCTCAATGGCAGAAAACTATGAACTGTCAACTAAACTCCATGCTGACTTCTCAGAGGAATGCAATAAATATAAAAGTCTTATTACTAATGCAGCTAGACTAAATATAAAAATTCTTATCCAGAAATTAAGCCAAGTTCTGAAGTGTCCAAGTTACGGATTTTGAATTGGCAGCTCTGAAACATAACTCTAGTTTGTTCATAGCTGGAACACTGATCTTTTATTGGTGAAACCAATAAACTGACTCTGATGGAAGTGGATGCAACATGGTACCAAGACTGGCTTCAAATGTAGTTCTAATACATTTAATATAAAAATGTCACTAAATGTGCAAAATTCCACCACTGAAATTTTGCATGTGTCCCTCTCAAAGAGAACACATAAGCTCTTCTAATCTGGTGGTAATTAGATATGTAAGCACAGCACACATTGTGAATTTCAATCAGTAAATTGCAAAGACTGTTGTATGCCGACTAAAAAGATAGTGTTTGTTAGTAAACTGTTTCAATTAACCTGTTTGTTTTGCCATTGTTGCTATTTTGTGACTCCTGGAATTGAAATTCACTACTACTTCTGTGATTTAGACAGCTTCTGAAAAAACATATTTACAGACTTCCAAACATTATTTCACCATTTTTGTAACAATTCAGATGCAGAGGACAGAGTATATTTGTTATATAAATAAATAGAAGTCAGATTTTCTAAAATATTTTCAATTGCTTTCTCATTAAATTTAGTGTTTCATGAGTTGCAAATCCATTCTAGTAACAGTAAGACTTACAAGAGCAGCTAGGCCACTCTGGAGAATAAGGTGGCTTCCAGAGACCATCATCATATGCACAATAGTAGTTTTCACTTGTTCCTTCTGAAAAGCTGTAACCCTCTGCACAGTGCAATGTGCAATTAACTCCTGCTTCATCTGATGTGCATACAAAATCACCATTCACAGGCTCAAAGGAAACATCACAGGGAGAACCTATGAAAAGTACAAAGATTTATATATTGATTAATGTGGTGAAATAAGTGATCCTGAATGAAAACAGCACTGATAGGATTTCCAAAAGTACCTAGTATTGACTTGATCTTGCCTCTGCTGAAGTTTGTGGAAGCATTATTTGCTATATCCATAAAGTCAGGATCAGGCTACTGCTAAATAATTCTCAAATTCTGCTATTGCAATCAGAAAACCAGAAACATGAAGACTTAAAAAAATGTTACACATATGAAAAACTATTTACTAAAATAATTTAAAACATCAATCTAAGTTTTCACATAAACATTATACAATGAATTCTAGTAAACTAGATTACATATTGAATTCTGAAATGAAACATTATCCATTCTGGACCCTAACAATAACATATGAATCCATTAAAATCATCTTCGGATAACCTCATGACCCCAGTTATGATTCATTTTTCAGGCCAGCTGTGAAGGAAGTTATGAACGTCTGTAGATACTATGTCACAAACAGTGAACCACAAAAAGTCTGAGGTGCTATAGACCTTGGTACAATGCCAGTTGTAAGCACTGGCTGGTTCTTGCTGAGATTTAGAGCAAATCAGAGACTAGCACATTCATCTGCAGCTTACCTTTCCTGGAAGCTATACCAAAATTCCTGTCTGCATGATTTTAAATTCTCTCTTCACTAAAAGATATTTTTATACAGATGTCCAACTGAGACATAGAAAGTAGAAAGCAGATATAAAGTAGATTTTTCATTCTTAATATAATTTACGTGCCAAATGATTTCTTTGATTTTTAATGAGAAAGTGAACTATGGGGAAGAGATATCTATGCAATAAACAAAATGCAGTAGTATATCTAAAGGTAAAGGCATATTCCAAAATCTAAAGAGTGTTTTATTATCTGTTGCAGTATTTGCATGTAATTAGAGAAAAATTGGCAGAAAATTCCTTTCAACTACACATTTGAAGCAAGATTCAAATAACACTTATTAATACATTTAAATGTATTAATAGGGTTTGCAAAACCTGTAAGTTTTACTACTTAATGAATTATGATTTTAATGCTTTTATACGTAGTTTGAATTTACAGTACCAAATTCACTGCTGTGCTGATTCGGTTGTAGATAATTTATTTGTTGGTACTAGCAAATATTTTGACTGCCTTCAAGTTACCTCAATACAAAATGGGAATAACTAAATGAGGAGGTGGAGCAGTCTTGCATCCTTCATGATATTCAGTTAAAACAATGCCAGGTCTTGGCCAGAATTTGAAGACAACGTACCTTTGATGACAATGTGGATCTCACATGTCCTGTTGTTGCCAGAAGGATCCACAGCTGTGTACTGGACTGTTGTCTCTCCTTTGGGGAAGAGATCTCCAGGTGCATGACTCCTAGTGATGGTCAGTGGACCGCCTAGAACAGTTAAAAGATAACCTAAAGCATTGGTAAGGAAAAGTGTTGCTCACACCCAACTCTGACAAATGGAAAAGGAAATGGCAGCAAATCTTCCAAATTATTTAAAAATAACTAAGTAAAAGGAACCTAAACAAATCTCAAACTCCAAGCGATCAAGGGCAAACAGGAGCTCTCTAGCCTTCCACTGTCTCATGTATATTTTGGGGACCACTGTCTCACCTGAATTGTCTGAAAATTCTGGTTCTTCCCATGTCGCTGGGTAGTCATTCTCTGCTGCTTGCACGGGTGGTGGAGATCTGCACCTGTCAACTACAGGTGGTTCTGCATCTGCAGAATTTGAAAGGATGGCATGACATTAGCTTGCAGAACTACTGCCAGACTCAATAGCATCTCTAACCAGAACAGCAGCTTTAACTTCATATTGGAAGATACAACAAAGGTGCACACTTGGAAGTTGCTGCAATTGGAAGATGCTGAGTGAATGGATAAGAGTAATTATTCTGCTGAATTTGTGGTTTCTGCACTGTTTGCTTTCTCTGGAGCAAACCTTGGACTACCTGCAGGACACCCGAATAATACAACTGTCTGACAGAAATACTTGAATAATGATGTGCATCAGTGCAATATGTGTGAACTTTGTTGGAGTGTGTGGAAACTTTGTTGGAGTCTTTCAAGAATTAAATAGATTCATGATGAAGGCAATAACTGACAGTGTAATAATACATTTAATAAACCAGGGTGAGGAGAAATCTTAACAGTTAGAAAGAACAGCAGAATAAAATGCACCCCAAACTGAACATTGCAAGCAGTGACTGCACATATGCAAAGCCTTTATGGAGATGACAATATTCCTAGGCTTATAACTGCACACATGAAGGCCACAGTGACTCACAGTCTCTTTCTGCACAAATAAGAGGTCTTCAGCCATGATAGACAGCCTTTCCAGTGATTTTTACCAGCACTTACCAATAACCTTGACATTGAATGTGCATCTTGCTTCATTGCCTGACTTATCAGTTGCTGTGTAAGTGATGTCAACTTCGCCAATTGGGAGTAGAAATGGTGGTATGAAAGCTGGGGTAACATGAACTGAGACCTGTTACAGGAAAACACTAATTATTTAAAAGCCAAAGCTGGTTACTAATCATAATATTCATGTTTTAAAAAGTGGACAGAATGGTATCCTTCAATGTCAAGCCTGCTCATTCTGAATGAAAATAGCCCCTTAAAGTAATGAGGACACGCTTTGCAACAGAGTGCTCTATGTCCCTTCTTAAATCTGCCTTCCTTATGGCAACATGGATTTCCCTAGTCAGGATCTTGACCCTGACCTGGTGCAGATTACAGCACTGTGCATTAAGAAAATTCCATAGTGACCCTTGTTTGTCAAATGGGACTGAAGGCACACTATGTCAGCTCAGAACCTGTCTGGTCTGCTGACAGTTCTCCAGCTGCAAGGGCAGCAGACCGGGGAGAGGAGCGGAGCAGACAGTGGTGGGCCATAAGTACTTACAAGTCCAGTTTTAAGCTATGTACCTGCAAGATTCAATAGCCCACAGATGGTTCAGTAGGGCACTTGGCTTCTACAGTTCAGTGAATGACCCTGTGACAGCAAAGCTGTAGTACCTGACCATAGCTATGCCACAGAAAATCATGTCTGAACTTAAATCTCTTCTACTGGGATAGCTCAGTTTCCTAGTGGAAAAAACCTCCTGCATTAAAAGCTCACACAGACTCACTGCTCTTCTGCTGACTTCTGATAAAGCACTCAGTTGCTGTAACTTGATCATGCCTGAGCCTGTAGGGAATGTTGCTCTTTATGAAACAGCTCTGGAGCAAGCTTTCCTGGTAACTCAATTTCCAGACACCCTGACAGGCAGAGTAGCCAATGGCCACATTTCTGAACCCTGCACAGGAAAATCACATTTCTCTTTCTCACCCAGGAAGCTGAAATTATTTTTTTCTTATCACAGTGTGTACTTGTTAGCCCTTTAGATTAATGTACCGGTTTACTTCCTTCTGAGATGAGTTTATTAAACTTCTTCACATTCTAAGTGCTCATTTTTAAGGCAGCTGTCTTCATATTATAAACAAGAGCACATTCTTTCTTTTGACCACAAAAATTAACCATATGAGGTTTTATGCACTGATACTCCATGCAGTGTTCTGGGACTGTATAAATCTAATCATGACAGAAAATGCTGAATTCTCAAGATACAAACTTTCTAGGAGATTTTTCTTCTACTTCTGCTTATCAGAAGAAAGAAATTCTAGTGAATCATAAAAGTAATTGAAATCAGACAGATTGCCTCCAGTTAAATAGATACAGATTTTGACTTGCCTCTTCACCAGAGTTATCCTTAGCTGTTGGTACCTGCCAGCTGATATTAGCAGAGTTATGATGTTCCAGAGTCACAGTCTCAATATTGTCTGGGCAGTGAATCTGAGGCGCTTCAGTATCTAAACCAGAAAAAGACAATCTGGTTTTATATGTGGCATTACAGAAGTAAAACCTTATAATCACTCTTTTTTGTACTGTCTAGAATAGAAATGTAAGCATTTTTGTAAAATTTCTGTCTCTACCCATTTGTAATTATTTCCTAGAGATTCACACATGCATAGTAAATTCTCCTGTGGAAAGGACTGATTTCTGCTGTATTTTTGTTTATCACTGACTACAATGCTATTCTGGTTTCTACATAGAACTAAACCCCAAATAATAAATAAGAATAAATTTGTTTCTTTTATTACCCATCCCTTCCTTCTCCAACCATTTCCTTTCCCTTCCCAGACACAGGACACATACAGATGAAAACACTTGCTTCTGATATTCAGTGACTAAAAAAACCTGAAAGTAGTTGTGACATGATATACATACTATAAACAAGACAATAGTGACTCAAATTCTCTGGAGCATGCTGTGGAACTGACTTAAAAGTGACAGCGTCAAGAACTCAGACAGCAGTTGCTGGAAATATTCCTTAATAAACTCCTGTTACAAGGTGTTATATGGGGCAAATGGAGTCTCCCTGTGACATGTGACAATGCCAGATGGTTCCAGAGGACTGGTGGTACAATATGGGTAACACCACCACCAACATCTACACCCTCAAGTTTCTCTGACAAACATGAAGTACTTCTTCAGTTCCTTGGCACAGGGCCCCCCAAAACATTTGTGGTCAGGTTATTTTATTGCTGTAGTGCTTGATAAGTGGTCTCTAGAATCATAAGACAGGGATACATTTGGCTCTGAACTCATCTATGCCCAAGAGGCTTTAAAACAACTCAGAACTGATATAACTTATATTTTTATTATGAAATAGTTCCAGTAAAAACATAAGTTGGGCAATTAAATTACATAATTAAGAAGGCAAAGCAATAAATACATGGGATTTTGCCTTCCTTTGAACTCATTCAAATGAAAATTTCATTAGAAATGCACTCTTATAAATAACTACAACTTATGGTTCACACTCCCTTGACCACAGTCTTCATGCTGGGGCAAATTCTACTTGAAAGTGAAATTCTCTAAAAAGGGTAATAATAAATAAGTCAGAAAGAAAATGGCTCTTTTGAACTGGTCAAATATGTTGGCAGCAAAACAGAGAAAGACAATAACAAGAATGAAAGCAATTGAAATACAACTGTTCATTTTTATTCAAAAAGAATAAGCTTCATACTTTCTCAGTGCCTCCTACATTAGGGGTTTATGCACTGGTAGTATCTAAAAGCTTGAACCCAAGCCATGCTGTTTTATCTTGATCTAAACACTTCAGCTTGTCCTGGGATCCCATCAAATATTAAAAACTGTGGTTTGGCCCAAGTTTACACAAGAGATTCAGAAAAACAATGTGGTACATCACAAAATGGGAAGCAGTATGTTTAAAGAGAGACAGAAAATCTTCCTGGCCTGTACAGAGGAAAAAAAGCCTCAGTTTCTGTAGCGACCTGGCATGAAAACTGGCGTGACTGTTTTCTGTGCTGTTCCAGCACCCAGGGGCTGGCCAGGGCCCCAGTTTGAGGGGAAAGAAATAATTCTCGGAGCATAATAGTTCACAAAAAGGTGAAGAGCACATTCCCACAGAAAATCCTGTTTTTATCCTACTATAATCCAAAGACAGACCCTTTTCAGTTCAGTTATGGCTGTGTGTCAGAGAATAAATAACCTAGCACCTCTAGAAGAGGGGGGTAAATATGGCAGAACCATACTGAAATGCCCAGTTTTACACTCTGTGTCAGCCACTGCACTAAGTGTTAATGAATTCTGGCCTTAACTCTTGTGCATTGTTGCTTGGGGCATGTCAACAGCTGTAGCCACTCAAAGATAACTAAAATGAACTCTTCTCTATAGTCTGTCTATCAGCCAGGCCTTACACAGCCTTTACAGGGTTTACATAAACTTGTGCTAAAACACAAGTTTATTTTATTATTACTTTATTAGAAGTGTGGCTTCCACTCTGAATATCTTCAAACTATGAGCTTTCACCTCCACTTTGAAATTTCAAATTTACCTCAGGCAGCTTCCTAACAAATAAGAGATGGAGCCCAGGAGAGAAACTTGATGATGAACATTACAAGATCACACTCAAAGGATCTCTGAACTCCACATTTTTATTACAAACTACAAGTAAATCTGACAGGCAAGCTGTAAAGGCACAGGCAATACTTCTTACACACTGTGCAAGTTATGCTTTCCCCACTCCAAGCCTGTTCTCACTCAGTTATTTGCAGTGTGCTTCCCTTCAATTCTGCCCTCATGTATACACAGACATGATTTTGTGCTCTACCTTTACACAGAGCCTCCTGGATGTTTGCACTCCATCTCCCAAATGAAATGCACCTTATTTCTTCTCTAGCTCCAGACAAGATGAATCCCTGGGGACAGCTCAGCTGGCACACAGTCCCAGAAATGGCAGGCTCCAGCCCACATCTGGGAGGGAGAACTGTCACACCTGCTGGTTTCTGGAGGACGGGACAACGCTTTTCTGCAAGACAGCAGCAGAACACGACTTACAACTAACATACACAAAGCACACATTCACAAAACCTGCAAATAACATCATCTGGAAAATTAGTGGGAACAAAAAATACACAGTCTTTTCAAGAGTCTGTAGGGGTATGAGTGCACCAAAACATTACAAACTGATGAAACTTTGTTACTTAACTTTCAGTCATGACTGAAGTAAACAGCAGCCAGTTTATCAGTTCTTCTATTTCTTGCTCATGCTCTTCACTGAAACTGAAACATGATAATTTTCATGCAGATCCACTATATCTTACTCTATAGATTTGCCTTTTTTATAATTTCTTCTTCTTTTCCTTACAACTTCATCTTTCATGATTGCTTTGCAGTTGCATATCTTTGCTTCTATGAAAACTAGACCATAGCAGGAGAGAGGGCATTGAAGAGGACTTGTAGCTTTCTACATCTTCTATACTCTATCTTGAAATAAGAAAGGGAGAAGAAGAAGGATTCTCTGCCATGAACTCTTTATAGGTTATGGACATGACACATGATTTTGCTTACTGCATTCCAAACCAAATTAAATTGGACTTGGTCTTGTCTGTATTCAAAACAGCTGGAAAGACTCAGGGTGACCACAGCAAGCAGCTGAGCTCTGTAAAATCAGGGAACGTTGATGGTTGCTTAAAGGTTTTAAAGGAAGTTTTGAACTACTCCATTAATAAGGTTCACTACAAATCCTGAAGACAGTTTGCGTCAAAGCAAAAACCATGATGTGTTTAAACAGGTTCACAAAAGCTTTGTTTCATTCTTAACCTGTTGTTTTTAAGAATGTTATTTTTACTTCAAATATGGAGACATTAACAAAGGGGCAAAAAGGGGTTATCTCATGAATGCAGTTTGCACACTTTCTGTACTGTTTCTTATAACAGTTAATAGGCAAACACACAAGAAAAATTCTCCCTTATTCAGAGCTAATGAGAAGACCTGTAACTCTTTATAACTTGTCAGTCTAGAAATCAGACAGGTCTTTACACCTAGAGAACACAAAAACCAACCCAACTCAGCTACACAGAGGGCAAGTTCTACTGAGCTCGTAGCAATGGTTTAATGACACAAAAGTGATTAACATTCAAAATACTTCACATTCCTTTTCTCTCCTCTCCTTTCCCAAAACACATAGCAAGTAACTGAAAACTGGTTTTCATGCATGAAAAAAATTGAGAGATTCTAAGCATTCTGTGTATTTCCTGAAATTTAAACCCTCAATGCTGAAATGCTTAAAAGCCCAAGCAGTTAACAACTGCACTTCATTTCAATAGGATGCACAGGGCACAAACACTTCCAACTCATTTTTATAGTTCAGGGAGACACTGCTGGCTCTGCAAGGTGGAACAACTCCATCAGAAAAAAACCCCAAACCCTAAGTTTTGGTTGCTCACGACGTGAGGGTAACTGACAAATAGCAAAAAGACAACAAATTTTAAAAACAGTATTTGTAGAGGGAAGCTAAAAGCATTAAAATATATATTAATCTGGGAACAAGTAGAGAAACTGAAACATGTAAGCATGAAAAGCAGAGAAAGTTGCAGCTCTCAGGGAAGTAAAAACAGCTGGGCCTCTTGCCTGAAATACATCTAGCTATAGTAGAAAAATCCAACTACAGCACAATCCCAAAATGTCTGACAAAAATTAGAATAAAATTTGGTGTATCTAGCAAAAGGGAATTTCTTTTAAGTAAGACAGATTTTTACCAGGAAAAGGAACTGCAATAGTGTTGTTTAGATTTTTTATCTGTGCTCAACTCCAGAATTTGATCAAGCTGATCCAAAAGTCTGGAATTCATTAAGGGTAGAGGGATTTCCATGACATTAGTCATATTGGTAGGGAATTAATAGAGGAGTATTTCTAAGGAGACACAAGAACCTGCTTTCACCTGCAAGCACCTGTGATGAAACACAACACTGTATTGTAATTTTCAACATCAAAAGGAATTTGGCAAATAAGAAGATTACAAAGCAAATCATGCCTCTTTCCTTCAATCCCTTTGCCAAGACTGCTGCAGGAAGTAAAACTGGCCAGCTGCAATCAGGAGTGTGAATTAGCAATTTTTCCAACGCTAGATGGCATCAACACCCTGAATGTCGTTTGTATTTTTAATTCACTAAACCTTGAACAAAGAAAGGAGAAAAGCATGTTGCAAAATTTATTTATTTAAAAGTGATTGATATTAAACTTTTGCCAATGGGTAGGAAACAAAAGAACATGACTATGGAGCTTTCCCAGTTTTGTTTTTTTTCTCCCCAAACTGGACAAATGACCAAGCTTCCCTTTTTTAGCAGATATCTTGTTTGTCAGACACCTATAAAATACATGTAGCCTCCTCAGAAGTAGCTAATTGTTAACAATATCTTTAATGAAAAAGACAAAGATTTTAAACTTGTGTAATATCCAAACTTGTATTACCTTCCAGCCTCTTAGAAAGAGATGCATGACAATAGACCTCACAGAAGTGACTGTAAACAATCCAGGAAATGTTATGTTTTGTGTCAGTGTCAGTTTTGGTTACACATGGCTGTGGTACAGTCTCAGTGAGCTAACTTGCAAATATGGCAAACTTTGCACTGATGAGCAATCAAACCCAAAAGCATTCAGAAAATCAGCTAGAAGGACACCCTGAGTCCAAGACATCTGTTTCAAGGTAACAGACTGAAGAAAACTCCATTTCAGTTTTCTAACAGAAGAATATGAAATCAATAAATTATCAATTGCAAATGTGTAAATACAGCAGGATTACCAGTACCTTTTATATAGCAGACTGTAAATAATAGTTAGGAGCTATTTGGACTAAAAATTAACAGACAATACCTCCATGACAATGATGATATTCAGAAAATGGGTACAAAGGGCAGCTTCAACCTTCAAGAGGCATATACAATATCAGTGTTCTGATATGCATTTCTCCCTGAATAAAACTCCACACATGAATATTGAACCAGAATTTCAGCAAGCTTGTTCTAAACACCAGTCACAAGAAGCAGCAGAGATGCTTCCTAGCTAACACTCTTTCCTTTGTGACAATCAAAGGTAACTTTCTCACTAAATTTTTCAGACTCAGCAAAAAAGATATTGCCACGGGTAATCCAGGAATGGAGACAATATTGCATGGTGTGAAGAAATCTTCTGATAGAAAGTAGAGCTGGATTTTATTAATCAAAATGCTAAGCTAGGAAGGATGAATTCAACTGATGAATATAGTTAATCTTCTAATTATAATATCCCAACCGGATTTCAGGGTCCCTTCCTTTTGAAGTTAATTGAAGTTTTTCCACTGATTTTAACAGAAGAAAGATTAGGATCTCTTAGCAACCTGTCTTGTTAAATTATTTCTTGTAGATTATTTTCATAATTTCAGAGAATGTACTTACAGTTAGAAAATTATGCTTGTCTTACACAGGTCCACATTTTTAAGACTGTAATAAAACAGTAAAGAAATAGCCGGAGGTTCAAGTGAAGTCACCCTACTGGCACTGCATTTACTGGATCCAGGTGATATATACTTCACCCTAACTTTTGTATTGGTGGACTTCAGAATTCCCCCCCCTCCCCCGCTTCAGTCTATGCTTAGAAGTGTTTCAACTGCATTTCATCATCTTTCTTTCCAAAGTTAATTCAATACCTGTCACTAGTCCTAAACAGATAATTTTCAAATATACAGTCCTTTATTTTTTGGAACACAATACATACCTACGTATCCCTGCACAGCTGGTGTGATCCCTGAATCCTGACTCAGAGGTGCCTGGCTTCTAACTTGTGTAAACTCTCGTTTCCTTGCTGTGAGTCCAGCACAAGTGACAACAGCTGCACCTTTAGTCAGCACTCACAGTGCCTGGATAACATAAGCTAGTCCTTGCCTGCATATCAACTTTTGTTTTGTGATGGTAACTCAAACTGCTGGTTGATCATATTTAATCCCTAGACCTACTGCTTCTATGTTTCTTGCAACACACTGTGTGACAATGTCTAACACTAACGAGATCCAACAGCCTTTCAGTAATAAGCACTCCTGCTGTATTTAAGTGATAATCTGTCCAGTTTCTCCATTTACAAATTCCTTTGCCCTTCCCCAACTTCTAAGACAGGTATAAAACATCCATTGACAAATTCTCATTTATGTCTTAGCTTCACCAGTTATTAAAATATGAAGAATTTCTCACCTGTGATAACATGTCAGAAAAGGCTGCACTCTAACAGAGTTAGATCAGATACTTACCCACACACTTTGGCTCCTTTGAATCCCACTGAGAGGTTCCCTGGCAGGTGAGTTTGCTGTTTCCTTCAATTTCATAGCCCTCATTGCAGGTCACAAAACATACTGTCTTGTAGGAAATATCAGCTGTTGAACAGTTAATGTGTCCGTTTTGAGGAGACCGAAGTCTGGGACATGTTCGAACTGCAAAGGGGAAAAAACACCAGTTCACTCTCAGCACTGAGTATCACCGGAGTTACACTACTTTGCCCAGTTTTTCAGAGGTAGGAGAGATACTGTCTTGTACATTAGTTACAGTAGTTTGTATGAATTTAGGGAATAGAGCTAGCACAGAGTAGATTTTTTCAAAGGCTTGATACCTTCCTCTTCCTGAAACATAGAATGTATGAGGTTGGGCACACACTTCCAAGCTCACCTAAGTATTGACATAAGTTCAAACTAACAAACTAACTGTGCATCTGGTACACAGTATGCAGCCTGAGCTGGTGATGCCTATTGGCCTCCAAAACAGGGCAGCTGCAGGCAAATGGCAGCCTGTGAAAAAGTGTGTGCTCTTGGGAGTTTCTAGTCTCCAACAACATCTGAGAACTTTTGGGGGATTTCGAACTGGCAGGCTGGTATGGGCTGAGTACACACCAGGGAACAGGCTAAGAGCTTATGAACAGGTTAGATGACAGTGTCCCAGTACTCAGGAATTTTCTCAGGCACTCTGGACTGTATTCATAGAATAAAGACATGTGAAGGCCTCAGCAAATCAGAAGAGAAGATGTTCAACATGCTGGAGGAGACAGAGAGAGGAGGAAGGAATACAAGCTGTTTATATGGCTTGTATAGCAGGTCCATGAGAGATGAAAAGGAACAAATCAGGCTGTTGCTGATATAAAAGAGACCCTTTCAGGTGTCAGACATGGAGACAGTCCTGGCTCTGCTCACCTCAGAGGTTTTTCCCCTATAACATCTTGCAAACACTGAAAGCAGTGTGATTCCAAGGAGAATGCAGTCCTGAGCAGGATGTGATTGCAGAAAGGGAAGCAGGGAAGTGAAGAGTGATCATCAGATTGTCTTACGGTTTTACTACTGAATCCTGATGCTCCAATGTAGCACAAAGCTGCTCTGTAATTAAGATTGATCCCAGAAGATCTGAATGATCGTAGTAAAAAAAATGTAGCAATGGTATGACCTGGGTTTATGTTCTTTGTTTCAATGTCATAACCTAAGACTTTATAGTAGGACCTATTTCCTCTGTACTGTCTTTTCAGTGCAGTTCCTTTTCAGCTAGGAGGTCATGCTTCAGGATTTGTGTCTTTGATCCCCTCCAGACAAAACTCAGAAATACATACACACCCCCTGGCCTTTGGGTCCCTCAAGGAGCTAAGCTATGCACACCTGCTGTCTGGAAATATGCATGTGATGATGATGATGATGATACACCAATAACCAGCTACTGGCTTTCCAATATGAGCGGAAAACTCTGATTAAAAACTGACCTCAGCTGAAGTTGGCAGATACAGTCCAGTATGTTCAAAAGAGGGATAAAAACAAATAAGGGCAAATGGTGTGATGCCCAAAAATATAACCAAGACTGCAGTTCCCTAAACCCACAGAATGGCTACAGTTCAAAGAGGCCACTGGAGCATTTCTAGTCCAACCTCTCTGCTCTACACTGGTCATCCTAGAGCACATTGTACAGGATTGTGTCCAGACAGCTTCGAGTATCTCTGCTGAGGGAGACTCCACAGCCTCTCTGGGTGGCTTGTTACAGTGCTCAAGTCACTCTCCTTGTAAAGAAGTTCTTTGTTATACTCAGGTGGAACTTGCTGTGCATCAGTTTCTGCCCATTGCCTCTTGTTCTATTGCTTGGCACCACCAAGAAGAGCCTGGCTCCCTCCTCTTCAGATACTTATATACATTGATAGCATCCCCTCAGTCTTCTCCAGGCTAAACAGGCCCAGCTCTCCCAGCCTCTCATCCCTTCCTCACAAGAGGAGCTCTCTTCTCTTGTTGGTAGGATGGCAACCTCTGGTGATGGGTGGTTTCAAAGAGCTGCTTCTCTGCTGTGATTTGGGAAGCTGATTTTACCAATTAACCTTATCTTGCTACTGCCACATAGGAGGCAAAACATGATCTCCTGTATAAATGCACTCAAAGGGAAACCAACTTGGCAACCTCTCATTTCTCCATAAATTGCTTACTCTGCACACAAGTGGACACCACTAGACACCTCAAACTAATTAACGGGCATATAGGCTGAATTATGCTTCAAATGCAAGACAGCTCTATAATTACCACTAACTGCATAGCCTCTGAAAACTACAAACAACACATGTAAAATGATGTCTTTTTAAAAAAAACCCAGCTATGGTGGCACCTAGTGGAAAAAAAGTAGCAAAACCTATGTATATGGGATAAGAAAGAAGGAAAAGAAGACATATAGATGTACCTAATATGTCTTTATATTACTACTGTCTCACTCTCTGAAGGTGTTACTACTTTTGTTCATGCATATGCACAGGCATTCTTTAGGAAGTGTACTTAAAAACAGCCTTGAAATGCTCATTTGTGAGGTACTCTGAGCTTCAGAGTAGCTTTATAATGTGGTGTATCTTAACTCTAGTAGGAGGAGTAAGAAAAACATATTTACAGCTGAATCTCAAATGCTTTATCCACAAGAAAGTAGGTTTGCTCTTAAAAGGTTTCTGCAGAAGTAGAAATACCCAATCTGCAGTAAAAGGAAGGAAATTCTACCAAACCCTACTACTTAGGAAGCCAGAATGAATTAAGAGCGGTGAGGAGGCTCTTGTCAATTGTTCATGTGCCTACAAAGAAGGCAGTTCCTTCACTACCTGCTGTCCAGCCATTTCTTCTGGACGACTACACAGCTGGAGTGCTCTTGCCTCCTCAAGTGTTTCAGTGTTCATGCTTTCATGCTTACTCAGCGTCTAGGCACAGCTCTGGCAGAAACCTGTACCTGAGCCCACGTTACCTTGGTCATGGTTCCAAGCATTAAACACCAGCCCATCCTCTTATCAGTAACACAGTTTCCATTTCCAAAAAGCCAGTGAAAACAGCAACAACAATAACACGATATTCTTCTTGCTCTGGGGTTCCTCCTAATATTTTTTTTCTGGACTAAATATTTAATTCTGGACTCTTAAATAATTTTTTTCTGGTTTGCAGTTTTTTTTTTTTCCTGGGTCACTGGTAATTGCATGACATATGACTGCACTAATCACTTTCTAATAGCACAGCAGATTTTAGCTACCAAAAGAACTGAGGAGTACTTAGTGTCAAAATCCAAAGCAGTGGAAAGGGATTTTCCTTCCCTCTCCTCTTCCTAATTTATGTGATAAAATACTCTTGGGATTAACAAGACAGCTATAAACCATGCCTTTGATCTTGCTCCCTTTCACAGTCTGAGTGAATCAAGACTAGCAGATCCAGCACATGTAACAGCAGTATTTTCAATTTTTTTTAAATTGGAAGTCTTCAGGATGATGGACAACAGCACAAACAAAGCCAAGTCAAAATATATCCTTCCAATGCTTCAAAGGATATTAGCTCAATATCAAGACAGTATTCAATGCAGACTTTCCCCTCACCTTCCAAATTCCCTGTTACAGAAAGATCATACCCCAAATAGACGAATTACTTTAAATGCTCCAGCAAGATTTTCAAGTAGTAGAATCTTCCACTTCTCCATGAAAGAGAAGATAAAGGATCCCTTCTTTGCGCCTGACTGCAGCTTTTCCCCGATTTTTTGCACAAAGGATGCCTGTGTGACAGAAGCATTAACAGAGGGTGCCGTTTCCCCGTGTCCCAGTCTGCTTGAAGCAGCATGCAGTTCTGGCTGCTGGAAAGTCCACAGCTCCAAATTCTGCTGCTTAAGATAGTACTGGCCAGCAATTGATTTTTCTATTGAAACCTTCTCCTCTTGTCAGTGGAAGCTACAAAGGAAACCTAAGATTTCTGTGATTATTTGAACAAAGTTCCTATAAATCTAAGCAGACGTACACTGCTATACAAAGAATATCCCTGAGAGACTGATCTCTAGCTCAGATTCCTCCTTACAGAACCATAAGTTGCTGGCTCTTTCATGGCTGTAGTATTTGCTGTACTGTCATAAATTGCTAATTCTGCCAAAGATCAGTCCTGTCTTTTGCCCTGAACACAAGGCCAGGACAAGAGTTACAGAATGAGCTGATGGCTTTTTATTTCCTAGTTTCCAGTGTAGCACACTAATGTCAAGGGCATTCAAGTCAAATTAAACATGCTGAACTACATCTTGTGGATGTTGAGGAGATAAAGACTTCTACCTGGTTTATTTTTTTTTCATTCTCTCCTTGGAAGACATATGAGACAGATATACAGGCATGGGATTGCAGTTTTCATTCTAAATCATCAAAAACCCAAACTCAGGCAGTTTTGTTGTAGCAAAACAAAACTCTGCTCCTATCAGAAAATCTAGAAGTATTTTTTTTCAGGATGCTCTTTCTTGTGTCTCCTCAGTTTCACACCTTATTTTGGGCTGACATTCTTTCATAGTGAAATTCTAGGGTATTGTCAGTCATTCCCTATTGAAATTCCACTCAAAAGACTTCCAAAGACCCTGCTCAAGTCCCAGGCTTTTGATTTTTAGTAAGAAGAAATTGAAAGAAAGCAAAATGGAATTCTTCCATGGCTAATGCCTCCCAACACCAACAACCCTCTATGCTGACAATGTGGTAGATGATCTAAAACAGCCAGGTGGCAAGGTCTTGTTATACATTTAAATCCTTGGTAGGATTTCACTGGATTTATACAGTGCAGATACAAAAATTCATAGAAATTAGGTACACAGAGGTGAAGAGAGGTTTAAGGAAGGAGTCTGTATATCCACTTGCTAAAGACTGTCCATCTAGTCAATCTTGCTCGCTTTTTATGTTGCAGAAGTCCTTCCATTTTACAAAAGAAGGAAACAGAGTGACTGGGGTGTTAGCCAACCTTTGGAACGAACTTTCACACAGGGCTAACAGGATCAGATCTGCACAACCAACCATGTAATGAGTGAAGAAAACCACTGCTAAGAATGAACAACAGAAAAAATGCTTTTCAAACACATACCTCTGCAAGTAGCCTCTGATCCAGACCACTGCCCATTTGGTTGACAAAGCCGGATGCTGCTTCCAACGAGATCAAATCCTGTCTTGCATCGGATTCCACAGGCAGCATTAAAGTAATTGTTGCAGACATTCTGGACAAAGTGACCATTTTCAGGGGGCTTCAGTTCAGGGCAGTGAACAACTAAATAATTAAACAGCCACAAAAAAGTGGTTACTAGCTGGAGTGCAATAGGCCCCTGAAGGAAAACAATCTTTTAGAATTTCTAACTCAGCTTGCACCTCGGCATTTTTGCTGGTTTGGAATGACAGAGAGAATCTTGTATGCAATTTGACATATCCCTTTCAGTACAAAATCACATTAAAAAATTGTCCCAGCACTGCATTGTGCATTCCAGGGGTATTCTGTTTGTGGATGGAAACACTTACCTTCACAGGTTTGTCCTACAGCATGATAACCCTCCCGGCACGTGCAATCCTCAAGGGAGGTACTTCCCGGTGGAGAAGTATGATTCTCATCAGGACATGAGATACAAGTGCTGACTCCACCTGGTGAACCTTCAGGCTTGTACGTTCCTGGTGGACAAGCTTTCAGCAAAAGAAAACAGAAAGGAATCAGGACATTCACCTTTCACCTAGCATATTTTTTCAGGTGTGTTGTTTTACTCTTTCTACATTTTCATTTATATATTCAGTGTCACCTAGGGCAGGAGCATTCTCCACTTGAAGTACTGCAGACTTCTTAACAGGTTTGAACTAACACCTACCAGACCTGGTGGAGTTATCTATAGTGACTGTCTGGGGACTGACATTAAGTCCATGATTAATCACCTTGAAAAGAAACCCAGTCCCAGAAGACACACCAGATTTTCACTGACAAAACCTGCGCAGACCTTATGAAGACATTCTTGATTCAGAAGTGTAAAAAATCAGTTCAGACTTAATCCTTGCCATTCAAAACTACAAAATGTTTAATGCATAGAGATCATAGCTAAAAGCTAATACAAGCCAGCAAAACCCCTGCCTTTGATTTACACATTATGGTCATATGATATATGTGATCTATATACTAGATGTGCTGAAATGTGAGAAAACACAAACAATGAAGAAATTAATCAAAGCAACTACTGCTTGAGCCTTTGCACTCATTTATTTTGCATTTAATATTATTAATTCTGTGCAACTGCACACACAAACTTTAAAAACATTCAGGTGATGTTTTCTAAGGCAGAGAAAATGCACAGGGAAAAGGCACCTCTCACCAGAGAACTTCAGATGGGCTTGATAGCTCTGAGCCTTACTGCTCTCTGCCTTGAATTCTTGTCTTCAGGAAATCACTGTAATTATTTGTGTTTCTTTCACAAGAGGTGTGAATTAGGGGAGTGACTAATCAACAGGACAACACAGCAACTGCTGCTAAAGTGAAATTTTGATTGACCAGATTACCACTTGAAACAGAATGTAAAGACACTTGTGCTGAAAAATGTAACTGCTAATGAAAAGTTCAGGAAATATTCTATTATGCAATAGGAACACTGAAACCTGGCCAAAAAACTCTCACTCCATTTACTTAATTGTCAGCAAAATGGCCACATTTTCTCCTTCAGACTGCAGGTCAGGTTCTGTCATTCTCCCCTCAGCCAATTGGTACCATTTGATGTAGCTCTGAATGGGATGAAGAACTGTACAACCATAACCAGGCTCAAGTGACTCCCTCCTTACACAGTTAGGCGTGTCTTGCTTGTGGAATTGGTCTCTCCTATGGAGCTGTATTTAATGGAGCTCAGATATTCTGGCAGCATCACCCTCCTCTTTGGTAGCTATAAGACCAACTTGGTCTATTCTGAGACTTGGATGCAAAGATACTTTGCCTCTTGTCTTACTAATGAGAACCTACTGCTTTCTAGGCAACTGGTAAAAAAACCAAACCAAACCAAAAAAACAAAGGCAAAAGAAAATCCATTCTCCTTTCTCCTCACCTGTCATGAGAGAATTGACTTTCATAAGCCAAGTTTTATAGAATATACCCCCCCAAAAAATCAGCCAATATGAACAGGTGGCACTTTCCAGGAGGAGGATGATTTTTTGGATACCTTCCAGAGAAAATACTTTTGTTTGTTTTTCAAAAAACTTTGAGTGGTTTTTTTGAAGAAAGCAACTGAGTGGCTTCCAGTTAAGAGGTAGTTTTGGGTGCTGAAATTGGATTCACTAATTTGTATTTTAAACACACTTCTAAAGAGACAATGACAATGCCTATTCAGTAAGAGATATAAATGCAAAAGAAAACAATTCAGGAATGAAATAGGCAGAAAAATCCAATCAGATTTAGAGAAGGGATTTTTTGTTTTGGGATTTTCAGAAAAGTATTGGGAAAAAAGTCCCTTTCATATAATTCACCTGTTCTTCCCATCCAAGACAATCTTTTTGGACTTCTGCTTCTATCCTTTGTTCTGTGCAGAAATTCCCATCTTGGACATCACATGTCTCCAAAATATTCTCTCCTGCTTTAGATGATTAGAGTATCAGAGGCATTGCCCTGAAATCTTTGAAATATTTCCATCTGGCACTTTGTGAAGGTCTCTGTACATCCTTTTTAAAACTGTATCCAGCACAAAGTGATGAAGTGCATCCAAGAGGACACAGGAAAGAGTGAAAATTAAGCATCACAGGGGACCTGCTCTGTGACAGAGATGCCCTCCATATGCCACTTGAAGTAAATTAGACTCTTCTTTTCCATGTATGGCATATAAAATGACATCTAAACTAAGTAATCCATTCCAAAAAATCCCCCCATAAACCAACAAAACCTCAACCTAATTTCTCTCTTCCTTTCAACCTCACCTAAAATAAAAAAACAGCAGTAATTTTCTCTCTGTTTTGAGAACTATGGAAGAGAAGTAATCACCCATTCTATGATGTGAACATTTTTAACAATAAACCCAGTAATTTGCTTAGAGCTTTGAATCAGTCTGGCTTTGAAGAAAATGATTAATTCTGAAATCACACTTACAATTTGCTCTTTCCAGTCAAGCAGCAGGAGGTAAATAACACTGTTAAGATGGTTATTAATGTCTCTACTGAGAAAAACATGTTTTCCCAAATGTCCTCGTTCTTTATGTATGCTTCAAATGCTTATCACTGCCTTTACAGGAAGTTGAAGTATATCCTAACTTGGCATTTTATGTGGAATTTTCTTCAAGTCTGAATCCCTGCTCATTGATCCCACATGTGCCCTAGACATATTCAAACTATGAAACTCCACACAAGTTTCATTCAGAATCTTTGCCAGAAAGCACTGGCTTACAGAGATATTTCCAAGTGTGTGAGATCACACAGCCTATCCTGAGATGTCAAAGAGGTGATTTAAGAATAGAGCATAAGCACACTGTGCATTTCCGTCATTTCCATGACAGTCACAGAGGTTAGCCTGGCCACAGCTCACGTTAAAACCATCCAAAATCAGCTGTGGATGAGCAGAGCCCTGGCCATCTGCTCTAGAGTGTCCACATTTGACCCAGCTAGATTGCACATCCATCTTAGCCAGCACTACAGCATGGCCCAAGCCTACACTCGGTGATGGATTCAAAGCTAGGACAGAGTTTAAGGGACAAACACATCTGAAGAGCATGTGTGGCTCAATCCATGACTGATCATACAGTCAGGAATCTTCTAGGATCAAGCAGTGCCAAATTTCATTCTAGTCACCTGTATGCATTCAGCAACTCTGTACCAAGAAAAAACTGACTACAGGGAAAGATCATATTCTTTGGTCCTAATCTGTAAAAATAAATTTTTTTCCAAGATTTGGTTCCCTTTCCAGCAATGTCCGGGTGTAAAAAGCCTCAAAACAGTGTGTGAATAAACCCAGTCTAAATAAGCACCAATTCAGCACTATCAAGAATAACAAAAAGAGGCAAGAATTTAAAAATGGGAAAACAATTTTAACAGTGTCAGTCTTTAAAGAGAGAGGAAACTCATATGCACATTGCAAACATGATTTTGAAAACAAAAGATGCGAATTTCTGTATATGTGAACCATGTTGTTCTCTGTCCAGAAGCAAGGGAAGGAGCAAGGAACTGCTTTTTGTTTAATGTAATTCTCCTCTTGAGACCAGAATAGTGAACACTGAGCTACACCAGAGGATTATCTCTTTGTTGGAGGATATCTGGAAGCAGGGATTAGTGTGTGAACTCAAACAAGCACAAGGCCCAAATTCCCCAAGCACACAAAGATGGGTCATATTGAAGCTGTCATCAACAATCTGCTTTCATAAAAGGGTAGATATTCATCAACAATTCACATGCATATTCTATTGTCTATACTAAAGACAGTGTGCTAAATTTCTGACCAGAAACGACAATGAAGTAATACATGGTTACTTCAGCATGCCTCCTGCCTTTTCCTCCTCACATATGTTCTCCTAGGGTATATAGCTGACCGAAGAATTGTAAGAAAATCGAGCATGTCTCTTCTGGTTTTGAACATTACTGGGCTTGATGACATGTTAGGCCACCAATAGAATGCACTTTCTTACTTATACTTAAGTTGCACATAGAAAAGAAATCACTAGAAAAGAAATATGACAGGGGTTTGCTAAAATCAAAGACCCACAGGACAGACATAAAAACATTTCAGTCAACTAACCATACTGACAGCACACCTATATGCCAAGATGTTGTTTGAAAGTAAACAGTGAACATGGAATGTTAGAAACAGCTGCCTTCCTTCTGCCTGCCTTATTCTGCCTTCCTACAATTATCAAATAACTGACATTTTAATCTTTATGCAAGAATTTACTCTTGTAAAAGTAAAAACAAAGTTTATTTCAGAGATTCATCAAACAATTAATATGTATTATGCACTTTGGCTTTTTTAAAACTGCAAATACTAAAGCCATCAGCAAAGTTAAGCCAACTAGCACTGAATTCCCACAATGGCATAAAGTCTCCAGTCTGGACTTAAACAGGTGGAGATCATAGGACAAAGCGTTCATCTACTCTGTGGCATGGGATCACAATTCTTCCTCTAAGTGTACAAGTACAAATTTTAAGGATAAACGTTTCTGCCTTAAAAATGTAAAACTTTCAAAATCCTGGGAGAGCAGGAAAACTCAATTCCCTCTCCAACTAGTCCAGTGCTCTAAGTCACTGAAATGGAATTATTCTTCAATTATCCCAGTGTTAAGAAAGAGGAGACTCAAACTTCACGTATTTCAAAGATTAATTTGAGGGATTTTGTATTTTTCTTCAATGCATAATTTCTTCCACTAACTACCTTTACTAAGTAATGCCTGGCATGAATCGTTTTTTCCACACTTTATGCTAATGAAGTATCTGATTAAGGATTTATCTTTTGTGGGATATGGCAGGAATCAGCTAGGCAATATCCTGTTCTCTTCTGCATCACCCTGAGTTCTATTGATACACAGCTACTCTGATGACTGTAGTCTATAATTCTCATTTTTTCCTCAAAAGTGCAAAGCCTAAATGAAATGACACCTTCATGCAAATCTCCAATAGTCTTTGTAACTCAGCCTCCAAACATCTTCAATGAGGAAAGAAACCCTAGTTTGCTATTTAATCAAGTCGTGTTTATGATACTGTAATTATTTTTATGACATTGATTGCATGGATAGGTACTTGACAGATCTGTCCCAGAATCACAGTATACCACAAATACCTGCTCTTACTTGGTTTCATGGTGCCCACTAAAAATGATGGAACCCATAGGTTACAGAATCTTCAGACAATGGACATGGAGAATTTTAGCCGTGTGGATCCTAGACCTACCATATGATTCCTTGTGGTTCTAGTAATTTTTTGGAAGTTATGTGGAAGATCCACAACCAAAACCTCAAATTAAGTCACACTTATGTCCTTGAAGAACTGCAGTCTGAAGCTATGGGTTCTCCCTTCCACTCCTTTACTCCACCTATTATTGCTATGCATTGGCAACAGTGGAAAAAAAAAGTAGTTGTCACTGGAGCCTTCAAGTGTGTGAAAAAAGTGCTCTGGTAGCTGTATTTGCAAATAGTCATGTATTAGATTTCCCACCACAAATAGATCTGACTATAAAACTTATTTTACTAATTGGGAATTAAAATTTTAATAATGAAGGATATATGGATAAATTACAGTACAGTATTGTGCTACATCTTACTACTTTCATATCTGTATCCCTCAACATGACAAAGTACTGCATGATCAGATTCGTCTAAGGGCCAAGCACTCCCTTGCTTAGAAGCAGCAGTAGGAACAAGTATGAATTTCTTTTGACATTAGCCGGCCAAATAAAATGCACTTTACAATGACAAGCCATGGTGTTATGTAGGAAATGGAGATCCCATTCCACACAAAGCAGTCAAAGACTTCTTGGGATGTCCTACAGTACCAGCATACAGTGTTGCTCATACTGACTCGTGCCTCCAAAACTCTTTCTGCTGCTGCTGCACACTTAAAGTGTAAGTGACCTCTGCAATGGAAGAATGTGAATATCATATGGGAGGCCACAGCTGCATGGAACTCCCCAGACCTCTGCCATCTCCATATATTTCACAGTGGCATCTCTTGCCTTTTGCTGCAACCATCTTATGAGTCCTTCTCAGCTTGGGCCAGTAGGATTACTGGCCAGAGACCATCATGGCCTCTGAAATATATTTTACTGCACCAGCGCATAAATATCTTTAAGCTTACTTCTCTAAGACTTTCCACATGATGGGTCTCTATTGTAGAGATTACTTCCAGAAATTACAGCTTTTGTTGTCACCTTTATTATCTAGGAAGATGGTTTTTCTTAAGATCTTCTGTATGGTAGGTTTGTCAGGTTGCCCACATCGTGGTTATGAAATGCCTTTAG
This sequence comes from Camarhynchus parvulus, assembly GCF_901933205.1. Taxonomy (NCBI): domain Eukaryota; kingdom Metazoa; phylum Chordata; class Aves; order Passeriformes; family Thraupidae; genus Camarhynchus; species Camarhynchus parvulus. The sequence goes on along the minus strand of NC_044601.1, from coordinate 16,029,049 downwards.
AATGATAAGGAAAAACAAATCTAAACTTTTGGCAGATGCAGTAATCTACCTTTCTGCAGTTTGCAACATGTATGATGCTTCAAAAAACCCTCAAACAAAACAACAAACTAACAACAACAAGAACCAACTAAACAAAAAACTAAGGCAGGAGCATGCTAGGATTACAAAAAATAGGCAAGGAAGTGGCTTTAGTTAAACATTTGACATGTATGACTTGTACAAAGACTGCAAAGGAAAACCCTGAACTTGCCTTTATGTGTAGGGATCAGGGAAGGATTTCTAAGCCTTAGCATGTTCTCCAGCTCTTTAATATCTCCTGTTATCCCCAGCATTCAGATGGCATTGAACCTGCTCATCCATCTGCACTTTGTCAGTATTTTTTAAGCATCCTTCTCAAAGCAACATGATTAGCAATTTAACAAGCTAGATGTCTCTGGTCTTATTTGATGTATTTTCCTCCATCTCCTTAGTAGTTGTACAAATTTTGTCTCAGGCAAAGGCAGCAGGCTGAAACAATTCAGAAGTTTAGCTGGCTCTACAGGATACATAGGGGATGGTTCACTCAAACATTAAAGATGAGGTTGCATACAGCAAAATTGAAACATTCCACTGCCAAGTAGTCTGCTGAATTTGCTACAACATTCTGAGATGATTTAGCTCTAGATTTTTAAGCACTTCAAACAGTCATAACAAACTTTCAGAAGAAAAAATGTTTTCTTGATAAAAATGAGAATCTTGGATCCCCTCCCATGGGGCAGAATATGCTGCCTGGAAGGAGATCCAATCGTTGGGTGAGCATCTCATCCTGCTGCTGTGAGCATCCACAATGTGGTGAACAATCTGCCTGCTTGAAGAATATAAGCCCAGGAGGCATCACAGCTTGTAAACGTTAGGATGCCAATGAGAACCTTCTCCACAGGGAGGTCTGGCTGTGCTGAGCATCTCTGGGTAGGCTTGGGGCCAGCACATTCACACAGGATTACTGCAAAGCAATGAATGCCGAACACCCTCCTTGGTCATAGCAGCACTATTGGCAATATAGAGGAAATCCACCTATGCCCACTTTTAAAACTTTTTTTAAGAAGAAGGCCAACTATTACAAGTTACAAGCAAGATGAGTGCCTTAAACTTGATCCACTCTTGCATTGTAAGGACATAGAGCAGTGAGATGTATTTTATATATTTTACAATCATAAAAACAAAGACTACTGATAGAGGTTACTACATATACTTTTACAGGTTACTTCTCTTTTTGTTTCAAAGCATGTGGCATACTTAAGAATGAGAACAAAATTCCTGATTCCATGCACTGTAACTTTAAAAGAAGTCTGCTTATGCTTCATTCAAACTACAAGATCACAAGATAGATCCGGACAACTTGTGCAATATCTATATACAAAAGTAACATTCAGGTATTGAAGCGAAGCTCTTTGGGTTTAAGTGTCAGTGCATTTCACACAGTTACAGGTTTGCTGTTTGCATGGACATAAAATCCAGCCTTGGTGATACATTGGAGGAGATGCCCAAACATATACATGCCTATCAGTGACAAATATCAGTTCATACCAGCACTTCTGATTTTTGCAACTTGAATACTGATTTATGTGCTCATGTCCCCATGTATTTCTAGAAGTTATCATTTCTAGAAGTGTAAAACTAATTCCAAAACTACAAAAAATTATTTATGGGAAATTAATTCAGTTAATATTGTTAAGTTTGCTAAGCAAATAAAGATTATGTATGAATTTATTTACATGCAAGTGAAGGGTTTTTTTGTCTAAAACTTCATGCAGAGTAAGACCCTTATACAAAAAGGGGAAATACAATAAATTCTGAAAATGCTTTGCTCAGAGCAGCACTGATATACAGTAGGCTTCTCTGGACATGGTCTTTATCATAATCACAGACACACATTCCTCAGCAGACCTTGATCACTGTTGATGTGATAGCACATGCTACTCTAAATACTACTGTTTATATATTTAAATAGCATCTGCTATTTAAATATATAAACACTGAAAAGGAGCTTCGCCATCCTGTACTAGCTGCACTTGTTTGCCATTTTGGTATTGTTGCTGTGAAGTTGCACATTCTTTTTTAGAACAGCAAATTCAAAAAACCCCAACAAACTGACTGACTGATGTAAAGAAAATTCCATTAAAGAGAATCCAAACATTTTGTTTCATTTGTGCTACACACAGATGAGCAAATACCTGCTTGAGAGATCTAGTATCTCTCTTGTCTGAAGGCACTCGAAGCCCAGGGCTCTCTAGGCCTGGTCTAACCATTTTACCGTGTATCAAATAATTCTACTTGTCCTTTCATCCTTTCACAAAAGGGTCTGGGCCAAGAAGGAAAAGAGAAGGACAAGAAAAGGACATGTTTGCACCAACCCACCATCTGCCTCCCTAACAGGAAGGACTAATAATAAGCAACTAGGTGCCTAAAGGGCTAAAATTATCCCTAGGTCAGATCCCAAGTGATAGCTGTTACATATGGAAGAGTTGAAAAACTCCACTGGGCTGTGATCTGTGCTGCCCAGCTAACTGCTGTGCGACCTAGAGGCATACACTGGGAAACAAGAAATAGACTTCCTTTATCCATAGCTTGAAAGAGGGACAACTTGGCAAGAGAGGAGTCTGAGCTGGGATGAAAAACCCATTCTTTAACAACTAATGTGCTACACCCAGAGGAATCTGGACAGAAGTGAGAATCTCCACTGCCTGCGACCCCTGGGACTTGCTGAAATTACCACAAGCCGGCCAGCACTTGCTCAGCACAGCCTGCACTTTCTTCCAGAAGCAGGGAGCAGGAGTCTCATGTTACAGCTAACTCAACACATCATCTTCTCCTGGGATTGCTCAGTTTAACAAAATAAGGGAGAAGGGTTTAGAAGCTGACAAAGCATGCATCCCAGTCTCCACAACACTAATAGGTTACTGCAGGGAAGAACGTGCCTGGTGGTTCAAGATCCATTTCCACTATGTTCATCAACTCAGCAACTTGAAAAGTTTTGTGTTCAGTGATTCTTGGGACTTAATAGTAACCAAAATTTACTCTCTGCTCAAACTCAGTGAGCAAACTGGCTTTCCCGAGAGAAGCCAGTTGTGTAGGGAATCCAGTAGTCAAGAGACATTCTCAGATTTTCTCATTCTCATTGATACAAAAATTGTGAATTTTCTCTCTGGCAAAATATTAACAGAGCCCTGTATGTTCCTGAATAATTTTGCTAGCCTAACATGAAATACTCCTTTTCTTCTGTTGTCTCCAACACCCACTCCTAACAGCTTCTGGTGCATATAATCCTGGAGTTAAAAAAAAACCAAACCAAAAAACACCAGATACCTATTTCTGCCTCCTTTCTCTGCAGATCAGAGTAGTGCCAGTGCTCAATCACAGATGGGGAATGCAGCAAGTAAAAGTTATTATAAACAGGAAAGAGAAGCTATTTCTGCCAGACCCTCAATAAACTGTCACTACTACATTAGGTGCCAAACTTGGCCTCATTTCCACATCCCTTATTTTTATCATTAAATATACTTTTCAACAACAGTGATTATACTCCTATTAAGTAACATTTCTGAGCACTGAAGATATAGCACATGACTGTGCAGATGGAGAACATATGTCACTATTTCCATGTTTATTTACTTAGGGTAGGAAACAGAGCTTTTGGTTAACTTAAGACTGCTGGAGGACATGCAATGGCTCAGGCCAGTAATCAGGCCATAAAAAGTGGTGGTTTTGCCAATTATTTTTTTACATATTGTGAAACTAGCCCAACTATTCCTGCATAGAGTTCAGTAAGTCTTAATGTTATAGTTCCCGCTTAATTCCTGGAATCACCACTGGTACTCCTGATTTACCGTGAAAAATGCCATAAATCCCACTCCCCATTCCTCAAGCAAAACTCTTATGGAAACTGACAGGATTCCCTGAATTATTTTAATATTTTCCAAATATGTGTATCAAAATAAAGTCTTGTTTGTAGAAAGCCAGAGCACTGAGATAACAATTAATCAGTATGCTCACTACTAACTGCTGCTTGCTCAAGACACATTTGGAAAACTGACTGCTTTTCACTTCACATTTTCTCCAGTTGTCCTTGTCCCCCCCCACCATTCCTTCGCAAGATATAAAAGATGTCCTTAAGAACAGATCTGACCCTTGCTAAAGCAGTATCTACTGCAGGAAGAGGGTCACTGCAGATCTGAACGGAAGAAAGTATTTTTAAATACTAAGTACTGTGGCTGTCAACAAAGTGAACATTACTGCTGCAAATTAAAGGGATGAAAGATAAAAAATATTATGTTGCAGTACCTTAACCAAATACACAGCCTCAAGCCTCAGTCTAACACAGCTTCCTTCTCTGAAGAATTGCCATTTAAAACATTTCTGAACCATGCTTTTCATCCCCCATTAGACAGCCACTCTTCAATGACCTAATTTTCTGCAATGCAGGAATCTTCCCGTAAAGAAGGAATCCCAGGGCAGTGAGTTCTACATTTCTAAGGCCTCTATTTTGCTATCAGTGTTGACAGAAAGTGCTAAAGTAGCACCTGTAAGATCCAAGGACTTTACTGAAGAGTAGATGATTAAACTAGAGTGAATCCCCCTGTGGCAGCTGCCAGAAAGGGAGCAGGGAAACACCAGAGTAAGGTTGTCTCAGGAACTGTCAGGCTCTCAACCTCTCTGCACATTTAAGTGAATCTGTGCTCTATGTCTCACTTCTCCATCCTTTTCTCTGCTTGAAAGGTAATTTTTCCACCTTAAAAATGCAGAAACTTGTTCTCTTTCTAAAGGGCAGCGAGATTCTTTGCATGTTTGGGGAGAAAAGGACTGCTACACTTCCAGTCCTACCTTCTCCTTTAAATACATGCTCTCTTTCTAAGCTCTTTTGCCATAAACAAGACTATATACATCTTCAGAGATGGAGAATAAGAAGGAGGGAACACTTTTAACAGCAATCTGAAGGAAAAAGGAAAAAAAAAGGTAAGTGACAAAAATTATTAAATCACTGCTCAATGGACCCAAGACTCAAAATTATCAAACCACAGAGTTTTAGCTAGAAAATCTATTTTTAAATAGCACTTGATTCCAAATAGTTATCTTCACAACATAATTAATACTATCTACAAACATCCCATTTTTTCCTGAGATGGAGCCAAATTCTTAGCTAGTTGCTTCTACTTTTGCAGACTGTGAACCAGTGAGGGTGCAAGTGACATTTTATGAACTACCACTCTGATTATGAATGCATAAGGCACTGCACTTTCTATTTCAATGTAGGAGGCCTACCAAAAATTACCTTAAAATAATGCGAATAAATCAATCTCTAACAACACTGTGAGTGAAATTCAAGATGTTAGAGACAGCTTTGTGAAACATCAAATTCATAGACCTTGAACTTACTACCATTAATACTTGCCTGTGCTACAGCCTTGAGGCAAAAACCAGACAAGTCACAGCTGTAATCCATCACCTCCATCTGGAAGGATAAGTAGGTAAAAAGAAGAAGGGGAACAAGAAGGCAATAAGAGCCTTCTCACAGGCTCTCAGAGTGCAAAATTGCCTTCTTGTCTGAGACAGAGGGGAAGGTGCCCAGGCAGTTGATGATAAAATGCCGTTGATGGTGAAGCACTATCTGGAGAGTGAAGACAGCAGAATCCTGGAGGTGGGCAAAGCAAGATGCCTCACTTCTTAAGCTGGAATTGAGGGCCATACATATGCTCTTGGGGTCACAGGATAGCTTATTACTGCTTCTAGGCCAAACTCTGGCACTTGGGCTGGGAGAGCCATTACCATGGGTGAGTTTTGGGCCTTTCACTACAAGAAAGACACTAAGGCACTGAAGTATGACCAAAGAAGGGTAGCAAAGATGCAAAAGGGTCTAGAGCACAAGTAGCTGAGGGAGCTGGGCATGTTTGGCCTGGAGAAAAGGAGGCTCGGGGGCGGGAAAATTATTGCTCTCTACAACTCCCTGAAAGGAGGCTGTAGCCAGGTGGGGGTCAGCCTCTTCTAAGTAGGCAGTCATAGGATGAAAGGAAATGGCCTTGAATTGCACCAGGGCAAGTTTCAGTTGGATACTGGTAAAAAATTCTTCACCAAAAGGTTAAGAAAGTCAAACATTGGAAAAGACTGTCCAGAAAAGTGGAGTCATCAAACCTGGAGGTATTACTAGATGTGTAGGAATGGTACTTAGGGATGTGGTTGAGTGGTGGATCTGGCAGTGTTAAGTTAATGGTCAGAATCAATGATCTTAGCGGTCATTTCCAACCTCAACAGTTACATGATTCTATGAGTATTGAAAAGGAGTATCACTGCTAAGTAGTGAAAAAGGTAGGCACGATGGGAACCCTCAGCTGCTGTTACACTAAAGAGATACTGGCAGAGGGTCCCTCAGTGTCCGAGGCAAGTAAGAGCCTTCTCAATTCAAATTTTGATCACTGTTCTCAGGGGTTTGGGCTGTGAGCACAAGTTGAGCTACTGGTCCACTTTAAAAGCCACACATGAATGCAGCTTGGCTACTCTCACTGATGAAATCAAGTGACTAATGAAAACTAAGTGTCCTTGCCTCTGTGCCATGACCTAACCAGAATCCCTACCATGACTTGCGCCATGACTAGCCAGAACCCCTGTGCTGCCACTGGGACAATTTTTTAGTGTTTTTGGCCACCCAGGAAGAGTGTGCGTGCTCACAGAAGTGCCATGTTTCAAAAAAGGTGTTGCATTTCATAAGGCATTTTGAATTTCCATTCAGAAATAAAAGAGATCAAAATTTATATATGTGTTTTACTCCTCTACAATTCACAATGAGATAAAAACTCAAATGTAGAGATTTGCAAGTGACAGCGTATTTTGCTAAAAAGTTGAGGCAAAAGCTTATGTTCTAAAATGAGGGAAACATTTGCATTTCATGTGATATTCTTTGCAAGCTGACAACAGAAATAGGCCTAAAGGATCGGAATATGTTTAGGCATACATATTAATGCCTCTGTGAGACAGAAAATAATGCAAGTCTAAAAGATAACACCAGCTTAAGAACATGTAACTCTTCTGGTAAATGACTATGATGCTTGGCAAGCACTACTTACATCCTGTGCAGACACCATGACTCCTCAGAACAAGGCCCCTCAGCCTCCCACTTTCGTCCTTGTATTAGAAAAACTTAGCCCTGTGAACTGAGTTACCTGACTGACTTTTGTAGTATTTCACATTCCTGCAAGAAAGCCCCCTTTCCATACCTTCTTTCTTGGGACTCAAGGCACCACTGTGTCACAGGGATAACAGATGCAGAAGATTCAGACAAGTTACCTACTGCATTTAAATTTCCTAAAGCACTTCCTCACTGGACTGGACTCCCCAAAGTGAGCATACACAGTGTTGCTGATGTCAGATGGACTGGTCTTGACTGCTAAGATGCTAAAGCTATTGCAGCAGGCTTTAGCAGACTGGCATTCCCATGCCTGCACAGGCTTCATGGTCTGTTCTGAAGTCATCAGGAGGGCAATGTGTGAAACAAGGCATATAAAGAGAAAACAGAGTAACAGGCCAGTGTTTGCTTCCAGAGCTCCAGATTTTTTATACAGGCATAAAACTCAGAATATATGTCTTTAAATTCATGTGATGTAGGGTATTCCCAGCCCATCATGTAGGTGCTTTTGGTCCCACCAGGACACTGCCTCTATCTCTACACAGCTTCTAATACCACCTATGTGTATTTCCAGATATGATTTGTTCTAGGGGAACACAGTTAGAATGCAGCAAGCACTTTTCTGCCATAAAACCAAAAACTGGAGCTGACATGGAGCCTGACAGTAGTCAGAGCAATGCTATACTCTCAATTAATCTGTGAAGTACTAACCAACAAACACCTCAGAGTTAATGGCAATAAGTTTTGAAAAAAAGACATGCAGTACTAGTAGCCTCAATGTAGAAAAGTTCTCGTATTTTATCTTCTGGAATTTTTGTTTGAGAAACAAACCACATGCTACAAGGAGATGGCAATTTTGCATGGATACTTGGTAGCATTTACAAAGGAACACCGTTTCTTTGAAACTTTTGGGGGCGAAATTTCCCCCCTCCCCTTTTTTTTTTTTTTTTTTTTGTGTGTGTGTGTGTGTTCAGAATGTTTCTTTTGATGTCAGGGGAGAAAACCCCCAGCAGATTTTTGTTAATGGCCAAGAGAAGGAGCCAGTTCTTAAGTTACAATAAGTGCAGGTCCATATAAAATCAGCACATCTGCCCATACTGACACAGATGGTAGATTTTTGCCATTTCTCTATGGTTTATGCTGCTTAAAACCTGCAATTTAGTCCCTAATTTTATTGGATTTTGTTTCAGATCTGTCAGGTCCAAATTGTATCTATAAGATATGGCTATAGACCATATACTAGGTTAGACCATATATTTAACTACATTATACTCACTTCTGTAACATCAGCTTCTCAACTGCCCACCAATCCCAAGGTCCATTTATTCTTCCTATTCTTATTGACTAAAACATTTCCTATTCAATAAATTTCAGACTAGGGAGAAAAAATTCAACTTCTCAAACTACAGTCAGGTGTTAGTTTTATTAAAACATCTGCATTGGAATTGTTGAGTTGCTGCTCTTTGTTTTGCATGGTTACAAACTAAACCCCAGGGTTTTGGCTTGAAGATGTTTCCATTTTTATGCAGAGTCCTAATTCTGTTTTCATCAAATCACCTACAAACCCAGTAAAAAACAATTTCCTGATTGATGAAATCAATCTGTGCTGCTGCCTTCTCATTCCCTAGGGACTGGATCACACTCCACTATGCAGTCAGCATTGTTTCAGGTTGAGAAATTTGGGCTATCTGCAGCAGATTTTAGCCTGATAGAAGAAAACATGGCAGCTTGTAAGACATCAACCAAACATTCTGGCTGCTGAGTACTTTGCAGGTATAATCAGCTTATAATAGAATATCTATAAGCTATCTGTAACCTACATGCTGTAATTCTTCTCCAAGGTGAGTGGGCTTCTGAACCCTTTTCATCACACTGATTTTTCCACCACATCCTTCTCACTGTCCATGGTCTTTGCTTGAGTGGTAGCAGAATCTGAAGTGCTTCTGGACCCCTGCGGGTCTGAAGAAACAGAGAATGTGGGAGAGAGCGAGAGGACAACTGCAGAGGGCAGAGAGGGTTCTTCCCTGAAGTAATTGTGAAATGATCTGAGGAGCCTGCCAGACATTTTCCACAGAGAGCACAGAGAAGTCAGCTGGAGAGGACTGAGCCAGAGAGGGAGCAGAAAAACAACCTTAGTCCTTCCCACTATAATGTTTATGCTCTTGTGATAGTGGTAGATGAGTGAACAGACAGTAGTAGAAGAAGCATCTATATTGCCCTTTGGATACACGTCCCTTGAAAGGCTTTGCATAGGTCAAAATCTGCAAACAAATAACTTATTTAGATGCGGGTTATGACCTGATGAGCTTTGTGCACTTTTGTTTCTATGTTTTCTTCTCCCTCTGAGCAAAACCAAGGCAAGTAACGTCACCACCTCTGAACATTTGCAATTGCTGCAAACTGCACTTTATACACAATATTATTGTATTGGGAGAGGAGTAGATAATTTTGTTTAAAATGTTGAAAATAGTCTTTCTTACAGGGAAAGCACTTTGCAATGTACACTGGCTTGGGCAGAATGCATTTCACAGCATAACTGAAGAGAAGGATTTAAAAAAAGGAGAAAATATTCCTAAACTCCATCTTAATTTGAAACTGATTCTGAGAGCTAAGAGTCAAATTTGTTTGACACATGACAAATACAGTGTGTACTATCCATTAAAATCCAAATGTAGAGACACGGGCTGCCTGATTTTGTCACAATAGGAGTGCTGTGCTCAAGTCCAGTTAAAGGAATCATCTTTGACAAGACTTCAGGTGCAATTTATGATGCTAGAAACCCTGATGCTTATTCACAACCTCACAGGTACTAAGACTGAAACTTTTAAGTTAATTGTAGAAGAAATTACTTTATAGGAATGACTTGGGTAGTTAAATGTGAAGCTTCGGAGCCCTGGAGAGCCACCAGGAACAAAGTAGCTAATTAAAACAAATGTTGAGTATTATAACCTCTCCTCACTTCAAAAATTAACACTTGCTTTATACTGCTGTCTCATTTTATCCTTGATGCACTGTTTCAAGAATTTAAATATTTTCTTCTCTAGAAGAAAAGCTACAAAAAACCTCACAGAATGATAAATTGTCTGCTTTTAATTTGTGAGATGGCACAAGTTCAGGAAAAATATGTCTACAGAAACATCCTGGCTATGTGTCTCTGAAAAGGTAGTGAAAGTAAGACGACACTTTGTGATCCACAGAGGTAAACAAATAATGTTGCAGTAGAAAACTTTTGATTAAGGATTTCAGGGGACAACTATTCCAATAAGAAGATAAGGAAAAAAGAGTAAGTTTTACATCACTTTCTAATATTCCAACAAATGTATTGTAGAAATAGTTCTGGACTTAATAGGAAAGAGCCTCATTTAGCATAGAAACTTATTTTCTAAAGCCTCAGATAATCTAGATGGGAAGGATGGATGTTTTTGTACAGGTGTAAAATTACACCTTTGTTTTTCTGGTCTGCATATGCCAAAATTGAATCTGGGTTTTCATCTTCACCCTACAACTTCATTTGTTAAAGCAATTCCTCAGGAATGGTGCAGAAATGTAGAGAAAACTTTTTTGTTGGTTTTGTTTTGGTTTTTTTAGCTTCTGGGTTCTCTTTTTCTGCCAGAGTTGAGTTTAAAATTCAAGGCAGACAAGTTACATGGCACAGAGTTAGGAAAAAAATACCAAAGAAACATTGCTACCCATATTAGTTATCGTGTTACTTACAATTTTGAATTTTGCAACAGAAGATATATATAGTTGATACACAAGGTGAAGAACCACTCAGTTCCAAATGCTTGATCCAGATCTCATTGATACTAGTGGAGATATGTTCATCCACTTCAACCAGCTTGTCAAAACTATGGATATGGTGAAAACTCACCAGCAGTTTAATGTACCATTTATTTATGTGAAAAAATTTGTACCAAACTGACTGAGAAAAGATCCTTTTTTTACAATTTTGCAGGTAAAGCCCCGGCAGTTAGATGTTAAAACTCATGCTTGTCTTTTTTTTTTTCATGGAGAGCTCATGGTCTGACTCTAGAATTTGTTAAAGAGTTTTTCTGGTGGACTAAATCTTGATTTAAATACACTGCCAGAAATGCCTCATCTTCATAAAGCAGCTTGTACAGGTGGGAAACAAACTGCTTTGGTGTCAGAAATCACTTAAAATAACAACAAAGCTACTGTAGGATCATGTAGCAATCTTCATCTCTATCAATCATTCATACAAAACAAAAAAACCCCAAAAACTCAACCAAAAGCCTCTCCTGAGATGAAGAATATGCTGACAATATATTTTAAATTTTCAATCCAAAGGAATTTATCTCTATGATGTGCTACATTTAAAAAAATCTTGCAGTATCCAATTAAGTTTTCCCCTCAGCTTTGCTTTGCTTTCTATAGCAACAAGTAGGAGAACTTCTACCTAATTTCCAGAAGCAAAGCACACAACACTAATTTTTAAGAAAGCAGTTTTAAATGTAAAAAATCTGGAATAGCATGTCTGCATGCTTTTGGATGTATTTATTTTGCTCACAAAACACTCGTAAAAGCCATTTTCTCCAGTCTTCATGAAAACAATAATTATTAATGTTTTTACATTATTGTTTTAAGACTTAAAAAGACTTTTAAAAATATAATTAACCTGCTAAACTTCCATAGCCATGTCTATAGCATTTGCTTTTTATATCCACCTTTCTCATCCACTTTTCTTCCAGTACTCAGTGGAAAACCACTGGAAAACTGATTTACGTTGCTTCTGTAGTCACCCATCATGATGTTATGCTACCCTCATTAGAAAAACACATTTACATTTCTTTTGTATTTAACCATCATGATGTTTCCTGAAACCCATAAAGAGTCACAAGATTTATAAGAAACAGAAAAAAAGACACCGAATGGCAGCAAGGAATATTTTTGCCATTATTAATTAGGCATCAATTCAGCATTACTTAGTTACAGGCATTTTGCATCCTTCCTCCTGGTTTAGCTCCCTCCTCATGACAGCCAGGCATTTTGACACAGCGTACTCACAATAGAACCTCTGTGTATTATCACAGATTGAAAGTCACTATGTAACAAAAGAAGATTAAATTACAAATAATGAAGTATACAAATGCATCTCATCCCCCCACAGGTTATAGAAATGGGATCATGATTAAAGAGCTGTTCAGTAAAAGGGGTGAATCACAGGCTGACAGATGTTGTACACAGAGAAAGGTCTCTCTAGTACAGCTTTTCTGTCTTCACAGCAGGTGAGCCTAACTCCTAAGTCTTTCCAAACTATTCAGGTTCTGAAAGCATTTCATTATCGCTTCATTAAGCACGTACATTCCAAATTCCTTGCACAACTGTAATCCAATTATTTGAAATAATCTGATGTAAAATTTTTATTTGCTTTCTTGTTTTGCTATATCAAGATTTGCAGGGTTATGTGACACAAAATCCCAAACTAGCAGCTATTTAACACTTTCTTCAAAGAAATGCCCCTTTTTCAATTTGTCAGTTTTCAATGGCTGCAGGTCTTACAAGGAGCCCTCTTTTAGTGACAGCTGAGTTAGAAATCATGACTATTTTTCTGATTTAGAAATTGAAAGCAAAGGAGGAGAGAGAAATCAAAACAAACTCCCACCCAGTTTTAAGATGCAGAATCAATAAATGAAAGCATAAAATAGCACTGCTTTGTGAGACAGCAAGAAAATAAGTTCTAAGGGCTTGAAAATCTGCAGTTCCATGAACTAATTCAAATCTTCAGATTCAACAGGCAAATTTAGCCCAAGATCTTCCTATGCTCGAAGACATTTTCTACACTCTTTTTCACACTCCCTTGCTTGCTTTCTTTTCTCCCCCTGTCTGTCCGAATCTCAGAGTGGTGGTTCTCCTCCAGATCCATGGTAGGCACCTGCTGAAGAGTACAGCATACATTGTATTTGGAAGCCTTGGGAGTTGGAGGACTCTTGAAAACTTAGTGAAAATTTCCAAGTACCATCTGCCAAGTTTCAAGATGGTTGGCAAAGCTCCATTTAGTCAGTAACTCCTCCAAGGGTAGCTAAAGAAATACCTCCCATAGAGAAATACTGAGAAAGGGTGATTCAGCTTCTGGAGAATGGAAGCTCCTATCAAAAGGAAGGGAGGAAGGAGACAGCATAGCAGGAGAAATACTTACTGTCCTTTGACTAGATGACTGGAGTCACCACTGGAATTAATGTTCTTCCTGTGTGACTAAGGAAAGAACTGCTAGTAGTGTATTAAATGCAAAAGATTTTTTTCTAACTAGAAAGTTATCCACTTTATGAACATCAGGTTTGGTTTTGCATTCTCAAAGTAACAATCCAGAAAATCTCATGAAAAAAACGCTCAGATGAAAATTAAGTCCACAGTCCAAGAAACCACAAAATGCAAATCCTCCCTCCGTTTGTTGGACCTATATACCCTCAGTTTAAAGTCTTTTCAGTAATGTGTTCTGAATTAATATTTGGAAAAAAAAAAAAAGAACTTTTCACATGTTTTCATATTTCATTGGAAAGGCTCTTTAGAAATCTAATCCATGTGGTGTTTTGAAGCCAAGACTGTTGTCCTAGTAGCTGTGCATCTGATTACTGATATGCTGCATATTCCTAAATAAAAGCCTAGGCAAGCTATTAAATATTCATGCGGATGGTGGAATTCAATAATTATATCCAAGCAGAGAGCTAAATGTAAACAAAAGAATGAATAACCAGCCTAGAGAACAAGGAATTAAGTTACTTGTTCTGCCCTGTGAGCTGAACATCATCTTTATGGATACCGTGTTCTGCAAAAAATGGGGTCTACACGTTAGACAAAAGAAACTACTGGTTGTAAGAGGGCAGTTTCCTAATCTCTCCAAAAACAGTGGCTGTGCTTAGGAGTAACTGATGAGGTGAACATGATGGGTACTATCTTCAGTTGCACCCTCTTGAACCTAGAAGGTCATCCAACCCAAGAGACCACCTAAACCAGAACTTTCCGAGGAGAGTGTAACTCAAAAAAAATTGTGAAAACAGCATGTCAAAGACATACATTCTAATCTTATAAGAGAGAGAAAAAGATATCAATGGAGATCTGAATCTTTTTTTTTTTACTTTCCTATGAAAGGTGCAATTGATTTAAACAACTCATCTTTTATTGATGAAATGGAAGAAAGAGTCCTAATGAGAAATCACAAGATTTATTTTTGCTGCCTTCTGTGTTTATCTTTGGTTGTCCCTAGTCTGACCCTCAAAGAATTTGTAATCAGGGAAAAGAAGGAGAAGAAAAAGTGAAGAGTTACTGAAGAGGAGGTGCTCATATGCTCTGCAGTACTCAGGTACTGGTTACAATCCTGCCTCTGTTTTTCCTCTCACTCCCTTCCTTTGCCACATTTATCACAGATATGTCTGGCCACATGAAGTACCCAGTGTGGGCCAAGAAGTTTTGTTTAGTTTGCTTTTTAAAGCAGAGAACAGTCAGTCTGCTCTTCCTTTAGTGGCACATCAACAATACTACAAAGAGTGGGAGCGGGACACCGAATTTCTGCTTTTCAGCACAAAGCACATGGCTCCTATTTTATTTCACAGAAGATTTCTAGGGTGTTTTCTCGTAATTATGAAAGTAAAAAACTGTAAGGATTTTTACATATTATTCTGATGCCTCACATCTAAAAGCATAAACAACAGTAAGGTTGTTTACGAAAAGCAGAGAATACAGAAAATAATCACAGAAAATAAACACAGTAGAAAAACTAACAGATGCTACACAAAAAAGCAATTTCCCTCTTAATTCAAATTCTTTTAAAAAAGCCTTACTGTATTAGGGAAACACAGGCTAGTGGAGTATCTTCAAGTTTTGCCAAAAACCCCCTAAAGATAGTCCAATTAAAATCGAAGTCCCATCACTGTAAGCTTGCCACAAATCCTCCTGCACATTATAGAATGAGGAAAAGTTAAGATGCATTCTTAAGATTCCTTATGCTTTACAAATCCACAGCTATGCTTGGATGTGAAATGTCAAAAAAAGGCTGGAATCCTTTTCAGAATAAAAGATTTCAAAATACTCTCTTTTTCCGTTAAAGAACATGTCTGTCTGTTCAAATACAAGAGTTGAACAGAGCATACATAAAGAAAAGGTTTGAGTTACTTAGGTCAAATTCTCCCCAAAATACATGTGTGCAACTTCAACTACCATCACATACACAGCAGATGGCTGCAATTATCAGCTTACTTGCAGCGTATCTAATACCAGACCCTTCTACAAGTTTACTTCAGAAGCACCTTTCAGAAGCATCAAGGAAGCAAAAATGAAAGTTTTGTCTGCAGCTGCAAAGTACCCATTTTAAGAAATCTGACTTTTACCATTTTTGGTGGTACCACTTGAAAGGTATGCTTACCTGTCAAAAGACCCTTTCATGAAGAAAGGGCAACTCTAAAATGATAGTCATGCTTTCTTGATGAATAGCTCAAAACAACAGTTAATGACACAACCTATTGGTAAAGGCAGAAATGCTGTATGTATTTTGTTCCTATGACAAAAGAAAAAATATGATGAAAAGGTGGTTTTGTCTTAAATAAATTAATATTTGAACTGAAAATAAGAGAAATGGAGTAGCGTATTTGTTTAGAGTTAATCAAGCACAAAAGGGAGCTGCAACCACTTGCATAAAATACAATTCTGATCCATTGTGCCAGTGCTGATATAGGTTCCTAACTGCATTCCTGTATTCATGTTGCTTTCAGAACTCAATGAATTCCTGCTTACACACTAAAAAAAGGAACGGTGTTCCAGAGGCACAAGGAGAATTACAATGTGATATATGGCAGGGAGTGTAATACAACTTTATGGATCAACCTCTGTAAAGAAGTATAAACTGTTATTTTAACCATACTTTGAATGCATGAGTAAAAAGGTCTTGTCCAAAAGTAGTAACAAAACCAGTATTAGCAAAAAATGTCACAATGACAAGTTTCTCTTTAGTGACTCAAATGTTTTCTTCCTCTATGGTAATTGGAAGTCATAATGGGAGAATTAAAACACATTTCCATGATTGTAAGTTTCACCCAGAATTTATCCAGCAAAGATCCACATATATATCCCCTCTCCAAACAGGAGACTTTACGGAAGTTCAAAAAGTGATCAGCAAAACTCATGAGGGAAGAATGTACTATGAGCACTTGAGAGTAAAATGTATTACCTCAGACTCTGTAAACTTGTAGTCACAAATTTCAGGTGTGCTGTGTTTTAGGAAAGTTTTACTTTGTCAGAACATTTGCCCTATTCTTACCTCTTTCCTGTGCATCTCTTTGAGCTATTGCTGAAGACAAGGTGTGAGGTGAATTTTACTGCTACAGCTATTCTATGTCTTCAGTCAGAGAGTCTTCCAGCAGTCTCGGATGCATTCTGATCCAGGTTTATAGCCATAATCCTCAACAGATCTTTTAGCTCTCAGATAGATTAGCCATGCATTCAGAGCATGCAGAGAAACCCTGAAAATGCTGAGATTGAGACTCACCTGTACACTCATGTTGTAGTCCTTTCCCATAGTATCCTTTCTCACAGATACATTCGAACTGGCCGGTGTGAGTGCCACACTTACAGCTTGCCATGATGTCACAGCAGTTCTCGTTTGCCTCGCAGAGATATGAACAATGAGATATATCTTCTTGGATATAGCTGCCAGAGGGCAGGTCTGAAATAATATCAATTTATTAACCAAGAATTCAAACAAGAGTAATGCCACAGTCTCACATTATACCATTAGTGAAAGATTTGTTAAAAGCCCTAGGCTCCAGCTCTAGGTAGGCAGTATGGAGCAGAGCCTTGCTATGCTTCACATGCAAAAGATTGGTGTCTTATTCTGGAAAAGGGCTCACTGAAATCCATGGTGCATTCAGGTTTTCTCCTTGTTTGAGTCTAACACAGTCAGAATGCAGTCTCACTCCCAACAGAAGCTGTTGGGACAGGTTTTCCCAGCTTTGGTGGATGGTTCTTCTGATTTGGCATCAGGAGAACATTTGGTCATGGTATGTAAAACCATTTGGTCACATTATAAACTAAAAAACTTCAGCTCATTCACATAGACCAATCCAGCCTTACCTGGAACAAACAGACTGGCAACAAAGCACCAGAAAACCTTATTTTACACTATTATTTTAAAGTAGTATGTCTTTAAAAATGATAGCAAATAAATTCAAATGACTAGTCTGATGCCTGTTCTAAGCCTCAATCAAGCAGCATTGTCAAACAAATTTTTAATTGTGTGTTCTCTCTTGCTTGTCTAAACCTACCCTATACTTCAGAAAGAACTTTTATTTTAGAATATAGCACATTAAAAGAGGAATCACAGTCTGAATTCTCTTTCCAGTTTTACTGCATGTATAAGGTCATAAACACAAATTGTATTGACTCTTACAGAGAGGGATCTAGATTGGTTCTGAACACGCTGTTTTTGCTGTGTGAGACACCCTAAAAGTATTAAGTCTAGTTCTAAAGTGTACACTTGGTGCCTCTTGTACCTGACTACGAGGTTCACTTGTTCAAGCACAAGATACATTAGGCCAAGAGCACAGTCTGTTCTTCACAGACAAAACGAGGAGCTGAAGGGATTTAAGCATGTATACACATCAGTAAGGAGAATTTTTCTCACATCCTGTTGGTGATGAGTTAAGCCAAATAAAGTTTATCCTTTTAACTGAGGGACAAACACCTCTGCTAGAAAGTAGGAGAAAAATAAAAAGAGAATCAACACTACATGAACTGTAAATGCAAGACAGTACTGGAGAGCTTTCTATTCAGACCTCTCTGCTCCCTGTAGATTTCTGAGGTTAGGACATTAATACCTTCATGAAGAGCTCTGCGCGCCAGAGCTTCAAACTCAGTAAAACTGTGAAGAAGATAACAGTGATCTTCTTTTGGGTGGGATGCCATATCATTCAGTTCTCGGATATTCCCCTGCCATATCCCAAAGGTGAAGATCTCCACTCCAAGTTCACGCAAGGACGCTGCAATGGGTCTTGGGTCTCCCCCATTGGAATAGCCATCAGTAATGAGAAATATCACTTTTGTAGAGTTTCCGCGGGCATGCCGTAGTATTTGCTGGAAGAGAAAATGAAATTGCGCACCTCAGCAAAAGGTTGACAGTGGTTGGTTGGTACACTACTTCCTCCATTATATGACTCCTATAAATTGAATTATACAGCTAATAAGGCCCTTGCAAGATCATCCACTATAACAAAGGTCGAACAGCTCATAGAGCCTGTGGTTGATGAAGGCAAATCACCTGAGTCACACTTTAGGTGGTCACAGTTTACACAACCACAGAAATCATTACATCATAAGAAATAAGACACTTTTCACGCTGATTGATTGTCACCCATGCATCAGATTCACAATGATTCTGAGGAGAGCTTAAGTGACTTTGCTCCAACTGAAGTTTAAATAGGTACTACAAACATTGAAAATCTAGTGCAAGACCCAAAATACAATCTAACATATTTTAATACAATATTATGTTTTGATCCACTAAACTATAAACCCTACTGCTGATTTATTGTAAGGCTTCTCCTAACAAATACTTGGACTGTTGGTTATTTTAAATTCAGCATAAAATTCCCCATTTGTCCCTGTTGAATGATGCTTTCCTCCCTTACAACAGGCTACCAAGATCACTTTGGATTGTCCATCATGGCCTAAAAAATGCCTGTAGATCCTTCTACTCTGCTGCTTGCTCTTCCTAATACTTCACATAAAGCATGTATGATACTGTTCACAACTGCCTGAGTGAGATTCCTGCCCATTTCAGTCTTCCAGTCTGACAATGCACTAGACTTCCTAATCATGGCCAGGTGCTGTCCACAACCCTAAAGCAGGGGATTGTGAAGATATATTTTCTCCATCCTCTGGGAACTTATGCAGAAAGAATTAGATGCAGACTTCCAATTTGGTAGCAGGTATTATGCCCATGTTTATTTCAATAATAGATTATATAATACTACAATGAATGCAAAAGACCACATTTAATAGACCTTTGAATGATACTCCAAAAGACATGTCATTGTATGACAAGGAGGTAAATGTGATTAAGACACTCTTAACAAGTACAAATTCCAAAACCAGAGATCAACCAAGCTGAACTGTTTTATTAGAAAATCTTTATGTAAGTTTTATGATGTAAAATCATCTGGCTTTCAGCTGATCCAAAAGGTTACTAGCTAGGCCAGCCTAAAAAACTTACAGAGTTTTTATACCTCTTCTCAGTAAACCAGGCCACATTTTAGGACAATTGGATTTTGATTGTCAGTTCTCTGATTTCAGGTAGATACTATGCAAAAATAAGTACACACATCATAAATCAAAGCACATACCATTGGCACTGTGGTCTGAGAGACTGCCAAGTAATATTTTGCTATTGGGCTTGATTTTATTACTACTTGTTTGCAAAACCCAAAGGGAGTGAAACCAGATTCTCTTGCAGTCAAAAATATCCTTCACAAATCAAACTTATTGTTCCTCATATTGCTTAAGTTATAAGTGGAAAGCCAGAATGAAGTAGGAAAACAGAATGAAGTGGGAAACTAGAATGAAAAGAATCAGGAAGAAAAAGACAAGACAAAGGGCAACATGAAGACAAACAGTTAGAAAAATGTACAAATGCCTAATTTCAAAATGCTTTCCAAAACTGATGCTCTAATACAAGTGACTGCAGACAGAGACAGTAATGTTATTTATAATTCACATGTATAATTAACATATTTACCATTAACTGTGCTATTTTAAAACAGAATATAAATGACTTAAACTTCTATCCAACTTCTCAAATATTCAGGATGATATTCTTCACTCAGGATGTTTGTCTAAAGCTATTTTAGTAAAAATGGACCTTTTTTGAAAAACAAGACAATGAAAACATATGTTCCATCCATACTCACTTGGTTTTGGCAACTGTAGCATCTCTGAGCTTTGAAAAAAGAACATTTAATTTGCAAATTACATAATAAAGGTGGAAAAATATGCACCAAATACATCCAAATTGTGGAATGTGTGTAACTGAGGAAGAAACCACAACTTACAGAGGGTTAAGAGACATTGTGGAGATTGCCAGTGCAAGCCTCTGAAGATTCCACCTACAGGGAGATTGCTCTAGCAGATTATTATTTCAACTTGTGATTGTGCCATAACATGTACAGAAGGGGGAACAAAGCTTAATTTTGGAAGGATGGCAATTTCTGTAGTATCCTTCAGCACTGCTTCCCTCAGTGCATAATAGGGAGCATCCCACACTTTGCAGATGAAGGTAGTGGATAGCATTCCACATCACCCTGGCTCTTCAGCAGCTAATGCTCATAATCAGCATCAGTTAAACTTCCACATTTTCCCTAAACACAGAGACATGTCTGTCTGCATGGCCAGTGAACAAATGAGCTTGAACCCCAGTAGTCTAGACAGGACTACAGATATCTCAGGACTATTTAATTCTGACTAGCAAATAAGCAGGGGTTTTATTTTACAAAATTAGACTGCCACAAATGCCCTCTGAAACTCCTGAAACACAAACCCTCCATGAACTTCCATGTAATCAAGAAATTGCCTGGTCCCATGAAAAATTGCTTAGCAAGACCTTTTAAAAGATGTGGGTTTGAGTAAGTGGAAAGCATCAGTGAAAGACCATCTTTGAGGAGTAAATGACTGTTTTTGAGAGGAAAATATGCCTTGGCTACATAACCGTCAGATAAGGCAAGAGCCAACATCTTTTCTGCCCTCTGCATCTCAAAGGGCAACACCTCTGCAAGACGGCACTTCTGTCACACAGACACGGACTAAGCCAACAGGTAAGAGAGCATGAACATGTCTTCCTGCTACCCAGAAGACTTGAATATTCAGGCACCAGGGAATCTGAGCAGAGAAACAGACAGACAAACAGACAAGATTGCTACATATTGCCCCTAGAAATCAAAACAAAACAAAGCGAATGACCAGCTTGGCCCTCATGTCTTGCAGCTGTAACTCTAGACACAGAATCCCTGCTGCATAAAAACAGAGGAAAACAGCAAGGGAGGGAAAGAAACATTCAGCATGGAGGGGGGGCAAGGAAGAGGTGGGAAGGAAGACAAAAGTCTATTATAAAACAATTTGTGTATGTCTGTTGGTCCACTTAGTATTTTTTTTCTTTTTGTGAGAACAAGAGGACAGGCCACCAGCCTGTCGGTGCTGCTGACAATCCAAGTATCAGTCCCCATTCCTCTTCTCTGCAATATTTGTGCAGCATTTCACATAATTTTTGTTTTCTCTAACCCTGACTTACATCCCTCTATTCTGAGTAACCTCTCTCTCCTTCCCTCTCCAGAAAGCTGTTTTGAAGCTGTTTTTTCCCGAAGAAAAACTTCATATATTTTAAAATGTTTGTGCAACCCCTAAACTTGTTTAACCCCTAAACTGGTAAGTACATTTAGATATTGTTCATCAGCCCCTGCCAACTTAATGGACTGCATCTACATAAAGATTACTTTTTTTTCATGACAAGGCTTTGCAGTCCCTTCATAAATTGTCAGGTTCTTCATAAATACAGTTTAAAAGCCCTCTAAATGGTGCTAGTAAGTTTAAAGGATCCTGAGAACCTGTTTCTTTGACATGAATATCCACATCTGCTTCTGATTTTACCATCAAATGAAATTGAGCACCAGCCATAACTCAAATTACAGGGCTGAACGGCCTGTTAAATTGAGAATTTAGCCCATTTGGTCAATACTATAAATTAATAGGGGCTAAGTATTTACAAAACAAAACAACTAGTGCTATTGATTATTGAATAGAAATTCATGGGGCCACTAAAAATACCTAGTCTTTTACCATTTCAGTAACTAGTTTCTTGTCTACACTTCCTTCACAGGAGTAGTAGATCAGTCAGTTTCAGTAATCCCCACAAATTTTAAATAAAACATTCTTTTCACATTAGCAAAAAGTTATTACCATCTGTATTGTGTTCAGTGACTGTTTGGTGTGTACAAATATCTGGCAGTCTAACCAATTTTTTGTGCCAATAAAAGTCCTTAGAATTAAAATATGAAGTCTTGTGCAACAAAAGAGTTATCATACAAAATCCTTCTCTAGAAATTCACTTCTGTATTGGAAAACGAAATCCTATCAGTACAGTCACAAAACCAGCTAAATCCTAACTTCTGCATTTTTAACATTAATATGGAGTTTGTAACACAAAATTAGGAGATGAGCAGTATTGAAGGGCAAAGACATCTTCGGTCACTTGACAGCCACAGCAATGATGTTGTCAAGGTTCTTTGTTACTGTCTCAACTACATCTTCTGCATATAATCCATAAACATCTTGGGCCTGATTCCTGTCTTTACTCTCTCTTTTGATTTTAAAGAAGATTCTGATCATACAGAATTGAATCCTAATATATCTATCTAGAAGGAAACAAGTTGAAATGGGTTACCCTCTCTCACTTTACAGACCAAGCCAGGCTGTAACATCATACGGCCCCAGGAGAAGCTTGCTTGAAAATGCTTAAGTTGGAGCCTAACCCTCAAATAACATTATCCAACATTCACTTTGCAGGAAAAAAACACTACAAAGCAAATATTATTTCTTATAGATCAGGAAGAACCACCACTGCATCTCAGAAGCAAACCAGAAAGCTTTCCACTAGAGAGCCATTCAGCTGTTGTAGCCCAAAAGACCACTTACATTGGATTTCCTTTCACTTTAGGAATGACAAAACATACACACCAGGGCATGAGCTCTGAATAGAATGAAATTATTCTTTTTCCTATATGATCACTCATTCAATATAAAAGAAATAATTTCCATTTTATAATATTATAGAATTAATTTAACTATGAAAAATAATGAAACATATTTGTTATTAAGCCTATATTAAAATGAATAAATGTTAGTTTACTACAAAAAACGCTGCACAGATTTGTTCCATGTATTCATAACAATATTAAAACAGTACATCCTAATTTATCACAGGTGGGTTCAGAAGCAGATCAGTATTTCATTCACAAAGGGAAATGGCAGTGCTAAATCTCTTTGCCAAGCTCAACTCTGTTCCAAGATTTCTTTGTTTTCATCTTTCCCCCAGGTAAAAATGTTCAAATCTGACATGAGATTTTACATAAATAAACATCCTATAAAGAAAAAAATAACCAGTACTGTGATCAAACATAGCTTTTGGTGAAGCTGATCACTGAATCCAGAGCACTCCTGAGGAATCTGGTCATCTCCCAAGAATAATGCAGAGCTAGAGTGTGACAAATACAGTTCCTCTTTATCAGGAAACTGTTGCCAGGCGAAGAATTGTTTGTGCCTGGTAGGTGGTTGTTCTTCAAAAACCACTGGCCTATGGAATCACACAATGCTGATTCTCTAGGAAGAAGATCTGGAAAGCAACCCAGCCCAACTTTGCAAGCTTTTATGAGTTCACCAGGCAGTCAGGCATGACTTTGAGGTTGCCCACCACCAGGGATCACCAGTCTCCCAGGACAGAAAGCATGCCCAGAGGGAAGGGAATGTAAGGTAATGACTTTGGGAAAATTATTATCATATGTATAGTTTTTTCCTGGGAAAATCTATGAATATGCATGTAAAATATAGTATATAAATAGGAGCTTTTCCTGCACTCAGCAAGCAAGATATTTTGGAGGAGATATCCCCTCATGCATCCAACTGAACAAAGAATGCCTGCTTCTTAGTGTTACATTGGTGCTAAGGAGTTTTATTTTATTGATTTTGGGTACATAAAAGACTTGGCTACACCTCCTGAGCTCCCTCTCTACAACAGCAAATACGGTGATTCCATCATATTTTCTTTTGGTCGCTATACATTGCTCTTTTCACTGCTCAAATTGAATGAATCTTATCCCCTCTTTAGGTTTCAAAAATGAACTAAAAGATAGTCCCCAGTTAGAGGTTTTGGCTTCCAACATTTCCCACTCTTCTCTGCACTGCTACACAGGCCTTAGAGAATAAGCTGTCACCTACCTAGAAGAAATTAACTAATATTAAAGCTTCCCTTGGATATTTCACTAGCAAGAAATGCAATCTTGATTCAAAGAAAAGATGTATCTATAGAAATAATCTGGATATTTAAAATACTTAAATAGTTATTTCAGTACCTGGAAGGCATGATCTGAGTAAATCCCACAACTATGTCAGACAACCCCACTATGTGGATGAAAGCACACAGGTGAAAAAGCCAACCAAGTTCATGGCCAGGAAATGTACTGACATGACATCTGAGTAAAGACTGACAGATCTAGTAATGTTCAGATGGGGGAAAAGAAGGTTTAAAGTCCTCTTATCCATGCATATTATACTTAATGAGGGGGGCAGTAAAAAGATGTACACAGAGTCTTCTAATTGGTATCAAGAGGCAAGAAGCACATATTTAATTACCAACTTTCCACTTAAAGAGAGGAAGCAATATTTCTGCTGCAAGAGTAATCAACCACTGAAACAGGTTTCCCAGAAGGTTTGTGGGCTCTCCATCCCTGGGTATATTCAAGCACCAACTTAGACACAGTCCTGAGCAACCAGAACAAAAGCAACCCAAAACCATCACTAAATGGTTTTAGTGATGTTTTTTCATTGTTTAACCAACTAAACAACCCAAAACCATCACTGGCTCTACAATGATAGGAGTTGTGACATAGAATTTTGACTTACACAGTTGTGTTAGGACTGTTGGATATTGTGATTTCAAATTGTGTAGCTTGCAGTTTTGAGCTCTGAACTAGAAAGAACAGAATACACCTCGTTTCCAGGAAGAAACTAACCTGCATATCCTTCATCTTCAATCATCCTGATGTCTTCTAAACAGGACATTAAAAAACAGGGCATGTTATGAACATAGACATTTTCTGAGCTCTTGTGCTACATAACTTTTAACAACTTCATCAAGACTTTGCAAAGTTGCTGGAGGCCTTTATATGCTGCCATGTTGCATGCTATACTTAACATATCACTCGCTAATAGATCTCAGTTTGATTTAAAAAATGAAAAATCCTAGTTTTCTTGTCTGTGAGCAGGTTCCATCATTAAAATTACAAACATGTTATTTGATTTCTTTAGTACTGTTCTGGTCTTCTGCTAATGATAAAAATAGGGACTCAAAAATATTATACTAAATATGTAACCGATTTTCGTGTATTTTCAGACCAAGCAGTCCCATCACTATTGACTAGTACATCTGCCAAATATTTGTTTCTTTTGTGTTTGCTTTAAGCATTTATTACTTTAAATAAGCAGGGGGAAAGAAGAAAAGCTGAACTGAATAATAAGTTCCAAAAGGACAAACACAATTCATGACCTGGCCCATCTACTGCCAGATGTCACTGCTCAATTATCATCTGAATACTTTTTTTTTCCTTTTCTCCAGGACTGCTAGAATTGAGCAACACTAACACAAAGTTATCACTGATAAGAGATGTACCAGACCAACTGGGTGTGGGGGAGTGCTTGGGAGAGAAACCCAACTCTCTGCTTAACTGTTCATACTGCCCAAGCTTAGCAGAGCACCACAACTCTGAACATTAAAGCTCTTTACAGATTGCTGCTTACATTCAAGGAGGCTCTTCATCTTCCTGGCTGAGGTTGCCAGTGAGACCTTGAAGCAGAAGGAGTATTATAATTTTAAAAAGAGCTTTTGTTTTGGATTGTGTTAATGTCATAGAGAAGTAAGCAGTTCCAAAATTTAAGCAGGGTCCTGATCCTACAAAGAACCCGTTGCTAAAAGCAATAGTGCTTTTAATTTCTGCACCTAGAAAAGTCAGAAAATTCTTAGCATCACAAACATGCAGCCTCACCTGCAAAATCTGACTCACAGATTCCAGTAGCATATGGAACTGGGGCACAAGGGATAAAATAAGTATCACAGAACATGTAAAATAAACATTCAGAAGTTTAATGCTGAGGCTTTTGTCAGGAACTACTGCTAAATATTATGTATTTTGCTGTAAAGGCCTCTCATAAGCTTAGGAAATGAATTAAAAATGAACCAACTTATTTTGTCGTGACTTCTTCAAAATTTTAATGTTGTGAATTTATTCCTTCTCTCAGAACAAATCACTCAGCAGCTTTTCTGGTTTGTCTTTGTATCTCTGAAGTAAAGCACACGATAAGACTGATTTCTCTGCAAGGGTCATAACTTTTAAGGACTGGGTATCAGAAGGGGCTTATTGTCAGACCCTTCCAAAAGAAGCTCTGAGATGACAACAAGAAATGGTTTTCTCATGAAAAGGAATCTCTATTCCTGAAACACTTAGGATGATATCATCCAGATTCCATAATGGTGACATGTTTCATTCACTGTATTGTTGGTTCAGATATTACATCCACAAGATTTGTTTTATTTTGTGCAGCAATATCTACACCAGGCTTCCAAATGACACGCTTCTGATTAGACCAAAAGGCAAGGCACAATTTTGTAAGCACAAGCAGAAGAATTCCAAAGAACAGGTTTTCAACTAAAGAAAGTATTAATCCTGATTAGGCAACCACAGATATGCTAAACAGAGCACTTTTTGTCTGTCCTGACCAAAAGGTCAAAGAAAAATTAACTACTTAAAAGCCTCTAAAGGTAGGTATATTTAAGGCTTGCTCTAAGGGCAAGGAACAATGCACAGATGTGTATCTTGCCTCTGACCCTGCCTTATTGATCTTGTGAACAAACCCCACGCAAGGCTGCAGTATGCAGGACCAGTACTCTTCACAACACCACACTGATTAAAACTGGAGACTTAGAGCTGACACCCGTGATGGTTGACAGGAACACTACTTGCAATTTGGTAATCCCTTACTACCAGCTAAACCAAGATGACTTTTTGATTTTTTTTACTACCATATCTTTAACACAGACTTCCAAAGCCATGCCAAAAACACTGTCAACCAGACAGTTAGCTCTAGCTGACCTAAGCCATCATGGGATATTTAGAACATGATGCCAAAGATAACCCAGAATTTGCTACTCTCTCATTATTAGCTAGAGATTTTGCAGAGAACATAGGAACAGAAATCCACAAACACATGTTTGATAACCAGACAATACACATGATTCTGAATGGTCATCTTCTTAGTGAGAGGGCATTACTTTTTTTCAAATTAAAAAAATGTAACCAAGTACATGGTAAGAAAAGATTTCCAGTTCATTAGCTCCAATAAAATTTTCATTTTAATTTGAAAATGAGATTCTGAATCTGAAAATGCATTGAAAGGAAAAGCTAATTTTCCTAGTGGGTAACAATGCTGCATCTTGTACTTTTGTCATACAGAAGAAACAAAGCCACTGTTACTTATTTAAACAAGCATTAAATAAGCATTAGAATTGTTTATCCTAAACTGATATGTGCTTACATTCTTTTGGGGGACATTTTTTTAATATTTATTAACTATAACACAGAGCATGGTATTTGACATGCTGGTTGAACATCCATCACACTCCCCCAAAATCACATTAGATACAAACACCAGATTTCAAAGACCAGATTCTCAGAAAATGTGTAACCTTACTCTGTAGGTGAACAAACCTTCCACTTGCATACACCAATACTGACTTCAGTGGAGTGAAGATGAATTACAAAAACAAAAAAAATTACCTTTTTAATGCAACAATTATTTTTATAACACAGAACTCCCAAAGGCTCCCTCAGCTACTCCTTTGCTGGATTTTTTACAATGGACTGGTTTGAGCCTGTCTGAGTACTACCCCTGACTTCTGCTCAACAGTAGTGCACACCTACAACTTCCACTTCAATTACAAAGAGAAATTGTTCCCATTTTACTTCCACTGAAAGACAGAAATTAGACTATCTTCTTTTTGGAAGATACACTTTTATCAACACATTGCCACGTGGAGTAGTTTAAATAATTTTTATTTTTGTCTTTTGGTTTTTTAGACCACCAAACCAACGCAGCTTCAGGATGTTTATACTGTCCATCAAAAAAGATAGCGCACCAATGCTGGCATATATGTAACTGTGACTCTCAGCTGCTAAAACAAGAACCCATTAAGCTTCCATAATTGCATGATGACCCCTCAGTTCTGTTTCAAAGCCCATCTGGTAACAAATGCACATCCTTCCCACAAAACATAATGGGTGGTGTTAGCAGTGGCTATCTCAGGATCAGAAGCTCCAATAGAGTTGCCTATAGGTCTCTCAACACTTTTCACCACTGAGGTCTTTTGGCTTTAGTTACATTCCTTAAGCATCAGGAAGAACACTTGCTTTAGCATGTTTGTATTTTCAATTCTGCTTTGGTTCTTTCTTGCTGTCAGAACAGCTCTGTAGCTTTCCATAATGCAATAAGCAATCTGCTTAACATAAGCTGCATGTAGTTTGTGCTGTCCCACCAACTTATGCTGTGAAAAACTGAAGCCAAAGAGTTTTGAATTAATAAGCTCAGTTTCTTCCCCTTTCTAAGACTGTTTGCATTTGTCTTAAAAGAAAGACTCCAAAAATGAGCACTTGCTAGCTCAAGCATGGCACAAAATCACAAAAAGGGTGGCAAACCCAAACATCAATACAAGTTCAGCCATTCTCATCAGGATTCTGTCTCTTGCCACTGTCTCTTGTGGTATATTTGGCATATTTCTGTAAATCACATAGAATTTATCTTTAACAGGCAGGGTAGGAATGCCAAAGTGTGGTCTACATGGCAAAAGTTAGTAAGGACAGCTTTGACAAAACACAGAAACTCTGCAATAAACTTCTCTGCAAAGTACCTTTGGAGAGGATGCAAAGCTGCAGTGTCAAGAAGAACTCTCTTATGTTTTTCAAAGAAGATGGACGCTGTGTGGTTGTGCAACTGCTTTTAGGATGACGTTTTGCTGCCACAGGTTTTGAGACAGCTACTGCTATGTAAATCTTGCTCCTGTTCACTCATGTTCCCAGGTCAGACACTAACTGGCCTGATGACCTTGCAGAATTCACTCATCTCTCTGCCTCTGTGGTTTCAGTGGAACTGTCACAGATGTGAATTAATGACTTTGAGACCTACCGAAGAAGAGGGCTGCACAACGATTTAAGTGCTGGGTTTATTCTAACAATGCACTTTCCTAAATTTTCTATTACTATAACACATAAGTGATACAATCACAGAGACTTTGTAATGCTTTGAAGATACTTTTGAGTTTGGAAAAGTAGCGGAGAATTCTGGTCAGAAGAATAAGGAATCCCAGGTTAAAGTGTAAAAGAAACGGAACAATTAAAAAAAAAGACAAATTTTAGAAAAGTGAAAGAAAAAATAATTATGGTTGTACCAAAGGACAGTTAAAAACATAAGGCAGCAGTCTAAGAGTCCAGAGGGAATAGCAGTTTTATTATACTTTAAAAACTTTCTAGATTTATTCCAACAGTAGTATTTTAAGCTTAGAACAGTCATTTTCTGAAGAGTGTCTAGAAAGGAGAGTATTCTCTGAAGATGTTAATTTGTCTGACATGAAGAAATCATACTGAAGAAAACCACAGTACAGTATCTTTAACCAAGAGCTAGTAAACAGACCGGAATTTAACCTTGTCATTCTATCTTAATTTTCCCTGTCACCATGTGAATATTTTTCTTCCCACATTCTTATAAGAACACAGTGTAAAATGACAGTCATGCTGTTGCAGCCACAAAGTTTAGCTGGGCTAAAGAAACTAAATTGTAGGTTTCTGAAGGGATTTTTTGTTTATTCCACTTTAAAGATATCATTAGTCAAGATTTTGTATCAAGACAACAGATGGTATTTCTTAAGCTTATATTTTGTTTTTAATGGTTATTTTTAACTTGTATCATTAACTTTTTCACACAACACCCCTGGGATGGATATATATTGAAACACGGCTTCACAGTGGAAGATCTAATACAGGGATGTGTTTTCCTAAAGCCAATTTGGCGTGTGCAGCTCTGAGCACATTTTAAGTGAACTTGCTTTCTCCTGCCAAAAGTGAAGAAGAGAATAATCTCTGCCAATTTCATATGCCCAGCAGTGATGCACCTCTTGCAATCTTGCTCCTCAGTTCCAAATGAGAATGTGTAAGTGTTTCAAGACAAGTGCACCCAATGCTCAGCTACAGGACACTACCAGAAATTAGATTAAAAAAAAATTAAAAATTGCAAATGAGACTTGGTTTGGTGGTTGTTTATGAACACAGAGGCCAAATGACAAGGAAGAACCAGGCCTAGCCTTGTAAAAGAAGCTTCCTGTGTAGACTGGCTGTCCCTTGACCATCAACTGAGAAGTCTCCCCAGTATGACCAAGTGCCAACACATGCCCAGGGGTTGCATTGACCAAATTTCTGCTATGGTTCTGCATGACAGCATGAAAAGAGATTGTGTTACGGTGTCTGGAAGTGCTCCTGGGGACATGCCCCTACTTACTGGTATACTGCACACAGCTTAAGGGGACCTTTGTAAGTCATCAGCAATTAAAACAGACACCTGGCAGATAGGTCTGACAGCTAGCGGGCACTCAAGTCCTGCTGCCATGAAACCAGGCAGGCATTTCAGATGCCAGACTTGACTCATACGTATCACTTCTGAAATCGAGACACGGGCTCCATGTCCCTTCAAAGAACGAATTTCACACGTTTGTTTACAAGGGCAGCAGAAAACATGGGAGTTGCAGGTCCAGACAGCGCGGGAAGATAGTGACTAATTGCTCTGACCAGACCATTCTGCATCCCACACCCCATCGTACAGCCCTACATCCCTCGTCGTGGAACACCCTCGAGCAACGCAGAGAGCCACATTCCCACACCACACACTGCACAGCACACCGTACACCGTACACCCCAACACCCCACGCACTACCGCGACTCTCATCGCCGTGCCTTCCCTCGATGCCGACACCTCGCCCTGCCACAACGCACCCCGCACCGCACGGGCGCTGCCCCACCGCTCGCTCCTCTCAGCGCGCAGCGCACCCCTCCGCACCCCGCCCCGTCTCACCGCCGCCTGCTGGAAGGCGCCCTTGGTGTAGGTGCCGCCGCCGCGGTAGGCGATGGCGGGGATCTCTCGTCCCAGCAGGGCGCACTTGTGCTGCTGCGGCCGCCGCCGCGAGATGTAGTCCACGCGTGGCACCACGTTGCTGCGCGAGGAGAAGGTGACGATGGCGACACGCGTGGCCGCGGGCACCACGGGGAAGTCGGAGAGCAGCTTCTTGACGAAGCGCAGCTCGCTGAGGAAGTTGGCCGGACCCACGCTCGACGACTCGTCCACCAGGAACACCAGCTCCAGCCGCCCGCTGCGCGCCCGCAGGCGCCGCACCTGGCGCTTGAAGGCGCGCCCCAGCTTCTCCACTTTGCTCTCCGTCGTGTCGGGCAGCGGCGGCGCCTCCAGGGACGGCGACGCGAAAGTTGGGGCGTGGAGGAGGGCGCCCGACTGGCCGCCTGGCCGGCCCTGCGGCGCCGACGGCGACAGGGACAGCGACAGTCCCCCCCAGCAGCAGAGAGCCACCAGGGACCACATGGCGTGGCGGCGGGCGCCGGGAGACGCCGGCGGGCGCGGGAGAAGAGCTGCTGGTCGCCCCCTGACGCCCCACCTCTTGTCTACTCGGAGAGGCGCCCGGCCTGCCTCTCTGTCTCCCCGCCGGCCCCCGCAGGTATCCGCGCCCTTTAATCCCCCGCGGCTGAGGCGCTGCCCCTCGCACGCCCCTCTCGCCGTTTTCCCCTCCTCGCCTTTCGGAAGCGTTCTCCCCCCCCCGCGTCCCTCCCCGCCTCCCGCCGCCCCGTCCCGCCCCGATGGGTCCCGCACGGTTGGCGGGGGCCAGCCCGACAGCGAGGCGGGTGGCGGTCACTGGAAACGCGCCGAGCAGAAGCGAAGGGGGGCGGAAAGGCAGGACCCCCCGAAAAGTGAGGAGCGCATTTTCCGCTCCCTCGCCGCGCGGGTTGGAGCTGCTGCTCGCGGGGACGGAGTGAGGGTTTGCACTGACACGTGCTGAATTAATCGTGGTTAATTTAGCCCTTTGTTGTGCGAGGAGGATGCGCCTGCGGCTGGGAGGTTTGAAGGTTCCATATGCTCTGGTCTCGCTCCTGGCTCTGTCACAGTCTCCCTCTCTTGTTCAAGGGCACACTTCAGCCGCCTGAGGACTCGGTTTTTCAACTTTCAAGATGTAGCAATACTTTATTTATGTACGTCTCACAGCAGTGACAGCGAAGTGTCCAGATACGTGGGGTGAGTGTCCACAAGGGTGTGTGCACGAAGGACAGGGACAGCACTTGCATATGTACATCCACGTGTGTTTGCAAACATATACACTGACGTAGCAACAGTGACAATAAACTGTGCGTGTTATGAAAATTCCTGGTTGCCAACTGTGACATTACTAGCCATTTCTCCGAAGAGGTCCTCTGCTGTCTTGCTGTCTGTGAGTCACTTTAGGAGAGAGATACACTCACAATGAGACCTCCTGCCAAATTCAGAACCCACTACCCTTCAATCAATCTCAGTATAGATTTAATTCTCAAGAATATTATGAGTTGAGAACTTGGGTTTGTTTTAGCCATTGATTTCAAAGGGAACAGTTTTCTACTGTTTCTCAATCAACTGCATTTTTGGGAGTAACTTAGTCTCAGGAAAGTTCCCCTGGGACAGATTAGCCATGTAAAGTTGTTGATTGCAACTTTTGGCCTTATGTTGGTATTTTCTTTCTTTTACATATTTGCTACTCCTCCTCTTGAGTTTGCTTCTGTTGACATCACAGTGTGATGGAATACGCAGGTACATTGGTTCATTTGCAAGTTCTTCCCCACATTTACATTTACATTTGGTTGAATGAATACATTCCTTACACATTGAGGCTTTTAGCTGATGGAAAATTGATCTGATACTGTCCTTTTGACTTCCCAGCAGTACTCAAATTTCACTGCAAATGACAAGAGACTAAGTAACAGAAAATATTATTTAATTAGGGAAATGATGCGTCTGATATACACATCCAACATGTTTTTATATGTTTTAAGTTTATGGACTAATCCAAGTGCTTCACAAAAATCTGTTTCTTGGGTATACTTCTGCAACTCAGTGCTTGAAGAGAAAATAGAAATCAGATACTTACAGAGGCATATGTGAAAAACAGTTCTGGTGCCAAAGGATGTGCTATGTTATGGACTGATCAGTTTCTGTTCATGTTATAGTGAAATGAAAGAGTCAACATCATACTTGGGCTACTATGAGACCTTTTTTCTTGAAAGGGTAGCTGAAAATTGCTACAACCACTGAAGTCCTCAGCAAGCTGATTTGCTCCATTGGTCTTTGGAAGATTAAAGAAATTATGCTCCAGTTGCATCCACTGTGGTCACACCGCACCATTAGTATACTTAGTCTTCTCATCTATATTTCACTATGCTGTAAGACTGTGTTGGTCTTTGCACAAACCAGAATGAAAGAATGGAAAAGTATAGGCAAGATGAGTGGTTTCTCAAGGTGCTCCTAACGGAAGAGGATCATTGCAGTTACGATGTTCTGCTATTATCCCTGAGTTTTCAGATCATAAAAAGTACTTTAGTCTGGGTTAGCTTGTTGGAAAGCTAACTGTCAGTTCCTCTATTTCACCTATATTTACATATTCCCAGATTCATCTTTATAGATGCCACACATTTTAGGACTCAGAAGCAGAGGAAAAGAAGACGTACTGAAAACACTTTTAGCAAAAGAAGAACAATTCATGTCAATGGCCTGTTGCCAGTGTGCAATCAGGTATGACTAATGGTGAAAACACAGTAGTTAGAAATTAACAGTAATTAATTTCAGCCTTGGTGATCTCATCAGAATTACGAATGCAAAAAAACCCAGGGAGATTCTAAATTAGTCCTTGATACATGTACAAATTTCGAAAGCATGTATTTTCTTTAGTCACACAGACCCTCCAGTCATGCTGCACAGAAATTCTTACTGGTTTAACAAAAATAAACATGTGTACAGGGCTGCAGAGTGAACTCATCAATGCAAGATGTAAATATATCTATCACACGGGGAGTTTGTAATAGTAGAGGGATAAAGAGGTGAACAGCTAAACTCTGACTATGGCTGCAAGACTGAGACGCTAGCACAGTACTGATGTGAAACAAAATCCAGGAAAATTTAAATGGCAAGAGGAAATTTCAGTCAATGGATAATTAGTGTGCAAAAGGCTTTGAAAAGAATCAGTAACTTGTATTTAGTGAATAATTCTCCTAGTATATTTTCCCTTGTATATAACACAGGTACATCTCTTTATATTGAATGGCATTCAATCTATTTGTGCAGAGAGGAGACACTAAAGCATTACAAGACACTGAGAAGTTAGCATCAGCATCTGTAGTAAAGGAAAACCAATTGTAGGAGGGAAAGAGTGAGGGCAGCCAAAGAATTCAAGTCTGCTCCTAATGTGATTTAACAAAACCCTAGAATAATATCTGGAATAAACTGAAACTTAAAAGCTTGGACTCAGCGTGCAAAATCCTCAAGAAAGTATTTTATCCACGAGGCTGTACTTGCAAAAGAAAAAGTCTTGCAGATGGTGAAGGTCATATATGTATGTGTAAGCAGCAAGCATTCTGTTCACTGTATGTTCACTAAGCTTTTCTGAAAGCAGCATTTTCAAGGGAAATCTCTGTTATAATGAAATTGCCTTCTCCAAGCCTGCCTGCCAGCTTTTTACAAATCCTTTCCATGTTGGTGTGTTTAAGCCCTCTTCTTTTGATGGTCTTTTCCCTGTTGTATTCATGCATATTATTTGCTCTTTGGTTCATACTGATCTGTAGCAGATGGGGAGGTGGAGAGCAGAAGGAGTTTTTTCCCACTTTAAGTGTCCCTGAAGGTCAAAATATCTTCTCTGGGCTTCATTACTTGAACAGAAAATGCAGGTTTAATGTGGCTTCTGATGACAGGGTACTTAAGAAGGTGGTGCTGGACTGTGACTCTATTCCATTACAAAACAGCAGGTAATAAAAAAAAAAATTAGATCTTGTGAATAAACTGTCTTTGTCATGTGACAGAAGAGGGCTGACTGGCCCCGAAAAGGAAAGCTAAAGAGCACCACTTCAGCTGCTTTTACAATCACATTACTGTATCTCTTTAATTGTCTTATTAAAATACACAGACTTGGTGAATTCCAGTAATACTTTACTGTCTCCCCACAAGATCATATGGTCATTTAACACCACTCTGATTACTAAACAAAAGGGAAATCTTTACCCCCAGTTAAAAACCCTTCTGCAAACAAACAGTCTGAGGATTGCTGTCCTTTAGCCAAATAGCTTTTTGCTTGAATTACTCAATGAAACATGGCCAAGCATCTTTCCAAATATGGAGAAGAAAAGCATTGTGTTTCCCCCCCCCCTTCATGTTCCCCCAAATACAGCTGGATAGAGCACATCCTTGTACTCAGCCCACACAGTATTTGTGCCTGCAGAGACAGCACCACAATATCACATACCCTACAATTTTTGAAGGAATGCAGGTCATTTTTGTTTTTACAGTAAGGATGTTCTGCCAGCAACTTTGTACCACAGTGGAAACCCAGCTGCAAATGAAATGTCTTCTGCAGGAATTTCACAGCATTCTAAATTTTAACTAAACTAGAGATAAAATGACAGCTTGAGAACAGAACTCAGAGCCTGATGTTAGTTAAGCTTGTT
The DNA here is from genome assembly GCF_901933205.1 of Camarhynchus parvulus. Classification (NCBI taxonomy): domain Eukaryota; kingdom Metazoa; phylum Chordata; class Aves; order Passeriformes; family Thraupidae; genus Camarhynchus; species Camarhynchus parvulus. The sequence goes on along the minus strand of NC_044601.1, from coordinate 15,993,295 downwards.
CTAAGACTCTCTTTGTGCTCAAGCACACAGCATCCATCTGGGGAAACCTAACACAGTATGTAGCTAGCAGAGCTAGGCTTTCTTCCCCTTCAGCCTTTGCCAGGGTACAGGATTACTCTGTGCTGTCCACTTCCCCTTGCAGATGTCAGGGAAGTATTTCAGCAGGGGGTGTTTAAGGAACTGTATGAGGAGGAAAGCTTTCAGGAACAGCGTTTAGAGAGTAGGGGTAGAAATACCTTCAATCTCTTTAAATGAAAGCAGCAGAGCTGTTCTAGGAAAAGAGGAGAAAGAAAGGGCTTTGGGGAGTTGCTTCATCTTCTTTCTTCCTGTGCCTTTTAGGAGAAAGAACATATCCAGCTCCTGAGTGTGTCTTCACCTGGCTGAGAACCTTCACCTCCCAGTGCTGCAGTGCCTTACCTGCTTGCAGCTTCATTCATTGCCCCCAGACTATAGCAAAGATCAGGCAAGACTGCAGTCTCGTTGCAAAGCAGGGTCTGCTCTTGGAAGCTCCCTATGTTAGAATTGTTAGAATGCATTGCTGGAGCACACTGTCTCAGCACTTTCAGACAGTTAAAATTTAATTTTTTTTTTTTTTGTGGCAATAGTGAAAGGTGGAGAGCATTATACAGGATGCAATGTGCATTCAGTTCTGAGGAGCCAAAGTTAGGCTATCAAGATCTTAGTCAAAAAATCTGAGAGGATTTTTTTGGCCATTTTAGGCCTCAGTTGTAAACAGAACATATGGAGGAAACAAAGAATTTTCTATAAATATAAGAGTATTCTCAAGAAGGAGGAATAAAAGGAGATTAAGCTCTTAAATTATCACTTTTTTATCATTAAAAGTTGGGAGAGATACTTTACAATCCTTTCAAATACCAGTAATTCACTGGCTGTAATTATTTTAATATAAATTTTCCAGGGCTAGATAATTGAAGTCCAGACTTCCCACATAAATACTGTTTAAACACACACAAATTGAAGGCAGTCAGTTTTGATTTACACACACAGATCCCATTGACACCTCTGGGAGTTCTGACACAGACTGAAGAGAATACATAGCACTTAAATGAGAGCAAAATGTCTGTCCACATGACTTTGGAAAAAGATCATTATGTAGGAGGAGAAGTGTCAGTCTGCCAAAAATTGCTCCTTTCAGGCAGAGGTCTGTGCATTTTAGTCTTCAGCAGAGCAAACAAGCATTTGAATGAGCCAAATTATGGGTTATTAGTTCAAGTTACAAAAAAAGAAAAACAAGATTCATATTGCTTCTCAGTATTCAGACAATGATGAAGTTTAGTCATATGAATTTTGTTTTCACTGGTGGACAAGCCCAATACACAATAAGGATGTCATATGGCTAGCTTCCAAGTTTAAAAAAAAGGTAGGCAAAATCAAAACATCTGCTGGTCTCTGTTTGCACAGCAGATGTTCGCTACACTTCTAAGCTAAGCTTTTCAGAATTCATGAAGCATACTTTATCCATAAGCACACAGTCAGTCTGTCTTTGGCCTACAACATTCATGCTAAAGTGAGTGTATTTTGCCATATTCTACACCCTGAAGTATGTGCTGTATGATTTTTGAAAGATCCAGGCAAATGTTGAATGTGAGAAAAACATGGAAGGCACCTTTGATCATAAAAGACAGGTTCATATTCAAGGTAACTTGAGATTCTGAAAACTCCAGTGGGACAGAAGAAAAGATGTAGACAAAGTCTGTAGGGTGAAGCTTGTTTATGAAATTTTTTCCTCCTGAATATGCTGATACAATTAAAAAATAGGTTTAGTAGACAGGCTATTCCAGGTTGCTTTTTCAAAACTTGCTGTACATTTTAGCCTTGAAATACAAAGGCATTGTCAGTCTCTCACTCTGCTAACTTACAGCATAGAGGTACTGCTGATGGTGCATGTGTCCTTCTAAAGATGTTCTGCACTAACCAGCAGAGCAAGTGCTCTGGGATAATGAGGGTAAATTTCTAAACTCTCTTTGCTATGTCCAAAGCATCTAAGAAATGGCCTTCATAGACATGACTGGAAAGTGCTTTTCTGAATGAGTAGTGCAGTTCTGTAATTTCCAGAGGTACTGAAACTTAAGGAGCAAGGGAAAGAAGGTTTGGGGCATGCAGAGCAGTTCTTCCCAATTGCAACTGAAACGCACAAGCAGGAGAAGTGTGACTTTTGGCTGTGGTTAGAGAAAGGACTCCAGTTTCAAGGGAAACGGCTACCTTATTAAAATTCACACAACTTCTAGTATTGCATATAATATGAAATATTTTGGATGTGCATTTAAGTTACTATGATGAAAATACTGCTCTTAGACAAGAAATTATCTTCAGCTTGGTAGCAGCAACTGAAGAGAGGTGTGATGGTGTCCTGGTTGCAGAATTGTGTGAGTGCCTTTGCCTGGGGAAGCCATGAGGTTGTGGCCTACCCATGCCATCGTGGTTTTTTTCCTGGTGGTGAATACCTTTTTGTGGGTAAAATACCTTCTCTTTTTGTTAATATTATTAATATTGCTGTTATGGCGCATGTCTTATTTCACTGCTTTGTACTTTCTAGAAATCATTACCTGAACCGATAGTCTCTGCTTTTGTCCCTCCCTTTACCAGAAGGGGTGGGGGGAAGGGGCTTTACTTACTTGGGGTTTAATTTCCAGCTAGTGGAAACCAACACAGAAAAAGGAATAGGATAGTGTAGTATGAGGAAAAACAGAGTTGATGAACAGAGAGAGACTTCACTATCATTTCTGATAAATTACATTATATTAAGTGAATATGCTGGGACCTCTCTTAAAAGGAGATGCTTCACACACCAGTGTGTAGCAAAGCACTTGAACTCTAAGCCATATAGAAATACAGAGGATGCCTCAACATTTGTGTGCAGAAAAACTGCGGAATAAAAATCCTCCCAGTGCCAGTACAAATATATCTCTTCCACCTCTGAAAACATGAAGCGCTGTACCCTAGATTTTTAAAAAGTATTTACTATACTTGCCTATCTTTAAACTGTTTCCTAGAATATGTTAGTTAAAAGACTTGCACATAGACAGATGCTTATTCTAGTCTGATATGGCTCATTATAGTCATACTGCCTCACTCTCCATCTGTATAAGAGTTTTTATTCATATTACTCACAATATTATTTTGAAATTAAGCCAGCCCAGGACTGAAGATGTGAGAAATTGAAATGCTTTCAGAATTACTGTGATACACATCTAGGACAAAGAGCTCTTACAATCACAGTGCCAAAAGAAAGAAAATATACAAGGTTTCTCTTACAGAAAGAAGTGTGAGTTCCTTAGCTAACTTCAGGGACAGCAATAATAATTAGCTTTGAGCTCAGGATGGGAGCAGACAAAAACTGAAATGAAAGCTAGATCAGCAGAAAGGTCCAGTTACCTGTTTTACACATTAATGAGGGCAGCATTGGGGTATCCCAGCCAGCAATGTCGCAATACTGGGACAGCTGGAAGAGTGTCAGCCTCCATCCTGTACTCATCTAGACATTTGCTGTGTCTTTTCTGTCCTAACAGCAGGTACACTCAGCACCCCAAGAGCTTACAAGTCTTGTTTGAAGTCATTCACGCAACCATGCCACATCCCTTTTGTCAGCCTATCAGAAGTTAAAGCAAACAGAAAGGAGGACATGCTGTGTTTTGCATTTGGCTCCCTCGCCCACTTAAAATCACACTAAAGATGTATGTGTTTGCAGCAGTTAAACTAAAAAAGTGTTTAGAGTAAGCTTAAGATGTCTTTAAGCAGTCTGACCTATTTGGTTCATGTGGGTTTTTTATTTTCTGGTTGAAGGGACAATCAGGTTATAGCCTCTTATTGTTAACAGTCCAAAGTGTCTCCTTTCCTGCCTGGTTAAGGAAGGCTGGCTAATACTAACATTTCAGCAGAACAAAAATAAACATCAGGAACTCAAACTGAGATTCAGTGTTCTAGAACTAATTCTTCCATGCATATTCAAGCATAGTTCATATTTATTACTGATGGAAATGTTGTCAAAGTAAGGTCTAAGAAAGACACCAGAATTCGGATGGACTTTGGAAATCAGTGAAGCCAATGGAGACATGGCAGTTGACACCATTTTGGATTCCCAGATTTGAGTCTGAAGCTAATCATCTAAATGTTATACCTGTATTCTCTTGCGTGGAGGAAAGAATTGCCTTTCTGTCTTCATGCCTATGTGTCCATATAAGTGATGGACCTAAGTCTGTCTGTCTGGTGCAAGAAGACACATCAGTCTGGTGCAAGAAGACACATCAGTGTGATGAGCTCTACACTTAGTGTACTCCCCTCTCTGTACAGTAATCATGTCTGGAACCATATCTTGCTTTTTACCTTTTCCATGATCTTGTATTTTGTCTACTTGTCACAAAGATTTTCTGTGCATGTGTCAGCAGATCAGTATTGCATGACTAAAAAGGAGATAGATGAATCCAGTTCAGTCAGCATATACTCTCACTTCTATTGTTTTTGATATTTCCATTAGATGAATTTTCTCAGCATGTAAAGCATGATCCTCAAATGAAATAAAATAAAGATTATTATCAGAAAGGAAATCAATAAAGTTAAATGCTATCTCCTTGAAAAGTGTATGGTAAAAGATGATTTGTACCATGTTTTGTCAATGGACGACTAGTAATAAAAACTCACATACTACTTTGAAAATATTGCTCTATGTGTCAGTACTGCCACTATTCATAAAAATACATTTGGAAAAAAGATATAGAATATATTTCTTGGAATAAATTTACTGTATGTTGTATAAAGCCTATTTTTGTTATAAACAGGAATAAATTATTTTTTCCCCACTGATATTACCTGAGGTGGGCAAAAATTAAGTAATGATAAAAAGTCATATCTAATCAACTTAGTGGTACTACTCTTTCATTTTATAAAGTTATTCTACTTATGTGTACCTTTGTACTCTCTTCTTGTTCCAGGCATAGTTAACTGAAACTGTATTTTAAAGCCATTGTAATTTCATCTGGTTTTTCAGTGCCATGTTCATTGAAGTTTTTATTATTCAAGTGCTGTGATGTAGTCTTTGTCATCAGTGAGTAAACAGTCTATCCCTATAGTGAGTGCTGTGGGCAAGGACAGAGATGCCCAGGAAGGGAAGAACTTTGGATGAGGGTAGCTAAGCAGAGAGGACTTCATTGTGCTTGAGCAGTGTCTCATCCTAAGACAGAGCTGTTATCAGCACCATGCACTTAATTGTGCTGCATGACCAAGATCAGCTTCAATTAGAATCTACTTCTTCTTGCAGCTTTGCAGTCTCCAACATCAGGGATGTTACAACTCCATTGTTGAAGTGAGCTATGACAGCTTGGTGAATCCTGGTATGACTGTCAGAGCTTATGCACCTCTAAGAGAATCAATCAATTTAGAGTTGCCTCAGATCAAGTCTCTTAAGATTATATGAATTGAAAGTTTAACCACAGGTTTTCACCAGAAACCTGGACTGGAATCATCTTACAGAAGTGTGGAGAACTTACAGGATATAAATAATACCTACTCACATGTGGGAAGGAAAATTCCAGGGCTTGTTAGTAGTAGCCATTAGGTAGGAACTGAAGATCCTGAATCATGAATTATATGTGGAAGTATTTTGGCTCTTTTGCTTTTTTTCTTTCCTTCCTATTGGTGGTTCTCCTTCCAAGCTTTGCATTTGCATTTTCCTTCCTCATCATTTGACTGTACACACAAAACATATGTTCTTGATTTTACTCCCTCTTTTAAACATATCAGTGCAGTACCATGATATCAGGATTCAGTAAACAGGTTGTGTCCTGATCTTTCAAATAGACCCTTTAGGCCTCCAAATACAGAAAGCACCTGAGCAGGCTTCTACGCTGATTTTAAATTCTAATTTTAAATTTGAGTAGACTCAGACTGTGATGATATACATACACCAAGAAAATGGGGAAAATTTCTGTTCATATATTTAGGATACCATTATTTCCACAATGAACTGATTCTTAGATACAATCCTTAAAAGATCTTCCTTGACATCAGAGGAAGAGCCATGAGAGAACATAATTGGTTTGAAAATTCTCTCTGCGAATGAAAGCAATGGCTTATTTCACCCCAGTTTAAATAGTCTTTTATATTCAAAGCTTCTTGCTTATAAACTCCAATTTTCCTATTTATTTACAATTGATTAAACACGCTTGCAAAATCATTCCACGAGGAATGCTCTTTTTTTATTCTTCAGAAGTACAAGAATTGCTTCACTTTTTTCCTGCTGTGTTGTTTTGTTTGTGCATGTACAAGTTACACTTTTTAGATAAAGCTTGCTAAGGGGTTTACAAGTTGCATCATATAATGTAATTTAAAAAGGAAAGAGTAAGATATTTGGAAGCAATTTTGTTACTTAATAGCAGTGATGGGGGCACACAGTCTTCGTCCATCTCAAGAATGGACAAGCTCTCAGAAACGACTGTCCCGCCCTTCCAGATAAAGACCATATGTTAACTCTTTAAGAACATTGTAGATACCCCTAACAACTAGCCATTTATGCAAACTAAGCACCTTAAAACACACTAGCTTCACTGGGACCCAATCATAAAATGGTTCTTTTTGCTGAGGATAAGATCAGCTTTTTCCTCTGCTTCTATGTGCGAGACCCACGCTAGCAGAATCTTGGCTTTCTTCTTCTCTCTTGTTGCTGTTGATGAGGATTTTAACTTTCAGGTAGACATGGTGGTTTGGATAAAAAAATGTGGAACATATCTTATTTACTTAAAATTAGAGGAATGAAGCAACAGCAGAGTGATTTCCAGATGTATTTCCAGACCTCTTACCACAACCACTGAAAAAAGGGTCATTTTTTCCCCCATAGAGATTTAGTATGATTTAATTGATAGGCGCTTCAAGAACTATAGAAGGTCAAAGTGTCTTGTTCCTTCTAAGAATGGTTCAGTTTCCCTGGCAGGAATTTTGCAGATTTTCATGTTGCACTGGCAAAAATAAATGGATTAGGAGTGTAGTATTATTGTATTTTAAAAAAAATGTGAGAATAAGGACTACAGTATATCGCAAATTGATATTGTTTATTACAGTTTGGGAAAGTTGTAATGTTAAAAAATGCATAAAGTACATCCATATGCTTTTTTAAAGGTTCTTTTTATTTGTTGAACCCTTAAAAAAATCTGTATAGACAAGAGGGAAGAGGAAGCCTAATGCTGCATGAAATCTAAAACTGAATTTTACTACTGTGGTATCCTTAAAAGAATAATTAGTTATGATACTGAAAATGATTCTTACACTCCTATAGATATATGATCAACAAAATTCTCAATTTTTCTTCTGTCTTTTGTTTTGTCCCATGCAATCTCAAGTTCATAGCTGCAGGGGTTGCCAGCAGGCCTACCAAAAGTCATAAAAATTGATGTACATACATGCATTTAATGCTTCAGTTCATGTATGTAACTCTGGTTAGGAAAGACATGCTAAAACTTCACAAAATCAAAACCAAGTCCAATGACAGCTAAAATTCACTCTTAAGTAATCAAACAGTTGAATTTCAAAAAAAGAGTACGAAATTTGAACTCCCAAAGTAAAGTTTGCAGAACTAAAATTGGGATAATAACGGAAACTGCTTTCTGTCCGTAATGAAAGGCTACAAGAACACGGAAATATTTCTTTCCGTGAAAGACTAGCGAGAGCTTTAAAACCTGTTAATTTCTTTACTAAATTTTGTTACATTATTATCAGCTGCATATGTTACAAACCATCAAGCAAGAACCTTTTAAAATAATGAATGTAGGCAAACCTAGTTGAGCATTACTTTTCCTGTCTCCATTAATATTAAGAAGGAACTTTTTTCTGCTTTGTTTCATCATTTCCCTTTACTTGTTTACTTTTTTTCTCCTGCGAGCACATTTGAGAGTTTACTGTAAGGATACATCTTTCTGCAGTGTCAAAACTCAGGGGGCAACCTCCGTTCCCCTAGAGAGCACCTCAGAAAAACCCAGAGTAGAAGGATGGTGAGTTCTTGGGAAGCTGCGGGGTGTAAGGGGAGCTAGTTGCCCTTTACATGTGGTGGCTAGTTTTCTTACTCCAGGTGGTAGGAAATAAGGGAGGGTGCTTTTCCAGTTTTAAAGGCTAGGGTCAGCTGTTCTTTTTGGTGTGGAATATACCATTATGGATGAGTATGATTGCTGCTAGTAAGCTATGCTGTAGGATGCAAAGGAGCAGGAGGTACTTTTCTAATGTAAATAGTGAAAAGGAAGAAGAGGAAATGAAGTATCTATTAGAAAAATAAATATTAGAGCATTTCATCCTCTTCCTGTGTCTTTGGCACGACTGCCTGTCTCAAGCCTTCTCCCCAGAGTACAGATGCAGTGAAATGAGCTGTCCACTGTTATACCTATGACCAAAGTGTGGTGTTTCCCTGAAATCTAAACCATTGCCTCACCTTATGACCTCAGGGGGAAATGGACATGTTGATGACTCTGGATTGTTGCTTCTTGAGGATAGCCAAGAAAGGAGGCCTTAAAGGTCACTAACAAAGGTTAAGACAAAGAGCATGAGGGGAGCTGGAAAGCAGAAGGCACTAAGGACTCCTATTTTCAATGATTTAAAGCGAATCATGGAAGCTACAGAGGCAAAAATTCCCCCCACAACCCTCTGCACTAAGCTTAAGCAAAGCCAGATCAATTGTAAATAAAGACAGATGAACTTCATCAGAACAAAACAAGGAAGGATTTGAGACTTATCTAGATAAATGGGATTTTGATGTTAAAGCATGGCTTTTCTCATGGGCATAATTTATTTTAATTATCCTACACATGGAATAAGAGGATGCTTTGGACAGAAGGAATTTTGCTTAGACATCTTGACCTAATTAAGAGCGCATTGACATTTTATATTTGAATTCTGTCACTAACATGCACATGACCTTGGAAAGTCACATTGATTATTGTTTCATAAAACAATCTTTAACAGTCACATGAAGCAAAATGGAAAAGCTCATTTATTTTTCTGGGCTCTGAATAGAAAAAAGATTTGACCACTTACACATTAAGATTCTAAGATCACTACACAAGTATGCTTAAAAACTTTAACTTCCTTGGCCTGCCTTGTTAAATAGTCTGCATAGTTGTGGCTAAAGGTTAAATGGCAAAATGCTAAGTTCACTGGCAAATGTTCTGGCATCCTATGGGCGAACATATAGGACATACAAAATGTGCTCCTGCACTGTGAGAACAAAAAAAACAGCATGAAGTACATGAGTCCTTCTGGAAAGCTTATGGCTCTGCTCTACTGACATGATTTTTTTACATGCTCTGCACACTGCAGGATTGTTTGTTTGTTTGTGCTTTTGTTTTATTTTGTTTTTTAAAATTTATTTTCAAGAGGAACAGGTAGAATTATGTTCAGACAATAAATGTAGGATTAAAAAATGACTAAAATATATTAAAAACACAACTGAATTCCCCTCACTCCTCCCCCCCCCAAAAATCCTAGTATCTGCAAAGTGACACTTGGTTTAGAGTTCATAGACTCACTAGATATGCCCAAAGGCTTTAAAAATGATTTACCAAACATAATTTTGTCTAACATACAGTTTGAGAGGATTCTCAAGCCAAACATGACAGATTTGCTGCTGAGATGTGGGAAGTGTGTGCTCAGAACTTCTTTGTCAGGGGAGATCCATTTTGTAATGACTCTGCCTCCTAAAAACATTGAAAGAGCTTAGTTTTTCCTTTAGAACACGTTGAAAATATGTTTTAAAAACTTGAGAGCTAATGTGAAACAGCCATCCTCTGGCAAATTCTGTTGTTTTTGCCTTCCAAATGTTTTACAGTTTGTATTTTGTCTGGAACACCATTTTTTTCAGAGAGCATGCAGAGAACATGCAGTATCTGGCTGCTACCTTAATCATATATTTAAGACCACTTGAAAAGTTTTAGGAATACATTCAGATTGCAAAAGTGGTTACTCAGAGGCTGGGAAATAACACAGATATCTTGTCTTGCCTGTTTGGACAAAGCTGCTTGCTCTGAGTGAGGCAGGGGTTATAATAAATACAGAGTGCTGACAGAATTAGTCTTTCTGCACACACTGAATTAGTCAAAATTAACACTGTGCCTCTCACAGGGCTGGCTACTCCATACAAATATTGCTGGATTCTTTTATTGGACCAACAACTATTTGTAGCAGTTTACCAAGCATTCAGCAAAGGTATGTGTTGATGGAAAGAGGGGCATGCAGGTCTGTTGGCTTCATGCTGTTCTTTCAATTTTATTTATAAGCTTATTTCTAGTGAAGATGCAGCATTATGTGGATGATATACAGAGTCCTTTAAGGTCAGCTTAAGCTGAACATCAGTTTTATTGTCTTACACCCAAATGCCAAAAACAGGTTGGAAAGTAAACATTTGCTACTTATTTTAAAAAGCATCTGACTTCATCTTCAAATTGGAATAGAGATACTTAAAAAAAAATCAAATTAATAAAAAAAGAAAGAAAAATCTAACAGGGATAAAAAGATATAGGGAGAAAGCATGTCATTCCACAAATCCACGAACTTTTAATCCATTAGCGTCACATAGTTAATGTGAACAGTTGTGTATATAATGCTACACGCTACTTAGATAAGCTACATTTTGCAAAACAATGCAGCCACCAACACAACTCTCTCTGGAGTGAGTAGAAAGAGGGCAGTATTCAACATTTGAGGACATGGTCCCCATTTCCATATGTTTATGTGAAATGAAACTCTGGTGTGCACCTGAAAATTAGGTTTTCCTAATGTATTTTCCACACTTATAAATGCTTATGTTGGCATCGAAGTAGAATTATGGCTTCTGAGCAAGACCTGACATACACATTCTTCAAATGTCCCAAGCTGTTTCTTTTTCCTGGTAATCTCAATTTTGATTGCAGTTTGAAAAGGTGAAATAACACCCACTGCAGCTGACACAGCTCTTGCAGAGTGTTTGTTTTATGGCAGTACCTCTCTTTTTGGCTGAGCTGCTTGTCTTTTTCCTGCTCACCTAGGAGCCTCATGAGCCCATGGACTCCAGAGAGACAATACAGGAAATTGCATGGATCACTTTATTGTTCTGAGCTGTTTGTTTAGTTATGTGGGGCTTTCCTTATCTCTGACATTCCAGAGAAGCCTTACTTTGAGGACTCCGTGGATACTAGTTATCAAATAGGTGAAGTTAATCTGCTCTGTCTTCTGCCTGAAATACATCTAAAGAGTCAAGACAAGGTGAAACAATTGCACTCCATGTTAGAAGAATTTGAAAAGAAAATTAACCAGAAAATTTATAACATTTCTGTTGATAGGGTGAAGTCAATTTAGTAGGATGAATGTAGGATTGGATTGATTGCAACATACATTGCCGACACCATTCCTGTATAAATGAGTGAAGAAGTGAGCTTGAACTGCACAAGAAGAATCTCAGATTTGTATTTTTACTTCAAGCATAATTTCCACCTGTCTTCTGTTGTTGTGGTCAAAGTGGAGGTCCAATCCAAATGAAGGAAAACCAGAGCCCACTGTGCATTGCTGTGACAATATTCTTGCACTCCATGCATTTCAAGTCCCTGTATATATTGTGGGGAAAAAAAAATAAGATGCAGCTTTCTCTTATAGCTACAGAGAGAAAGATAGAATAAAAAGCATTCCAGTCCTATATGAACTGGTCATGTAGCCAGATCAGTAACATTATATGCCTGTTTTCTTGCCTCATTTCAAGTCACAGCAAACAAAAGAACAGAAAAACCATCACATACATGAAATAACTCCTGCTTCTGGGAACACGATGATTGAGAATGTAACTATAAAAAGTGAAAATGTAGAGGATTGAGAATTATTACTGCTAATAATTCGAGGGTTAGAAGCAATGGATTCAAAATGAGAAGCAGCCAATTTAAACCAGCAAAAATACATTCCTTCCCTCCTTTTTTGACCTCTTCTCTACTATACACACTACAGAAATTGGATTGATAATCACTAGGAGGGAATTTTGCAGAGGATAGTGACATTAACAGGTTAAAACAGGTTCAATAGATTCAAGGAAGAGAACTATGTATGACTATTAATCTTTATTGTAGTCAGTACTTCAAGAAGAAGAAAAAGAAGAAAAAGAGGGAGGAGAAGAAGAAGGAGGAGGAGAAGAAGAGCAGGAAGAAAAAATGAGGTCTTGTCCTGTTGTAAAGTTTTCTTCAACTGTCATTAGCAACTGTTGTTGGAAACAATTGCTGCTCAGAGCAGCATTTGGCCTCATCTAGCATAGCAGTTTTTGCTTCTTTTGGAAATGCATTTTAGAGCTGGTCACTCAATTTCTTTTCAAAATCTTTCACTGGCTTTTACAAGAACACATTGAAACCCCTTGCTTAAGAGGTTACTTAGCAGGTTGTGGTTTTAAAAAAGCCAATTTGTGTGTGTGGAGGCAGCAAAGGGAACAGCACACACAGAAGTTATGGACTCAGCTAAAGCCAGCTTACTCTAGGAATGCAGAGAAAAAAAGTACTTCTCTGCTGTTTACATAACTGGAATGTTTCCCTGCTTGTAAGCAGGTCAATACTTTTAGCACTGGCTGTTCAACACTGCCAAGATGGAAAGTCTTGTTTCATTCAGGTGCCTCAAAGTACAACAAATGTGATAGAGCAGCCTTACAGTTTATCATGAAATATGCCATTTACTAGTGCAGCAGGACATGTTCTGTTGTAAGACATATCTAGCTTGTCACCACAGGAGTTGAGTTCTTGAGTGTATTTGTGCATGCTGCTAACCTGGACAAAGTCAGGAAGAACAGAACACAGTGCATATCTGGGAGCTGAAAGTCTGTTTCCCACCCCTCCTGAAGACAGACAGGGAGGGAAAGCTCACTCCCAGGGGTGTTGTTTAAACTTAGCAATTGTTAGGTCAGAGCCTTGGAACAGCAGACAGACCTGGAGATACCACCCAGGGATGGGATAGCCTGAGAGGCCTGTACAGACAGCAGAAGAGGTTTGGAACTGACAGTGGAGGAACCCCACCAAGATTCCAAAAATAATGTAGAACAAGACTTACTCTGCAAATATATGAAAGGTTTGTACAGACATTTACAAGTTCATGGTAACTTGAAATTGTCATTCTACTTGTTTTCAGGGCCATTTCTTAATCTGTTTCCCTTTGTCCCCACTTGGTCATTACAAAAAATTTCTTAAAGAATCTTCCTGTTCAAGCAAGGAACAATGAAAAGCACATGCAAAGAGCATATTCAACATCCATTTTAAAGAGACAAATTCATATATATGCAATCCAGTGAGCATTTCTGTTATGATGGCTCTTATTTTTCTACTGCTTGCATCTGATAAGATGATGCACATACTTAGAGTGTAGATTCATACTAAAAGCTTGGCTGGATCACAGCCATGATACTTAGAGAATCTGAGGTATAGAGAACAAACAGATTTTCACCATTCTAGTGTCATTTAAATCATAAAGTGTCTTTGCATAGAATTAGCTCTTTCTGTCAAACTGACAAGGATTTTTTAGACAAAGCATTAGCAGTGCAAAGGCAGACGATGGCTGTGCAAAATCCTCTAGATTTCTAAGACCATGATGGAGTTAATCCCCAGTGTTTCTGACTTAGTATGCTGGTTTATGAAGTTTCCTTTTTCCTTTCTCTTGAATAAAGGTATTAGGCAGGTAGGGAAGAGATGACATAGTGACAATAATGTGCCCCCTATGGGGATCAGGTGGAGGAGAGAGGCTGGCACAAAGCTTTTGCCTCCTGTAATCCTCATACAGGCCTCTGCCCTGCAAATAGTGATGGTGGTTGCCTAGTCTCTCACAGGGGAGAACAAGGGCTTGCTGAGCACTGCTTTGGCTGTTCATGTGGAAGCATCTGAGATCACTTAACATGCTTAATTTTCTCCTCTTATGCTTAGGTTTTAAAATACTATTTATGCTTCCCATTTGTCAGCAGCTTGTCCAGGAAAGGTTAGCTCAAAGAACATGATTCACTCTCATTTGAGTTCTTCACTTCTTGCAGCTGTGCAAAATGGAGCACCAAAGTTATGTATTTTGGTCAAGCTCAGAAAGAATTTGTATATCATCAAGTATTGCCAGCCAAAAATCTTCACAGCTATAACTAGACCTTGAAAGGTACAGCACAGACCATGTGACTTGGTCAAATATGGATCTAACTCCTTCTGAAGCACCTGGAAAGACAAGGACAAATCAGGTATCTTAACTTAGAAGCAAACACATTTAAATTAGATGTCTTCTGAAAAGAAGAAAGGAAACAAAAGTCACAGCCTGTGTTTCAGAGTACATTTATTTTTTGTGACGTAAGTGTAAGTAAGTAACAAGAATTCCTCATTTAATTTGTAAGGTCAAAATAAATACCACCAATACATACTGAACAGGTCACTGTAGAAAAGGATGTGTTCACAGGATGAGAGACTGAGGACTGCTTCTTCTAGAGTCCAGCTACTCCATGAAGATTGCATTAAAGCCTGTAAAAATTTTTGCAATCCTAGAAATGAACACAGTTAATTAAATCTGGTGTACCACTCCCTCATATTTTTCTAGTCCACTAGTCTGGTTTCATGTGCCCTCCTAAATGCATATCTACTGCTATCCAGGCTTAATTTCTCTCAGCTGTAACCTGTGTATGATCAGTCTGGGCTGAAATAAGATTCTTGCCTTATTTCTCTTTTGAATTTTCCAGCAGTGCAAGAACAGCTCCATGGACAAGAATTCTGCAGAGCTAAGCCTTCTCCAAGCTCTAGCCATATAACTGCACCCATGGAAGAGCAGTACGAGACACCATGGGCTAAGATGAAGACTTGGCAAAGTGTCTTCTATTTTTCAGCTGTTGTTCTGACACAGGATTCCTGATGGAGCCATTGGCAGGCTGTTTCTCACACTCAGTCTGTGTGTCACTTAGGAAGCAGAGGGGAACAAGTCTCACTTTTCAATCAATTCAGACAGATTTGACAGCAAAAAGTAAACAGCATTTGGCAAAAGTCACTCTCAATGAGAGTGTCGTTAAGAAAGTCACTCACAGAGAATATGTATACAACTTCCCTCCCTCTCATTTTTCCCCCAACCACTACAACATGAAAGATGATAATTTAGGTTTGTTTTCCTAAAATTATGATCCCCATTGCTACCACATCACAGATTTACCAGGAAAGTTGTTTCAGCTTCCAGCTAAATGAGGCAGGATTTTTGGACATCTGCCCTGCTTGATTGATGCAAATTTATTCTGGAAATAGACCACCAAACCCCTGATGTTAATATACCCCAAGTAATGTCCCATACATACAGAAGAAAGGAGGAAGACAGAAGAGATCTGGAACTTCAGGCTAACACTGGAAGCCTGCTGCCACCCAGGCATGAATATCCTGTTAAGTAAGTGGGAGGACATCTCAGCACATCATCTTGTCATCAATGCAAAACACCTTGCTCAGAATGCTCTCAGGATAAGATGAAGAGTAGGGTTTGGATGTCCATGGATGAGCAGAAAGAGTGCTTCAGCTAAACTTGTAGTTAAAACTAGGGATGTACTTCCCCCCTTGTGGCAGCCATAGCCTCTCTTCCCTGGAGGGACTACAGCATCATCTAGTGGGAACTGACCAAAACTGTTAAAGTCACAATTGTATGATCCAATTGCTGAACATAAATGAATGCCCATAGCATTTTTTTGACATGAGGCAGAAAATACCCTCTTTCCTCCTGAGAGAAAAGGTTATCTGGAAAGCGCTTGGTGCAGCCAAGCCACACACGGCCTGGTGTAGTAGCTGCTAGATGAGCTGAGTGTCTCCACCAAGGCTATCCTTCTCCTTCTGCAGAGATGCTTCAGACACTCCCAAACTGAGCAGGCAAAGGCAACAGTGAAAAATAGCAATATGCTGGTGCACCTATGAACATTGTGGTTCTCTATCTTTGTGCCAAAGAGCGGGAAGTATTTGAAGTGCATTGAAATTCCTGGGAGACATACATGTCTTCCTCTTTTCCTCAGCTGCTTTCTTTCTTGCTTGACAAGAACCCTTTGGTCCTAACTGGGAAACCCTCCAAGACCATCAATGCTGAAAGAAAAGAAGTCTCTGCTATTTAGAAGGAAGTACTGGGGTTCCTGCAAGTATTAAGCAGCAACCATGTAAAGCTGTGCAAACTGCATTCTGGAAACTAGCATTCAAACAATTGCTTTTCATAAAGACAGCTCTGAAATGTGTAGAAGACAAGGTCCTATTTCAGTGCATTTGCTTTTGAAGGTAGGTCAGAGGAAAAATTCTTCTGATGCAGATTTCAGTTCCAATTTTCTGTGCTGTGTTCCAAGAGGATAAAGATCAAAAATAGCATTTACTCTTTCAGGAGGCTAACTTCTCTTGTGGATCAAGAGAACAAATGCAGGGTGAGGTGAGATGGGTGTCTGTACAAACTCAGCACTGCAAGTCAGCAGCAGTGGCCTCAACAAAGTGTCCTGCCACCCTCTGGTGATGTTCTAGTGAAACTGCTGCAAGCATTAGCAGTTTCCTTGTATGGTCACTAACACAAATGCTTTCTTAAAATGTGATCCAAACCTGAAAAAGACCAATTTTTGTGGTTGCCCATCTGATTCTGTTGAACACAGCATACTTGCAACACCTGGTGAAGATGGATTAAGTCAGGACTTTGCCATCTACTTGGAGGAGAGGAGGCATTTTGAGACAGTATTGCATATTTTACTATTTGTTTCCAGAGATAGATACAAGAAAAGCTTAAAATTAGGCAAGCTACAAATATTCAATTACTGACATGCTATAGAAAAAATGAAATTTGAGGCTGCTCTAGTGCCCAAGAGCTCTGAGCAGAATCTGAGCGACTATGAGTTACTGAGATCATTATTTTCATTACACCCATAAGAGATTTAAAATAAGCGGCACAAATGAGGCAAAGAAAGTCAATAAACCAAGCAGCTGGTCACTTTTTCCTGGTGGAATAATCTCATGTGTCCCCATATATCAAGAGGCAGAGTGAAGTGTACACTGCAAAGTAGACAACAAGTGGCATTTTCCCATGAAGCTTTTTCCAGAAAGATTAGCCTGTTTTGAGACTGCAAGAAAACAGATATTGTAAAGCAAGAGCTGTCCAATTTAACACACAAAAGAAAATCCAAGTTGAAAAATAGTAATTTTCATTTAAAGATCAATAATACCTTTTGTTAGTTTCAGCCCACCACTGCTCTTTTTCAGAAGTTTTCCTTTCCATTTCAGCATGGTAGAAGAATGACAATCTTGTCAGCTGACAGCATGGTAAAATACTTTGTCCCTCTCTTTTCTTGTCCACTCTTCTCTCTACCTGATTGCAGCATCTGTTACCACTTCCATCACAGCTAAGCCATAGGAAGTGGCCCCTTATTTGAAGACCTGGTAGGTGCATATGGATATCCATCAGAATTGCTGGTGTCACAACATTTCAGGTGCAGGGACAGAGAATGGTGTTGAAAGCAGTAAGGGCAAAATATAATTCTGATGGGCTTTGAAGGGCTAATTCAAAATCCATTGAAGCAGATATTTTCCCAGTCCCAATTTTGTGTGACTTCTATTTGCTGCTCTTATTTTTCCCTTGTCAGTGACTTTGTGAGTTGAAACAACATTTTATAACAATTTTACTTTGGTCCCTTCCCTCACAAGCTTTTGAGATCACTTAGGGAAGGATGAGAGCGACTACATTGCAGAGCTGGGGAGAGCATCTCAGAGTTCCAAGAGAGGCCAAACCTGCAGGGTAGCCTCTCCACCCAGCTGTGTCCTCCACTCCCCAGAGAGCTTATTGCTGGTCAGAGCTGACAGCTTGACATTTGCTTGTTGCTGCCGCTGTCACAAAGTCCACCTGCCATCCATATCAAAGGAGCCCACACATGGCAACTCTTACTGTGGGTGGCTGTGTGCCCTGCCGGAGCCTCTCCTTGCGGGCATCACTGAGGTTCAGCCAAGCTGGCTGTAAAAACCAGGAGAGGCTGGCATGGATTTTATGACATGTTGCAAATGCAGACTGTAAAAAGTGAAGCTTTGTGTTTTTGAGGGAAATCTTTCTATCCTCTAAAGGTTGCTTTCATCTCACAAAGGCTGCAAGTTCTTGTGCTCCAAGGAAAGTCCATCCCAAAATACCTAAAATGCAGCAGACCCTGCATGAATTAGATCCTGCACTGCACAGATCTTCCTGAGGACTGCTGCATGGATCTTATTTAAACACTCTCCACAGTTCCTGAAAGGCTGACATTGAGAGCAATACACCCTAAACATTAATAGAAATGACCAGAGATACAACTTCCAGCCTTTTCCTCTGGTATAAATACTTTGAGCTTTCCAGCCATGAAGTAAATTTTAAACGTGCAGCTGGAATGCTCTTTCCAGGAGAAGCAGGCTAGAGAAAGAAGTAACTAACCATTCAATGCACTGTTATCTCTGAGCTCACATGAAAACTGGAATAGTCTCCCTCACAAGATCTCTGCTCGTGTTTTTTTGTTTGTTTGTTTGTTTTTTTGTTTGTTTGTTTGGTTTGTTTTTTTTTGTATTTTTTATTCTTTTTCAGGAGGCACTGAAATGAACAAGTAACAGTTGTACTACTCTGTACAACCCCTCTTCCTCATACAGCTTTCCTCCTGCACCATGCCCCCCACAGTAACAAGGGTGTCTCAGAGGGAATATAAATTGCACTGTAACAGGCATCACTACAGAGATGTGGATGGTAATTGCAGCCTGAGCCTCAGACTAAGTCTCATACCTAATTATCCACAAAGCCTACCATGGCTTTAGGCAAGACATTCCTGCATGTTTTGATGGCTAGGGATAAATACTGGATGTGCTCCCCACCACACTGACTAGTCTCAATGCCTTCATGCCTCCTGTCTCAAGCAGAGAGAGGGTTTAGAAATGTCAGCCCATCTCCAGACAAGCGTGATTTTGCTGTACATGTTTTGGAGGAAATGTCCCTGGGGCCAGTGGTGGAGGGAAGCCAGAGAAGGGCAGAGCAGCTGCCTGTGTAGCAGTTTGCTAGTGCGCATGGGGCACACTGACCATGAGGGGTGGTCCCATGGGGAGGTACTCTGGGCTCCTTGGGCTTTGCCTGTGCCAAGTGCTGCTGTGCAGCCACAAGCTCCTTGCAAGGACACGGCAGCTCTTGTCACATGTAGTTTGCATGCATCATGTATGACTGGCTTGTGAACACCTGGCCCACTTTTCACTGCTTGACAGAGATGGAAGTTGATCACATAATCTTTGTGGGTTTTAAGGGCATTCCTGTTACTTGTTTCCCTCACTCACTGTGACTAGCACTTTCATGGGAAGGAGGTCTTTTTTCATGCAGCCCAGAAGAAAAAATTGGCATATCTGAATTGGAGTAGCTCCATGAGAAATTAGTAATCTTTACAGCCAAACATTGTATCTGCTGCCTTTCTTCTTCACATCTTGTCTATTCCCTTTCATTACAGCTTCCAACAATGCAATACCACAGAACTTTTAACTTTTTTAGCTTTGTTAGAACTCCTTTTATAGAGAAGGTGATATTTTTAGTGACAAACAGGATGTTTTGTGGTCTGAATGTCACTTGTTACTCAGCTCTCCTTATTCTTGATTTAGCCAGTGTTTGGAAATGCTTTTTGGCATGAACAGCACAGATCTTCTAGGTAAGCATGTTCATAGCAGCAGTCTGTGTCAGCGCATGTGTGCACTGACCCAGGGGCCTGGGGACAAGGACAAGGAGTAGGCAGCCCCAGACAATAACTTCACCTCCCTCCTATCTGAAGACAATGCAATGAATGATGGAAAAAGAACTGAGTCTCACTATAGGTAGCTCTGCTAGAAACTATGAATTCCTGCACTTCAGTGTTCCAGGTTTCAGAGTCTGTTCAGCCACTTTAGAAGCAGCTGTTCTAAAAAAAAAATATTCTTTTCAAGTTTAACATCTATTTTTCCCCCTACTTTCCTGGAATCAGGAAAAATAATGCAACTTATGTAAAAAATTAAACTGTGCATTGCAGAAATTTTTCTTCTGAATGTGAACCAGTCAGTTTCAGATGAAACCACAAGATGTCAGTATGTTCACAAAGAACAAATCACCGGAGATGGTTTAAAACTCTGCTGAGGACAGTCTAAGCTTATTTCCCCCTCAGAAGTTAATATTTACACAAAATCAAAGATTATGCTGAGTAGGAAAGGACTCACAAGGTTCATCAAACCCAGCTCCAGGCCCTGCAGAGCACCACCCCCAAGAGTGACACCATGTGCCTGAGAGCATTGGCCAAACACTTATTGATCTCTGTCAGGCTTACTGCTGTGACCACTTCCCTGAGGAGCTTGTTCCAGTACCCAACCACCCTCTGGCTGAAGAACCTTTTCCTAACACCTAGCTAAACCTCCCCTGACACAGTTTCAGGCCACTCCCTGTCACTGGTCAACACAGAGAAGAGATCAGTGCCTGCTCCTCCTCTTCCCCTCAGGAGGAAGCTGTAACTGCAATGAGGTCTCCCCTCAGTCTCCTCCTCTCCAGCCTGAACAGACCAAATGAGCCCAGCTGCTCCTCACTTATACGACATGGCCTAGAGAGCAATTCATCTTGGTGAATTAAATATTCACATGGGAAAGTTACTAGCTTGAATGTACTTGTGTTTTACTCATGGACAGAATCAAGTGGTGGCCATGCTATTTTTAGAATTTAGCATTTTTCCTTGCCCTCTGTAGATTATATTCCATGAAAGTGCTCCAAGTAAAGAGAAACCAGAGGAAGAGATGAAAATCAGGGCTGGTGTTTTACTGAAAATGCTCATGACATCTAGATTTCTGAGTCATGGCATGTATCAGATAACATTTGACAACTGTTTTGTGCCTTTGATTTAATGACCTCCATGGAATTGTTCATGAAAAGACTTTCCCCATCTAACAAATCAATGCTGCTAACACACAAAGCAAGGATGTTAAGGAAACCAAGAAGTAATACTCAGAAAGGGTGTAGTTCTTGTACAGCACAACTGTACAAGCTCAAGACAACTTGAGGAAGCAATAGACCTTATTTATACCTTAGGCAGTCAACCCATTCTCTCCCATCCAGAAGAATGTTTACTAAGTTGGTAAGATCAAAGGAGGCAATAGGACCTAATTATTTGCCCTGTCAAACTTGCAGAAGAGCTCTCCTCAAGCTGAACCACACACTGGACAGGCTTCCATATGTCATTCAGTGATTGATAGAATCTACACATCCCTGGAAAAGGAAAGCAAATCTGAAAGACAGATGTCTCAAGAGCTTTAGGAACTGTCTGAGGCTGCATGTGGTCAGCTCTACTTGTTTAGTCTGTAAGGCTAAACCTCTCTCACCATATTTGAAGGAGGCAGGATAATATATTCCTGAATAATCTATTAGGAACCAAATTCTGTTTGCTTTCAAGCTATCTGTTGCAATTCATGCCAAGTCCCAAGAGATCCTGTATCATCTACAAAAAGATTCCAAGTTTTCTCACTTAGTTGAGCAAATCTTCATGTGTTATGTAGGTGCACTGTTGATTTCCATCAGCACTGATCATAGCATTCAATATATGGTGACTGCAGATGCTAAAATGCAATATCTACTGAAAGAGAATTGTAGCTTCACTTCTGCTCTGTGTTATTTTGAATAATGCTGTGATCCATTCAGCTAGGAAAATCTACCCTGTGAAAGTTATGGGTCAAGAGAATTGAAGATTATAGACGTGGAGGAAGAGATAAGAAATAGACAGGATATAACATATTTTTCAAGTTTTCTACCAAGTCTTTGGCATCTTGTTCAGTAAATCTGCGAAAATGCCCTTCAGGTCTTAGCTTGTGAGCACTGTGAGTACTGTGGGTAACATACTGGCATGATGGTTTCTCAAGCCGTGGTTTCTCAAGCAGTGGTTAGAGAAACTTGATGCACTTTGGGAACAAGCCCTCAGGTCCAAACATTTTATAAAACAACTGAATGAAGTGAAACTGCTACTGGAATAGAAAAAAAGTCATGCCAACCCCTTCTAACCCCAAAGTGAGCAGCTGTTTCCATCCCCATGTCCTTCTTTGATAAGACTTTTTTGCCTGATGCAAAGAGAGCCATGTTGCAGACCAATACATCATGTAGACTATCAGAGTCCTGTTTTTTCTCAAGTCTGAAATGCACATCTGTATTTCTGCAGTGCTTAAAACCAGACAGCCATGGTGAAATGAGGAAAATGGTGCAGTTTAACTGTGTCATGAGGAGGGTGTTGTATTGTTTCAAAACTTATGGAATATGCATCAGTCTCACAGAAAGCCCTCTGGAATGAGTTTCACAAGGATTTGGTTTCAAGAGCTGAAATTTCACCTGAAAAGGGGAGTCTGCAGACGGAAAGCCCACTGTTACTTCCTCTGTGTATTGTCAAAGCACATCCTGGCATAATGAAACATTTAAGTGTTTAACTACATGTTTGGAGCCTCTGAGAAGAGGCTGACATTTCCTTTGTCCACAGGTCCTGTCATGATGGATGCATGTGCTGTATATCCAAGTTGCTATGACAGCATGAGCACAGTGCTGAGAGGGAACTGTCACCTCCTCAAAGGTACTCAGGGACCAGTGCAGCCTGGGTGAAGGGAGCAGGTGGAGGTGCGAGGTGGACTCAGATCTTACTCTTGAAGTACAAGGCAGGTAAGCTATTGGCTATGATTCTTCATTGGTCACAGAGAGTAGGCATACTTTCCCAAAGCTGGATTCCTACACATGTGGATGAGAGCTTTAGGCTTCCTCACTGCTGGAGTCTGTTTTCAAGAAAAGTTGTTTTTAATTTTAAGTCTAATTTCTTACAGCTTTTCTGACTGCATCACTTTCAGACATTAAAATATCACAGAACATCCCAAAGTAAATGCCTCCAACTTACAACAGATTTAAATTTCAGTAAATGCTAAATTTAATTTTTAAAATAAAAATCTCTTAACAGTGGAGAAAGGCTTCTTTGAGCTCTGCAAATGAGAAAAAGCTCTTCATCAGAAAGAGTTAGCATTAGGGATCTTATTTATTCACTCTTCAGAGAGTCTGGAAGCAGATCTGAAGAGTGCCAGATGAAGTCAGATAAATTTGCAGCTGTCTCACTCATAATCCACACTGGGAAATACAGGTTAAGCCACCACCTAAAAACTGACCAGGCTGCTGCAGCCGTGGTGTATTGAAGAATAGCTGAACATATCCAGAGATAAAGGAAAAATGGTTACACAAATTGAGCAAATTCCTGCTCTAACAGGCAAAGAAAAAGTGGAGAGGAATTTTCTTTTAAATTTTTGTATGAGAAGCTACCTCTTTTCTCCTATTGGAGTTTTTAGAATAAAAATGCTTATGTGAAAAACTGGTCTAAGATTTTGCTTCAAACATTGTGAGTTTCCTAAATCTGAGGCAGAAAAACTTAACAGGGATTAGAAGCCAGTTCTTTAGACAAAGAAATAAAACCTAAAGCTTTCTAAAGACTTCATTAACTCATGGAATAACTGAGATGGGAAGAGGCCTCTAGCTATGCAACCCCCTGTGCGAAGCAGGTCCCATTAGAACAGGTTACTGTGTGCCTTGCGCTATCAAAGTGTTAGTGTTTCCAAGGCTGGAGGTCCCGCAATGTCTCCAAGTCTATCTTCTAGTGAATAACCACCCTCAAGGTGAAAAACATTTCTTAATAAGTAAACCAAAATTAACATTTTTGCAAATCATGTCCTCTTGTGCGCCACTTAATGATGGGACATAAGGTCCCTCCTTCCCCTCGTCCTCTCCAGGCTGAACCAGCCCAGTCACCCTCTGCCATCTCTCATATGGTCCATGCTCCAGCCCTGACCACTGCAAGGCCCTTCTCTGGTTACCAGGTGGAATATGCATATTCTTGCTTATTCTTTCTGTGGTTTCACTGTATTATGATTTAAAGGAGGTGACACCCTGGAAGGGGTGTGAAGAAATGAAGATCCACCTCTGGCTGCCAAGGGGACAGCACTCCATGCACTGCTATGTTCTCAGTCAACTTTGGACAGAGGAGAGCTGGCTATGCTGTGAATTGATAGGAGGCACAACTTTTATAACATGAAGTCCTCAGAAGAAAATTTTTTTGTGAAGATACTAAAAATATATTTTTTCAAAGGCTGAAAGAGTCCAAAGCCTTTCTGTGACTTTCAGAGATGCCTTCTCCAGGCCCTCAATTTCACATGACTGCTCCATTGCCTAAGCAAAACAACACTTAAAATGCTTTGGCCACGGAGAAGGCAGCACGTACAAGGATGTTCAAGTGTGTTTTTGGTTTATTAGTTCTACTACAGGCACTAGAGCAGATGAATGTAAGAGGAGAAACTTGCTTTATAGTAAAGAAAGAGACCTACAGCAGTGACAAATTAATTTCCATCCTGTCATGACTCATGAGACAGCGCTACAGTAACATTAACAAAACATCAGTTAAAGTGGTAGTAATTATTTCCATTGCTAATACTGACTCTGGCTAAACAACATTTACAGGCTTTGTTACACTGTCATAAAATAAACAGTAATATAGAAACAAACCAGATTCACTGCTTTTGAAAGAATGGACGTTTTCTCTATTTCTGCCCTTGACAGAATCATGCCTTGTAAAGGAAGTCAGAGGTGGAGGCATAAAAACAGCTCATGAAAAATCCCAGTGAGGACTTGCACAAGGCTTTCAGCAGCATTATATTCAGTGTCAGAAGGGTTGTGGCCTTTGTTTGCCAGGCAGACCACAGGTGAAGGCTACAGGAGCAGGACTCATTCAGTCCAAGTCAACTCTGCAGTTTCCTGTGCACCACTAAAAACAGCAGACTGTTAGTGTCCCAACAGTCAGCACTTTATTTCTTCTGTTAGATATGTTGAATAGTGTTATTTTTTTTCACATTTTTTTCTTGTGCTGTCAGTGTCCTGGTTCTTCAGCTGTGAGGAAAGCATTATCTGCCAGAACCTGTAGCTAGATGTCCTTGTGGCTTCATACCAGACTATTCAGGACCATGCATTAAAAGAACCCAATGAGAACATGCCTTGACAAAAAAAAAAAAAAAAGAAGTTGCAGGAAATCACTTTCTCAGCAAAATTTTGTAATGATGAAACAAAATGGCCCTAGACCAATTATCGTAATAGTTTTGATTTAATCCTTTTGTTCAAAATGCGCAGTATTATCCAGTTGCCAGATACTGTTTTCTAGAGCTATGGATGGGTCTTAAGACTACATGTTCAAAATAGGGATTTAAAGCATGCAATTTCACATCACAGAACACTATTTCTTAAGGGCTGTGCTCCTCCACATGACACAAAAATGGGGCCAAGTCTTAGTCTTCTCCATGAAATGTCACCTACCACTGCAAGCTTGACTCCATTGGAAATGGATATCTTAGTCTCTGTGAGTTTAATAGTAAATAATATCTGAGACCTAGTCCTGTCCTTTTAGTGGAGGACATGTGCAGAGGAAGCAGATAATTCTGCATATGTGTCCTTAGCCAGCATATTGGCTCAGAGGGCAACACACACAGCAATAACTCATTTTCAATAGAGCATTTTCCTTTCAAAAGGACCTTATAGCACAATTGAACTTATCTGCTTTTCTTATCTGCTTTTGACTTGGTTGTTATCTCCCAAGCTCAACTTTTCCTCAACTTTTCTTGAAGTGATCTCTAGTTCAATAACATGAACACACCCAATGTATTGCTCTTATGAGCCTCTCTTCCCAGAAATTCAGGTGCCATGGCTCACAAAAATGTCTTGATGAAAGGGTGAGTTCACTGGAGGTAAATAAGGTGCACAATTTCAGATATGTGCCTGAAGTGTCTAATTCTCATACTTCAACCTTTGTACTCGCCACTGCCAGGGACTATGTTTTAAAGGAATATTGCACTTTGTACCAAGGGAGCTTATTTTTCAGATCAGCTAATGCTTACTGCACCACCGTATCCCATTTGTCTTTCCTCAAACCTGAAAACTCCTGGCAGATGTTTTAGTAGTCCAAATTCAGCTAGATTCGAACTACTTTAAATTGAAGCGTAATTAAAGAAGAAGATTATCCATGCTCTATTTCTGTGATTTATCGGTACCTTTAATATAATAGAGGCCTTGTATTCCAAAAATCTCCTGCGAATTAGTCCCAGACTACGTTTTGCTTTTTAAGGCCTCACTTATTTTCCTTAGTGTTTAGAAGAGTTTAACTTGCCACTGTTCAATAATCCCTATTAACTGTCTTTTAAAAAGTAATAGCTTTTAGATAAAATCAGGTACTTAACACAGTATTACAGAATGATTATCTGAAGATTGAATAAAAATCTAACTTAAAATCGGGAGACTTTCCTTAAATTTTCATTCACTGACCATTTTTTATATGAGGTTTTGCAGAATCAATACTTGATGCACTGCAAAACATACACAGAAGAGGCTTCTGCAGATGACTCCCAGTAGTAATACAAAATCTTGTGAAATTAATCCATGTCTCTGCAAAGAAGTGGAACACATCTTTGTAATCCACTTCTGATCAACAATTTATATATATTATTTAATTTATTACAGGAGTTACTTTACTTGTTGAATATGCTTGTAATGCATATGAAATTCAAAATTAGGATGTATCACTACAAAAAAATTTCTGGCACCTTGGCAGACATTTTAGAGCTCTCCTTTTGCTTGGGTGTCAGGGTTTGTTCCCTGTGCATACTCTGTGTGTGATATAGGGTAGCACTGGAGAGCCTCTTGCCCTGCAAGAGGCACCAGCCCTGCATATTGGCTCCCAGGTCACCAGTTACCTACAACAGGATGAAAATCTACTAGATCTGTTCAGTGCTGTTCTGTTGTCCCACTCAGCACTGTGCTCTCTGGTTCTGCTGTCTCATGGTGCCGGGTACCACTAGGGAAATGCTCCCACACCTTGAGCACAAGAGTCAGGGATTTTCTGTCTAGAATCCTGTTTCCACACTCTTGATCTAGTACTAACATGGTAACTTACAGGACAACAGCTAATAAAGAGAGAAGCTACTATTCTGGTTGCACAGATTCTTGGTTGCTGCTGGTGCCCAGTGATTGATGTGGATATTTATAGATTAATACCTCCATAATATAAGTTTAAACCCATACAAGGGGTTAAAGAGCATTCTTAAAGCAGCAGACTGGAAGCAGACTCAGACTGCCTGCACAAGGATAGCAAAAAAGTCACAAGTTGTATTGTAAATTATGTCCTAATAGACTTTCCTCCGACTTAAAGAACTCCTGGTTACATCCTCAGTTGAGACCCCTAGGTTATGCTTTTTAATTGTCCTGCAAACACCACCCTCTGAACTCTTGCTGAGAAGAAATAAGCTGCTCATATTTTCAGTGGTGTTCAGAGTCAGTGCCTGACCTTACATAATGCAGGCATGGCAAATATATGGTGTACAGCCTCTCAGAGTGAAAGTCTAGGTGAGCCTGCTTCGGTTGCACAATGCCATTCCTAACAGAGCAGGCATGTTGGTTGCATATGCTGGTGAGATTGGGGTAACCACACCAAATCTCTTTCTGCCAAACACCACCAAGCCCAGATTTATTTTTTCCATTAGCACAATCCCTTTTGTCTAAAACCTACTTCCAACCACCCAAGGCACCCAAGTAGTGCCTTCATCTTTCAAGGCCAAACTTGGTTTCTCCCCACATCCCTGGTCAACTCCACATCTTTCAGGTGCTATCCACTTCTCTGTCTGCTGGGAATGGGCTTGTTTCTTGCTTTCTTTTTTTACTGTTGCCTCCTTTCTTGCCCCATGTAATTTGTGCTATATGAGTGACACACCCGGTTTCATCTCTGGTTACATGTCCCTCTTCCTTTCTGCCAGCGCTGATGTTGAGCCAAGTAGTTGCAGCGTGGAAGCAAAGGAATGTGTCTCATCCCACACAGACACCAACGGGGGCTGTGCATTGTCACAGACAGGTACTACAGCCTCAGAGAGAGCAGGAGAGTCACTGCTATGAAACAGCTGGTCCCCATTAGCCCCAGCTTCCCTTACCTAATTCAGCATGAGGTACTGTATGAGAGAGTCTGAATCCTCCTATGCTGGAGGACCCCACCGACAGATATGTTCTTGGCTGGCACACCAGAAGGGTCACAGATCTTTTATCAAGCCTTGTTGGAGCTTGGACTGGGGCAAAGTGATGCCTCTGAGCTCATGCAAGGGACAAGAGAGTCTAGACATTACCACAGTTGCTCAAATAGCAGCTGCACAGAAAGAATTGCGTAATTTTGTGCTTCTGACAGGCGGGGAGCAGCCTGTGAGGGTTGCCTGAGCACAGAGTGCTACATTGGCAGCACCTTTCCTTTTAAGGAAAACAGCTGATGAGGAAGAGTCTCATCGCTTTTCTTAGCAAATGCATATGGTGCTCTGTCTTTTGTAACTGCGCCATGGCCAGATGCGGCATCACTTGGCAAAGAAATTGTGATGAAGCATTCTTGCAGGAAATGTTGATACATGTTTTCTGAAAAACATTTCAGTCACTTTGTGATGTATGGCAACAAGCAAGGTCAGGTGGATCTGAGGGGGTGAGTGAAAGGTCTGGCAGAGGATTATAATCACCTGTGTTCCAGGAAAAACCCCAACATGTGGAGAATATGACATTTAGCATAAGTCTGTGATTTTGGAGTTGTTTCTAAATATGGAATTGTCCCCAGTCAAATACGGGAAATGTTTCTTCCAGTGCAAAGTGCATGGTGACATCCTTAAAGACTAGGAAGCCATGCCAGATCCATTCTCAGTGCGATGGTGGAGACCCAAGGCCTCCAGGTCATCTCCCAGCATGAGGACAATTGGAGAGGCCTAGCATCTGCAAGGACTTTTGGAAGTTTTGGAAGCAGAGAGTTTTTCTTCCTTTTGAATCAAACTTTAGGTCATCCTGTAAGTTAAGTTGTTAGCAAATAAATAAGTGTATTTTAGCCAAACCTAATGCTACACATGAATGCCATCACAATGTAATATAAAGGGCACAAGTTTTAGAGGAACACAGTGAATTTATTGAAATACAATGGGAGACATTTGCCTTGAGTAAAAACCCTAAAACCTCAGAAGCTCCTTTGAAATGTTGTGCTTTGTTTTACTAGCTGTTCTACTAGTTCTTCTGCATTTGTCCCTGCAGAAGTCTGTCCCTCAGGGGCTTTTATTTTCTCTTACTCAAAGAGACTTTTTCGATTGAATGAAACAGAGATATCATGTAATTTCTGACAGCCACTATGCAGAAGCTGTGTCTTAGAAAAATTATGTCTGTGAATGACTCCACCAAAGCACACCATTCCTGTTTATGTGGGCTCTTGAACCGGCCCTGAAATCTATTGCCAGGGCTATACAAATAAGTTTAGCTCCAGTATTGTCAACTGTTAGGGTTTTGTATTATCTGATGTTCTGCTAAATGCATCAGTCCCTGGGGCTGGTAGATTATGTAAGAGTCTCTGCTTTTATTACAAAATAAAGTTCAATTTCCATTTTTCCCAGAAGAATTTAGGAATGTGACCATTAATAGTGCAGACAATGCAAGGTTACTAACCCCCACAATCCTCATTTTTAAGGCAACTATGATTTTTTAAAGATCCGACTCATTATTTTTGAATGTCTGAGGGACACTAGTGTATTTTCAAAAATACAGCTATTCTTCAGATTTTCAGCTTGTTATCTTATTTCCTCAGCCTGACAGAATTGCCTAATTTGGGAATTTTTTTTCCTCTGGATGTTTTGAACATTGTAGCTCTGTAACGCATTTCTGGCATTCCAGAAGCAAGCCCCCAGGAGCCTCTGTCATACATCTGTTGTTGGAGGTGCCTTGACAAGTGTGATTAATACATCCAAAATCATACTTGTCCACAAAAAACCCAAAAATAAAACAAAACAAACCCCCAAAACCAAAAACCACAAACAAACAAACAAACAAAAAACCAAAACAAAAATCCTCCCACAAAGCAGTCATTTTAGATATGGAATGTCTTTTTTGAAATCTTTCTGTGGTGACACTTTCTTCAGGATGTAAATTTCATCAGGGAAAGCAGATATCTTTCCTTTTCCAATGTCTGAAAGCAGACACACAACTGCTGTGAAGCACCCGTGTTCGCACCATGACTTTGAGTGCAGCTGCCCCACATGCTTTTGTCACCTTACAGGTACAGTTGTTTCCTGCTTTTTCTGGCCCAGTATCTGGGGAGATAAGGTTTTGCATTACCCAGACACATGCTCTCATCCCCCTGAGGAGACTCCTGGAAGGAATACATCTCATGTTGTCTGACCCTTGATAATGCCAGTGGGTGATGTTGCCTCTTGCATGACTTGCAAGAATTTTCTTGCTCACAGGAGGCAAAGAAGAGAACTGAGGGGGAGAAGACAATGCCTCCACTAAAGTGTAGCTGAACTTTGGTGCTATAGCTCTGGAGAAAGAGGATAGGCAACAGTGTTTTACAGGAGTTTACTGGGATAAGCACATGGCCTGGGACAAGTATCACCAGCTGGCATTAGTGACAAGAGCTACCAGAGCTAGGGCTGTGGTTTCTGCATGACAGCTGTAGACAGCTGCCTAATAACTGCCCACCTCAGTGAGGAAAGGAAAGTGATGGTTGTTTGTGAAAGGCCTGTCCAGAGTACTCCTGTTGGTGTGAAAAGCACACTGGCATTAATAGGGACAGCAGCTCTGGGGCCATGCAAGATGAGGAAGGGCCAAACACCCAGATATCCCAAAGACATTGTGTTTGGTCTAGACTAAAATTTTAGGCCTTCTTAGAAAGGGGGTCCCTGACTTTGGTTGGATTGTAGCTCCATATATACCTGGAGATTGCAGTAATTGATGGTCCCAGTGCTAGAAGCTCACGGTGCACACTATTCAGTAGCTTATGAGCTCTTTGACATGGTTTTGGACTAGGTTAAAACAGTTCTTAGAGATGGCTTGCATTTTAAAATGGGCCCTTGCCAGAAGGTGGTTGGAAGGCTGTCTACCTCGAGTAGTTCAACAGCATGGATGTAGATTGGTGGGTGGTGGTTGTTGTTATAAAGATTTCTCATCCTAACCTGGATAAAAACAAACTGCATTTTGCCTCACACCTGGTACATTACGAAAAGTTACAGGAGTTACAGAATATTCTGTGTTGGACGGGACACACAAAGATCATCAAGTCTTAAATGATTTTAAATGATCTTAAATTATTCATTTAAATGATCATAAATGAATGGCCTGCATGAGGATCAAAACCACAAGTGTGGCATTATTGGCAGCTTGTTCTAACCAAGTGAATGACTCATACTTTTAACAGACGCTTCATATTAAAAATGCAGAATCTGGCTTCTGCCCTGATTTGGCTTCAAGTAAGAACATAGATCCACTGAAATTTAAATTTACATTCCACACAGTTTCTGTGTCACAAATCTTCACAGAGACTGGATTTAAAATGTGTCCATGGGCTAAACAGCTTCTTTCTCAGCTGAAGGTAGGGTGTGGGAGAGAATAGTTCACAGAGCAGAGCAGCTGCACAGGGAAACTCTGATGTGCAGATAAGACAAAGAGCTGAATTGTCAGTGATAGCAATCAAATATGAAGTTCTCAAGGAAAGGCAAATGGGCATAGTTTCACTATTCCACCAAGGGAATTATAACAGTTTACACCACTTGGAAATTTGTAGACATTTTGCTGAAAAATTCAAGTCCATCCTGGTTTTTCTGTCTTGCATCTTCAACTGTCTTGTCAACACCATTAGAAATTTGGCTTCTGTTGTCAATGAAAGTGGGATTTCCATCTCCTGCTAAGAGAAGAGTGGGTCTCTGGGCATACCTCATGGACATCCCCTGTGTCTCTAGATGGCTGGAGAAGAGTAATGAAGTTGGGATGCAATGCCTTGATGTAGGACAGAGAGGGCTGCAGGATGCAGATGATTGCATCCTGTGGAGTTGTGTGGCCTGACCGAGCAGTATGGATGACTCTGCAGTTTGACAGGCCTAGTCTGCAACCACACAAGGATCTTACCGTGTGAAAACCCCGCCTGCTCCAGGCATGCCAGCAGGCACTGCTCAGCAGCTGCAGTGCACTGAACTGGTGTTGGGCAGGGGGAAATCCAACCTTGCTGCATGCCTGTTGGAATGGTCAGAGGAGATTAATTTGGCCCAGAGAATTTTTTATTCATCCAGATGCTCTAGAGCTGCTCCTTCTACTCAGAGAAAAAAGGCAGATGCTATGAAAATGTCCAAGACAAAAGCTTTCCACAGAAGCACTGACTGGAAGAATTGACTGATTAAGTTGTAAGCTATTTTAGGGTCTGAAACCCAGTGCTGCTTGCCAAGTATGATTTCTAAGACAGGATGAAGCCTTGGCCACTTCTGCAAAGATGCTCAGGTATCTTACTACTCCTGGGGAACATTTACATCTCTGAGCCCACGCAGGTTTCCCTAACGTGACCTCTTCTCCAGTGACCCTCTGCCCACAGCAAATCTGCCACTAGTGAGGGAAGGCAGTCCAAGGTGGAGATGTGTTGAAGCAGTGACCAGGGCCCCCCCTCTCCATTTGGAGTAGAATGGAGAAGAGGGAGGGAGGGGAGAAAAGGCCCTCACCCAGGCTAACATCCCTCTTTAGCTGCCATCTGAGGACAAAATGTCAGGGCAGGTGTATGTAGGAGAAGTCACTGCCACTTGGCAGCAGTAGCTAGGGCTCTTGGCAAGGGCTCTAAGCACACCTTTGAGTCTTAGCCTCTTGCAGAGTTACCAAAAATGGCTTCTACCCTGTGTGATTTTCAAGTGAGTGTTTTGCTTTAGTTAGCCCCAAGACAATTTCAGTTTAGGTGCAAACCCTTGACCCCATCTGTATTATCTTCTGACCAGCTATACGTCTGATGCACAGTTCATTATTTACTCACAATATAGTCAATGGCAGAAGCACATCCTACACACCTGGACTGTAGGGTTAGGCCCGCAAAGTGTGCCCTCACTTAAAACATATCAAGTGATAATGATGCTATGTTGACAACATGCAGGGACAGGACCCTCAGGTCAAGTCCAATGAAGTTAAAGGACTAATGTTGTAGATATCCCAGTATTTTGGATCAGGTTTTCTATTTCCTAGTTCTTTCTCAAGATTAAACAAACTTAAAGAAGATTATCGGACAGTGCTAATAAATATGGGACAGAAAAGTGTAACATCTCATTCCTTGTCATAAATGCCACCTGCTATGCAGAACCTGCTGAAGGTTCTTCTCACTGTCGAGCTTTCTTCCCTAGGCTTATAGGGCATGTGCAAGCTTCTATACCTCTCATGCTTTTGTAGCATCTTATGGGCTCCTGAGCACCCTCCTCTCACCCTGTGTGCCTCAAATGCTTTTTCTGCTGGGCTGTTAAATCTGCATAAGGGTGCAGAACCCCACTGTAATTCCTTCAGAAAGCATTGTTCTGGCTGCACTCCCCCTGTGGGAGCCTACTGTCCATGGGGAATTGTGTGTTGCTGAGGACTTTTCCTTGAGGCTTCTGTCTTTGGTTCTCCTCCCATTCACATCATTCGCCTCCTTTGCTAACATCATCTGGATATCACTTTTGCAGTGTTTGCTCTTAAATGTGCTGAATGTGTTGGGTGTGTCTTTGGACCATGATCGGCTGTTTGATTGAGGAGATGTACTCACTTATACTGCTGTGCTAGTTATTGTGCTCCCAGATAATACACAGCAATGTTTAAATAGTGTGACTGCTGTAGCAGGTAGATATTGAGGTGATCCAAAATGCCATAGCTAAGAATGCCTCATTGAGTGAAGTTCACACTGGGACCTGATCTCTGCTGTGCAAGCCTCTGTCTGAGTGGGATGTCACCAAGGATTATGGCTTCAAATGAGCAGCAGGTGAACTCTAAGTAAAAAAGATCACAGGGAACCTTCTGCTCTCAGTTACACTCCATTGACGTCAATGGGGTTGCCTGGGGTGAGCTCGGAGCAGAATTTAATTTCTCATTTTTAATATGTATAGCCAAAGCCCCCAAAATTACTTTCAGCATATAGCACAGTGTCTAACAACTCCTCAGCTACTCACACTGTAAAGTTCTGCTTCCTATCAGAGCCACAGGAAAAAGCTATCTTGTCTGGAAAGAGAGGGTGGAGCTGTTTCACATGTTGCTGCACGCTGCCCGCATTCAGTGAAAGGAAAGGGGATAGGATGCCCCTGACACCTTGTGTTGCACCTCCTGCAGCCACTCATGGCAACCTGCCATGAGCTGGCAGGATGCAGCAGCTCCATTTCAGGTGTCCTGTTCCACTGGCAGACAAGCTATTGCATGAGTGCAGGTACTTCTGAAATTTGAGTGTTTCCTCATATCACACCCCTATGTTGTAACACCTCTTGGATCCCAGCTGGCTGCAGAGAGATGCTGTGAGTTTCAGTGGTGTCATGGTGATGGAAGGAAAAGGTGTTTACAGGCCTATGATCGCTCAGGACAGTTGATTTCTACACTGTGTACAGGACCATAATCTTTCACTTGAAGCTAGCTGTGGTAGAGGCTGTATGTTTGAAACCAAGCCGGTTGTTTGCTTTTGGAATGCCTATAAACTCCCACTGCTTGCCTTTTGCTCCTCTATAATCTAAAACAGCAATCAAGAACAGCAAATAATGACAGACAAAATCTGAAAATTGAAAATTGATTGATCTGACACATGAGATATCATATACATTTATTTCATTTTTCTTTTCTTTGGTTTTAACTTTAATTCTTTTAAAGAGATGTTAACAATAATTAAAATAATACTCACAGGATTTCTGATATGAAATAGATTTTATTTTGTAGAGACTATATTTTTTCAGTAACTGCCAATATTACTGTCAGATCAAGCTAAGGTTATATTTATTTCTTGGTGAGAGTGATATACTGCAAGATGCAGTATTCTGGGATCAAAATCAGTGGGATATATTAAGTCCCTAATGTATTCCTGTTGTGAAACACATCCGTATTTCTGCAAAAAGGGATTACTTAGATAGATGCTCTCCTTCATATGGCTGTTGTGGCCTGGAGATCTGGGTCCCTCCTTTCCCAGTTCCCTGAGCAGGGGTCAGTAAGAGCTCTGCTATAACTGTATCTAAATGCCGGTCTTGTTTCTCACTTGCTGGGCTGTGACACCATGGGATGGAGAGCAGATTTTGTGTGTCAACAGCCATCCTGGTCCCCAGATTGCACTCTTCCAATGGCAAGCACAGATTGACTGAGTGAAACCAGAAGCTGAGGAGCAAGGGTCATACATTTTTGTGGCAACTCTCTTTGGGAAACAGGGCATCTCTGTCCCACTCCAGCTCAGCACCATGACAGTGTTATCCCCTGAGAGGAGAGGGTTATTGAGGGTGGGGTCTTTCCCTGTGTAATGGTGTGGGGCTGGATAACATTGGCAGCAATTGAAATAGGAGGCAGATCTCCCAGCAGAGGAATTAGTTTTATATATTACAAAATAAGGACATTCAGCTCACACTCTGTGTTATATATAGTGTGCACAGCTAGCTAGGTGCATGACAACTGTTATTTCTCTTTCCTTACATTGTTTACATGATTCCACCACACTAATTACATCTCATAACCCTACATAATTTTGCCCCACCACAAAACATAGTATGGTATCTCAGATTGTCCTTAGTGAGTACTGTCAGATCCTGTGAGCTGAAAAACTATAGAGAAATTTACAGCAAGATGATAGCAAGAAATTAATGCAAATTTTATTTTTCCCAATTGCCACAAAATCTCAAGAGAATAAAAGAGGATTATTTTAGATTGAAGCATCAGAGCTTAGTAAGTGTTGAAATATTAGTAGGAGACCAGAGATTGGTCCAGATGGCTGAGGGTAGAGGTCAAGCCAAATGTGTCTGAAACCCTCAAATTTAAACACTTAGTGAGGCTTTGGGAAGGGTCTGTGTTTCTTAAAGGACTTTAGAGAAAAGCCTTTCTTTCATCTTGACAATTAAAAAATAAAAACACTAAACAAGGAAGTGTCAAGTGCAGGGTAAAGAACAGCAGCAGTAAAGTACAGGTCACTCCTTTACATATCACATTGAGTACAGCATTTGCTGTTCTCACACAAACAACAGCAACTGTCTGGCCATGTGTGTTGGAGGCTGGGTTGAATCCCTTGGAGCTGGTGGCTACATGAGCTGTTTCAACTCAGGATCACTGTAAAGAAGTGACTTGCACTGTGTAGTAAGAGAACTAAAATGATGTTTTTCTTGTCCCCTAATGCTGGCATGCATTGTTAAAGATGCTTTTTCCATGTCTGACACTCAGGAGCTTGCGCTGCCTGTAGGTACTGCTGGCAAAGTGAGCAGGGGGGAATGGGAGGAGTGGTGACAATAACTCTGTGACAATGTGACCATGATTAATTTCTGCATAGAAAGGCACATGTGCAGCCCCAAAAGGGGTTTCACTGGCAAATGTTTTGTGAGGATGCCACTATCTAAGAGGCCAGCAGCTTTGAGGCAGGAAGCAGCAAGAATGCATCAGGCACCAGGTTAGTGTATGCAGGGACATGTGCGTGCAATCCATCTGAAGAGAAGACCACCACTGTACATCCTTTTCATCTCTCTGCTGTCTGGGAGAGGCTTGGAGCCATGACATGGCAGCTTGGGATTTGAAAACCACTTGTCTTCTGTGTCTGTACACATCTGCTATCTTGGCAGGTTAGGACATGCTCATTTTCCGGCTTATCTTCAGCAATACACAAACAATCCAGGATGTTCTTTGAAAGTATTGATCACTTTCTCATACAAGAGGTGGAGAGGCCAATGATAAAGGATGTGGTGCTGTGCCTCATACTAACAACAAATCTTTGAAAGGTTGTTGTGGCCAGGAGAGGTGCCTGAGAGCTGGAAGAAAACAAATGTCACCCAGTTAAAGAGCAAGAAGGAGGATCCAGGGATCTACAGGCCAGTCAGCCTCACCTCAAACTGAGGTCAGGCAAGTCAATCACTCCTCAGGCTGGGTTAGTGCTGACTTGCACTATTTCAGTGTGAATCACCAGATGCTTGGGTGATTAGGAACACTGCCAAAGCAATTTCATTAAGTCTCTCTGTAGGATGATTTTGTTCTCTGTCTGGACAGTTTCTGCTGGAAATACCTGTCCTAGCCTGTCTACTTGGATGAACATCTAGGACTACCTGGGGAGAAGACATCCCAGAGGGTGATGTGGGAGAAAAGGCAGTTTTCAAATAATTCAGTGGTCAAATTATGTCATATTAGCATGCAAACCTGTCAGCCTCCAGCAGAATACTTGGGAGGAGAGAAGTGTACAGAGGTGTACAAAAAAAAGGTCCAGCATGGTTCTCTCCTGCAAACAGTTTCCACTTATCATAGTGGTGAAATATCAAGCAATTCATTGACTGCAAGTCAATTATCTCTTTTATGAACTCCAACAAATTACTACTTTCTTTGTATTTATGCATTTATTTCAAAATACTGTATTTGTCACTTCACAAACATTTTGCAGTGGGAAAAAATGGTAGCTAGGTGAATGAACACACCTTGTCTTGTGTACTGAACTTCATGGACTGACCTCTTTGGGGTGTTTGAAGTGCAGAGAGATAAGCAGAAATCCATGGGATCAAAGCTTCTCCCAAAACGTCTGAAAGCTGAGGACTGGACTTCTCATTGTTGTGTAGGCTGCTGGGACCTCATCTCAGCAGAAGCCTTGGGGCATGACTATAAGAAAGCAACAAACTCATAACCTCATGAGTAAAAATTAAAGACGCATTTTACTTTTATAAGGTAAGCTTGGAAAATACTTGGAATCAAAGAAAGTTTGGTGTCACCAACATTTGATATTCCCTGATTTCACTGTGAAATCATAGAAACATCTTTCCATGATAGGCAGAGATGACCACAAGCTTCCCATATACATTGTATGTTAGTTGTGTGGCATGTGTAGCTGGAGCTTGTGTACCTTTGCCTGTATCCTCTCTACTCTCATGTACTGAGCAAATTTACATCCTTTCTGTTTAGAGTAGTGGAGCTCATTATGATCCTTAGCAAAAATATATGAAGTAGAGGAAATGAGAGATTAAAAGTGCTTTGATAATCCCCAAAATGCAAAGGCATTATTAGCGTTTAACAGACATTGCTGGCAGTGACATTTCTAAATGCTGCAATTGGCAAATAAAAGGGAAATATTAGTTTCTGCACTCATATGGATGGTGCAGTTTCAAAGCCCTTATTACACATTCCAAACAGGAATCCAGCAATGCAAAGGTCTTTTGCCAAATCACTTCATGAACAGGGTTTTACCCTAAAAATCCAAGTTACATTTCTATGGAGCATTTTAATTGGATAAGTCTGTACCTGTAAATTCAGCCATGAATCAGTATTTCTCTCTTCCCTGGTAGGATTATTCTTGTTCCATCATTGTCTTCTTGTTTTGCTATTTTGTCATTGCCAGCTCCAGAATTTTTGGAATACCTTTAACATCTTCTGTGAGTGTTTCTGCCTTTATTCATCTTCAGAGAAACACTTGTCTAGAGATCCTTGTTCTTAATCAATGATGGCAAGTCCCCAAAGTAGCATTGCTGTTATAAAGCCATGCCAAACTGTAGGGATTCACACATTCCCAGCGCTGGTCAGTTTGACTCCATTTGCTCCTCAGAAAAAACACTGCTGAGCCATGTACGTTCATTGCAGAAATGACTGTTTAGAAGTGGTTTAAGTCAAGAGTTTCAGTAAATAAAGGAAATTCCAGAGATCTCAAAGTACCTTTTAGTGTGATGTGTTATGACTGCACATTTGCTTTCCTCAAACCATGTAGTTTAGTGCAAAGCTCTCATCCACTCTGCCGATAAAATGATGAAAAGTATGCGGAGTCATGTTCCAAGAGGATCATCATCAATTAGGTTCTTCCTGGAGTGATTATTCATCTTTTTCCCTGCTCATGCAGATATTGCCCCGGCATCAGCCTTTCCACAGTGGTAAGCCTCTTTGGTCTTCATATAAATATTTATGTTGGAAAAATAGGCAGTACAAAGGACTTGACATTTTTGGAAAATATAATGTAGGCCTTTGTGGTAGGATGGGGCAAGAAAAAATGAGTCAGAAAATCTTGATTCTGATGTTCGTTAAGTCTTCCTAGAAAATGAGTGTTGATTGTCCGTCTTTCATCTTAGGCAGAGACCTGGTGGTTAACAAGATATTTCTGGAGATTAGGCCCCACTGCCATATTTCCCTACAGAAAGGCACTTTTAGTCACCAATGCCAACCTCTTCTGCTCCAGCAAATGCATCTGTTAAGAAAAGAAATACTATCAGCAGTGCAACAGGTGGCATATTACAGCCAATCTTGAAAGGTTATAATAAGAGGGAATGTGTGTGAGTGAGAGGAGAAAAACTGGAAAAGAGGGTGACTAAGACGAAGGAAAAGGCAGTGGCAAGCATTTTTTCCTACTATTGCACTTACAGTGTTTTGGAATAAAAGTCTGATGACTTTGCAACACTGGGGTAGGGTACTACCCTGGAAATGCATTGCCCATTGTACTGTTCTCTGTTTACTTAGAAGGAATTCAGAAGGGATTTGCTTTCTCTTGTTTCATGAGCCCTACGCTTTCACACTGACCAAAGTGGATACACACCAGCTGGTCACGTCCGTCACCACCACTGGGTGGGAGAATTCCTGATTATACTTAGATCCCTCAGACCCCACTCTATCACTTGCTGAGAAGCTCTGCTTGAACACTGCTTCCGAAATGCAGCCGGCTGGGAAGTCTGCACGCCTTGCCTGAAGGAGCTGGATGCCTTCTGGATCAAACATGAATGACCTGCTGAAGGTGCCCCTGTTGCACGTCCTCACCCTGGCAGCCCTTAACTTGGCTGAGACACTTCTGAAAGGTTTGCTTTTTCCCTGCTCTTCTTCTGCCATTTGCTGAAGGAGGTTTTGCAAAGGGGAAGGTGTCTCTGCTAACAGTGGGGAGGGTGGTGCTGTAGCGTTCCCAAAAAGGACAAAAATGGTCTGCTTTCAATGGTCACTGCTCTGCTTTTAGAAGGATAGCAGGGAAAATATTCTCATATTTGTGTTTGGAATTGAATTCTTTGTCTGTGAAGAGCACATAATCCATTGTAATAGGCAGGGGAGACCTTTGGGTTCAGCTTGTGTGGGATGTAAATTTCTCCTGTGAAAGCAAGCTCAGAAGTGTTAATGGTTGGTAGCACCAGTTGCTGCAGAGCACTAGATCTGTTGTGTTTAGCACACCTGTATAGGTTTTTAAGTATATAAAGCTTCAAAATAAATAAATATCTATGATGTCTTTACAAAGAATACGTATATGTGTACAAATATGCACTGTTTGTTATAGCATATAACATAGAAGTTATTATACCTTCCTCCAAACTTGTGCACACACATGCATATGGGCATATGCTCACATACTTTTAGCTAACAAAAGAATTGGTAAAAAATCTGTTTAGAAAAGTCTTTGAGGTACAAAATGCAACTGTGGTACCATTCTGGATGTTCCGTTTGGTGAAGCTGCAGACAGCAATTTTTTCTGAACGGTGATTCAGATTTACACTTCAAAGCTTTTGAAATTCAAGGCTTACTAGAGACTTTGCAGCTTCAGGAAAACAAAATGAAATCTTAAGGGGAATGCCAGTATTCACATGTTAGGCCAACATTGCTGCTCTTGTAGGGCTATGCTTTTACAATTGTAAGTCAGGTTATTCCCAAAATGAAAAAAAGAGAAATAATATGTCTTTATAAAAATGTTTCGAAATAAAAATATGGGTATATTTGTAAGGCACTGAAGTAAATTTGTGAACTTAATGTTTATGAATATTGTGGTAAGATAAGTGGTAGTAGAGAGACAAGAAAAACAAAGAGAACAGGGATAGATTTTTTTTTTATGCATCGCAGGGTAATGAATAGATACATTGCCTTTTCTAGGACATCACAGCTGAGCTGTTTTTTATCATACGAACTGCAGTTTCTCCAGGTGTCTGCAATGTTGGAGAGGGACTGGTTCTATTTTCTGTATTGTTTTGTTTACCTGGTTGGTCTGGTTTCAAAAGTGTGAATCCAAATCCAAAGCCAACACATTTGGAAGCTTCTGGTGGGCTGGGGACAGAAGGGGATTTGGCTTTCTTACGGACTCGTGACCAGCCTTGGGTCATTTTTCTATCTCGGGAAACTACAGCTGACATCCAGAAAAATGGCACCTGTGTAGCTTTACACATATATAGTTTAATTTATTTTCAATTTATTTAAAGCCACAAGGATACCTTAAAAATATGAGAAAGGCCTAGTATATGCACATGGAAAGGCCTGGCTCCATTTCTATGTGATGGTAGATATGTCCGTACATTGTTCAGATTTTATTTTCCTATGTTAAAATATGGTAATGCACACATAATGAGTTCAGAGTGTTTTCTGAAGAAAACATGGACTGACACCAACACCCAAGCTGTTTGAATGACTTTTAGATGTAAGTACCATCTCAGCCATTTTGGAACTCTGTTGCTGTCTCACAAAATGACGGCAAGGTCCGCTGCTTGCTGTCCTTGCTTGGGTTAAGTATCACAAAGGTGAAAAGAGCATAAAAGAAAGTTATACATCCCTGTTGCTGTCATGGTTGCTCTCTGAAGATGGAGAATTGGGAAGGCAGCTTTAAAATGATTTCTTTTTCTGTCACTGTAGTTGTGTCAGTTTGGACACTATTTTCTTAGAAGCATGTGGCTTCATTCTGCCCAAAAATCTGTATGCTGGCTTTCAAAAGGGAGCAGGTCAGACTATGCCTATGCAATATCCTGTCATCTACTGAATAAAAGACACACTTAAAAGTATGTAACTGTTTCTAGAGAATTTATTTAATATAGAAATCCGATAGGTCTTGTTTTTCCAAGGAATAAAATACTGTCATTATGCATACCAGCTTTTGGCACAAATGTAACTTTATT
The DNA here is from genome assembly GCF_901933205.1 of Camarhynchus parvulus. Taxonomy (NCBI): domain Eukaryota; kingdom Metazoa; phylum Chordata; class Aves; order Passeriformes; family Thraupidae; genus Camarhynchus; species Camarhynchus parvulus. Next base: position 15,951,455 of record NC_044601.1, on the reverse strand, counting down.
ACTTGTGGGAGTGGCTTTTTTTACTGTTACAACAGTTATAAAACTGGTTGCTTTGAATTATTATTACTGTAAAAATTTAGATTTCTCAGGGTTAGAAAAGCATCCTCCCAGAGATCAAGGAATGTGGACAACAGCAACAAAACTGTACTATATAAAATTAGATTGCAACACTCTGGGGTTAATGCCATAAAACCTGATAAACTTTGCCACAAAATAGCAACGTCTCTTTTAAAGCAGAGAGGATAACCATTAGTGGGGGTTATTCTCCTAAGACAACCTTCAGTAGTAGGAAAATGAAGACCTTATAGAAGTCTTCCATTTGGTTTCACTGGCATGGGATTCATATGGGGAACAATACAGATGGTTATATCTGTTTAATGTGACCCAAAATGACCTAATAAAGTGATGCATGATACAATTTGAAGCAGTGATCTTAAACAAGGAACTCGTCGCAGACTTGTTCTAATTGAAGTTTCATCCATATGACCTTTAAAGCTATCTTAGATGTCGTTTTGAGATTTACATAGGTATAGTCATTATTGTTAATCAATGATACTATCCAAAGTCATACAGTCTAGAAATATTATTGAGGCAAATTCATTCTAATCAAGCGTCAAAAGCGTTTAGAGTTTTACATAAACCTGATAGTGGAAGCTGATCCTTTCTTCCTCTAGCTTCATTCCAGAACTCCAAAGACGTTCTAATTTTGACTTCCATGTGAATTGAAAAGGATTCAGGTATTGACTTTCTATTATTCTCAGTCTCTTGAATTGGAATGTCTTCTCTTTTGCCCATTCCTTAGGGAGGGAAGGGTAAAATGGTTATAGTTTATTTTTTGCCTGAATTTGAATCTCATTGTACTGTGGAGGGTCAGTAGATACATAGCAGTTGGGATTCTCTGTGAGAAAATAATGGGCCAGAAACTGTTATGCTCAGTGAGGAACAGGAAGACTCCTGAATCCATGATGTATTTTCAAGGTAGTGTTTCAGGAATATAGTAAAAACTAGTTTATCTCAGCACGTTTGTCATGAAATCCAGTCCAACCAATATGGATGTGTGTCTCTTGCAGCCATTGGTCAAGAAATTCCAGTGTTTTTGGAGGCAGTGGCTGCAATGAATAACATAAGCAGGGAAAGCGAGTGACTAGGCTTATGCTTTGATCCCTTCCAGCTGTGCTTCAAGTCTTTCACCAGAGCAATGGCAAATGTTTCTTAAGATACATTCAACTTATGTATGACTACAGGTTTATGATAATAAGCATTAGACATAGCTATTAAACTTCTAACCCTCATACTTCTTGGTTAGAAAATGTGAGAAAATGAGAATGAGTCCTAGACATGTGTCACGATCTGTCCTAGTAAACAGATGTTGTGATGGTTTGTAGTGGTGATCTCAGGGTGCAAAAAACCAACACGGTACAAGGGGGCTTGCAGTAATAATCAAAACAAATACACCTTTATCGAATGACCACAGCAAAATGTGATAGAGGGATTAAGGGAGAGAAAAAGAGAAAGAGAGATAAAAGAGAGAGAGAAAGAGGGGGTTATAGCTACCAAATGTAGAGATGAAGTCCTTTGGTCCAGTCCGGTTGAGGATCTGCCTGTTACACTGGGGAGATCTCAAAATCTCTAGCTAACTCAGAGGTTTTTATTATGATATTGAAAATTGTGTGTGTGTGGGGGGGAAACAGATACAATAAGGAATAGATGTAACAGGCAGTCCATGTTCTCAGCAGTAAACGAGAGCCATTGTTTTCTTGTTCCAGTGGTCACAACCTGCAGGCAAACATCTCGCTTTGGTCAGCTTGCCTCCCCCACACACCTCCCCCGGCTTGGGGGTTTCAGTCCCAGTCCTTGGAAGGAGGAGAGGGGCCTTTTCACATGGAGGTTTCATGTCTCAGTCCTTGATGGAGAGGCTTCTTACATCTCAGTCTGTCTGTCACGGTGGTTGTAAAACAGGTGAGGGTCTTCTCTGGGACACCACCTGAAACTCAGGAGAAGTCCAGCCAGGCCAAGAGGTGGGACAGCTTCCAAGGCCATTGTTGCAAAAAGGGCACGGTGCCGCTTCTTCTTCTCATTGGGTTCAGTACAGCATACAGCAAACAACACCTGTGAAAACAATTACTTAACACTGTGCTTTCACGTCTCAGGGCCTTTGGCATGTGACTTTCTCCTTCAGAGCCAGAGATTTTAGATAGGTGGGGTCTTCTCTTCAGTGGTCCCCCAAATGATGATCGTGAGGTAGATGAGGGAAAATTCAGACAGACTCTCACAACATGACACAAATCTGAATGACCTGAATGGTCTTTGTGAGCCTGGCTTAGAAAAATGTAGTGCTATATAATGAGTTTGGTGTTTGGATAGAACAGGTTTTTTGTTGTTGCTGTTGGTTTTGTTTTTTTGTTTTTTCTTCAAAGATAAATAGTTGAGTGAATAAATCCTGTAATATTGACAAAAAAAGCCCACATCTCAAGCACTAATAAGGAGGTACTCTTCCCACTCCAGGGGCAGGTCAGCTTGGCTTCAATTTGTGTGCTGCACCTTGCACTTCCAGCCTATGCAATGCCACCCTTATGGCAGTGGGACATCCTCACCTGTGTCCTTGCAGTATGCTCACCTATTGCTGTGAGTCTCGAGGAAGAGGTGAGTCAGAAATACAGGATGCACTGAGCTTGTTGGATCTTGGTTTGCTCTGTTTTGCATCTTATGGAAAAACCTCAAGGGAAAATCCCGTTGAGTGACTCTGCAGGGACATATCTCCCTCCACCAAAGGTGTTTGGTAGGCTATGTAACACTCTCCAGTAGGCACCAGAAGGCGTTCTCATTTTCTCTTCTTCACACAGCTCCCTTGATCAGCACTCCTCTGGAAACAGTGGATGCCCTGGTAGAAGATGTTGCCAAGTTTGTCTGTGTAGTGGAGTCATATCCTGAGCCAGAGATCACATGGACACGCAACAGCATTCCCATCAGGTAGGAAGCAGCCCCAGCCCTCACCAGCACCTTCTGCCGAAATTGGCAGTGCTTCTTTTCATGATACAGGAGATATCTGGACATATAAAAATCAGTCTGTGGCAGGAGAGAGAATGAATGGCTGTAATTATCTAGGATTCTGTATCTCTGAGGGAGTAAGAGCAATTGAAGTTGCTCTTGCCCCTCCACACATTTGAGTTTGCAGAGAGCTGGTTTCTGCTGCAAGGAGTTTTCTCTCCAGCTTCAGACAATTCAATGCGCTTTCTTCCTCAGTTCATCCATTTTTGAAGGAGGAGGATGCTGTATAATATTTAAAAGGAGCTTAGCAGGGCTTGTTGTCTTTCTCAGTGTTCTTGGAAACTTTGTATGAAAGGGGTTGTGCTGTGCCATTCTTGTTTGCTTCTAGTTCTGGATCTGGAAATTGTCTTCTCATTGTTTTGCACTGTCAGATGTTAACAACCAGGCATCAAGATGTCAACAGAGAAGGCAGCCTTCTGGAAGTGTGGAAATGTGTTATGGAAGTTGCTACCATTGTTTTTGCTCTTTTGCTGTAGACAGGTTTCTACAAAGTAAACTGTACTTGATCTTCTAGCTCTGAAATCACATTACATCTGCCACATGGCTTCACATCAGTTTCTCATTCTAAATGGCTGTAAGTGCCTTACTCTGTGAGGGAAAATGCAGCACAGCACAACTTTGTGTAACATAGTCAATACCCAACCTCCACAGGACAGGTGCATGTTGGGCAGATGATCACCTGAAGCATGGTTCTCACTATTGTGGTAAAACATCCAAAAAGCTTTTGAACCAATGGCATAGGAAGCTCAAACAAGTCCGCAGCAGAAGGAGGTCTCACTGTTTGGAAAACTGCTTTAGAGTAAGACAAAGCAGAAAGTTACAAATATGAATATAGGCCTTCAGAAGTATTTTTTTTTCATTGTCAACAATCTCAGCAAAATTTGGCCCTAATCTGATCCTGACTTTGTTCCAGCATGGAGTTCTGAACTTCCATGGATGTTATTTCCAAATCAGATCACCTTTCTCCTAATTCCTTCCCCACTGGTGACATCATGACTGAAAACCAAAGCAGGGAGAGAAAGCCGTCCATGAAGGACTTTGTCTTTCTCTCCCCATGTCTTTAAAATTATCCTTCTTCCCTGTGTTCTAAGGTAATTTGAAATGGAGATAATTTATCACCTCAATCCCCTCTTCCAGAAGCCAAATGCATCATTCTTAAAGCCATTCCACTCTCTCTCTGAGACACAATGCTTTAACCAAAATGGAAAATAAAGATAAAAACACCTCTTCTGGTAAGGCCATAGAGCTCAGGTGCTTCATTCCTTTACAAGGACTTCTGAAGCATCATTAATAACAGCAAGTGTTTCATTTCACAAGGCATTAATATTCAGTACTGCTGGATAGAAAAGCTCAGACCAAAGACAGAGGAAAAGATAAGCTGAATATATTTGTTACTTTCTAAAAAGTCAGATGAAAGTATTTGCACACTGGAAAAGCATCAGATCAGAGGACACTTTTTTCTGAAAAAAACCCCATATAAACGTATTTCTGTGCCTCTCTGTGTGTGTGTATCAAACTTCAAACAGCATAGGTTTTGAAAGCAATTAATATCAGTTATTTTGTTTCCAAAATTTTCTTCTCCTACCAAGGTCCCAGCATCCTGGACAGACAGCAAGATTAACCTGCAAAACAAAGCAGTATGTAAACTTTGAACTTCAATGGGAATAGAGCCAGCACAAAGAATAGTCAGCAGTAGTCTTCTGGATGTGACTTTCCTTTTGACATCAAAACTTGTGCAAGTAAACCAGCAGGTGTCCTGTGCTGAGTGAAATGGTTACCTGGCCCATCATCCAGAACAGGGCTGCCCACAATGAGCCTTCCTTAGGACAGGAAGGGCACAGAGTCGGCATGTCTTTTACATTGAGGATAACTTCACTCTTTCTTCCCAAGTTGGAAAAGAGGAGGGAGATGTAATTCTGAGTGGTGAAATGCTGTTGAAAGGAAATGCATGCCTAAACCATCATAATGGTACATTCAGATTAGGCATGACTACTGTACAATTTTTAATAGTAAAAGACAAAACTTGACATATGTACTGGTCAGATACTTGTGATTGCTTGGGATAAAATCCTCAGGTCACAACCCTTTTTCCACTGTTCATTAGAATCAAAGTCCAATTGCATGAAGGTGCTTCCCAAAAGCATTAACAAAGGTGTGAAAATAGACACTACGAATAGTGAATTTCTTTGTGGTTTTTTTTAATACTATTTCTTTATATCTATCATAGCTTTGCAATGAAGATCAATACCTCAGCTCTCTGATTTCTCATCATTCTTTCTGATTTCCTTGGCTGTCCCACTTGCATCTACATATCCCCCCTACTCACATACCACACTTCTCTTGTCATGCTCACATATGAAATTGTTCTTTGCCCCACATACTTTGTTATAATATCCCATATTTTTGTTGATCCAGCTTCAGGGCTTTCTGCAGTTCTCTGAAATACCCAGGCTAAAGCCTGCTGTCATTAAACCATAGCTATTCTTGAATCCTCTAACTTTCAGATGGCTTCAGCACATTTCTTTGCTTGTTTGTTGGTTTGGTGGTTTTTTTGCAAAACAAATAGACAAAACTACTCCAGGATGTAGACACAAAAGTTCATGGTCTTTGGTTTGTGTCTTTTTTCACAACCTTAAAAATATTCCTATAACTTTATCTGTTTAATAAAAAAAAATCCCTTTTTTTTTGCTTTTTTTTTCCTGAATAAGGTTTCTTTAAACAATTTCAGCTAGCTCTTATTCCTATATAAGCATCTTTCTCTTACGTTGAACAATGATACCTAAACCAGGACCTGGCTGGAACTGAGCATGTGCTCATGCCTGTCCTTGGTCAGTCAAAACCCCAAACATGATGCCTACTGATTTTACCAGTGTCTGGGGGGCGGAAGAATTGCCACTACACTTGTGACAGTCAGGAACTGCATGGTCTAGTGAAAACTTGAATCTTAATTCAGAACTCAACATTTTCAGCACCTTCCCTTCTGTTTGCAGGTTGAAAATCAGAGGTAGAGCTTATTGGCATTTGTAGTGATATCAGCAGTCTGGATATTCAAATGCAATTCCCGTTCTCTGTCCCTGGTTGTCTCTGACAATCCGTGCTATGCCTTGCAGGCTGTTTGACACACGGTACAGCATCCAGAGGAATGGGCAGCTGCTGACCATCCTGAGCGTGGAGGACAGTGATGATGGGGTGTACTGCTGCACAGCAGATAATGGAGTTGGAGCAGCTGCACAGAGCTGTGGGGCTCTCCAGGTGAAAATGCGTAAGTGGGAATGCAATTTCTTCCTGATGCCATGTGAGTGTTTAATTGAAAGCCTGAGCAGACTGCCATCTATGGCACCTGGAGATCCATGTTCAGGGCAAACCCATGTTCTTGGGAAGACACGTGCAGTTCTTTGAGTCAGAGACACGGCATATGGGATCATAACTTAATGCAGTTGGGATTATTTACTTTGAATAACACACATTTGTTCTAAGATCAGAAGAAAAAAATAGATGGTTTGAAGAATGCCCTTTGTGCAAAAATCTGTAAAAGAATTTGATAGATTAGTCCTCTGTGGCAATACTGCGTAAGTCCCTGGTGAATTTTAATTGTAAAATTTCACTAATAAGATTTCTTCCTGAGGATGGCAAAATCAACTAAATTATGTTCAGATGCTCTCAATAGCAGTATTGGATGTTCTGGAGCACCATGTTGTAAATCTCATCATTCCACATGGAAGGCAAAAGATTTGCTCTTGCAGAGAGCTACATATGTGCCAAACTCAGTAAAGCTGGACTCACATGGCTAGAGTTATTTACACAAGCACTTTAAAAGGCAGTGGAGGTATATTCTGGTCTGTGCTAATGAGATGACCCTCAAGGTCTGGTAATGCTGGAACTCTGTATCATCCCAGTCGCTTGCAGGTGGTGGCCAGGAGATGATGCTCTCTGAAACTTGTTTTTCTGCTGATTCATTATCATGCAAGGGCCTCAAAATGTCAGATCTCCCAAAATACTAATATAATAATCCTTTTTACTCTCAGCTCAGACTACGGCAGACTGTGTTCTTTCAGCAAAATGAATTTAAATTTATCCCTCATTAACTTTAAGGGAGTTTGATTGCTTTTTCTTTAAGGCTTGATTGTCCTTTTCACTAGTATATTTATAAATCCTTCAGTTAAGGATATTAATTGCATTTACATACCCTTCTTGTTGAGCTAGAGGCAAGCCTGGGTTAAAACTCTTTCAAAATCAATTCAGTCTGGATCTGAGCTTTGAGACAGGACAGTGTTTACACAGTGAAAAATGTCAGAACCTGCAATGCTAACATTCTTCAATACTGGAAATACTCTTATCTGAATTTGGATTTTAGCCCAGGCCCTAATTCAAATGACTGTCAAACTCCACTCAGGAAAACAAATAACCCATGCAAGTTAGCTGCTTTTGCAGCTTTTTAAACTGAATTCTGTGCTGAAGAAAGTTCTTTCTTACCAAATAACTTCAAAACCGAGAAAGAATGCTTTATCTTTCAGCAATACGCAGAAAAAGCAGCAGATTTGTGCATGTGATTTCTGAATTTATCTTGTTCTATTATCTTGTAGCTTTATCCCAAATTTAATTCTTTGGCTTTTAAAATTTTAGGACCCAAAATAACCCGTCCACCTGTAAATGTGGAAATAATAGAAGGATTAAAGGCTGTTCTTCCATGCACTACAATGGGGAATCCAAAACCTTCTGTTTCATGGGTCAAAGGAGAAACAGTTGTAAAGGTGAGTAGGAATGGTTTTCAGTAATACTAATTATTTGCTAACGGTACTGTGTTAAATATTAGCATCAGTTATAGTATTTGTAAATTCTAGTAGCTAGAAAGGAAGTATTTGGAAAATCCAGGGCTCATCTCATAAATATCTTTATTTGCAATGATTCTACATGTGAACCAAATGTTCTCGATCTATATTTTATGTGGTAAATGCTTGTCACTACTAAGTATGGCCAAATACTGAGGAAAGCGCTTGTGAGTGTTCCATTAAATAAGAGCTCTTTCAAGCTATAATTCACTGATCTGCAAAAATAGCAACAGGTGAATGTGTAATGCTATGAGCAGGAAGAGCTGGCCCCAAATCCTTGAATTGTAGGACATATATGGTGTTCATGCACATAAGCCCAAACTTTGTAAACAGATTTTTGATGCTGTTTGTGTGCAGCCTGCATGTAGAGTCCTCACCTCAATGGCTCCTTCCTCCGGCAGGAGACTGCTCGCATTGCTGTCCTCGATTCTGGGAATTTAAGGATACACAATGCTCAGAGAGAAGATGCAGGACAGTATCGTTGTGTAGCCAAGAACAGTTTGGGCACAGCCTATTCGAAACCTGCAAATGTGGTAGTGGAAGGTGAGTGATTTTTGAACCAGTCTCAAGCTCCATGTGCCAGCCCCTCATGCATACCCAGTTAACTTGCATTAAACCGAAGTATTGTGTTGATGTTGTCAAAACCACCCTAGAGTGCAATAAAAAAAAAGAAGAGAGGAGAGGAGAGGAGAGGAGAGGAGAGGAGAGGAGAGGAGAGGAGAGGAGAGGAGAGGAGAGGAGAGGAGAGGAGAGGAGAGGAGAGGAGAGGAGAGGAGAGGAGAGGAGGAGGAGAGGAGAGGAGAGGAGAGGAGAGGAGAGGAGAGGAGAGGAGAGGAGAGGAGAGGAGAGGAGAGGAGAGGAGAGGAGAGGAGAGGAGAGGAGAGGAGAACTTTTGCCTTTGTGGACCTGAGCATTTTCTGCCCACTAAATGAACAGCAGTTTGGTTTTTCAGTTTCTGGTTCTTAGGTACTCTGTGTCCAGTTCTTATGTACAGAAGGTGTTTGCTGTGTTGTGTGAACCACCACCAGTTTCAGAGTGCTGAGAACAGTAGACAGGGGTACACAAATGTTGGCCACAAGGCATTCTATCTTCCTGAATCGTAGAAGAGAATTTAGTTTGGGCAAGGGCTTGTGGAGTGAATGGGGGAATGTCTGTTTTAGTAGATGAACAAATTTTTATTTCTGATTCAGGATGACTGTAATGCAGAAAGTAGAGAAGGGTCTTCATTTTCTTAGTAAGCTTCAAAATACTGTTGTAGATTACATTTGGCCTGGGGCTATCTGAGGTTACTTAGCATGCAATCCCATTTCTAAGAGGAACATAGACTTCCTTCTGGGAGCAGTTTCAGATACATTAGATCCAACTACTGTAGGTCTGCTGTTTTCTTAAAAAATGCATGAATTTTTCAAGGTTTTTTTGTCCCTTTTAAATATTTATACATACAGACCATATATACTAGAAATTCCTTAAATAGCTTTAAAACAGGAAGGCAGCTATTCTTAACCTAGATTCAGAGCTGTACTTCTCCCAGGCTAAAAGTGATGAAGCAAACTGAAAACAGTTGGATCTTGATGTGAACAGCTTGAGTCCTGGGTTTTAGTTTGGCCCCTGTCTTTGAGACAATGGGCAAAGGCTTGTCAAGAGTTAAACTGTGAATGGCAGATACTTGGTGCCACAAACACAAACAGTGAAGGCCCTGTCACTGCAATTCTTTGCTCCAAATCTGCCAAAGCCAGCTAGGGAATCTAAAAACAAGCTGGAATTGCGCGAAAAATCTGGGCTGCTAAGGTGGATGGTTTTTCTCCATCTCCATAGGTGTGTGGTGGCCTGTTAATTCAAGGACTGGCAAAATAAATCACAAATACCCTACTTGGGGTGTGTATGTATGCTCTTTTTTAAAGGAAGATTAATTCTTAATTGATCAGTGGCAGGTCAATGCTCCCACACAAATTGTCCCCTCATGTTCCATTCATGTGTTGGGCGAACAAATAAATGCTCTCCTTCAGGCTCACCTTGGTTTCTCTGGTAGGACACCTGTATAATATACCTAATTTCAGGTGGCCACCCAAACTAGACAGACACATGTTTGGTATATATTTTTGGCTTCCAAAAATCCAGAGGAATTTATCCTAATTTATTACATAGAGTGAACTGTGCAGGATCCATTTGTTCAAACTGACATCAACATTCATAATTCTGACACAGCAGCTTGCTGTGCAAATCCCTTCCCCTGATGGTGTTTTAGATCAATTTTCATGGATATTTAGCATAACTACCTGTGTGCATACCTGTGTACACCTGCAAGCTGATACTTGCACACATCACCCTCACACACCTCTTCCATTAGTTTTAGAATCCCTCCCCTCCTGTCTCTCCTACCCTAGTATCAGCATTTTAAAATAACTACAAGTAAATAATATGCTAAATTTATTCAAAGCAGGAAAATCACACACCAATATTCTTTGAGCATTCATAGCATTCATAAAATTTGTGAAAATTGTTGTTTATTGCTTCTCTGTAATAACATTATGATTTTTTTTTAATCTTGGTTCCACTATTTGCTGGAGTCCCCAGCCTGCATTGTGTGGTTTAATATTAAAATAAAATGAATAAGCATGGCTGGTTGACTAGGAATATAATAATTCAAGGTAAGTGTCCATTCAAGGAAAAGTGTAAATATTCATGCCTAGCTAGAGCTAGATCACTGATTTATTGTGTACTTCCATTTTAGTGGGTCCTGTGTGGCATCCCACCCTTACGTAGAAGGGAGCTCCCAAGGATCATAGGTCCTTGTGGTTGAAAGGAATGACAAAAGCAAGAGTGCCTGCAAAAGCTTACGAAGTTTTATTAATAAATTACACATTTGGCATGGAAATGTGTATGGTAATCCCTGACCTCCTATATAAGCATGGGGCAGTGGGTTTTGATAAAGGGCTAGGATGAAAGGAGAGGGACTGAGAGAGAGAGAGAGACGGATTAAAGAGGAGGAGAGAGAATGAAAAGAGAGGAAGAGGGCAGTACCACCAGTCCTGGCTTCAGCATCAATCCAGCTGATACGTATGTAGGTCCCTGGAACACATGAATGTCCAGGCTTTGTAGTCCTTTTTATAGTGAAGTTTCCATGCACTGGAGCTAAGTCTGTCACTCTCTACGCAAATGAATTATCATGTGCACCCCATTCTTGTTGACCTTTGTGGAAATGGGTTGGGGGGCTTCAGGGATCTTGGGTACTCTTGATTCCCTCTTACATTCCATGCTGGCTCATCAGCATCACTCCTGTGCCTCAGCTGTACTTTGTTGTGCTAACTCTGGGAGCCAGAACAAGGACACTTGTGCCAGAAACGCACTGCCCTACTTCCATTTGGCCCCTTTCTCCAGTCATGTTTGCTAATTGGCTGGCACTACCAACAATCCTTGGCTGGCTCCACAGCTGTGCGGCTATCAATGTTTGAGACATACACATTACCCCTTATCTTCTCGCTTCCACATCCTGCAATTAGCTTATTCATTTGTTCAAAGTGCAGAGGTGTTCTTGAAAGACTGACTCTGCCTTCTGCAGGCAATCAGGCTCCTAAATGTGCTTTTGATCAGGCACATGCTTAAATGACTTGCTCAAGTTGGCCCAGAAATTGCAGCAAGTCACAAGTATACAGCACGAACTGTGCAGGATCCATTTGTTCAAACTGACAACAGACTTGGCCCAAGAATTTACACTGCTGATGTACTTTACAGTACTACTTGTCTGGTTTCAGTGGTCCAAGGTAGAACTTTTTGAAAAATGCAGCTATTTTGATTTTCCAGATATTTTTTCCTCTGTTCCTTGTTAGCTTTCCTCAACATTTATAATACTGGCCTCTATTTATTATTTTTAAAGCACAGCTTTAGTATTTTTAAGGTTTTATTATTTTTAATGCAAAGTTGAAATAATTTGAACAACTGGCTTTAGATGAAAATTCAGATGCAGTTCTTGTCAGGAAAAAGAAAGCACTGAAGGCCTCTTTTAGTGGAACTGATTTTTCAGTTTTCATCAGTGAATGCTATGAAGGAGATAAGGACTCTATAGGCTCTTCACTCTGCACAGACCTGTCCCAAGTAAGGGCAGTCCACTTGCTTTCCCAGGGCAGGTTTCAGACACCAGGGCTTAGGTCATGAATTATAACAAGTTAATCCTAGCTCAGGATTTTAATTGAAAGGATTAAAAAGCCTGCCTTTTTGCATCTTTTATCCAAGTCTGGGGCAAACTCAGATGAATTTGGACAAGTGATGGTGAAATAGATTTTTTCCTTTAAAGGCATAATCCACATGTGGTAGACACAATCAAAATGGACCTAATTGTTGGGTTTGTGGGAAGAGCTTGGTTCCTTACTGGGAACTGTGTTGAGTCTATGGACAGCACTGCCCTCACTCAAAGTCTGCCTGGGATGCCTGGGGGGCATTTGGAGAAGAAAGAGGCCATGGAGCATACCCTTGATTTGACATCAGAAAACGGGCTCTGGAGATAAGGCAAGGAGAAAGCATGCAAGAGGCAAGCGTTGGCCAAGTGAGCCAAATGAGTGACTATGCAAGATAGGCATTGCTCCTGAAGAAGAGTTACACACAATTTTTGTGATCTTGGTGCATCCTGTAGCAGTAAAATGATACATGTCTTTGATTTCCTTCTGAGAAATGTCTTGGTTCTTTCTGACGTCTGCTGGGGTCATTATAAATTAGTTCTTCACTAGTGAGCTGGTTCACAGCTGTGCAGAAGCTGCATGGTTGTATTTTCCTCACTTGGTTCTTCTAGATACAGCCCACTCAGCTTCTGAGAAAAAGATTAGTGAAAGTAGTGGCATGAGGCAGATGTTCAATAGGCAGAAACAAGCCTTTTCCACAAAGGAAAAGGCTTTTGCTTTCTGCAAAGCCAAACAAATAAGAAATGCTGAGTTTGTTGGATCTGCTAAAATGAGCATGTGAAGATGACTTCCTCTTACTACTGTACATCCAGAAGGTAGAAGGTACATTGAGACACAGAAGGTAATATGTGCATTGAGATAAAGGAATAATTTTATAATCATGACTGTTTGCCAAGAAATGAGTTTTTAATTCCTTGGAGGCAACATTTCTGACCTGCAGTTTTGTATTCATTTTCTATCTTCTTAAGCATTTTGCTAACTATCTTTTTGATCACTGCATTATCAACTTTGGTAATGTATACTGCTGCAAAATCTAGAAGAGTATTTATATACTCAGTGAAGCAGTACATTGCCAAAGGATTTCCACAGATTTCTTGTAAATGACTATATTGATTCTCAAACTGAATCTCTGGCTGAAAGGTTCCTGAATTAATCCAAGATTCAGGACTATGGTTGAATAGAGGCATTTGCTTGCTTATCTGATCTGTAGTTCACATAGATGTCTGAAGGCTGAAGTTCATTGACAAGATGTTGACTGAGATGACTAAGATGTTCCAGTTTTATCTGAGTTCTGAAATCACTCCATTGGAAATAGAGAAGCAGTCATTACCATCAATAGTGTTGAGATTTGTCATCAAATGCAGAAATTGCCATTGATGAAAGTGAAAACTTAGGGAAGGGTATAAAGATTTAAGTTGTGCCAAGAAGGCATTTTTTGGGCCTCCTCTGAGCGTTTGAAATCTGTAGGGTCTGTAAGACCTTTGGTTTCTTCCTTTATGCATTAGACAGTTATTTATGTACATAGGCCATAGAAGAGGAGGAGTTTTCATTTTTGTTGGTATTTGCAGTGACATCAAACTGGTCCATTAATAGAACCAGTTCCGTAAAAGCCGTGCAAGAGCTTTTCAGGTTCAGCTTCTGGGCCTGCTGCCTAGAATTGTACAGTCTCCAAGGTCTGGCATGAGCTAAGAATGATATTCCCCATATCCACTATGTATGAATTGTGTGATATTAAAAGAATATGTTTAAAAGCATGAGCTCTTGTGCGGTGAGAGGCATGGGAATATTCCTGTTATGAGCATGCTTATCACTCAGACACAGAGTGAAGCTGCCTCATTAATTTTTTCTTAACATGCAAAATAAATTCCATTGGATTGTTTTGCTTTAATCTCTTACTATCTTTCTCAGATAAAATGCTTATAGCCAGAGTTCAGATTATATGTAATTCCTGCATCAAATAAGAAGTGTCTATTGCAGAACAGCCACAAACCAGTAAAATTTGTGATGATTTACAGGTGTCATTGCCAGATCTGGGCTCAGTTTTTTCTTTGTTTTGGAGAATGTTTCTTCTGGCCTTAGGGGAAGGAAAGTGCCACTTTGTGAATTGGTAGAATTCACATGAAGAAGGGCTCTCGCTCTTCTTCATTCTTCAAAACAACAATAAAAAAATCGCAAAAGAAATTGAGAAGTTGACTATGAATTTCTGACAGTTTAGAAATAATACCTGCTTACAAATGAAAAAACACCATAAACCACATTTCAGCCTTAGCCTTATATTTAACTTCAACTATTGAAAGAGCATTTTCTGGAAATTAATGGAGTTATTGTCACTGAAATATACAAAGGTTGTGGTGGATTAGGCACCACAGCAGCATGTGAATGAATGGCAGTTTTCTGATTAGGGAGACAGTGTGAATGGTCTACTGGAATGTAGTGCGCAAAAGGTTTTTCTTCCCCTGCGGATAAAGAACAAGCTTCCTGTCTTTCTCAGTGTTGCATCCAGCTAGTGAAACCTCTGAAGTTCCAGTTTGCTCAGTGATGCATTTTTAATGTTGAAAAGTGTAGAAAAAGGCAATAAATACAGGGTCGGCTACGTGACAGGAGAGAGCATGTGGATGGTCCTGTTGGTTGTGTACTGGGTTAGATGCAACTCCATCTTGTGATCTATATGAAACTGAGCTTGATTTCCACCAGCCTGTGGCACCAGAGACTTGTGGAATTCAGGAGCATACTGTGTGATAACATTTAGTTTTGAAGTTGCGACTCTACAGACATGTGTAGAAATTAGCAATCATACATCTGTAAGGAAAAAACAAACAAAATAGCCGGGGCAAACATTAGAAAAGGCAATGTGTTTAACAAAAAGCTACCTGTATTCTCCATGGATATATTAACATTTTTGGTTCAAGTCTCTGCATTTTCCAGCTTTCTGAAGAGGCATCAGTTGAGGACTACTGACCCTTTCTTTAACTAGGCCATTTCATTAATTTCTCTGCTGAAGTGTTGCTGCTCCACTTCATACTGTGCTACTATGTGCCAGTACATAAACCAATCAAATTAAAACAATGAAAGAAGCAGATCTCCTTATACTCCCCTGACTTAGATGTTGTTTGGTTTTGCATTCCAGCTCTGGTATATAGATGTCTTTTCCTGGCCACATTTTATTGCTTATTACTAGCTACTAAAATAATACCCCGCCACAGCACACAAAAATGTTTCCCTGTAAGCCACTTCTGAAAACTGCCTTAGCCTTAAAAATAGGATGGCTTTCCTTGGAGAACCATCCATTCAGAAGAAAGAACTTGACAGATTCCATCTAGATTTTTATTTTAATCATGTAGTCTAATTCTTGTGCCAGTGAGGAGATGGCAGACTAATTGACAATAGAAAGCTGCTTAGTTAAGAGGCTGTCCCTCTGAACTGTAAAGCACGAGCTTCCTTCAGCTATTTTTTGGATGTCTTATATAGTCTTGGGACAAATTTGAGATAAATCAGAAAAATCACAGATAATCAACAGACTAGCAAGTCACACCAAAATTAAAGTAACAGGAATAAAAACATGTATTTAGTGCAGAAAATTCTATCAATTTGAATAGACCACATTCCAGAGGTGGTCTATATTTTGAATGAGCTGACTCCTGATATGCCATCTGTCGTAGACATCCTTTTCACTAAAATCCTTTCTTTAGGATTTTTTCCTTCTGGGAAGCTGAGGCCCCAGAAACAAGATGTAAACAATAGATTGTCTGCTGCTGTGGAATGCAACAGGTGGGTCTGTGATTGGTCTCCTGGGGAAGTTTTGGTTCAGTGACCAGTCACAGCAGAGCTGGCTTGCGGAGTCTGTCAAGGCCAGCTTGTGTGTTATCATTCCTTACTTTCTATTCTTAGGTAGTTAGCAGCTTCTGGAAACTCTCTTTTTCTTTTTCTTTTAGTATAGTTATAATGTAATATATATATATATATCATAACATAATAAATCAAGCCTTCTGATCATGGAGCCCATCTCGTCTCTTCCTTCACCCCGAAAACCTTGTGTCCAACTGACGACAGCCATCCAAAAAGTTTTTTACACTTTTGTGTCGACTTGCCTGCATTTGGCATAGATCATGTAGGAAAGGGAGATACCAAGAGACCACTGAAGCAGCCAGCCAGCACTGTTACCTTACATTTCCCACTAATTAGATTTCAGTGCAAAATCAGAATTTTTATCTCTATCATCTTTTGAGGCAGAGTGTTTTGGGTCAGGTGAATTGCCAAATAGTAAACTGTCAAGGAAGTTTGCACTTCTTCTTTTAAGTATTGGATGAAATTTCCTCACGGAAATTCTAATATCAACACTGAAGAAGAGCCTTTGGCTTGGCCTTGAGCAGAGGCAGAAGCTCCGGGAAAGGATGTCTTTCCTGTTTGTGCTGGCGCTGGTGTATGTACCTGCAGGCAATGTCCTATGACAGTAAAGGGTGAATACAGCAGTTTGATTTTAAACATTGCAAAATGTTTATGGGGAGGAAGCATTACAAGTTTGCCTGTAATTACACCAAAGTATTTGGCTGACCTCAGTGGGGTGGCGTGGGCGCAACTGAAAACCCAGAATATCTCATTAAATCTCCTCCTACCTGCGGCACTCATCAGAGTCATCCCAAGGTTCTGAGATGCTGCAGAAACAATCATGGGCCTAATTAC
Organism: Camarhynchus parvulus; assembly: GCF_901933205.1. Lineage (NCBI taxonomy): Eukaryota > Metazoa > Chordata > Aves > Passeriformes > Thraupidae > Camarhynchus > Camarhynchus parvulus. Next base: position 15,934,726 of record NC_044601.1, on the reverse strand, counting down.
AGGGTAAGAGGGAAAGCAGCATCAGACCTTCAATAAATGACAAGTACACGTGATCTATTCAATTTACCTCCGAAGCTTGCTCCGCTGTGTCATTGGCATGAGGTTCATGCTGCCTTTGAGTCATTATCACAGGGTGGCCTCTTGCAATGAGGAGCTGCAGTGAGGCTTCAGACAAGGCACATACACAAAATTCTTCTTTAAAAGCATTTGAGCCTGCTATTTCCTTTCACAAAAGCCTCTTTCCCCTAACAAAGACCTTGGGAAGGCACTTGAAAAACTTATGACCCTCTCACATCATTGCATGAATTATGGTTTTAAGAGAAAAAATGACGTGTCAGTTAAAATCCCTCCCTTCTCTAAACCATTGGCTAGCTAGAAAGCATGAGCTTCCCACAGAACAATGAAGGGAGTGGAGGATAGAGAATATCCATAGCTATCAGATAAAGGAGACCAGAGCAAACTGAAACAAGCATTCTGAAGTGGCTGGAGCCCCTCATAGACCCTCACAAAAAGGGTATATCAAATAGGGAGTTGAGAATTTGGAAAAGAGATGGATCTCTGCTGTAGGAGGAACTAGATGAGTTTTCAACACTAAAAATCAAGAATGTGTGATGGATAAGGTGAGCAGGGAACAGGTTCCTTGCTGTCCCCAAACCAAGGAACATCTTAGCAGGTACTGAGCAGCACTTTAAACTAGACAGAAGGGAATACTTATCACATGATATGTAATTAAATTTATTGTATTGCTAATACTAATGGTGAAGACCAGATGTCAGGATGATGCATGAATTATCTCATTTTTGGGTATGCATAGCCATGATTTCAATATGTGCGCACAGACTAGTAGCCTTGGCAGCAGTCATGATGGGTCGTGATCATGAGTGGAACAAGGAAAGGAATTGCTCCTTGACTTCGGGAAGCTGGGAGCTTCCTTTCCAATTTCATATTCAGTAGTGGGTAGAGGCAGAGATAAATGCACCTGATATGACTCTGTACTGTAGACAAGACAGATCATGAGGAGGTTTAAAAGGGTCTTTCCCTCAAAGAAACCAAACACAAATATAAGACCAGTAATGACATGAGAAGAATTTCCTCATTCATTTCCTTGGGAAGTAATTTGAACGCATTATCCTCACTTGTCCTTGAATCTAGTGTTTGCTCTGTATATAGAGATGAACACTTGTAGAGAACAGGTTTTATATAGTCACACAGGATATAAGCTATCTATTTACATTTTACTCCTGGTTATTACGTCTTTGTGTATTTGTGGTGTCTCCTTGTAGGATTCCAGAGACATCTACATGCAGTGTAAAGTCCTTCACAGCTGAGAAGTTAGTGGCTGATATATTTACCATCACATGACTCCTTCTACTAATGCAAATTGTTCTACCACCCATAAATCTAGGAGTCCACCCTAAAATAAAGTTAGCTTGAAAACTTATTGCCTTGCTAAGAAAAATTTTCTTTTATATCAGACACTAGAGCTTTGAATCTGAAGGCATATGATTCAGGATGGAGATGTTGTGCCTTGCTCCATCTTCCTTTCACACAGATCTTGAATTGTCTCTGGTGCCCACCTCATGGCCTCAGACTCCAGGTTGAGTGTCCATGTATTGCTGTGGAGTCTAGCCTGTGCTGCATGATGCTTTAACGACTACAAGACCCAAGTCTCCCAATTAATATGTCAGGACCCAGAAGAACTTGCATCTTGCCATTGTGTACAAAATGCAGATGCTTCAGATGCATTGGAGGCTTATCCTCCTGGGTTACCACAATAAAAGGGTGAGGGTCAGTGGATGATGAAGTACTGCTTGCTTACAGCTTGCTTACAGCTCTTCCTCACCTTGCTCTTTTGGGGCCCATACATAATAGCGCTGCTCCTTGAGAAATAGTAGAGTGATTGTGTGTTTCCTACAGTGTGTATGTACTTTTTTTTGTTTTGATAACTTGTATACACATGGTTCTGTAGCAATAAACGTGTTTATACAGAGATTAAATAAAATGGGTAAGCAATTTGATAGAGGTAAATGGAAGTGTCTCATATCAGCTTTGCTGGAGCTGTTTTGCTCCTCTTTGTATTTACTTGGTAGGCTTACAAAAAAAGATATGTACTGCAACTTAGGTAAGAAATACTTGGAGATCAAAGTAAAACTGACCTTGCAGTTATCTTGGGATTTAATTATTAAGTCATCCCCATTTTGAAAGTGCTAAGCCACACTCAGAAGCTGCTGCTGCTGCTGTTGCTGCTGCTGCGAGAGGAGTGGTTGACTCCTTGTCTCCTTGTCCTTGCTGGAGAATATGTTCTCCAAGGTGGGATTTGGTTCTGTCATGTCAGCTGCAGAGACTGTATCTTGCCTGGTCAGCCCTGGTTCTTGGAATGTGATTAGCTGCTGCACACAGCTTGGTGTGACTGTCTCTGTGACTGCTGATCCATGAGCATGGTGTGTGGTCTGTTCTTGGCACTGGTATTTCAAGAATTTTTTTCATTTTATGCAGGTAATGTTAGAAGACACAAATGCTGCAGGTTTTTATGTATTTAAAATGTATTTGTCAGACGTTCCCTCATCTCTCACCAGTGGGAAGGAAATGGTAGTCCCTCCACTTTTTACCTCTCCCTGACTGCCTGGTTTAGGCTTGTCAGGAAGAGTGAATAGTTATGAGCTGAATGGATCTGAATGGGAAGTTAGACAAACGGACATCTCACTGGCAAAAATCACAGTGGCACAAGTTCCTGGCTCTTCACAGCATACAGCTAGCAAGAAGAAATATTTTTTCTATGGCTTTGTAAGCAAAGTCCAAGAAATAATTATGACCTTTCCCCCTTCAGGTACAAAAGACCTATGGGAACACTGGCAAACACAAACAAAAAATGTTTGAAATTTAGCTAAGTACTTACACATGAATTTTGCACAGTGCAAAGTCTTTGCCAGGTTATTTATATCTGGAAACCTTCCAAGACAATATGTGGTTTACCAGTTCCAGCAGCAGTGTAGACACATTGGATCTCAACACAACACTGGATGCAAAGGAAAATGTGTTGTAAACACAAGATTTGCCTTTACACACTGTGTTCTGCAGCTTAGATGAAAAAAATAATATGCTTAAGACCTGGTTTCAGGCACCCAAAAGGCCATGATAAATTTTCATTGATAAGGCAATGACAAATTTTCATTTATAAATACAAAGCAGTTGTGGAAAGTGAGGCACATTGAGATATCAGATCTGGGAGGATGGGCACATTGGTCTGGTTCATGTATGAGACAGACTTTGGCTGCAGTGGGAAGGGAATGTTACCAGGCAGTTGCCAACACAAAGTTAACTCCTGGTGGCCTTACCTTGCTTTGGACTATTGGGGATGCAGATGCTTTACAGTATGCCAGAACTCTGCCATCAAACTCTTGGATATGAACACCTGTGGATGTTGACAGGCTAAGTTTATGGGAAAGTGTTTCTCATACTCTCTGAAATACAGGGTTCACCAAAGAAACTGTGCCTTCTAGATAAAAAGCAACCTACCCCACATCCCAAAACTTGTGCTTGACTGATGCTGGGGTTGCCTTTTTCCCAACCTGGAAATGAAACTCAAGATCATTTTAGTAAGGAGGTAATATAAGAGAGGATCTTTATTTGAAGACCTTCAGGGGCAGTTATGGAAAGATGTCCACAAAAGCCCACCCTCCCAAGGATGAGTACATTTTTATACGTTTTAGGAAATTAGCATAATTGATAAAAAGCACCAATTAAGAGGACAATAGCTGATGTAATTCCCCCCTGCCCAGGTCAAGCCCCTTCTCTGGAGTCCCCCACTCAGCACTAGCCAGCCTTTGTCCATGAAATGTGTCCTAAAGAGTTGTTGTAGGCCTTGGTTCCCAGGAGGAACCAAGATAGCAGAGGGGCCATGCACCTCCCAGGGCTTGGAGCTCTGCAAGTTCTTTTGTCTTTCTGCCTAGGAAAAGGCCATGGAAAAGTACTGGGAAAACCAGCCTCTAGTACAATAGGCTGCAGAGCTACAAATATATGTGTGAAGAATACAGAGAGCATATTAACGTAAAAAGGCAAAAAACAAACAGCATCACTGGTGCTCTGGGCATCACTTCCTTTCCTCAAAGCAGCAGCATGCCTCCAGGCCACCTACACAGCTGTCTGGTTGTGACTGGCCAAATCCAGCCTTCTTTAAAAAAAAATAGGCTTTACCCAGACTGAGGGCAGGCATCTGCCAGGACTGCGGGACCAGACCCCAAACCTGGGAAATTAAACATAGCTCAATCAAAGGCAATGGGGAAAAAAAGTCACCTGGAAAGAGTTAGCCATTCAATGTGGAGGAAGGGGGGTGGGCATGCTGCTTTAATCTTTTTATAGTATAAAAATTTTGTGACTGAATTAAAGCTCTACTGTTTGGACTGGATGATGTTACGTAATTCTCAGAAATGAGAGCAGCTGGCCACAGTACAGATACCTCCTAGCAAGCCCTGCAGCGCACAGAACATCATTTACCAAGGCTGTAAAAAAATACATTTATTAAGGGGCTTGGGAGTGAAATTTGACATGCTGTCTTGGCTTTTTGCTGTCTGGATTTCATTTACAGCTCCTCTGTTTTATTTTCCACTGAAATAAATAAATAAATAAATTAAGCTGTCTTTGCCCACTTTCCCTAGCTGCCTTTTTGGCATGCCTGTGGGTGATTCCAGTGCAGAGAGCCAAGGGGTATTGATAAGAATGTTGCTAACCTTGTAATAGTAATGTAGGTAAACAAGCAAAGGAAAAATCCAAATTCAGGAGGATGTGGAAAAAGACAGACCAGTAATGGAAGTACTAGAAATCACTGATTGCTGGAAATTTTCACTCTGAGGAAAATTGAGAACAAGAAAAGGTCCTGAGCCCACCAAAAAAGGTGAATTTTACAAACATTTATTCCTATTTCCTGATCCTTCCTCTTGCCTTTCACCCACCTCTTCCTGCCAGGTACACTACTGCCAGATTTTCCATTTCTTACTTGCCTTTGCCTCTTGTCTTTACTTGCAGAATTGGGGGGTGGGAGAGGAGAGGGAGGGGCCAGAAGAATCATAGTTGGGGGGTCTGTGTTCTGCCATTTATATACAGGACAGATTTTGTTGCTCATGCAGTTGCCAAAATGGACCCTAAACTCATCCTGGTGTTCTTGCCCTGCTTTGCACAGGTGGATGGTGACACTGGCTGCACTTATGCAACCCATCCTGACTTTCCCACAGCACTGAAGTCTGACAGCTATGTCAATGTGTTGATCATCTACCCACAGATTATGTGGTTGAGAAATAGGGCGATACTATTTTTTTAATACTCTTTCCCAAAGTGATTAAGAGCCCTTTGGAAAATATGTCCCTGGATTGGCTGATCAGCCATGCTCCAAAACCTCTTAGGACCTGTAAAGTCTGGTCCTTGTCCCAGGAAATTTCTCATTTGAAAATAAAATAATTTAATCCTCCCCCCCACCACCAGTTTATTCCAGAAATACCATCTACAGCTACATACTTAAGGTACATAGCTAAACTTTAAATAAAATATTTGAAAGCATTCAAATGTAAGTATCTGAAACGTTAAAGAATTAAATCTGTAACTTCAATTCTGAAGGTCTTGAAAAATGCACATAATAGCACTGGGGATAGAAGGAATTTCATTTCTTCCACACTTTGGAAATCAGCTTAGTTCCTTATAGGCAAAATTTTATTTAGCCATCCCTCCCTGCAGTACTTACCACTGGAAAAATGTGAGTGTTTAGGAGCTATTGCTGGATTTTTTAATCCCTGTATTTGGTGTTTTAGGATTTTAGAATGGCCTGATGCTTTACCTTACCTATGGTGGCAGACAACTGCTTACCTAGTAGTGTGCTGGGCTACTAAAGCAAGTGCAGTGATCAGTGCTGATGGTTGGACCCTGGAAAGAGGAATGCAGCTTTCTGACCTCCCCACAGGCACCATGCCAGGCATAAGCTGAACCAGCCATAGTGCTTGCTGTGGCTTTGCACACTGCCTGTGCTATTGCCATTTTCAAAGTGTGTCTTTTTTCCTCCTGGCTGAAAGAACCTAGCAGATTTTGGGAGACCAGCTAGTACAGAGGAGGGCATATATGCCACTGTCCAGCAGCAGCTAACTGGGTGCTGGTAATTTGTCACTTTGGTATTAATTTAACTGAGCAGCAGAGTCAGAGAGCAGCATCAGGTGGGCAAGGGTCCCAGCAGCATACTGGGCAGCACAAGAGAAGCACTAAGGGCCATATTCCAACTCTGGAAGCGAAGATGCTGGCTTCAGCTGGAGCCATGTGAATGTAACTGCTGCCAGAGGGCAGGCCCCAAAGTTTAGTATTTCTCCAAATGAAGTATAAAAATAATTATGAGCTTAGCCTGCAAAACTTGGGTCGAATTCATAACCATCTGGTGTTAATGGCCTGAAGTGAAACTTCAGACAAAGGTTTCATTTTATTTATTATTCATGAGAAAAGCTTCTGGCCAGCGACTGCAGCTTTGCTTATTACTGATGGAGCTTCATACTTGCTGCCTCGCTGAGGGGTAAGGAGGTGCAGAAGCCTGATATTGCTCTGCTTTGACTTTAGGCAGGTGGCACTGAGCAGAGACAGTGGGATTTCTTGAAGCATGCAGAAGAATTAAGAAGCTCAATATAATATTTATCTTCTCCCCATTTTCACTTAACTGACACTAAACTTAATCTTCCAGAAAGCCTCTGCCCAAGAGTTTATTGAAAGGCAAAAAGGTTTCCATGCTGAGATTAACTCCTATTGCTACTTATCTATGAGCAAAAGCTGTTTTTAGGCTCTTTGTGAAAACCAACCTCAGCTGCATACTAGCTGAGAACTGGGTGGAAGGACTATGTGGAAAGCATATACTTTTTTCCAGTTCAACTGAAATTTTGCAGACAAAGCCTTCCCATCCCAAATAGTGGGGACACTATTAGAAACACTAAGGGGAACACTTAGATGCTCTAATTCTGAACAGGGCAAACAGAAGATGCTGATGTGGTGAGGTATGTTGGTAAGGAGAAACACACAGATAAAAGTGGCAAACAAGATCTCAGGCTTTTCTGACAACACAAAGAGAAACTTCCCTGCTTCTTAAAGTTTCTGATGGAGATTTTTAGACATTACTGTGTGGTCTAGAAGGTGTAACTCACTAAGCATGAGAAATTTGAGTAAGAAATAGCAGTGTTTTTGAGCCTGCTTCCGTACAGACATTCTGGTGTTTCCATTAAAAATTTTAGGTCAGAACTCAAATGTTCCAGGTGGGAAGTTTCTCTTCTCTGCTTTTCTCCATGTGGTCCAAGTACAGCAGCTTGTTAAGACCATCAGGGTTGTGTTTCTGGACCAAAATAAGTTTTCAGCAAAAATACTTCAGTTGTTATTCATGGCCAACAGTCCTCCCCCTTGCCCAATTCCCAATCCCCCCCCTCAACCCAACAACAACAAAAACAACAACAACGGAAGGGGGGTGGGTGAAGGGAATGCATATGTCATTTATCTGCAAAGTGCCCAGTAACCATAGTTCCACAAAAGAAGCAAGAGCTGTAGAAATGAGAAGCCACTTTAAAAATCTACTTTTCCACTGCAATCTCATCTTCCTAAAGTTTTTGCCAGCCATTTTCTCACATCTTGATGCTTGATGTTAGACATTTCCCCTCAAGGTAGCTTGTTGTTGTGTGGAAAATGCCAGTGTTTGCAGCACTCTGTGGCAAGTCTTAATCACTGCAATCAGACTGAGATGTTTGTCTGACCCTTAACCTTCATGGCACATATCCATACTGGTGGTTCTTTATGGTTCAGACAAAATTTCACAGGTCAACCTGGGCAGGGCAGCATGGTGACTTGCTGCTTTTTTTGCCATAAGCTGTTCCATCTGCATGCTACGGAAGAGTTTCCTCTTGGTTTTCTTGCACATTACTTCCTCTAGGCTTTGGACTTGACAGAAATTTCCAGAGGTAAACTTTTGGTCTGTAAGGTGCAGAATGTAACCACACTAAATTTTTTTTTCTCCTCCTCAAGGGAAGCCTATTCTATGCTCTACTTTTTATTAATGGAGCTGTGACTTATATCAAGACCCACTGGGGAGGGAGTACACCCAGGCACCAGCCTCAGCTTTACATTATTGTTCAACTAGAACCTTTGTCTTCTCTTACAGTGTTTGCCAGAATCCTGAAGGCTCCTGAATCCCAAAACATCACCTTTGGGTCCGTGGTGACATTGCGGTGCACAGCGACCGGCCTTCCAGTCCCTACTGTCACCTGGCTGGAAAATGGGAAAGCTGTAAGTGCCTCTTTTTTATGCTTTTGGCACTGGAGGACTGCTGTCAGCTGGAAGGGCTGGTAGTCAGCACCAGTGGTTTCTATTCCTTCCTAACTTAGCACCTTGGTTTTCAAACTGTTTGAGTCCAGATCATCTGTCTGCTGCAGTTTTCCCTGGAAAAACATTGTCCTCCTTATCCACGGTGTTGTATTATCTAATTTGTTAGGACCTAAAAAGCCCAAGATGAAGAGTGCTTTAGAACTTTCCAACCATCCTCCAAGACAGAATTTCTAGGACTTCATTGTGTCTTTCTGTAGCTATCTTTCCTTTCCTTTTTTAATAATGTGGTAACAATAATGAGGCAAAATTGCATATTTGACAAATATGTCAAATATGACACGGAATTAGATAGACCAAACTGTTTTGAGGTCAAATACCTGTGGAACCACATTATGCACAGGATATTTGAAGACGATAATAGATATGAAATTTTCTAGGCTGACCTAGATGATGTGAAATATGTCATGAATTTATCCCTGGGTAGAAACATGCTCTTAAGAAAGGCACACCCTCTCCAGTGGCAGGCACCAAGGGATGCAAATCCACTGTGTCTCATAGGAAAGATTCTGTGGTCTAATGATCCTGACCACTTAATATGGGTGCTTGCTTTCAATTTGCCTGGCTTTCATGCCTGTGTGTAGGCTGTTGCAATGCCTTCATTTCAGTGAACTGAAAACCTACTTGATGCCTAATATTGCCTGTGTGGGAGTGAGCAGGGAAACACAGTCATGGCAGCACCGCAGCCCAAGCCGGCCATAGCTTCTCTCTAGTCTTCATGTGCTCAAGATGAACATGTTTTATACTGTCTTTGGTCTTTTGACAGCTTTTTAAAGGATGTGAGCTCCAGGGCATGATTCTGTGGAGGCAGGTGGAGTGTCTGCTGGGTGCAGGCTGGCAATTTGCTTTTGCTCTTTCTCATGGATTTCCTGTCAGCCCCGAGTCCTGAGCACAGGCTAATACTGACCATTCCTGTGGACTTGCTGGTCCGGAGGACCAATAAATCCCCTTGGTTCTTACTTCAGGGGGCTATCACCATCCTGGTTTGTATCTCCTCTCTCCACACATTAAAACGTTATTAAGACCCATGGCTACTCTGCAGGCTGTCTTGCCTTCCTTGCCTCCTCTATACCTTATTATGTCCTCCAGTCTGATTAGGGCTAATTTTCTATATTCCTTCAGTGTTGCTAGGCAGAGCAGCAAAGGCATCAGATCAGCCTCTGCACCCTGGGGTGCTTGTTGGTTTCTGACAATATTTACTTTGAGACAACTGCAGGTGTTTTTTTAAGACTTCTTCCCCGCTGGGAATGAAACATTTTGCAGGACTCTGGGGTACCTAGAAAGAGCAATATATTTCCAGAGCACACACCTGTGCTCTCCTGAGATCCCAATGAGTGGGTCCCACAGAGAGCTGAGGTACATGACAGGATGCTCAGCCCTGCCTGGGCCACTGCCTGACTGGTCATATCTGCTCTGCCTCATTGCTGTCTGAAAGGCATAGCCCAGTCCCAGGAGGGTAGTGCACCTGATTGCCTCACTTTAAATATGGCAAGGAAACCTTAATGAGAGCCTGTCTCTGGGAGAGTCAGCAGGAAGCCAGTGGATGGGACATGGTGAATTTGAGGGTTGGTTCACAGCAAGGGTGAGTCATTTGAAGATGCAGCCTGCCTGTGGCATTATGGTTTCTGAACACCAACCTGTAATTATCCCAAGGTTCAAAGAACAGGAGTCTGCTGAGCTTACTGAGCTTCCCTGGAAGAGGAGGATGGAAACTTCTCTGTGCAGCAGCTGCCTGGCCTACCTATTTAGAAACACAATATATTTTCCTCCTGCTATGCACCATAGGGCATCATGGACCTTATAATGTAGTTTTCCACATATCCAGGAATAAATGAGCCAGGTGTGAAGATATGAAGAGGTCTCTAATTTCCTGGTAGCTCAAGTGATGTTTTAAACACTAAAAAGAGAACTCCTGGAAACAAAATCTCAGGAAATGTGGTTGAAAAGGAAAGGGAATCAATTAACACAAGGGAACATCTTGAAGTTTCCAGTAAAGGAAAAAACAGATGGCCAGTGTGGAAGTCCTAGGCACCACTGCCTGTGATTTTCCCCTGTACATGGTGCATACTGCTTGCGCTGCTTGCAGTAACTTGAGCAATCTGTCCCTCCTGCGTCCCAAGCTGGAAGGAGCAATCCCAGTTATCTGTTCTCAGCAGGCACAATCCAGTGCTGCCAGATGTGGTACACCTGAGGCCTGAGGAACCAGCAGGGAGAGAACACTGGATTAGCAAAAGCTGCTCGTGGCAAGCAGCCACCTATCCCACCAAGATGCTCGAAGAAATAGGGGGCCTGTAGGAAATACCTTCTTCCCGCTGAGAAGGTCCCTGCACCATTTAAGTGCTGACTGGTTTCTGGAGAGAAAAGGAGTCTAAAACTGAATTTGAGCAGCTCTGTAACAAAAGACATATCTGTGAAAAAATATCCCCTGGGCTCCCACCCTCTTGAACTGACTTCATGTTATAAGGCCAAATATATCCCTGGTCCCTTCATTTGCACAGTGGCTGACATACCTGGTGCAGTACTTACAAACTGTGTTGGTCTGATTATTTAGTGATTTCTTCCCATGAACATTCTCTCACCACAAGTCTAAGCTGACTCTGAGAGAGGCAAAACAAATATATTCTTTTCAGCATTTTCTTTTCATTGAGAATCCAATCTGCTTCCAAGACATGTTACAACATTGATGAGTTCCTTCTTGCTTTTTCAATTGCTGTCAATACTCATGGGTATTTAATTTCACTGAAAGGTCTAATTGAAAACAAATTTTTACTGACCTCCAGGGGAGTCAGATTGATATTTCTGTCTTAGTTACATGTGTAGGTAGAGTGCTTTGCTGGGGAGAATCCAGGGAGAAAATCTGCAGTGTCCTTAGAGTCAGGCAGCACCTAGGGGGTCTCCAGGCAACATACCTCACTTGAATTATGTGTGATGCTTCTTATCAGTGTGAAGGTCAGAGCAGGCAACACTCTTCTTCCACTGGCTTTGCAAGGTAGAGTCTGTGTGTACCATGCTCTCCTACTTTAATAAATGCCATATTGGCAGGAAAGACTTGATGGTAAATCAAGGCCAACCAGCCAAAATCAGCAGGCTTCAAGCTTATTTAACTGCAAATTACTGATCTGGGAAAAGAGCTGGCCAAAATAATAATATTTTCAGCCCCTTCCATATTTCTAGTTGTGAGATAAGAAAATCTACCAGGTATCTGCTAATGCATTGTAGCCAGAGCACTTTCTATGCTCATGACTGCTTTGAAAGTATTGCAGTGGTTATACTAGTCCAGAATCAATGACTTCCAAACTATTTTCTTTTCTTCCTGTGTATAGCAGATGTTCACAAAGTCAACTTGTGCAGTTCCTAAGGCATGAAGAGGCAAACAATCTACCACAAGAAGCCATGTAGTAATTAGCCAACTCAATTACATAAACCAAATTGTGACTATGATCCTCTTGAACTGAAACCTAATTGCAAAAGTATTGCTGAAGTGTGAAATAGGAGAGATCTTTTAATATTTATTTCTGTGTGTGAAGTTGGTGGCTATGAAAGCACCAAAGTAACACCAGCAGCTTTAGGTCTTTGCCACTTTTGTTTCCTTACCACATCTTCCTCTGCTAATTTAAATGCTTGGGACTCTGTCTCATAGATTTTTCCTTGGTTTGCCTGTTTGTGTCATTGTTAGAAATATTACTGAGCTGGGCTTTCTCTCTTTCAGGTTTCTGTGGGGTCGATAGCAGAAAGTGTCAAGGACAGAGTGGTTGATTCCAGACTGCAAGTGTATGTCACCCGACCTGGCCTGTTCACTTGTCTTGCCACAAACAAGCACAGCAAAACTTTTGGAGCCGCAAAAGCAGCAGCAACCATCAGCATTTCAGGTATGCAGGGAAAGAAAAGGCCATTAATTTTTTTAGCCTTTCCTGCTGGGGAAGAGGAAAGGGATGTGGAGTACTGCGGTGGAAGAGGAGAAGGCTTGGAGAGCTGATAGTGTGTGGGGGCCTAAATTTGAGTCTGAGTACATCCTTCACCAGGCTATTTCCTCGTATACTCTTTCACTTCGGAGACAGGCATAGCTGTCATTTCCTGAATGTTTGGTGCTGTCTTGTACTTTGTGTCCCAGAAGCACACTTGGTAAGTTCATCCATATGGAGGAAGTTGTGGCCATGACCCAGCGTTGGTATCATCTAACAGCAAAGTGAAAATAGCTTCAAGCAGTTCAGCTTCACAAGGGGCTGGCATCCAGAAAGCAGGGTGGTTGCTGTCAGAGTAGTACCATGCCTTGCCTGAAGTTATCTCTTCCCTTAGAGACGTCTCCCAGATATGAAAATTAATTTCCAAAGAGGAGAAATACCTCTATCAGAGCTAACTAACAGCATTTGTCATATGGAGAGAAAGGTGGTAGCTTGTCCTGTCCCTCTTTGGACAGGCAAGGGGATTCAATTAGAGGAAAGAGGAATCAAACTGGATATGGGATAGTAGCCCTGGTTCTGCTTTTAACCAGGCAGGTACTTGTTTATCTCTCTGTGCCTTAGGTTCTGCTTTCTTGATAAAATAATCATACCCTTTCTTACACTGGGCACTGAAACCTACCAGTAATCTCTGCTCCATAATGTACTCACCACCTGGTGCTGTATTTCCCATCCCCACTTCTGCTTTTAGCCCAGGCAAGTGTGTCCCCTACAAATGCAGTGGGGTGGACAGGTACTTGGGGCTAGTGGAAGTTATACTCTTCCAGTCTGTGTGTGCTCAGCAGGAGGAGAACTGCCCCCTAGACCTGAGCAAGAGTCTGGCTCGGCCTTGCCCCAGCTCACAAGGCTCCAAGGGCAGAGGTGCCCTGGCCCTTGGCTGATGCCCAGTGCCTCCTCCCTGTGCTGGCGCTGCCCAACTCCCTGTGGCATGGCAAGCCAGGGCCACTCCTGTGTGCTGGTACTGCATCCCCAGCCCTGGCCTCTCCTGCTTTTTACAGCTGCTGCCTGAAGTAATGGATATCCATGTGGCTTAAACACGGGATGCTACCTGCTGGTTACATGGGACCCAAAGGATCAGGATAAAAGTAGTGGGTTTATGGTGCAAGAATCCACTTCAGCCAGCACTGCCATCAACAATCCACTTCCTCCTCCTCATTCTTTCTCACTTTACAGTGTTTAGTGTTGGCCAACTTTTCTTCCCCACAAGAAGATACAAACAAAGGAACAGAATTTAGGTGCATTTTTTTCATACAGCTTACAGTTGTCAGACACATTTCCTAGCATGGAAATCTTGACTATGCATCTCAGAGGGAGTGATGAAGTGTCACTGATGTCTTTTCCATTTCTTCTTTCTCCTGGTTCATCACAATTCCTGGATCTGGTGCCTCTTGGCAGAATGGAGGTAAGAATGACTTTCTGTGGCTTTGTGGAGGCTCTTTCTGGCCGGGGAGAAGAAAAAAAGATGAACCAAGGGGGTTTGGTTAATTTGGCTTAAATTAAGAGGTAGGGTTTTTTCATTCCAGCTGTGCAGATGAGGTTCACCCATAGGGATCACTGATCTCCTTCACAGAGGCATAATTGGAGAGTAAGCTTGGGTGGTTAACAATGGTTTTGAGTCAAGCCAGCAGTAAGGGTGTTTGAAATATGGTAGTGGGGAGAATATTTTGAAGGAACTTCTATTTGGTTACAGATCCACAGTTTGCCTTGACCTTATAAATTTTCACTGCAAAGCTTAACTGCAAGGTAAACTCCTACCTGTTCACAGTTAATAAATATAATTTTATTTGGTGCTCACCAGATTAGGCAGGAGAAGATTATGTTTGTTCCAAGCAGAGTTATGGATGAATAAAGCCACTTACATGCGATGAGAAATGAACTTCTTCTTAGTAATTTTTGCAGGACTGAACAATTTAGCTGGCCTTTTCGCTTTAGAATCCTTCCATATTTCTACATGCTGCACTGGCTGATCAGTCTGGAAGGAAAATGAGAATGTTAGCCTGGGAGATGGGCTGGGAGCTTCTGGCCACCACAGAAAAGAGCAGAGGCTAGGAAAGTCTGAGCAAATGGTTTTGCCGCTCTGCTGACACAGACTCCCTGCAAAGGCTATTGCCTCCATCACAGGAGCTTGCAAGGTTGATTCAGGAAGTTTGTAAGTGATTAAGTGACCACCCAATGATGATGGCAGACTTATGCCTTACACCTGCACCCATGCACGTATGACAGGCATGGGGACACAGACCAAGTGGTCAGCCCATCTATCCCACAGGTGTTCTTAACATTTGCTGCATGATTTTTCTTTTCTATGACAAACCATTGTGAGAAACATGTTGTTGCTACTTTTCCATTGCAACTTGGTCTGTCTCCTTGCATATTTTAGAAAAGCAAGGAAACATTATGTTAGTGCTGTTAGCTCTTCTCAGTCTGCCTCTGCAGTCTCCTGATGTCAGCAGCACAACTGCCCTGTGCACACCTGTCCCTGCTTTTGCCCCGGGCCACAGGAAGGACGCAACTTTCAGATTAAGCACAATGGGAATCATCAGGGAAATGCAAATAACATGACCCCTGCCATGCCAAGAGCAGTTCTAGCAGGGTACTGGGATTGGTGCATTGCTTTGAGGAAATCTGCTGTGTGCTGGGGAAATGTCATGAGCTGTGAGACTAGTGCAGCATGCTGAGGGACTCCTGTGTCACATGAAAGGTTGTCCATGGAGCCTGGAATAATGCACTGTCAGAGCATCACTGCCATTTTGATAAACATAAAGGGATTGGTGCCTTCCTGTATTTTTTTATCCAATGTGACAGAAAAAAAAATTAAAGAAAAAATTCACATGGAGCCCAAAATAGAGCAGCTGAAACAGGGCCAGGGATTGTCATCTGCAGAAAACAGCATCTGAAGAACAGAAATGTGAGCATCCACTGTTATCCTTTGTCCATGTACCTCCAGCTTTCTGAAAAAAAGCAAAAAAATCAGCAAGAAACCCCAGAGTTAACAATGGGTGATTATTTGGACAGGGGAAAGAAATAAAAGGCAAAGATACAAATAGCTCTGTTGACTGCTCCAAATGGTTGGCATGTTGTGAATTGAACTCTCTGACCCCAGTTACACTGACTGAATGGCAGTGGGGACAGCTGCACTCAGCCCTCCTCTCTGCCCTGTTTTGGCCATGCCCCACACACAGGGAGTCTGTTTGCCTCCCATACCCAGGACTCCGCCCCCCACAGGCTGCCTGGGCAGAGGGCACCTCCTCACCTGCAGTCCTTGCTGCTGGTGGGTGACCGTGGGAGCTACTGGAAGCATGGCTGGCCTGTGCACTGCCCCTACCCTGCTGCTTACTTTTGATGACCATGGGGAGGAAGGGAGGAAGGGAGCAGGGAGAGATCTCCTTCCAGATACAAATAACATGGGAAAGATAAGTAAATGGCCCTAAAAGAAGATGACCCTACTGTGATTTCTACTGCTCCTGTATAGCTCTGTCTCCATGCTATGTGTCAGGACTTTGCAAAATGGGAGATGTGGTGAAAAGATGCACATTGCAGAGAAACACTGGGAAGGAAAACACAAAGACTTGTGCCTTCCTCATCTCTGAGTCCCCCAGCTAAAGGTGTGGAAGAGCGGCAGGTCAGGAGTGATACAGGAGCTGTGGAAGGGCAGGCAGGACCTTGGTCTGACCTTGTGAAAAACTCCCTGGCATATGATGGGTTGAACTTACCTGTCTCCTGCTCATCAAGTCTATCTTACATTAAACTCTAACTCTTGTTAGACAGCAGAGCGAAAAATCCTGAGTTATCACAGAACTGCAAGCAATGCAAGCAAGCAGCATGGCTGATCCCTACTGCAGGGAAGCAGGAAAGTAAAATACTTTCCCATTAGAGCCCAGGGGCAGAGTGAGGGGCCATACTAGGTCATGGTTCTATGTGGTTGCTCAGGCTTCAGTCCACTTATAACTTTAACAGCACTTGGTCAGAGCCTCATCCCTGGAGCTCACCTGGGCTGGCATCAAGGTACCCTGCAGAATTTTCATTCTTGCATTATATTAGCTGGTTTTAGTGGTATAAACATCTACCATCTCCTCTGCCCTCTGTTAACCTTACACATGCCACTTTATTCAGAAACAGGGCCATCGTGCTCATATAGCTGTTTAGATCTGTGAGCTTACTCTGTGTGTGTGTGTGTGTGTGTGTGTGTGTGTGTGTGCTCTTGTCCTCGACAGCAAGCTGTACAAGGGTGACGCAGGCTACTGCAGCACATACAGAGGTGAGGTGTGTAGTGCTATCTTGGCGAAGAATGCTCTTGTTTTCTTCAACTCCTCGTATGCTGACCCAGAGGAGACCCAAGAGCTGCTTGTGCACACTGCCTGGACTGAACTGAAAATGGTGAGTTCATTCTGCCAACCGGCTGCTGAGTCTCTGCTGTGTAACTACATCTTCCAGGAGTGCAATCCCTCGGGAGCTGGGCCAGCTCCAAAACCAGTGTGCAGGTAAATGAAGAAAAACATGCTCACATTTCACTTTCATTTCGTGGGGATATGTATGCAGCAGGGGAGTGGTGAGGGACTGTCCAGGCTTGCTTGCAGTAGCAAGTGAATCTGAGTGAAGCTGGACCCTCTAGGTTTGCACAGGTTTTCACTTTGCTCTCTCCTCTGTACACACAGACTGATTCAGCTCTCACTGTGCTCATGGCTAGGGTGTGGTCTGAATTTGTAGTCCAGACCTCTACGTTACATCAGGTGTTTGGAGGATTGTGTTGAAAAGAAGTATCAATTTGAATTACATAAGCAGTTTCAATAATTAACATATTGTTTTCTGTTATTGTTATCTTACTAGGCCAGTATTTATATTTTTATTACTATAGAGAGTAATTGCTTCTTTCAAGTTTTGACTAAATGCCGCTCCAGAAGATGCAACAAATCTGGCTGAGCAATATACCAATCATTTAGCACTTCCTGCTATGACAAAAATGTGACAAAAATGATGAGACCAGAGGCATTGCCTGTGTAGTTGTACCCAATAAACCGAAACTACAATGTAGTTATTGTGTCCTTCTATATGCAGAGAAATGTGCATTGAAATTGGGCTGACAGGGAACCTGAGGAGTCCAACGCATCTCTTACTATAGCTAATCTACTGTTGACAGGTATTTGTAAACACATCCCAGTGACAGACACTACTCTCTTACACAACCTCCTGAGCAGCCCTTTCCTTGTTGTTCCTTGTCCTCCCACCATGGTCATGGAGGCGAGTTTCTTTCTTTCCTCTTTGCAGTGAAATTTTACATCCTTCCCAGATTCTCTGACTAGAATAAAACAGGTTTTCCTGAGCCCTGCACACAGCTTTTGCTCTTCTGCCCAGTCCAGGTTTGGTTATTTTTAACTGTAACAGAATTATGATTGCTTGCTGTTCTTTGCAGAGGACAGACCCACACACCCATATCAGGGTGAAGCTTTCTTTTTCCTGTCATGTTAAGCTCCTAAAAGACTAGTCATTACCGATATCACCGATATTACCGATATTTGGGCAGCTGGCATCCCTGCCTAAAGTGCACTGCTTTGTTCTTGTCTTCCTTGAAGCACATTTTAAAATATTATTCAGATCTGCATTTACTGGAAGAGTAGCCCCAGCTCTAGTGTCCCAAATAAAATACAAACCTTTTCTACAGATATGGCAAGCACGCTGCTTGATGGACTTGTGCCAGATGTCTAATGGCAATAATTTCTCGAGTTATGTAGGGGCTTTTTAAGACAATCAGCAACATGTTGGTTTTGTAATCGGGACCTTGCTTCTCCTTTAACACCTCTAAAACAAAGGCACAGAGGAAAATCCCACTGTGAATATTGACCATACATTTAGCTTTCTACTTGGTACCTGTGCTGCCTTGTATTCTATCAATGACACAGAGGTGGCATATATCCTACGAAACAATATTATGTGCAAGTATCCAGAGATAATCGTGCAGCCAAGTACTACCATTTGCTTTTTGCTGGCAGGCTCTTCCCTGCCACCTCAATATTCTGCTCCTTGTCATTGTGCTCTTAAATACACAATCACTCTGCTTTTTTTCAAGATCTGTGACAGTATTTATATCTCTGCCACACATGCACAGCACATTAGTCAGCTAAGGGTTGTGCACATTGCTCTGCAAGGTATTTTAGTTAGATCTTGGCCTTGCTTCATTTACCCCTGCCCATGAGTGGCCCTGCAGGACCGGAACTCACAGTGATTTGATTGAGGACATGTGCTTCTGGGGCACTTCTAAAGTCAGAATTATATAAACTAACATAAATATTCACTTGATCTTGATGCACCTGAGCTAAAAGTTACAACATTTGCAAATATATCTAAATGTTAATGGGCTTACCTGGAATAATTTTTCTTCAAATCCCTGAATCAATGTTGGTTTTCATTAATTATTCCTCCCTCCTTCAACCCTAATTTTAATGCAGCTTTCTTTATAAGAAAAGTTCTGGAATAGCATCCTTCCCAGCTCCTGTCCTCAGAGAGCATCAGCATCAGCAGTAGTTCTTCCAGAGCCCAATATTCCTTTTGATAACTCAGATATCTAATATACTTCTATATGGCTGAGAGAGGTCTAGGGCCTCTTGAACACATCTCACATGGTCTTGGTTACTTTCCAATTTTTTAACTTCTTTCTACTGACAACTTTATAGCTTTCTGCAGAAGCTGGCTGGACTACACAAGTTTTCAGCTGAAATACTTCATGAGTAAGAATTTAACTCTCTCTGATGTGGGAGAGCTCTCCCATTTTTTGAGGGACATACTGCCCTCAATATGTGTCCATGTATTTGTATCTTATTATTTATTTTCTGCACCAATTTTTCTCTTTCCATGTTGTTTTTTTAATGTTCATTTGGTTTGGAAGCTAGCTAGCAAGAATAACAACTGACAGGCTGAGTAAAGTTTTATAAAAGTAATCAGGGGGTAAAATAAGATGAAATGAAACACAAGAAAACCATGTGGGAAAAGTTCATTCAATGTAAATTTAGATGCAAATTGATTAAAATGAGAGTTTTTAAGGGAAAGTGATGTCTCATCTCATAATTCTTGGTTACATCTGCCTCTTGTTGCTGGCTGCTATTGCAATAGCAGAACTACCCCCAGTTTCTGTTTCAATCACTGCTGATAGGAAGTGATTGGGCTGTAGGGAGCTGTCTTGTGTCAGCGAAAGTTTTTCTTTGTTTGGGTCTGTATGTCCCCTCCTCCCCCTACATAGTCTCTTGTGGTCCCTAGAAACACCACTGGCACACTTGCTGTCTTCTGCCATTACTGCTCTTTGTCCATCTGTCATTTACATGACATAATATTTCTAATAATAACCTGAAGTAATCTTTGCCTGTGACCTCAGCAAACCCTCTGTGTGCAGCATTGGGTGCTACAACAATGGTATGAACCCAGCTAGGAGTGATTGACCACTCTCTCTCTGGCTGTGTTACCATTCTTCCAGGGTGCAGATAACCTTCCTTTAACCCCGGAGGAGACAGCGCTGCAGAAGAATGGTCTTCTGCATTTTGCAATTGAACACTGAATAAAGGCCTTATTTAAGGGTGCTCAGGATCCAGGAATGAACAGAGCTAATTCAATCCAGATCTCCCAGGTCTCAGCCAGTGCTTCAAATGCAAGTTTTTCTCATTTCCGATCTAAGTATTTCTTTACTTCGCAAGGTCACTCCTGTTCCACGTGTTGTTTAACATAAAAAAGATAAATTTGCCATCTGCATTCTGGCTTCCATGGAAGGGAGGAAGGCATAAACCAGGACTGGCTAAAACCAAGCACAGATTATCTGGGCATTAATGACTTCAGCCTGCTGAATTGAGGGGCATCCATTTCTGTTGCAGAAAAGCTGTTTCTCTAGTAGAATTCTCAATGACCTCCATCCTTCAGGTGCTTTGGAGGGTTTGCAGTGTTGTTAGCCATTGCTCACACTCATGATCATCTGCTCTTGCCAAAACTGTTGTATAATTAAGGAGGTTGCATCAACCCACCAGGTGGTGAATTTGGCTAAATCCTTCCCCACACACCCCAGAAGTACATTTCTTTTTCTGCATCATTGTGTGATGAGTTGTGGATCTGGGAAAGACTCCAGCTGAGCTGTGCAAAAGAAATCTCTGCACATGACCTCAAAGTTGATTTTGTAACTCAGGCTCTCAAGAATACTTACATAAATAAGCAAATCACTGATAAATTGACCAATATAACAAATCCACAAACTTCCCAGAATTGTGTGTTTTCTTTTTTTCTTTTCCTTTTTTTCTAGTGCAGGTATTTCTACCATGCCCTTCTCCCCAAACAATTTCTCATATAAGGCCCATTTAAAAATCCAACACACTTCTTGTCAGTGAGTTTCACACTGTTATGGAGGTAACACATTATGTGGGAGACAGGTCACTTTTTTACCAGGCAATCTGCAGATATCTACAGAGAAAAAAATTGATTTAAAGTTGCCTGTAGAGACAATTTAAAAATTCTGTTTTTTTGTTCAGTGAGATTAAAGGTGTATGCAAATATTTAATATAAGAAGGTTAAGAATTGCAGCTCACCTTTTGCTTTTAGTAGATGACAGAAGCCAAATGAGATTTTAGGATATATTGAAAAATTTGAACTCTAGAAATGAGAGGGAGACTATTTACAAGAGCATGTAGTGACAGGACAGGGGGGAATGCCTTCAAACTGAAAGAGGTTTAGGTTAAATAATAGGAAGAAATTATTTACTGTGGGGATAGTGAGACACTGGCGCAGGTGGCCCAGGGAAGCTGTGTATGCCTCATCCCTGGAAGTGTCCAAGGCCAGGCTGGATGGGGCTTTGAGCTACCTGGTCCAGTGGAAGATGCCCCTATCCATGGCAGGGAATTGGAAATAGATGATCTTTGATGTCTCTTCCAACACAAACCATTCTATGATTCTATGATGTTTATTAGAAGAACATGTAAAAAAATCTGTAGAAAAAGATTGGAATGAACTCTTCATAGCTTGGTGTGTATTGTGTTTTGAGCATAACCCTGCTTCATTAAAAATGTAGGTTTGTATGTTTCTTAAAGGAAGCTGTTGCATTTCATACAGCTTTTTTTATAGTTTATGAGCCAGAGAGACGGGCTTTAAAGAAGCGTTACCCCATTAGTGGATTTCTGTCAGCTTGATAACCCCTGCACATCACTGCTAAGTGCAGCCATTTTTTCCCAAGCCATTGACAACTGTATTTCACTTTTTTCTGCAAAACAATGTAGAGAGAATTGCCTTGCTGTAAAGGATCTCTACTGCTTTAAGGAATGGCTCTCAATGGAGGAGAACTCTCAGAAGGGGATTTACAAGCCAGGGCTGATGCTACTCACTCTTCCTGAATGCAACAGGTTGCCCAGCCTGCACCAGAATCCCAGCTCCTGTACCCGCATCCCTTTCTTTGGTAAGATGGCACATGCTGCTGATTGTCCAGAGAGCTGAGTTCTTGGTAAGGGAGAGGGGAAGGGTATGATCCATAATTTACAGCTAAAGTAAAAGCTGATGGTGGATACTGTCCTGTCAGCACCTGTGCATGGAATTGTGACAGCTGCTTTAGCTGTTTGCCTCTCTTGTGCAGCTGGGGTGTGGGAAAAATCCCTCAAGTAAATAAAGCCTGGATCTTTATTGGGAAGATCATAACAATCTCGAAAAACAGTCTTAATGATAGCAAAGTTGCCACTCAGGTGCCTTTGCAAAGAAGCAAGCTGTTCAGGCACTGCTAGGGAGGGAACTTTTTCCTGTAACATGCTTCTAAGTGAGCATCTGGTGATATTGCATCCTGGACAACTCCCCCTTACATCTGGTCTTGTCTTTTTACAGATTTTAAGGAGGAGAACATAACCAGTAAGTAGACTGCTCCAGACTCTATGTTTTTAGAGATTGACATGATATTCTTTATTGAAGCTGCCATTTGCACATACTTTTGTGTTTTCTGCTGGTCCTGGCTGGCTGAATTTAGATTATTACTGAGGATTATCTGGGTTTCCATGTCCAAGGCATGGGGAAACACATTTCCAGCTCTTTGGAGGTTGGGGAGACCATGGGCTGGTAAAATTTTATGAGATAGGCATGCTGGTTTTAGATGGTACCGTTTCCTCCAGCTGTTTCCTTTTCTATCTACCCATTGCCTATCATTCCCCTCTACCCATATTTGGATTCCTGATTCTGAGGTCATTCCAGCCTTGTATGTTAACAACATGGTTACCTATGACAGGCTGGCCTTGCAAGACCTTAAGCTCCCAGCGCTCTCCTCAAATCACCTCTGAAGTCTGGCTGTTTCTTGTATGAGCCTCCCATGACCAGTGGTGAGACCCCGATATACCCTGCAGTGCAGCTTTGACTTCTGTCAGGCTCTCCCCTGCTGCTGGTTGTGGCTGAAGCATGCACACCCAACTCCTCTTGCACTCGTGTGCAATTGCAATTTCAAGCTCAGCCGCTGAACTGGCCTCATTGGAAAAAGGAGGAGTCTCTCTCTTGCCATGCATCTATGCTGGTGAGGTTTGCAGATTCCACAGTGGCTCATACCTTATGCATGGAGAGAGAGGCAAAGTGAAAAAAAAGGGAAATAAAGAATTTTGGGGAATATTCTTTCATGGAAGGATCTTGGCTTCACCTGACAACCCAAGACCTAGGGGCCTGGTGATGCAGACATGGAGACAAGGGCTTCAGCACCCTGTGGGCCAGTGCCTACAGCCTGCAAGGGCAGCCACCCCTGCCCTGGTGGAGGAACCACAAGAGAGAGGTGTCAGCATATGGGAGGAGCATTTGTGGTATGGCTTCAGTCTCCTCACAGTTGCTTCAGGACATATCCTCTGACTCCTGTATATTGCGTATGCATGAACTTTTCTGTTCAGCTTCCACAGTATTTTCCCAGAGTGGCATTGCACAAATGTACAATATTCAGTCATGAACCAGGAAGATATATCAGTAACATTTTAGTAATACTGACCCCTCTTTTTACTTTAGATCCACTGTTTTGTGCACAGGGGTTTGTTGAGTGTGAGCTGAACTGTTTTCTAGCTTGTTATCAAATTATTTATTAATGTCCAGGTGGACCAGCTATATTATTCCTCTGTCCTCATTGTAGGAAGGCAGTTTATGAAAACATCTGCATTTCCAGAGAATGAAAGATTCAGAGGTTCTTTCTTAGTGTTGCTCCTACCACTTAAGCTCTCCACATTCATCTTTTAAGGTGTTCCACAGACATTTATTTCAGATCTGTGCAGAAATCTTTTCCTTGTTTATTACTAGCTGTGTCATGAGGTATGTTTCAGGCACTGCTTTCCTTGTCTTTGAATGTGAAACATGAGGTATGTTTCAGGCACTGCTTTCCTTGTCTTTGAATGTGAAACAAGTAAAATTCTCATCTCAGGTACACATGTTCCAGGACAGTTTAACACCTCTGATTAAGATGTTACACCTCTGCAGAGCTATAGGTGCTGGTCATGCAGGGCTGCTATCTTATTGCAGATGTGAGTCATAAATGGTATTTATGTATCAGCCAAAGAAATCCACCTTAGAGTATTTTACTTTGCATTTGTCATGGGTTTAAATGTTCCCATAAAGTCCATGATCATTCCGCTACTGAAGTGTTTAGATGCCTCAGGGCTACATGAACTCAACCCTTTGTTTAAGCTCACTGAGCTGGAGTCAACACTTTAAAGGCAGTGTGCCTACCTACAGGCGTATAGTTTCTGCTACCTGCTGAAGCCTCAGTAAGCTAAGAGTCTATCACAATATATAACTGCTACCTGAGTGCAAGAAGAAAACAGTAGGTGGTCATGGTGCTGTGTTGGCTGTGGTCCTTGTACATGAGAAAGAGTTCAATCCACAAAGACAGGTAGCCTTGTGTCAAATTTGGGTCAATCCTTACACAAAGCTTTCAAGAAGATGAGAAGTATTTGCTTAAAAAAGTCGTTATTTTAGAACACATCACATTTCTTCTTGTTCTTCTTTATTACTGAGCTGTGAGATTATGAACATAATAGAAAATAAAATTATGACAAAATAATGTGCTGGTTTGTTAATTTTTCAAGGCTAACAATGCAGTGGACCTTAATATATGCCATCTATTACAATGTTAGCCTCGGCTCAGCAGAGTTTAGAGATTGGCTACTATGTATTGAAATCTGTAGGGCTGCATCTCCTCTGCTGTCTTTCTGCTTCCTAGATTATGCCAGCATGCATTAAACTCTCCTATGCGGACAGGTGTATGTGAGGACATGGGTCCTATGAGGACATTATTGCATATTCCTGCAGTAAAATCTCAAGATTTTCTGCTTAATTTTTCTGTAGCTGGAACAAGCCCTGTATATGCAGTGACTCCATTATCCTCATTGTAAAGAACATTGTTTTTTACTGATACCATTCATTAAATCATAGTTCAGATCATACCTCAGGGTATTGCTTCCATGCATGCTGAAAATCATAAGCTGTTTCCAAATAATCAAAGAGAATAACCAGTGTAGAGAAGCAGGAGGAGGGCAACTTTATGAATCTCAGCTCCCTGCTACCAACCTGAGGAATATGAATGTCTTCCTATTAGTGCCCTGGTAAGAATGCAGGATGTGAATAATGGAACCAGTGCTGTGATTTTCTTTCTGCCTTGGTTTGGCTAGGGTGGGTTCAGCGTAGTTCTGCGCTGCAATTTCTGCATGATGTACTGCGGACTATGTAGTTGCAGCTCAACCATCATAGACACATGGCCTGATTTCTCAATCTGAGAGAGCTGCAGTGCCCAGATTTCTGCCTATGTATTGAGTGTAAAATCCATTGGAGAATAAACAGGAGGCTAAGCAGTACCCTTCCTGTGTTGTCTAATCCTTCTGTGTGCTTCACAGCTGTCAGATGGTCTTATGTAACAACATGAACTTTATTCTTGTGAGTCTCTGCTGCAGGACATGGTCTGAAATGCCTTGACCCCATGTTTTTTTTTTCTCTCCCAGGGACTTGCTACAGTGGCAATGGCCAGTTTTACCAGGGCACAGCCAATGTCACAGCATCTGGCATTCCCTGCCAGAAGTGGAGTGATCAGGTGAGCGTCAGTGTGAGATCCACCAAAAGGAGAGCTGTACTCGAGGCTTGCTTTTCCAAGGAGTTTCTCAGAGTCAGGCAGCCCAGTCTCAGTGAAAGGGATGAGGGGGGAACAAGTTGCCTTCATTCTTGAGCTCATTTTATAATCTCATCATATTTCAATCTGCAAGTTCCCCTTACTGTGTCAAGATGTGTTCTCTGTCATTTCAGGCGACCGAAAGGCTGTTTCACCAAAGGCTCTGTCTTGCTTCCCTCCCTTGGGTTTTCTTTTAATTTTATTTTAATAATAATAGCATGGAAAATTATGCTGAAACACTAATACAACTTGCTTCCTTCTCTAAGGCTCCCCATTTGCACAGGAGGACTCCTCAGGTTTTCCCAGAGCTGTTTGATGCTGAGAATTACTGCCGCAATCCAGGAGGTGAGAACGAGCGTCCCTGGTGCTACACAAAGGATCCAGCTGTGACCTGGGAATACTGCAGCGTGTCTCCCTGTGGAGATGGTAGGCAATTGCACTTTGTGATTTCTGCCACTGTGGCTGTTTCTTGGCCATGCAAGGTGTTTGCATGCTGCGTACATCAATCTGTTCTGTCCTCTGGATTCAGCTAGTTCTGGGTCTTCTCACAGATTCATTCAGCATCTTTAATGAGAAGGTTTAATGTGCCCCATGAAGAGGGGAAAATGAAGACAGACAAATCTAGCACCTTGCAATAGGTTAATATAAATGCTAAATGAAGTGAAATGTCCTGTGGTATTCTGAAAAATTGATTTGTCACACTGTTTAGAAAGTAGGGCTTCAGGCTGTTTTTCCTAGGTTGTTTAGTTTAGGGTGATTTTTTTTCAGTAATACTGTCCCGTCCCCCGCCTCTCCCCAGCTTGCCCAATTTAAACTAAAAATAAACCAAAAAAAGACAGAAACATCTTTGGGTTTTGATGTAGAAGCCAAGTATTCCTGTAATTTCTTGCTCAAAAACAGACAAATTTTTGAAAAATATTTCATCCAAGATTCCCAGTTTCTGGATTTCAGTATTCAGAAATAAGACTGCATTTGGAAACTTCTTGCACAGGGAATAGCGGTTCTATGGACATAAGTGAACACAAGTAATTTTCAGTTTAGCTGACAACTAAGAAGAAGGAGAGTTTAAATTTCTTTCTGTTCTCAAACACTCCATGCAGAGAACAGCATTTTCTAGAATATCTCAGAAA
Organism: Camarhynchus parvulus; assembly: GCF_901933205.1. Taxonomy (NCBI): domain Eukaryota; kingdom Metazoa; phylum Chordata; class Aves; order Passeriformes; family Thraupidae; genus Camarhynchus; species Camarhynchus parvulus. Next base: position 15,908,138 of record NC_044601.1, on the reverse strand, counting down.
GTACTCCACAGGTAGTTATGTAATTTTTTCCCCTAATAATTTAGCCAAGTGTGCTTTAAACTAGTTTTTCAAGTTTTCCCCATAAAGACACTGAGATGCAAACTGTTGGGGGTAAGAGGATATTTCGGGAAAGTATCACTCTGTACTTACTTGGTCTTACACTCCTCCCTGCAGATTCCTTTTAGGACACATGATACATTGTGGTTTACATTGTGCACCATTGATCTTTCCCACTGCAGACATTACTATATTTGAATACTGTTGAGACTATCAGATGTGACCTCCCATTTGTAACTCTCTCAAATATTCTATACCAAAACTGTGTTCCCAGCTTAATGGGAACTATATATTGGTCCTATCAGATCTTGGATTTTCACTCGTGGCAAGCACAAATGGGTTTTGCTTCCTGCAAACCAAGCTTCCCTAGTATGGTCCTCTCATGTGGTCATAGGTCTGTATCTGTAGTGTCAGCAATTCCCAGGGTGACAGGCTAGCTCCGTAAACTCCTCTTAGAGAAAGCTCTATAAACTGGCAGAGGCATAACCCTCTGATTTTACTTGCATTACAGCATTGTTATCCCTGGGAACAAGAAAACCAAGTGGAGAGACTCTAAATCTTCCCCCTCCTCCTCCATTTTCCCCTACATACTCCATGACTGTTATCATCTCAATCATCTCCAGCTTCGCTCTGGTTATGATCTTTGGCATTATCACCCTGGTTTGCTGCCGTCGTCGAAAACAGTGGAAAAACAAAAAAAGGTAAAGCTTGGAACTTAATTCAGTGCAAGAAATGCTGCTTTGGAAAACAGGCTTTCTTGTTTCTGAGAGAAAAGTCCTGTGAACACCTGTGAGGGCACAGCAGCCCTCCCTCTGCCTGTGTCAGTCCAGTGTTAGTTCTGTTGAACTCCTGTGCCAGAGCAGAAGGTGGTGACTAGGAACATGGACACCTGCTGCAAGGTTCCTTCAGTAGCCCTGCTGCACCTTCCTTTTTCATCCTGAAATAAATAAGCTCAGGAGGAGATGAAGCTAGTTATCTCCTGATTGAGGGCTGTGCACACACTGACCAAAAATCTCTCCATTGTTTCAGAGAGTCTGAGACACCAACTCTCACCACTCTGCCCTCTGAACTGCTCCTGGACCGGCTGCACCCCAACCCCATGTACCAGCGGATGCCTCTTCTCCTCAATCCAAAATTGCTTAGCCTGGAGTATCCCAGGAACAATATTGAATATGTGAGAGATATTGGGGAGGGAGCATTTGGGAGAGTCTTCCAAGCCAGGTAAGCAGTCTCTTTGTGGGTCTTTGTCTGAAGGTACTTGTGAAAAATCAGCACTGGAAATCATCCATCCATCCATCCATCCATCCATCCATCCATCCATCCATCCATCCATCCATCCATCCATCCATCCATCCACTCAAATGCATGTGTACCAAATGGTACACAACACTCAGGTTTGAATAATTGTTTTTGTTGTCCACTGCTATCTGTCAATATTTGTTAAACTTTTGCTACAAATTACTCTTTTCTACTCTATGGTAGATGTAATGCCTTGCTGACATACTAAAGTCTGGTGTAAAAGTTCAGCTGAATTTTGCCAAGAGTACCACCTGTAATATGTGACCTATTATGAAGTTTTTGCATTTCCCAGTATTTATGAGTTGTCAGTGTGTGGTGATGTCCATTATAACACCAGTACTGACCTGTGTAATTACCACAAAGTCATTGCATCATGCCACAGTTCAGTCCAAACTGAATTGCAATTTGATTCCATGGCAAAACCAAAAATCCCCTAAAAACCCTCCCAACATAGACCGGGGGCGGGGCAGAGGGGGGATGGGCATATGGTTGTGTGTCTGCAGTGTCCCAGTTTTAATGGAAAATGCACAACCCAGATTTGCAGATGCTCGTGGGTGAACGGAGTGGCAAAAGCCAGAGTATCTGCAAAAGTGTACAAATTTTTAATAGTAAATTACATGCCTTCCATGGAAATACCTCTTTTATTGTCCTTGACCTCCTATATAAGCATAGGGTAGTGGGTTTTGAATAAAGGGGTAGTGTGAAAAGGAAAGGAGACAAAAAGATGGATTAAAGATGGAAGGAGAAGAAAGAAAGAAAGAAAGAAAGAAAGAAAGAAAGAAAGAAAGAAAGAAAGAAAGAAAGAAAGAAAGAAAGAAAGAAAGAAAGAAAGAAAGAAAGAAAGAAAGAAAGAAAGAAAGAAAGAAAGAAAGAAAGAAAGAAAGAAAAGAAAAAAAAAAAAGAAAGAAAGAAAGAAAGAAAGAAAGAAAGAAAGAAAGAAAGAAAGAAAGAAAGAAAGAAAGAAAGAAAAGAAAGAAAGAAAGAAAGAAAGAAAGAAAGAAAGAAAGAAAGAAAGAAAGAAAGAAAGAAAGAAAGAAAGAAAGAAAGAAAGAAAGAAAGAAAGAAAGAAAGAAAGAAAGAAAGAAAGAAAGAAAGAAAGAAAGAAAGAAAGAAAAAGGAAAGGAGGAAAAAAGAAAAAAAGAAAAAAGATCAGTGGTCCTGGCTCCACCATCAATTCAGCTGACAGAAAGTTTATGGTCCTGGGGCACATGTGTGTCTAGGCTTTGTGGGGGTACCTTTTTATAGTAAAATTTCTGTGCCCTGGAGCTAATTTCCTCACTTTCTATATGAAGTGATTTATCATGGGCAGCCCCTTCTTCCAGACCTTTCTGGAAATTATTTAGGGGCTTTGGGGCCTTGGATGTTGTTGATCCCCCCTTGCAGTCCATTCCCACCTACTTCTCAGCCTCATTCCTGCACCTCAGATGCTGTTGTACTTATCTCCAGGAGCCAGAACAAGGACACGTGTCTCAGAAAAATGTTGCCCTACCTCTATATGGCCCCTTTCTCCTGCCATAACAATCCTTGGCTGGCTCCATGGCTGTCTGGATATCAATGTTTGAGTAACACATATAAATTCCCTTATCTCTAGACTTCTACAGTGTCCCCTTTAGTTAGTTTCTCACTTTTTATTTTTGGAATTTGCAGCCACTGTTACCTGTTTTAAACCTAAGATATTAGATGATAGCCCAGTTCTGATAATATCATGGGAGGTGAGATTGTGCACTTTTAAAAATGTGAAAAATCTTTAATTGACAACCCCAAAAATGAGGACGATGGAAGATACCTAGTTTTTCTTGACAGAATCCATAATGTCTGCAAAACAATCTGGACAATAATAGTTTCCTCCTAAAGTCCCATCCCCAAATTTGTAGAAGAAAGTGTACAGGCTGCATAGCTCCCTGCTTAGTCAGGGCAGTACTCTTTGTCCTTTGCAGTTAACAAGCATGGGGCATGGCTGATTTTGTAGCTGTATCTAGAGTAGTGTATGATGACTTCAACAAAAACCCAGGGAAGCATCAGAGTCCCACCATGAGCCAAGATCTGCTTGGAGAAATGCTTCTGTTGACTGCCAAAGAAAAGGGCTATCCTTGCAAAAAGGATATCCTTGTAAAAAATGTAGGTATTTGTAATGTTTATAGTTAAGCTGTTGATGTACCTGCTAGAAAATTAGTTCTGTACAGGTTAGACATGTTACAGCTGGGAAACAGTTTCAATAGCTGTGATGGATTTTTTTTTTTCTAATGAAGAGATAAATTATTTCTAATGGAAGAAAAGCAAGCATACTTTTCCTTTTTACAGAGAGAACTAAAAATAACAACATTCAAAGGGTGCACAGTGGGATTGTCACAGATGCTTAGCCTGTGATGAACTGTTATCCTGGATGGCCAAACACATCTGAGCTTGAAACAAGAACACAGCTATAGAGGCTGCACAACAGCTGTGGTTGGGGCACTGCACACCAGGGGCACAGGGCAGGTCTTGTCCCAGCCTCAGTGCAGTGCTCGGGGTGCCCTGAGGGGCATCACCTTCCTGCTCATGCTGCAGGAGTCTTCGCCTGTGTGCCAGCAGGACAGGCATTCTCCCTCCCAAGTGCTGCTTTGGCCCTGCTCTGGGAGCTTTAATAAAATTTGAGTGCAGCACAGACCTTCTGAGCTCGAAATGACTTTCATGGATATCAAGAAAGACTTCTCAGAGGGCATTCAAATGTCACAAAAGTGCCAGTTAAGCCAGTGCCAAAGTGGTGTAAAGACCTTTTATGTGGATTTCATACACTTCAGCACTGTACTTCCTTTCAATTAAGCCTTTTTGTTATTGTCAATGGAAACTGAGAGAAAGAGACACAGGAGAAGAAAAGAAAGTATTACATCTCATCTAGCATTTGCAAAGTGAGAAGTACCACATCTTGAGAGATGCCTGCTCTCTCTGGCTCAGGGAAGGAGCCACAGACATATTGCTTCTTAGGGACCTCCTTTGTTTATTACCATCTCTATCAAAAATGCCTCCAAGGCTTTATAATTCCTTATAATAAGGTATTGACATTTCTGTGCACCTCTGGCAGATCAGTGCAGTCATAGTATAAGCTGTGTGTTCATCCAGGTTACTGAAATGATCAAAACTCAAATTATTGCCTTCCCATCTCAGAAGGATAAAATGTACTTTCCTGCATGTGTTAAATGGACATCTCAAGCTAAGTTTAGCAATCCTCTTACTTCTCCTGCTCTCATGTTTCTCGCTCTTCTGTAAACACAGCTCTGCACTCAGTGCCAGCGATGCCTTTGCCAGTTGGCTGCTGTGAGTCCTGATTCAGTGTTTACTCACTCTTGGGTCAAGCAACATGTTAGGACAGGAAGTGTCTAGCTATCATTTACTAGCTTCTCCTGAAAGGCTACTGTCTTCACCAGGAACAGCTTCACACTTGGAAGGACAAGGAAGTAACCATGCTTAAAACAAAATTCAGGACCAGGTTCAGGTCTGTCCCAGCTAGGTCTTTGTGGCTGATTCTCCTTCTGGGGGGACCATGCTGGCCCCACAAGACACCAGAGCACCAGCTCTGTGCAGTTCAGCGCAGACCAGCATGCAAGTTTTCTTCTAGAGCTGGAGCTGTGTGGTCCAGGCAAACCCTGAAGATCAGGGTTGCCTAAAAGCCTGGATGTGGAGTCTTTGCTAGAAGGCCGGTATGGAGGTTTTGCTAGTAGACTGGTAGACCTACACCACAAATGCACAACATGCTGTACCTCCTTAGGGATAGGGCTGTTCCTAAGGTCAGAGTTTCTTGACAGAAGTCTCCTCATGTTCTTTCCATCTGCAAAGGGTATTTCTTTGACCAGCTGTCTCATATATAGCTGAAAAATAGTGTGGGTGTTAATTAATAAAAAAAAAACCAAAAAAACCCCAACCTTCCCTTCCCCATCAAAAAGCAGCTCCTGCTGATTCAGGGCAATCTCCTGCTCACATATTAACTTAACCAAAGAATAAGGTAAAGGTAGGCTCCCACCAGACTCAGTAGATGTTAATTACATTATTTAATCATCTAAGAGAAGCTGCCCAACTGTTATGGTGAGCAAGATGGGGACATGACACAGTCTCAAATAAAGGTTCAGACTGCTCCTCATTTTTTTCTACATATTTGGTACTTGAAATAAACACAGGCAGGAGATCTTTCTCCTTTTTAATGCCTTTATTAAAAGCGATCAGCTCGGGTGGGGAGAGCTGATGGGTCCGCGCTCATGCTGCAGCTGCTCCCACGAGTGATTGGGAGGAGGAGGAAGAGTGCAGCTTTGTCCACTGGTCTGTGGGCAGAGCTGGGGATTCCTTCCTCACCAGGGCCTTGGGAAATCCCTTGCTTTTTGGTTCAACATTTGAGGTCCTCTGTCTAGCCAACATCTTAGGTTAGGGTGAGGTACAAAAAGGCCTTGGCAAATACTGGATTCTGTTCCTCATGTCTAGTCATCACTTTGATTCATCAGTTTTGTGTTGGCTTGTTGTTTTTAGAGTTTTTGGCTTGGTTTGGTGAGGGGTCTCTCCCATTGCATGCTGGATCCGATGTCGTTTGCATGCCGACTCGATGTCCCTTCCCCTTCACCGTCTGGGTGCTATCGTCTAGGAAGCAGCAGGGTGTCCCTGGACAAAAGGGGAATTCTTAACCATCAACAACCGGTAGTTAACGAAAACAATAGGTTATTACAATAACAACAGGTTATTACAATAACAAACAGTTAGAACTCCACCCTGGCAGCAGCTAGCCCGACTCTGCAACCTTTTAAAAAGACGGGCAGCTTTTTCTATTCATAACACTGCTTAGAAAGGAAAACCTGACTGGGAACTTAAGTCAGACATTCTCTAGACAGGCTCAGAATGAAATTCCTAGCTGCACCGCTGGTTAGTTTAAACAGCATGCACTTAAATGCCAATTAATGCCTCTGGTGCACAAATGTATTGGTAGTGAAGCAGGCAAAGGACTGTTGCTGTTCACCCTGTGCACGAGCGCTGTAAATTTCTCCTCCTTAATTGCAAGAGAGATTACCTAAGGTAATTTCTTTTGATGCTTCCCAGTTCTAGGAGAGAATTAACCTATTTTTCGAAAAACACTCCCCCTTTTGGCCCTCCAGCTGAATTCTCCAGGTTCAGAGGCAGCTGTTTCCCACTGCTACCCTGCAGATGTGTCCCTATCATTTGTGCAAAGACTGTCTTTAGGGCATCAAAGGGGTCAAATTTGATAGCTGTCTGACAAGACTTCAGACAGTTCCTGCCTCTGTGCCAGAGCAGTGTGAGTTTCCCAGGCCTGCTAAGAACTGTACTGCATCACCATGAGCTCCCAAAGGTGAAATTTCTGGCTTTTGCCTGAGGGCCACTTAAAAGGCATTGTCCAGCTTAACCTCACTCGGCTACATTTAGGTTAGTTTACATTACAGAATTCAGTGAAATTGGGTGGCTGAGTGTGAGTTTCTGTCTCCAAAGCAGGCAGGACTGAGCTCTGTCCCACCCCTGCTTTGGCACAGTGCTGGGTCTGCTAGTCAGAGATAAGTGGTAATCTCTGAGACTATTTGGAAGATATAAAGCTGTCCTATTTTTACTTTTAAATACCCTATTGCTTTGTTCAGTCTGCTGCTGCTGGCTCTAGTGCTGAGAATTGACAGCAGGTGCTTGTACTCCTCCCCTCCTACTAGACAGGGAGCTGCTGCCAGCACGGGTGAAAAGAAGGAAGACATTGTGCTGTAATGGAGGCTGTAGCAGACAAGTGTGGGGCCTGATCCTCTGCTCTGGCATGCCAGAACTCCTTGCTTGAGTGTCTCAGCTGTGATCCAGCCACCTCTGATTCCTTTCTTGATGGACACCCTGCCATCCAGTGACATTTGACATTTACAGCATCCAAGCGCAACTGTTGCAACTGCCACGTGTCTGAAGTAGAAGACAAGGAAGCTGGAAGTTTGCTTTGGAAATTGGAGTCTCCTCTAGGTGCTACTGAGCAATAAAATATCCTGGCATTCAAGCAACGGGAGGGCAGTCAGGCTGGTGTAGCAACATGACACATAAATGGGCACCACTCCCCATGGGCTCTGGATGGTTACCTGTACGTAATGTGTGCTACCTGCAAGGCCCCCGGGAAGAATTTGTGCAGGAAACAAAATGTACATCTGAGGTTTGGTGCATGTTTGAAGAGTGGAAAGTTACTCTTCTCCAGCAACAGCTACCCCTAAATCTTTGGCAAGCCCAAATAATTAAACTTGTTGAGGGTTTCCTATCCGCAGGGAATCCTGTGGATAGGAAAACAAGTCTGTTGCTCAAAGTCAGGATTCTGTTTCCCAAGGATTTGTGTCTATAAATTTTAGTTGAAGATTCACAAGTGTCAAAACGTGTGTATTTACACATTAACTTGTTCTTCAGACAAGGCACAGGTTTGCTTTGTTCCTTCTGTCCTGTCACGTGTTTCCACAAATCTTGAAGGAATATAAATTGTTTTCTAAACCTCAGCTACACCACATTAAATCTAGCTGAAATTAGCAAATGGTTTTATAACTTGTGAAAGATGCATACACATGCCACACACACATACACAGAAAACAGTATCAAAAGGCTATTTTCCTTACAAAACCAAGGGAATACACTTCCTGTAATTGCTACTTTCACTCTAAGAGTAGCCAGATATACCAAAGTCACCACTGTGCCAGGTATGGGAAAGGAGGGTCTTTAATCAATAAAAAATAGGCTATTTTTAAAATAGGTTTATTTTTAACTCCACTGTTACACCCCAAAAGTGAATTGTTTAGACTGAAGAGCCCATCCTGTCTCCATTAAGTTTATGATGTGATCTCCAGCCTAGGGAGCAGTTGTTTCTTACCAACCTGTTACTTATTTATGTCTTTACCAGACATGGTAATGAGCCTATAAGCAGAAGACCAGTGATCAAAAAAAGTTATATTGAATTTAGTACTACCTGAACCAAATTAAATGCCTCTATAATATGCAATACATATTGCAGTCCCAAGAGATGAAACTGTGCTTTAAGGCTCCTTCTGTTGGTTCTGGGGCCTTCTCCCTTTTTTTTTCTTTTGGTCAGCCTCTCCTTTTGCATCAGAAACAGAACCTATATTTAGTGTGCATGTATTCATCACTGATGGTTTCCTTTCTTACCTCTCCTTGCAGGGCCCCAGGGCTGCTGCCGTATGAACCTTTCACCATGGTAGCAGTGAAAATGCTGAAGGAGGAAGCATCTGCAGACATGCAGGCTGACTTTCAGAGGGAAGCAGCTCTCATGGCAGAGTTTGACAATCCAAACATTGTCAAGCTTTTAGGTATCTCAGTGAGGCATCCTGTTGCCTTAACAAGATGGTGCATCATATCAAAACCTCCTCATGCTGCACTGGTTATACTGCTGGCCATCTTGCTGCCTAACTCTGTTTCCAGTCTAATAACATTGACCCAGATGTCTTACAGGGAAGATGTGAACTTCCTGGAACTGTGATTTATTTTGTGGGTACTGGAAAGAAGAAGCACAAGTCTTGTTAGTTTTATAGGTCCCACTTACTATTATGATGTCTGAACACTTAATAGCATTAAAAACCACAAAATTAAATTAACAAAAAAAGCCAGCCAAAAAATGGCCTCTTCCTTTCCTTCCATTCTCATCTGAAAGGACATCCTTCTTTGTTGGATTTTTTTTAGAAAGTCTTGATGCTGAAGCTTGGCTAATAAGGCACTTTCTGAGAAGAAAGCTGCTGACAAAAAATATTCTTTTAGAAGATTGTAATTTTTTTTTCTGAAGTAGATGCTGCTGGTCACTTTTATCTGGCAATACTGCTCTAATTTGTTGTATACAAATCTGATTCTCATGAGCAGGGGCATTTAAGTTCTTAATTTATTTCAGTAGGAAGCTCCAGAACATTTTGAAATGGATAAACCACATTTTTGGGAAAGCTGGGTTGATACAGATACTTTGGCTACAGAAATGAAAAGCAGAAAGAGCACTAAACTGGACTAAACTTTGTGTTTATTGTTAACACATTTTAGGCCAGGAAAGGACAAAGGTACAGGCACAAACTAGTACCAGATCATGGGGCTCTGGAGAAATAGCCACATTGTTGAAAACAGCTTAAATGATAAATCTGTCACATACACTCATCATGCTTGTCAGATCCTGATGTCATCAGACTGGGAACAGCCATTTGTTTTTCCTCAAAGATTCAAATATTAGGGCATCAATCAGAATTTCAGATTTCACAGTAAGTTGCATCACCAATTGCTAAATGATGACCCTAAGAAGGCAAAACACATACATTTTAAATGTTGGCCTTTGCTGGTTAGCATTCTAATGATAGGTGCACAAATATTACTGTATGACTGTATGATCAGTAAGGCTCATGGAAGTGTGGTTAATGCTGGCCCACCAATAAAGCTGATAAGGTGCCAAGCATGCAGGACTGCATTCTACACCTAACAGACATGGCTAATGCCTCATTTCTGCTGTCTGCTTTGGTTTGTCTTTCTTTCATTTTTGAATATCTGCCATGCCAAAAGTAATTCCTCAACCAACTTTTTTTTGCATCAGTTATTTAAAAAAAAAGAAGAATCCATAAGGGCAGGAGTTTCCTTGCAATTCAAGAGTTCCACTGAACCCTTGAACATGCCCCTTGTGAATACTTTTGAAGCCTTCCTGCATATGTGTCACCCCTACAACAATATTATTGTTGTTATAATACAACAATCACAAAAAATAAAAGAACTAAAAAATAACTTGATCAGAACTTTAAAAGTTACTTCCTGAAAGTCCTTGCAGTTGCCCCTGGGAAGAGGCAATACAATACTTTAGTTAATACTAACTTAAGTAGGATGGCTTAAGTTCTGCATTAAACTTAGCTCCAAAACTCTGAGTTTTACCCAGGATGTTGTGAAAAATTTTGCATGCAGGCATGTGCATGATTTGTAACATCACCTATGGAGCTCATAATCAGATCCCTGATGAAGGAGCTTGAAAAGAGGCAGCATGGTGGATGGTATTTGCATGGTCACCTCTCTCTCTGCATTGTAGAAAGCCTGCCTTTTGTGTAAGCATTTTTGTGCTTTGTGGCTTTTGCACGGCAGAACTCTCTTTGCTGCACAAATGACCCGTGTGGTGTGTCCCCTGCCAGGCGTGTGTGCGGTTGGCAAGCCGATGTGCCTGCTGTTCGAGTACATGGCCTACGGGGACCTGAACGAGTACCTGCGTGACCGCTCGCCCCGCAACCTGTGCAGCCTGGCGCAGGGCAGCCTGGACACGCGGCTGCGCCTCCCGAACCCCCTGGCGCTCTGCTGCACCAGCCAGCTCTGCATCGCCAAGCAGGTTGCTGCCGGCATGGCATACCTCTCCGAGCGCAAGTTCGTCCACCGGGATTTGGCCACCAGAAACTGCCTGGTGGGGGAGAACATGGTGGTGAAAATTGCAGATTTTGGTCTCTCAAGGAACATGTATTCAGCTGACTATTACAAAGCAAATGAGAACGATGCCATCCCCATCCGCTGGATGCCCCCTGAGTCCATTTTCTACAACCGCTACACCACGGAGTCCGATGTGTGGGCCTATGGGGTGGTGCTGTGGGAGATCTTCTCCTACGGCATGCAGCCTTACTATGGGATGGCTCACGAAGAGGTAATCTACTATGTGAGGGATGGGAACGTCCTCTCCTGCCCCGACAATTGTCCTCTGGAGCTCTACAACCTGATGCGCCTCTGCTGGAGCAAGTTGCCTGCCGACCGGCCAGGCTTTGCCAGCATCCACCGCATCTTGGAGCGCATGTATGAGAGGGCTGTGGCCAACATGTCTGTCTGAGGGATACAGTTCCCTCCCTGTCTCCTGTGTCCACCTATTTAGACTGACTTGGACCAGCCCAAGAGCTCCTGATCAATGGTGGCTTCACACAATATCTCACTCAGGGAGGAGAAAAGAGCTTGTTCCACTGCCAAACAAGAAATACAGACTGTATCCCTTTATGCACCTCCTTGAGCGGGACTGTACCTCCCAAACAACAGGGTTGACCTTTAGCCACCAAGACAGGACTCCTCAGGTTGGTGAGAGGGCTGGTCATACTAACTCAGTACTTAGCATTTCCAGGAGTAAAAAGTTGCCCAGGGAAGGCAAACTAATGTTTCTTCCTAAGCACTGTTTCTTCCCTTCCTAAGAGATCCCACCATGCCCTTCTGCATTTACACTCTTGGCTTTTACCTTTTTTCCCTCTTTCTCCTACATTTTCTAGTATTATTTAAAAAAAAAAGGTTGCAGAGTTCAATCTTCTTTTGGGGATACCATTTATTATGTTATTTTTGCATACTGTTTACTATTTGGTGTTTGCATACTCAGTCCTTTTTGCAGAAAAAGGATGTTTTTGGAGCCATAGGCCACTTTCATCTTACTTTTAACTTTCACTCTCTCTCATTACAATAACACTGACAGAGTCAAAACAGGAACCTGCTGGACCACTGGCAGCCACTTGCATCTTCTGTTACAGAGACAGGCAAACTCCTGTCGAGCATGACACTTTCTGTTTTCCAGTGTGGGATGTCCAGAGTCACGTTCCCTTGATGTTTGTTAAAGTCTCATCTAAAACCTTTCCTTAAGCATTGCAGCACATCTTATCTACCTTCCCCTGAAGCAACAAAGCCATTTGTTGCTGTGGGAGAAATTCATCCCAAAGGCCTGGTGCTGCACCTCGCAGGCATCCAAGGTGTATTTATTTGCCGCTGCCCATTCCTCACCCATGCCAAAAGCAGAAAGAAATGAATCCCTTCTTGCAGAAGCATGGCAGGTTGTATTAATTACTTATTTCCTTTTCCTTTGCAATCTTTGCCTCCTGTTTCTTGTTTCCTTTCCTGACAGATTCTCCTGTATCTGACTGCAATATTTGCTGGCCACCTTTCCTTGTGCTGCAGTTTAGAGATAGAGAAGTAAGAAAGGTGGATGTCTGCCACAAGTGTCCTTCAGAGACTACCTGTCAGTTAGGAGAAGGTGGAGAAAGTGGGTGAACACAAGAAGAATTGCAAACTGTCCATCTACAGGGCAAAGATGAGACTGCCTCGGTTACACATAGCCTACAGCCCATCTCTAAACACCACATGTTTCTCTACTAAAAGTTCTCCAAATTGTAACAGATACTTCAGTGCCTAAGTAAATTTTATTCCTCTGGTGAGAGGTGTAACCTCTTAGCTCCTTGTGGAGTGAGGAGCAGTTGTCCCAGAGCCCCATTGCTGACACAAAATGTAGCCTGAGGCAGGGATGTGTATTATGACTATAGAGCAGGAGTGCAAATGAGTGTTTTAGTGTGGCTTCTGTAACTTGGACAGACTGGTTTAGCCTACCAAGAAAGCAGCAGCAGAGAGCAGCTATGTATGGTTTCTGAAAGGTAAGCTTGAAAAGGTCCATGAACCATTATAAAGAACAGAACTGGAAAGATCATACTTTCCTCTGCTGCTCTCCTGTTTGTTTGAGGTTTTATTTTATTGGATTTGTTGGGTTTTTCTCACATAACCATAGTTTGTCCTAATTGCAGCCACAACAGCATGATTTAATGTTTTCAGACCACTGGTGTCAACTTCAGTTGGAGCAAAGAACTTGCAATTACCAAAGACAATGGCAAGAAAAGAGGTCTGGGCTGCAAAACGTTTAAGTACTAAAATGGTATCGGCACAGTGAGCACAAAATGGCCAGTGCTGTCTTACTTATTTAGCAGTCACACCATCATGCTGCTATCACACTACAGTTTACTGAGGTTTGGATGCTACAGACAAATACCCTTGAAAATGCCAAAGAATTTCAATAAATATTATACTGGAGTTCCTTGTATAGCTCCTGTTATTGCTTTATGACCACCTCGCAGTGTGCACTGTTGAATTTGTTAGGTTGTATCAGCTCCCTGTCTCTCTTCCCTGTTTTGAGGAGGCAGAAGTGAGGAGGCAGGCCTGGAAGGATGGGGGTGATGCTGAGCTGAGTCCAAATATACAGCCCAGGACTTGCATCATCTCTGTAATGGCGGGGGCACATTCAAGATCCTTGCAGTGCTCAAGGCATCAGACATTTTGTAACCCCCTTTAGAGAGGGCAGGGTCAGAAGCTGTGCATGGGCAGTGGTGTGGGTCCAGGTACCCAGCACCTCGTCTGAAGCTGGAATGATTCTTACACTAAGCAAAGCACACAGTAACACGTGCAAAATCTGCACCATGTGCTAAATGTAAACAAACACACCCATTTACAGTCTGGAGGACACTCTGCCTTTCTGCCTTCTAGGATCCCAGTGCTGCTTTCAGTTGTTCATTCTCCCATTTCCCCAGGAAAATGATTTCAAAACCAGTTTTCTTCTTGTTAGCTGCCTGTAATGCCACATGCTAGGAATTTTCACTCACTTTCTTTGTGAAAGAGAGACTCCCATAAAATTGGAAGTGTAGCCCTTTTAATCTCATTTCCCTAGCCCAAATGCTTGTCTCAGTGGCCCCCTTTTGAGGATAACAGTAGAAAATTTGTTCTTCCTCATGCAGCATTCCAGCCTTTGCATTATAAGCATGTACTGAAGTGTGAGATAGTCAGTGTCTGCAGGTCAGGAGGGGAAAAACTTCCTTTCTTGCAGGAGGAAAGAGATCATTTGAAGACAGACTCGGAGAAGCTCTCAGCAGCAGGTTCTCCAGGGATGGTAATCACTTCTGCGTACTGATCCAGCAGGGGGGCTTAGCACCTAGATAGTGTTGTACTTGGAGGATTAAATTGTAGCAGGACTTCTGCTGCCTTAGTGTGTAGTGGATTTTACCATTTCCTTCTGCTGTATGCTTTTCAGCTTGCTAGGAGCTGGAGGTTGACTGCTTTCATGACATGCCTCCTTTCACAGATGTTTTTTCTCCTCCTTATGTTTAAGATTCTGCTGTCTTCATTCTATGTTACAGTGTGTTATGCCAGATTCTTCTAGACTTTCTGTGCAATTATCATGTAACACAAATTTTTTTGAATGGGAGTAAACAAAGGGATTATGAGAGAGCAGAAGAGCAAGAAAAGATTTTTGCTCAAAAAGTTGCTTGGAAGCAAAAATATTTTGCTTTTCTAGTTTGGACTTATAATTCATGTGGAGAGAGAGGACGAATCAAAAATGAACATTTTTGTGTTCATTTTAGAACATTTGAGTGCTGCAAGGTAGAGAACTTTTCTACATTTAATTCTGTCCATACTGGCCCAAAAAATATGGAATGCTTCATGAATTTTTCATGTCACCCTTGTGCAGGGACCATACTAACATATGAGTTTAAAATGAACCTTTTTGGTGCTTTGGCTCCCATTCACACTGAGAGCAGAGGGAGCCAGCAATCTGGGGCACTGGATGAGAACCCCAAGAAAAGGACTTGCAGCACATTTGAAGTACCCATTCCCTTTGCAAGTGTGCTGCCTTGAGCGCTGGCAGCACATATACATCTTTATCCTTGGTGACATATTGTGAAACCTGACCAACAGAACAACACAGACATCCTTTCATGTTCCTGTGCCCTTATTTGACTGTTGCATTTAAAATGCACTTTTATAAGCATAAATTCCATAATTGATTGGACACTGTTTACAACATGATCAAATTTGGTTCAGATCCTCTCAAACACTTTGTGGGCTAAACGTAACTATCTCATCTCATTTACCCAAGGGAATATACTAGTTATTATTCTGTGATTGTTTGTTATATCTTCATAAATGATGGCTTTGAAAGACATCCCTAGCAGAGATGTACATTTCTCATTATCTCAACCTGTGTAACTCTTGCGTGCAATATTTTATAAAATAAAGAGACATTGAAAAGGATAATACTAATTCTGTTCTCTCTGTTCTCTTCCTTCTCCAGCATGGTGTTGGGGTTTTTGCTTTTGTTTTTGTTTTTGTGCTTTTTTTCTGAAAATGGATGGTGTTTCATTTCACTAAAATATCTTTGTTATAGATATTTTGTTTGTGATTTAAAGCTAAAATCACAGTTGTTATACTGTTATATAACAAACACAGTTGTTATATTGCAGTAATAAATTACCTTTTGTGTGCTCAAAAGCATGTGGTTTTGGTGGGTTAAATTTGGTGGGTGCTGTAGGAATACATTAAAAAACTTTACATTATGAGAACACATTAAGGGCTGGACAACAGAAAGGAGAATGTTTTTACAGCAATGTAGATTGGAGTCCCTTTATGACTATTCCAAAGTGTAAGATGCCTCACACAGATGGCAATGACATCTCTCTCCCTCCAAATATCTGCTGGTATTTGTGGCTGGATTCTGGTCTCACCCCTAGATGTGTGGAATTAAAGTGTGATATAAAATCAAAAGGGAATTGAGTTTGCAGTTTGTAGAGCACAGCTGAGCAAAGTTTCATGTGGATGGGTTTATCTAAAAGGCTAAAATTTGTTTTTTCTGCATATGATCCTTGAAGATGAACTCACTCAGTAAATGTATGGGAATTTTAACTATTTAAAAATTAATTGCAAATCTTTAACAATTAGGAATGGGGAATCAAACAAAACTTTCTGACTACAATTAGTCAGGCAAACCAGGAAATACATTCTTTATTTCTCTCTCTTCCCCCTATCACCCTCCCAATACAATCTGAAGAGTTCTCTGCAAATCTTCTTGCTAGAAACCTTAGGGAAAACAGTGTTTTGTAAATATTGTCCTTGCTGAGCAAGTCATTAATGAATTAGGAAAGGAATTATTTTTTCATCCTCTCAGTCAGGTTGAACCGTATTAAAGGGTTGATGTGCCAAGTTTTTCAAGGCACAAGAAGAAGTGATGCACTCATTTCCCACCACCAAATGAATAGACTTTTGAATCTGTAGAGAAGCATTTTTCTAGCCTGGCTAAATTTGATCCTATGACAGAACCTGTTATCTTCAGCAGTACAATCGCTGCCAGGCTTCCCTCCTTCCAGCCCTTTTCTGAGGTCACCTGAACCAGACAGCACAATGAGATGTCCCCAGTGCCTTGAGTCACCCTGAGTATTTTCGGTAATTCAGCCATCCTGCATGAAACAATGAGAGTAACTTGTGGCTGGGAAAAGTAGAAGCATGTAATAGATAATTTAGTTTTCCTTGACTTTCATATGTGATTTTGTAAATGCATATCCTTGTCTTTGTGTAGGTGTGGGTGGAAGAGGGTTGAGGAACCTTGCTTTGTGGGGAGGGCAAAAGGGATTTCACTCAATCCTCTATGCAAATTCCTTGTTGTGTCTTTTCATTCATTTAAAAACTTTGCATCTTCAGCTAAATGTAATGACATCTCACTTCCTCAAAGGAAAGTCCTAAGAAGCCTTTTCTAAGTTTCTGTCACTGCAGTGACGTGGGAGTTACTGCCCCTCTGCTGCTGGTGTGGAACTCTGAAGTAACATGAAACAGCTTTTCATATTTCATAAAGAATCCAGAGGATTTCTGTGGTGTTCAAATGTAGGACTAGGATAATTTTATTATTATCAAGAAGGAAAAAAATAAAAAAAAGCCCAACCCTATCAATTTACCTATTCCACCAAAACCACAGAACCTATCATAATAATATCATGGACATTTTACAAGTGTCTCAACCTTGGGACAGAAATTATATACTCATTCATTGACAAATCTTTAGAAACTCACCTTTTTATACAGTGCTGCTGTGCACAGACAAGAGCATTCCCTGGAGCCCTCTGTCCATATTTAGTGATACAGTGGCCAGTTGTAACTGTAGGGGAGCATATGAGGAGTTTGAATCTGCCCTTAAAACCAGAACTAGCAATTTTCTTCAGTGCTGGAGTGGTAGCCCTTAGCAAAGATCATACTTTACACCACTGACATATTCATGTGTTAACAGATCATATAATATCCCACAAATTTAGTATTAAATAAATAAGAGTTTCATCAGCAACTGATAGACAGAAGATTTTATTATAAATTTGGACCAAAAAGCAATCAATTAATTAATTTAATATATTTATTGAAGAAATATTTTTCTTCTGTCTGCTGGGATGCTTTAAATCTTTTGCCAGTAATAGGCCAGTGTGCTTACTTTGACTGTGAGATAACCACACCATACATTTCTACTGGGCATGAGTGAACACGTTGAAGCACTTGTATGTTTATCTGCCCTCCCCCATGGCTTTTATATAAAAGAGATGTTACACTTTGGGAGTTTATATAGGCTAGCTAACTTTTATGTAAACAAAATACTTAATGGAAGAGGGGATCTGTGCAGAAATGAGGAGTGCCAGATGAATGAATGGGGGTTATTCACCCTCTGGATGTTGAGATCATATTGTGCTAAATTTGACTTCTTATTTAAAGCAGTGCTAACTTCAAAGCAGTGACACTGAAGAACAGGAGGGCTTTGGTTATTGTGAAGAAGGGGAACTTCCCGTTTCTGGCTGCGAACAGATGGGATGATGTGGGACCACTACACAGGAAGTGCAGCAAGGAGCTGAGAAGCACATTCCTCAGCTGAGGAGCACACCATTTTCCTGAGGGACACAATACCAGGCATAGTCAGTCCCATGCCAGATTAGCTTAGATTTGGCTGAGATTTATTTGCAGTGCTTTTGTTATTTTTTCTTCTGTTCTGGAACACAATGAGATCTCTTGATGCTCACGCTGCAAGACCCTGAACTCTCCACACCTTGTGCCCTTCTCAAGGCAAGCAGCAGGACAGCCTTGTTCTCTTTCCTTTCCTTCCGGCAATGCACCACTTTTATCTGATCACAGGGTCCAGACAGATGCCTTTTGTGGAGCAGGGCAACGAGAATGTTTCCACACCTCTTACAGTGGTGCAGCTGTGGCTGTGTGGCCCCTGCATAGAGCAGCACCCTCCCTACCTCGGGCAGGTACCTGACCTGCAATATAGGTGCAGGTCTTTTTGGGGCTGGGAGGGTGCATTTTGTTTGGAAAGAGCTCCTAGAGAGGACTGTACAAAATGTTCAGATCAAAACTTCCAGCAGTGAAAAGCCACCAGGTTTGGGTGTCATTACTGGCCCTGATGAATTTTGCCAGGAGTATCTGCATGCCGCTAGGCTGCTGAGCAGCTACATTTCAAGAGAAACTGCTCTGATTTATAGCTCGGTGTCAGTAGCACGTTGCACTCCAACAGCTGTGGACTGGCAGGGGAATGGACAAGACAACTTGGTATGGGTATGTCTTACATGTTAGATCTTCAAGTCAACAGCAAAGCATTTTAATGATCTGTCCTCTCAGTAATCTCAGATGTGAAAAACTGTGACTGTCTGGGCACCAAGGGACACCTGTCTAGACAAAACAATAAATTTTTGGCTAATCTATTTTACTGTGTACCACACCTCATACAGACAAAACACTAGGCTACCTATACACTGTGTTGAACAGGATTGCTGTCTCTTTTGCTGACAATATGCACTATTGCCCTGAGCCTACAGGACAGCAGAGTATTTGATTTAGCTTGTGTGAGATAAATCCTGTCAATGAGAGGGACACTCTGCCTATTTGGAAACATACCCTGACTCAGCAAGACTTGCACAAATATTTTTCTTGGACAGCTACCATGCAGTCAAGTAGCTGCTACTACTACACATTTGCCCTTTTATGCCAATCCATACAAAGGATTATCTGTTAGCAAGAAGTTTTTAAAAATAACTTGAGATAAAATGTTAAATTAAATTCTTACACATGAAATAAATGTATCTCTCTCTACAATAAAAAATATGCACAGTTCATCCTTTTGGAACTCTGAGATCCTGTTTGCCTTTGCTGTCAATTCTAACTTTACTCAGAGATTAGTGGGGTTGATAATTATTCACTGCTTCTGCCAACACTGAAATGAAGGGTCTTCCAATGAACTTCAAAACAAGGAGGCAAAAAATCATACACAGGGCCCAATAATATATGCACATGAGGCTACAGATGCCAAAGTATGAACACATTTAAGGAAAAAGAAAACAAAACAGATTACAAAAAACCATATGGGAGAGGCCTGTTAATTTGCATTACATTTAGTGTTTTCAGTGCTTTAAAGTGCTGTTTTCTAGAGCATTTTGGAGGAACAAAAAGCAAAAAACCGACTTTATGGATGTTGTATGATCTGAACTGGTGCTTTTCTTAAACTATCTGCTGGCAACAGCTGGAGTCATGATACCAAATATATGTCCTTCTGATACCTGGTTTACTGGTCCTATTCTAAGATTCCTTTGGAGAAGGGCATGGGTTGTAAAATCTGGGCTCAGATCACATGTTTCTCCTACCCAAAGGATAATTGGTTGGTCTGACCTTGGCATTGGCATATAACTAGTTGAAAAAATGTTAATTTCTATTTTCTTGCATTGTGTTTTAATTTCTCTTGGACAATGCTTATAACACCTTCCAAACCAAAACCTGAGAATCTTTCAATGAGCAATTGCCCT
Organism: Camarhynchus parvulus; assembly: GCF_901933205.1. NCBI lineage: Eukaryota > Metazoa > Chordata > Aves > Passeriformes > Thraupidae > Camarhynchus > Camarhynchus parvulus. The sequence goes on along the minus strand of NC_044601.1, from coordinate 15,888,420 downwards.
GTGTGCACCTGCCGGGCTACAAGAATCAGAACAAACTCCTGGTGCAACCCAAAATATTGCTACCAACTGGCTGCGTCAATGGCTTTTGGCCATGTTTCTAGCTGACAGAGATGAAACAGTATTAAACATTGAAGGAAAATAACTGAAAGGCATAAGGAAAAACAGACTACATGATTCAGAGTAAGAAGCCAAGCTCATCTACAGGGGAAGCTTCTAGGGACTGATGCCTCTACAGCTGCACACAATACCCACACTTCAGCTGGGAACTCTAACCCTGTGATCCCACTGTGGCAGATGGGATTGCACACAGACTTTTTCCAAGTTAAAATCACAAACACCTGTGTTTGGAGCCCTTGTCTCTCAGCAAACCATAGGGAAATGTGTGCTGACAGGTGGATGCACACTCCACTGGATTCTGAAGTCCATCTGTGTCCCTAAAGTAACCACTGCACTGAACTGATTTGGTCACACACATCACAGGATCATCTAAGAGTCTTCCTGCAGATTTGGCAATGCCATAACTTGTAAAACACCACCACAGTATCAACAGCAGTACTTCTTAGCAAGTGCTTTTTCCATCTAGTCACTAGCAGCCCTCGGTCCTCAGCTTTAAATGATTGCAGCCAAATGCAGTTCTTTCACTTCCAAACCCTGAAACCATTGACCTAAGCAGCTGGCTGCCTTGTGTCTCCTGGGGTAGACTTTTTCCAAAGAAACCTGTGATTCATCTGCAGATGGCTCCCTGAATCAGCAGGCAGTTCCACCCACAGCCAAAAAAACTGACAATCCCAGTGCTTGCTGCCCCAGCAAGGATGTGAACCCAGGGCTGGCATGGACCTCTCTGCATTTTCAGAAACCTCTAGCTGTTTGTTTAAGTCTCAGTGCTTGGCTGGGTGGTAGGAAGGACAAAGACTTGTGGGGACACACCATGGTGGGAATTTGTGTTGCAGAGACACTGTGATACTGCAGGACAACATCCACAAGGCAACCCAGGATGGGTGTGACTACTTTTGGGATGGCTTTTCTGTCCTTCTGAGGAACACAATTTGTCCTAGCCAAGCAGCAGCAAGTGTGTTGAAGCTGTTACCAGGTAACAGACATGGTGGGATACAGTAGGGATCATTTCCTGATCTGATTCATTTCCTGGGGCAGGAAAAGTGGGGCAGAAGTATGAGACTCATCCTTTACTCTCCCCTGCATTGTTAGTGCAGCTTGCTGGCCCTTGAAGTTGAACTTCCTATGAGGAGAAATTGGCTTGCTCAGAACATGCTTGAAAATGCCAGCCTTGCTGTTGACAGCAAAGTTTTTGTAATATCAACAGTTATGCAAGACAAAGATTTATAACACCTATGCCGCTGCAAATATGGACATAGCACAGTTTTTTGAGTTGATGCAAATTCATGTTAGAATTATATAAGAATGGCCTGTACTTGACCTCCCCTGGCAGTTTCTCACACAATTAGACATCTTCTGGTGACAAATTTATGATTGGAGCCAAACAGTTTAGCAAATTCCAGATATAGAAATTTCTGGTAAGTTGACGCTCCAAATAGCCTGATGCTGTCTTAGGCACATCTTCCAGATGTACAATTTTGGTGGCAGACAGACAAGGAAAATTTCCTCTCTCCCTCTTTCCTCTTTCCCCTTGCTTCAGAGGTTCTTTCATAAAGAAGAGCCTTCTGGTAGTCGCTACCTATCTGAATTAATAGGTTACAGCAAGCTCTGGGGAAGTGCCCTTCCTGCCCTTCCTATAAGATTTGTCTTTTTTTAAAATTAAATGCATGTTTTAATAAGGCCAAAATGTGGAAGTTTGCCACCTACAGCAGTACAACTTCATGCTATGAGTCTCCCAAGTCAAAATGACAGGAGGGCACTGGAAGTCCCCTGCCTCCTAATGCTTGCAACACAGCGTTCAATGAAGCAGAGGGAGAGCAAGAGGGGAAAACAAGGAAATATAAAACACCTGGCTAGATTCCAAAGTTGTTACCGAAAACCACATGGTGGGAAGGGGAATGCTGTAACTTTTGGCTCCAATCAGGCAAACCATCGGGCCCAGGACCTAATCAAGGCCAGTCCAAGGGTAGCCAGAGGTATCGTGCCAGCCGCATGGGAGACCCAGAGACAATAGGTGCTGTGGCCATTGAGATCACAGAATCATCAAGGCTGGAAAAGACCTCTAAGATCATCGAGTCCCCCTTACTTTACTCTTGGTTTTACCTACATTCTGGTACAAACAAATGGGTGGCCTTAGAGTCATGGTGAGTTGCTCAGCAATGTTCACTGAAGCATGCTTTTGTCCAGAAATAATTTTCCTAATTCTGTCCAAACAAAGGCATCAAATGTACACCAACAGCAGCATAATGGAAATTTTGTGAGACCCACCACATCCTGCTCATTATTTGAGGTTCATACAAAATGCCCGTTGGTGAGCAAGGAGAGATTCTCTGTTCCTGTTGTGAATGGATTGAGATCAAGATAGTAATTAATCCCTGTTGTGTATTTTGTATGAGCTACTGAGAGCTGCTGTGAAGTCAATAGGTGAGAATACTTAAGCAAGCTTGCCCTAAGGGTGTGTGCAGTTTATCCCTTTCTGAGCACAGAAGTTCAGTATTTGACAGAGACTTGCCTGTAAACATCTGACTAGGAACCAAAAACTTATTGCCAAACAGGATACTTCTCTGAAACAGGCTCAGCCATGTTCTTCACCCTGCTTTGGGTAAAGTACATACAAAAATATGTTATGTATCATTACAACTGTTACGTTTGGCATAATAGGGTCTGATCCAGCTCTCACTGAAGACAGTTGAACAATTCCCATTGATGTCACTTAGGAGACAACTACAACTCATGGCCAACTGCAGTTAAGTTAAACACAAATCTGAACATTCCAAAAACAATAAGGAGCGCTGCAATGGCTGTTTTTCCCTGATATTGGTGTCCTTGGAGGTTCAACAAGACAGATGCACCTAAACCTTTATTTGAGAATTTATTTTTCAGAAAAACCCAGGCCCTTAAAAAGCCCTTTCATGGGCTCGTTTTTCCATCACAGAACATAACTTCTTCAAGAAAGATACTTTATAAATCGGTTAAACTGAAACTGCTAAAACAGTATTTGGGAAACTGAGGCAGAGGGTGAAGATATCCATTTCTTTCTTTCATTCTAACATATATGACTTTAATGGCTGCTCCCTGACTTTCTTTGACAAAGCAGTGACAAACTTCTGCAGCTGTTCTGGGGCACAAAACATTAATAGAAAAAAAATAATACTGCTGCAGAGTTGGAAATAGTTTGGATCACACAGGCTTCATCGTCACTAACAATGGTCCTGGCTGAGTATCTTTGTGCTGTCTCTGTTTCAGTGATAGTTGTGCGAAAGAAAGAGAAGAGCTGGAGGGATCAACTCTCACAGTGATTGCCCAAAATTTTCACACTCCTGACCATGAATGGAGACCTTCCCACTGTCCTCCTTTCTGATCTTGAGAAAATGGAGCAGTAACTCATATGACTCTTCAAGTCAGGCTGCTTTACTCTCCTCCCTCTCAATAAAACAGCAAATTGAGGACAAGATAAGGATAAGCATTGGACTCAGTGGTGTTGAGGTTTGTAGAGCCTGATTCATGAGTAGTGAGTAGTTCTTGGCTGCCTAAAAAGCTACAGGCTGCATCTTCATCAAATGGAAACACAGAAAGTTAGAAACTCATATATGGGGAAAAAAAAGCCCAAAAAAAATCACCTGCAGTCTTCTATCTAAGCAGAATTAAGAAATTTCAGGAAGAAATAAGTTTCTCCCTCCGAAAGAAAACCCTCAAGAGGAGCTACAACTGCTCCTGAGTTCCGTGGCTTGTGCTGTGGTGTATAGCTCACACAAAAGTGAGCTATACAGGTGTAGAGAGTAAAGGGCTGAGAAAGTGACAATAGGTTTGTGGAGTTCAGATGCTTTGTAGGAGGTACGTGTCTATTTTTTAGGGGATGCTGGACTGCCAAAATATGATGCACACTCAAATCACACCCACAGAATATGCTGTCACAGTGGACACAACAGCAGAGAATACTTTTTTGGGGAGGAGAATGAAATCAGAAAATCTTTTGACTTCCTTGAAGGCAGGGAGGCTGTGCAGAGAGACCTTGAGAAATTAGAGGGCTGGGCAATCACCAACTGTATGAAGTTCAACAGGGGGTAGTGCCACATTCTGCATCTGTGATGGGGGACCCTGGGAGTACAGACAGATGAGAGGCTGGAGAGCAGTGTTCCAGAAAGGGACCTGGGGGTCCTGGTCAATGCCAAATTGAACATGAGCCAGCAGTGCCCTGGGAGCCATGTCCTGGGGTGCATCAGGCACAGCATCACAGCCGGGCAAGGGAGGGGATTGTCCTGCTCTGCTCTGCTCTGGGGCAGCCTCACCTCGAGTGCTGGGGGCAGTTCAGGGTGACATAATATAAAAAACACTTTTAAAGCTGTTAGAGAGTGTCCAAAGGAGGGCATCATCAAAGATGATGAAGAGTCTGGAGGTGAAGCTCTGTGAGGAGTGGCTGAGATGACTTGGTCTGTTCAGCCTGGAGAAGAGGAGACTGAGGGGAGACCTCGCTGCAGTTACAACTCCCTTTGTGGGGGGAAGAGGAGGGACAGGCACTGATCTCTTCTCTGCGATGAGAGTGACAGGACCTGAGGGAGCATCTGTGAGGGAAGGTTTAGGTTGGATGTTAGAAAAAAATTCTCTCCCCAGAGGGTGGTTGGGCACTGGAACAGGCTCCCCAGGGATGTGATCACAGTGGCATTTCGACAATGCATTTGGGTACATTGTGTGACTCTTGAGTGCAGGTGCTGGGCCAGGAGTTGGACTTGATGATCCTTGTGAGTTCCTTCCAAATCAACATTCCATGAAAAGAAAAAGTCATGAGGAAGAGCTGGCTGAAGGTCATTTCACAGCTCTTTCAGTTCAGTTCTCCTTGCATGCCCTGTGAGGGAGATAAAACTGACTCTTGGCTAGCTGATATTGCTTCCAGGAGGGGAACAAAAAAGGTTTACAGCTTTTGTTTCATGCTTTGTTTCTGGACCACAGTTCTCTTTGCCTGCACATTTCGAGTGTCTTTGTGTGTGCTCTCAAACTTGTGGCAATGTCTGCCAACTCAAGCAGTCTCAGGCCACACACAGCATCTATGGACTCAGAAACAACAGCCGTTGCATTTCAGCACAGGGAATTAGCTCATAAATATTTACAAGGCTGTCAGTTACAGAACTATTAGCAAGACAGCTCTGATCAGAACAGGAGAGATGGTCTTCAGCATGCCTGACTAATCTAGTCTGCTAGTTGCCCAGCAAAATCATTTTTGACCACAAGGAAAGCAGTTTTCTTCCCCCTGCCTCACAAACAAAGTAAGAGCATGCACTGCGGGATGGCTGCAAAATCCAGTACCTCAAAACATGTCCCTTGAGGCTGTATTTTTTAATCCATAAGTAAGTATATATATATATATATATATATATTTTAGAGAGACTAAATAACTTCTCCCCATAATCTCACATGTTGTTGGAAACCAAGCCTGAATGCATCAACCATGACCCAGAGTCCCAGTTCACACAGTCCTGGCCCCATTCAAGCCAGTGCCAACAGGAGAGAACTAAATGTCACCCCAGTGTCCCACCTCACTCAGTGTCCTGCTTCCTAATGAGAAGACTCAGCCGTGCCTAGGGTCTCCTGCAGAGATACATGCTGTTCTCAACCTTCTCTTGGCAGCGAGGTCCAGGGATGTACCAGCAAGATGCCTCTGCCTGTGGAGGGGGCTTGCTCCTAGTCTGCCTTGGAGCTCCTGCAGCCAGACCACATCTGCAGGTACTAAATCGAGGCTAAATGAAGGCTATGCTGGCATTTGCCAAAACAGAAATTTGCTGCTCCAAACTGGGAGCCATCCTCCTCTGAAGGAACCAATTGGCACTCTTGAAAGACAGGCTCTTGGAAAATATAATGTCTTCCTAAAAATTTAAATAGTTTTGTTTTAAGAGGTCAGGGATTTTTTAGTAGTAGTATAGTGCTCATAAATAGGAAGCTGTTGGTGTTTGGGTGTTTTTTGGCGAGTTTATTGATTTTTAAACTGACCATGGTAAAAGAGCTGAAGGCTTAGCACAATGTTTTGAACAACAGTACGCCACCAGTGGATAGAAAGGAAAAGATGAGCCACAGTGGATAGGTGCGAGACTGTAGCAAATGAGGAATGAGAGGGCTGATACAGATAATTTTTTTCCTGATCCAAATCACATGAGGCAAAACCAGAACCCAAATGGTCTGGGAGTATGGGCCAGATTGCCTGCAGAAAGCTCAGCAACAGAGATTGAATGAAACTTGTGGCTTCTAGTTTGGTGAGAAGTCCACAGTTTTGTGAGACAGGGAAAAGCCTGTATATGTATAGTGCACAGAGCCAAAGTATATTGCTCCATTCCCAGTTATTTTTCTTCTGCTTCTTCCTTCTCTTCTGCTTCTTCCTTTTGGCCCAGTGGGATCGTGGCTTAGGTCCTGTTCTAACTGGTAGACTGTGGGACAATGCTCTGAGTGCATCCCAGGAGCACAGAAGGCTGTCATGCTTTAGCAATGGTATTTGCCAATTAAACACTCTCACTGAGACTCTCCAAACTTCGAGCTGCTGGCTTGTTATCCCTCCCCTTCTCCCTCACTCTACAGGTGGCTGGAATTGAGGACAGGAGGGACAAAAGGTAAAGTTTACAGGCTGAGATAAGAACAATTTACTGGAAACAGCAATGAGGTAGGAAAATGAACCACAATGGCAACAATATGAATTGCAGCAGGTGCAAGAAAGAGGCAAACAATTCACAGGGAAACCTCTCAATGATTCCAAACCAATCCCTGCACCACACTATGCCAACCTGGCAGGGACCCCTTCTCCTAGGAACAGATCCCCAAACCCTTTTACCTGGCAATGACATGAGGTGGTATAGAATAATCTCCAGGTTGTATCCCTGCCTCCTCTTGGCTACTGCAAAAGTCCTGGCTGGAAATAGGATAAAAGCTCTATCCACATAGATTTAACTTAGGGATTAGGTCTTAAAGGCAAGGTTTTTTTTGAGAGAACCTGTCTCTTATTTCGTGTTATTCCAGCAGTCAGCTTCATGTATCTGTGACCCCACTGGAGTCTGGGAATGGGAGTCAAGAAGCAATGGCATGAGAGCAGCAGCCTCTTAGCATATTTTATCCACTAGGTTCTCAATAAAGTAATTATGTGTCTTAAGCCATGGCTCATGTTCAAGGAGTTTTTCGGTAAGTAGTTCTGCACATCATTGGATCTTTGTGGAAAGATTCTGAAATTCCACACTTTTTGCTGGTTGGTTTGGCTCTCAACTCTCTTTGTGGATACATGAAAAGGTGGAAAAAGATGCAATTTTGTTAATTTTTCCATGGCTCTTGCAAGGCACAGAAATTCAAGGTGTTGGACATCTTTTTTAAGGTGTACTGGGAACAAAAGGACCATGCCAGTAGAGGCTGAAAATCATGAGTCCTGTTTAATTTTTTCTGCCTTATCCACTCCGGGGAATTTTTCAAACCTCACTACACTTTTTATCTTGAACCTGTTGTGAGAGAACAACACACACATTTGTTTCACCAGTGATCACATGAGACACTCTGATGTCCAGTGAGATGAAATAAGATGAGAGACAGGCCAGGTGTTTCCAGAGCCTTTCACACAACACGAATGGACAGCCAGTACAAAATCTCAGATTTTTGCCAAAGATGAATAGTGTACCTGACACTGCTCATGCTGTCTGCTCCTGAGGCTACTCTCAAAAAGCATGGCACTGGCAGGTCTGTTATCCTACCAGATGCCGCAGAGGTGAAGATCTGCAGGGCCAATTCATAACACAGCTGAAATAATGGCATGCAGTTGCCTGTCTCCCCTGGTATCAAAGCCTCCGCCCTGGATGCGAGTCCTGAGAGCATGGCAGTCTGGCATCTCCACTGAAATATTCAGTTTTAAAGCTGTGTGCACACTCTGCAAGCTCTGATCTTGTGGTATAGAGACTACTCATGACTGTTCTGTGTGTGGGCAGGAGGTTCCATGAAGATGCTGAATAATGAAACAGACTCTGGCATGTTCTTTTCACATCTCTTGATTTGCCTTATACTATACAAATGGTGGGGTACTGAGACGACAAATTTGAGAAGAGATTTTAGAGATAAATTTACAAGAGGAATAAATAATGGAAAATTGTTATTATTAAAAAAACCTTGAAATATTTTGCAAAAATCAATGCCACAGTATGAAAAGACTCATGAGAGTGCTACTTCTTCTTTGCTGAGGAGCAGAAGAAAAAAATACCTCCAGTTTTGGTGGAACTCAGTCTTCTGAAATAGAGATAGAAGCATTGTAGGATTTTTCTTCTGGGTAGAGATCAGGTCTCTATCCAGGGTTTACTTCATTTGCAGAATTTTTCCAGTGGCAGAGAAACATAAAGCCATATATGTGAAGGATAAAACAAGATGTCTGAGGAAAAGCCACACTAAGTGCAACAGCTATTTTCCAAAAATAAGAAAGGATCTGGAAGCAACTTTCTTCAAGACACAGAAAATAATTTCTCTAAATTCTTCTCTGACAGGCTGCAGAAGGTACATAACTCAATGAGTTAATGCCTTTGTATTATCACCTTTTCCTTATCACTGGCCTCAATTCTACTCCTTTCTTCTTCTTAGCAAAACAAATAAGTGCATGTTTAATTCCAACCATGTGCTTTGCTGGAGCAGTACAGACCTTTCCTCATAGTAGAAGCTGACCTTTGCCGGGGTTGCTGTGGCACCCCAGTACCTGGGAAACTGGTGAATCTTACCCTGCAGGCTTTTGCAGAGCTAGGAATTTGCTCAATTATCCCATAGGAATCTCACTGTATGCGAGGGGTCAAGCTATTCTCTTTAATAGAAAATGGGTGCTGAAATGTGGCTCTCCACCCACTTAGCTCCCGAGCACTCCCAGGAAACTTTTTTGTATCCTTTTTGCGTATCCTTTGCCAGATCTTCTTTTTCTTCCCTCAGCAAAGCTGTAGGTCCATGGACCTTTTGGTGTTACTACATCCCTGCCCTTTGCAAATGCTTCCTTGCCCAATTGTCAGGAGGAGGAATGCATGCTGTAGGGGGAATATAAAATTTTACAGGAAACAGCAAGTGTCAGATGTTGCAATATATATTCTATTTAGTGCTGTATTGGTAACAGGTTACTTTTTGTTAAAGAACTTAAGTGAGAATGGGTAGAGATACAGGTTCTTAGAGGACAACCTGTTGTCACTCAAGCCTTATGTCTTCATTCTGTGACAGTAATGGGCACTGAACCAGAAATAACAGAACAACAAAAAAACCCCAGAATAAACTGGTCTTCAGAGAGTACTTTTCTCCTAATTAATGCTACAGAGTGCAGAGACATTGTAGGATTTTTTTCATAAATATAATCTCCAAAGGCCTGTGCTGGATTTCTGAAATGTTTTCATTACAGGTGTGTGTATGTAATTTTTAAAGTCTCCCACTTTGTCAGCAGGCCAAACTCAGGAGGATACACGTGCCCTGCCTACTCTTTTATTCACATGTACCTTGTCAAGTTCTTTTCAACTCCTTTTATTCAGTGAAGATGCCACATACATTTCTGGCTGAGGTCCTGCTACAGGTGGGAGAGAAACTCTTCCCTAAAGACGTGATCTTCCTGCATTATTCAGAGCAAAAAAGGTGCCTGTCCCTGTCAAGGGCATAAAGCACTGGAGCTCCTGCAGTCAGCACCGTGAGAAGAACAAAGTCTTCCTAGTCCTTGCTTGGCAGGTCCCATCTGTGGCCAAGTGGTGGCTGTCATGCAAGAGAAGGGTCACAGCGTCTGTGACATTACATTCCTCAAACAATGGGGCAATGTACATATCCCAGAGGGGAGCACATACCGTGTTTCACACCATAGAAGACAGAAGCTATTCCAGAGCTTTGGTTGTGGAGGTGCTCGTGTTTGCAGCTCTGGATGCCCTCTGTTTCTCAACCCCCTAGCCAAAGGAGACTTACAAATAAACAATTAAATGATATTGTTGGGGGGAATTTTCCAGGAGTTCCATAAATCACTGTGCTCAGTTGAAAACAAAACAAGGCCCAGTCCCTGGCAGGAGATGTTCAGGACTTTGGAGGATTGAACTTGAGCTGAGCCAAAGTAAATCCCAAGGGACAGCAATAAGTCAGCAACCTCCATTCCAAACGAGAGTTTCCTTCAGATTATCCACTCCTGTATTGTTTGTGCTTTAGTGTCAAGGTCCTGAAGAAAGCATTCTCTGAGACCAGAGGTCAGAAATGATTCTACAAAAGACTAGACACCCCTTCACCTCTCGCAGTGTTTTGGACCACACACTACTGCAAGTTATGGGCATGACTCCAAAGGGAGGAGAGGAAACTTTGGCAATGCTGCTAGCTACAAACTTCAAAACTTTGCTGGTATTACCTTTAAAAATCCAAAAGTAGTAAATGCCCTCTCTGCCAGCTGTAGAGACTGCCTCAAGCCAGTACCTTAGGAAAGCTCTCTCCTACTCCATTGCAAATCCCCTCAATATGAGGGCAAAGACAGGCTGTCCAAAAACAAGTCTGCAAAGGTACGAATTGTGTCAGGGAGACTTCTATCTGACACTGTAGGCTGCCACAGAGGTGCCATTGATGCAGGAAAGTGCAAAGAAGACAGTTTAAAACCACAGATTGGGCCTTTTAAGGGAGCTTGTGAAACCTGGCCATTCAGTTCTCTTCAGGCTACGGGGGACCTGAGTGTTCAGATATTAATTAGGAGAGGGCAAAAAGCAGGTGAAAGAGTAACACAAAGTAACCTCCCCATCTAGTTTCAAATGCAAACACCCCAGTTTATTCAATTTCAGATAACAAATTCTGCAAATGCTGGTTTTAAGTCTGAGTCTGGACGTGTGCTCTGAACTTTTCTGTAGCTGATAGGAATATGCTGGAAAAATTCTAGAGAAGAAGAGAGACAAGCAAAAGTGTCCTAAAGGTATGATTTTAAACGATAAATAACTTCTAATGCATTGTCTTTTGGATGTTTGAGTTTAGATTTTTAATGTCTCCATATATTCCTTCAGTTGATCTCATGGTTTGAGTATACTGTTACACAATAATTCATTACACATGAAGAATTATGTCAAAACAGCCATCCATATGAAATTATAAAATGCTGAAGAAAGAGGCTGCCAAAAATCCAAAAAAAAGAGGTGACATAACTACTTTGTGACAGAACAGAAAAAACACTTATGCATGCATTTATTTTCTTATTAGATTATTAAGTGAATCAGAAATAATATTAAGTCAATGTCAAAATTTAATATTATATACAATTTTAAAAGACGTAACAAGGTCACATGCTCAAAGGTGACTTGAATTGCTGGATTGACATAGCAATGATTGTGTTAAAATGAAACAAAACTAAAAAGCAGAAAGTATGAAAGAAATCCTTAGGGCTGCTGCAGAAAACACTGAAGGGCTGAAACTTTGTTCATTCCAGAATGGTACAGAAATGAATGTGCTTGATCTCTGGTATGCGTCAGTTTTGGCTTCATGCAAGCTAGGAATTTCACAGAGAACTACTGTTTCAGTTTATTTTATTCCATCAATAAAAAAAAAAAAAAAGAAACTCACTATTTTTTATCCTGAATGTAATGAAGATCTAGAGATGCTGAAAATGTGGGTGCAGTGCCAGAAGGGTCCTTATTTCAGCAAAAGGGACCGGTGAAGGCCTGACTTCAAGGTCTTTGGGCCCAAACGTGTTGCCAATTAGAAAGAAATTATCCAATATTTGTCAAGTGCAAGCAGCTAACTTCATGGCAGGAGAGCCAAGAGAAGTGAAAAATAACAGGACGACATGAAAATGGAGAATGGCTGAAAGTCTGTGTGCAAGTATCAAATTAATATCTTCTTTTTTTTCTTCTCTGTCTTTTGCCTAAGGCCAAAATAATTCAATGGTCCAACTAACAAGTGGATTCCTGCTATCTTACAGTGACAAAGCCCACAGACATCTTTATTCAGATGGTCTGACTTAAAACATAAGTCAACCAGGGACAGTTTTTGAAGACTGTTGCAAAATAATCAAATTAATGTATTAAACACCTTGAGAAAATTCAGAACTGGCAAACTTCACACAGGTACTCACCACATGTTTTCAAAGGAAAAAAAAAAGGTACACATCTTCCTTCATGAAAGCCAGCAGCTTTATTGCCACCTGCCTGCATTGCACCAAGTCAGCATAGGAATGAGCCACAGCCACTCTACTCCCTTTGCTTTGCACTGTGCTTCCCCTGCACAACGCAAAAATGAAACAAGAGGAGAAAAGTGGAATTCAGAGATAAAAGCACAGAGAGGCAACATATTGAAAATACATGGAACAAAAAGACTCTGAAAGAGCAAATAGCAGGGCTGTCCTGTTCCACTGGGCATTGTAAACATGGCAAATGGCTCAAGATTTCTATTATGTTATTACAAGCAGATCACATGCAAGGGCTGGATCATTTATCCTGGGCACCCTGCTGCTTCCTGCTTTTTGGTCTTTTTTTTGTAAAAAATATCTTTATACTCTTCTTCAGGCTTCCTCCTTTTGCTTTAGCTGGTGTAGTTCAGTTTCTGACTGCAAGAGGAAACATGCTAGCACATGGCATTTAATCATGGTGCAAGCTGGATCTCCACCCAAAAGACTTAGAAAGTGGATTGCTGGCAAAATACCAGCTTTCTCAAGACATAAATCACACTAATCTGCCTCATTTTCCTGCTGATGTGTATGGAGTAGCATTTATGGTGAAAGGAGAGAAGGGAGAAGGCACTACTATTTCTGAGTTCTCCAAGCTCTGAAATACTACACTAAGAAAAATTTACCTGACAAACACCAAAAAACCCAAATGCAACCAAAACAGCAAAATCCAACATGGTCTCATGTATCCCCATGACTTCCAGGTACTGATCCATTAAAAGCCATGAAGATTATAGAGTGGGATGTGACCTGCTGGGGCTGTGGGAAGTGCCAGGGACAACGTGAAACCAACATGTTAGGGGCTCATTTTTCAAGGTCTCTATGTACAGATGGCCCAGCTATGGATCATGAGTGACACACAGTGGAGGGGTCTGTGAGCAGAGAGGGGATGCAGCTGAAAAAAAAGCGGAAAAGCATGCAAAACTAGAGAAAAACCACGCTGTGCAGGACCTTTCCACAGCCATGCACCCACATAGTGCTCCTGGGCTTTCATAAGAGGACTGTAAATAAAGGAGAAGGAAACAGGAAGGGAAGAAAACCGAATTCCTTTCTCAAGGGAAATTTTATCTGAGAAAAGAAGATAGTAAAACAGGCGTTCCTCTCTTTACCCTACAGCTGAACACAAGGCAAGCTGGAGGAAAAAACTTTCCTTTCATGCTCCCCAAGCATGAGCACCAAGCACATATCTTCCAAGATTCAGCCTTTGTGACCAACCCTTGCTATTAACCTCTCCCTCTCCAAAGTGAGTCACACCCTTGCCAGCTGTGTCCTTAGTACTCTGATGTGCTAATTCAAGATGTTCAGTCCTTAAAGACTCCACCCAGCTGTACAGAGGAAAAAGTGGAAACTAATTTACTAATTTAGGTTTCTGCAGAATGTTTTCTAATAATCTGAACTGGAGTGCAGAAGATCTGACTTTCTAATTGTGTGATGGAGTTTTTCCTAGCTTTATGAGCCAAGCTATTAAAACCACCTTGTTGCCTTCTTTTATGCTCTTTCCTTCTGTTAAAACAAACAGACGGTTTTTGCTTTACTGCAGAACAGTAAGGACAAGGCAGGGTAAGTTTAACAAGTTAGTCAGAGTACAGATACAATTTGCCAGGGCCAGGGCAGGTGGTTTTGTCATCTGGAGGAGTGTATTATCTGCTGCTCCTATGTGCCTGGCAGGCACAGGGCCTCACCCATCCTGGCTCTGACTTCTACATTGCAACTGTCTGAAAACATTTCATACTCGCTATCTCTCCATGAATCTGCAGACATTTTTCTTCTTCTTTATTGAAAAAAATCCACTTTTAGAACAACAGGGGGTGTGATATCTATTCTGCCTTCTTTAATCAGTGTAAGTTTACTTTACTTGCAGAGCATCTCCTTTGAAATCAGCGAATCATGTCATGACCTCCAGTGAAGTAGAGGCAGTGATTATTTGCTGCAAAACAGGGGACTTTTGTGGATGAAGAAGGATTAGAAATTAAACATAGATCATAGTTTTCATGAAGGCTCTTATAAAAATGGCTTAAAAAGTTTATTAATAGAGGCTTATTAGATTGCCTTAGTGACTGGTAATCAATTTTTAAGGAGTCCAAAGGGCAGTGAGTTTCCTGTAGCATCTACTTATTTTAGAGTTACTGGAAATCCTTCATGACATACATTAAACATGAAACATTTGAAATCTTACATTAACCTATTATAAATCTTTTCCAATATAATTTCCATCCAAGTTAGAACTGAAGTTGCTCTGCAGTGCATGATGCCCTTCCTGTCTAGTGGGTGGATATTTAGAGTCCTGTAGAATAGATCCAAGCTACTAGGATGACTTGCCTTTCCTGTAATCTTTTTCAGGATAAAACTTTAGGTTTCAGAAGCTGAAGAGTGACTTTGATGCGGCTGTGCTGATTAATAGGAATTGTGGTTGCAGTTCTGTAGCGGTTTTTTATTAAAAGTAATGGGAGTTATTACCAAACCTGCTAATGATTTCCTATAGTTTTAATTTCAAGGCATGTGACTATGAGGAGAGATTTGGTATGAGGTAATTTTATTTTTTCTCTTCTTTAGAGTTGCTTTGGGAATAATTTATCATCTTTGCATATGTTTGTACCACTGCAACATGATAAAATTCCCAGAGCAGTTCTTTGCTCAGAAAATTTATTTCTTACTAACAGGCCTCTGTGACTAGCCAAAAATTCATTCCAGGACAGTTTCATGGAAAACAGTTGCCAGCTCAAAGAATTTTGATTCATTAACCAGACTGCTGATAGGAACTGGGCTGGGAATAGTCTTGAATGAGTTGTATGAAGTAATCCTCAGACTTTCCCTATGACTTGAACAGTCTCTGTGTGCACGCAGCCACTCATCTTCTCCCTGTGGCTACAGGAGTGACCCCATACCTGCAACAGGGACAAGCTGGGACTCCTTGCCCGAGTCACAGTTAACTGCTCCTTCAGTCCCACTAAAATCAGTACAACTGGTGGTCACAGATCAATAGGTCTAATAAATAGGAATATATTACCATTTATGCATCTATTTTTTATTCCTGCTGCAGCATCTTTGTTAATAGCATACAGATACAGAAAAGGAATGTTTATGCAATACAAAAGGGAGAAATTCTAATACATACAAAAGAAGAGAACAAAGTACTGTGAAAAAAGGGGAAAAAATGGCCAGGAAATGCAAATATATCCTGTATCTTTCCAAAATCATGTTAACTACTCCCCAAAGAACTGATTTTGTTTTCTCCAGCAAGATTATTTCAACTTGTGGAATCCAGAGAGCACCAGAAAATATCTTGCCTGATTCATATCTTCACCAATCCAAAAGACAGTTTTACAATTGAATCAGTCCTTGGAGGAGTAAGTGTCTATTTGTTTGAAAGCATTTTAAAGGGCTTAGCAACAGAGTGAGAAGAATCTCACATGTGACACTCCACACCACCAGGTATGCAGCTTATGAGTTTAGCGTGCCATTTCTCTGACAGCACAAACTCTATCTTGCTTTAACATGCAAGGATGGGCAGAAAAGAACCTCCCAGATACTTCTTTCTGTAGGGCGGGCTCATTTGGGATAAAAACCAGTATAATTTTGCAATGATCATTGCATGTGTAAAATGCCAAACCTTTCTTCCTGCTGGAACAAATCCTCAAAACATATCCTTTGACCCTAACTTAAGGGGTCTAAATTTGCTGCAAAAATCTTGGTGGTATCCAAGGGCTCTCTGTAAAGAGTTAGGAGCTTACGGTGCTAGGTGATGCAGAAGCATTCAGGAAATAGAATACTTTTGTCCTATATTTATGAAAACATGCAACAGGTGGGGGAAACATGAGGCCAGGCAGAGAAAGAGGAGAGAGTAAGGTAGCAATATAAGCATATTTTCAGATAGACAAGTGCAGCTAATTTGTTGAGAGCTTTCATTGTAAGACCACCTTCTGGAGCTGTGTTTCTTCCTAGATTGTGTAAACTGCTTTTGCTTTTCTTACAGCACTTGGACACAAAGAAACGCTGAGATTGGATACTCCTGAAGAGGTGTGCTTGGGACAGCCAGAGCTGCAGATGAAAGGTTTTTTCATGAGACTGAGAGTTGAGCTCAAACCAGAGAGATGCGTACCGTAACTGAATGTTCTGAAAGATAGAAAGATTGAGTTCATCTTCATGTTCTGCTCTTGCAGAGGGTATGACCCAGAAATGGAAGTAATTTTAATGGAAAGTAATGTGAAGAAGCTATGGTTGAAGCAAGTAATCAACAGGGAGTAGAACTGACTGTCTGAGCATCACTGAGTCAGGAAGCACTTGGAAGATGAGGAGCATGGTCAAAGAAAAACGGAGAAATGGAGAGGTGAAGAGGGAAGAGTCCTGGCATGTGGCAGCAGAGCTAAAGCAATCAACATCCCAGCTAGTGGAAAATGAGGAATTCTCCTTTGTTTTTAAGGAAGACAGTTTGCTTCTGCAGTGGTCAAACTAAGTTTTAGCAGCCTGGAGTTATTACAAGCAGTAAGATTTTTCCAGACCACCTCTAGATTTTTATAGGAGAAAGGTCACTTAATAACACCCTTTCTTGCAAGAATCCATCCCACAAGAATTTCCATTAATCCCTTGGCCATCACATTACTGAAATATGTATTTTCCAGCTGCAGGAAGAGACTTGTCAATATGACCAGCCCCAAGTACTGGGATAGTTTTTTACAGCACATCTCACGTGAATGTGGTGCTTTGTGCAGTTTCTTCAGAAGCACATGTTTTGATTCACTTTAAGATAATTTAGAAGACAAGACTAGATGATTAATCTGCCTGTCCTGGATGCAGAGCTAAGGTATGCAATGTCAATGGGTTTCCATATTCCTATTTCACTACAAAAAGACGACAGCTGTGGATGAAGAGATCCTCCAGTGCCAACATACAAAGTTTGATCTGTTTCTCCCAAGGCCCACAGTCATCTTGGGGGTTAGCATCAATACAGATGTTCTGTAAAGTGCTTTGAGGCCCTCTGGCATGCAAGGACTTCTTGGTGGAGGATGGTGACATTTTCTACTTGCTTCAATATTTCTTTTTTCCTCTCAGATGTCTCAGGACAGATGCCAGCCTCCCTTTCTCCCTCTCAGGTTTGCTGGTAGCTCAGATTTCATTTGGGTTCACAAGCATTTCCTGGTGTTTGGGTTGTGTCAGCATGTGAGTTAAAAGCTATTTCCATCCCATAGTAGTTGATGAATGATACTCTAAACAAACAAATTCTTTGTACTGGTTTTTGCTGTTTTTCTCACCTGTAGTGGCATTGTAGCACCAATTTCAGAAACAGGGTAGTGCTAAATCTTATGGAAAAAGACACCTCTGAAATCATGAGGGAGTTGCTTTAAACAACTACATGAAAGAGATATTTTCCTGGGTGAAAACTGTGTACACTGGATTGGAATATCCAAAGCAGTAGTTCTCAAACTACTTTGTAGTGACACCACTGCCTGGATTAAAGAGAAAACCCTCCATTTAGGAAGGCTGTGCTTTCAGTTTCCATTTCCTCTTTGCGGGTCCCACACTTCCTTTTTCCAAAAATTTCTCCCTTCCTGCTGTTAACACCTCTCCATACTGTGAATGTTGTTGTGACATCCCTTTCCTAGAGTCATCATTCAGCTAAATTCTCTCCTTACCACAACAACTATAAGTGCTCATTCACAAAATAATAGGAAATGAAGTCAGCAATCCCGACATGTCTGTGCTAATGTATGATGGATCATTTCTGGAAAGACCTCCAGCACCCTGTCCTCATTCAACTGCATTATTTCTGTTTACTCTGTCAGAGTTTGCTGTCTTGTGCTTCAGAGTTTGCTGAAGGCAAGTCATTACACAGCGGCTCTGGCCCCTCAGCCCTTCTGCTGCAGCTGGAGATGGGAGAGGCACATTCTGGGATTTGCTAGGGCTGGTGAGGTAGTGGAACCAGCCTTCTAACTCCCAAAAATAATTCTTGGAGGCCAAATATTCTAGGTATTTTCTAAAGATGGCCCATCTTTATGCCTGAAACTGTGAGCCTTCTTCAGCTGATTAAGATCATCCTTTTGGGCAATAAAGCATACACCAAAAGTATCCTTCAGCCAGTATCCTATATATTCCCTAAGCTTTCGTCTCTCCACACCACCCCATGATCTCTGTTTATAATAAACATCACAACACCATGAGGATTTTCGCACGAGGGAGCGAGTTGCCCCTCAGCAGATGAACAAACTTAGGAAATGGCTTCTGGCAACAGCTCACCACATGGTCAAACTGAGGTGAAGAAGGAACTTACACACTAAACACTGCACCTGTATTTCTGGTCATCCTTCTTTTCAGTTTACTATTGGATGCCAACTTATTTGCTGAAAAATAAATACCTTACAGAAAATCGCTGTACACCAGTGAAAAATTTATTGTAGGTTGTTATCTGACTATGTAGCAGATAACAACAGTGAATATCAAACTAAATGGGAAATAGTGTTATTCTCAGCTATTTTTTAGATTTCTAGAAGAACAGTTGGTAGACAAATACTTTTGAAAAACTAAAAAGTAAATACATTTCTGTGATCAGGTTCTATGAACACAAGGTTTTAAATGCCTACAATAAATAAAAACAACTACAGGAAAGCAGGTTGTTCCACTTACTCTAAAACCTACCTTTGATAATATTGGCAGTGCCTCTGTCTCTTGCCAAGGGAGACACTGTGTCACTGAGTCTCCAAATGCATGCTTGCTTCCCCAAAGAGGATAATGTACCAGGGAACAGGCATTATCCCCAATGGGTGTTGATCACTACCTGATTTCAGAGCTCCAGTTTTTTGACAACCACTCCTGACTGAAAATTCTCCAAAATATGTCTGCTATGAACAGCCCACGATTTGTAGTGGCAGTTTTGTAGGAGATTGTGAGGTAGGGCGGAAATGTTTCTCTGAAACTCATTTGCACCGTTGGTTTAAGATTCTCGCTGGTTGTGACAAGGTTAGCACTGATTTAATCTAAAATAATGTGGAAAGGTTTTCTTTGGAAATCTCAGGCATTGCATTGGTATAATTTCAAATTACAAACTTCATCTTCCCTTTTAAAAACCCCAAAAATATTATGAGGATAATGATTAGGGCAGTAGGAGCTCCAGGATCCAGGCCAACACTCACTCAACTATAGTGAATGACCCACAGCCATGCTTGTACCTTCCACAGCCTGATCACTTGCTGTCACAGAGACAGATCAGACTCCTAATACCAGTTCTTGGTACAGGGAAATTTTGCTCTTGTTCTGAATATTTGTATGGACCAAATTTGGCCTTTGTTTTTATTTTCATGAGTTTTCAGAGATTATGTCAAAGACAGGTATAACTCCTACTTAAAAAAGTGTAGAAGGCAGTGCCCAGGTTTTGATCTTGGTCTTAGAAACATACACCTGGATTTGATCTTCTGATTTCAATAGGATCATCTGGCATTTCCAGAGAACTGAGACAAGACCATGACTGTTTGGGAGATAGTAAGACCACTTCCTGTATTTCATCCTATGAGGTTCTGTAAACAGCTTAAAAGATCTATTTTAGTAGGAATTTAAACCTGTGACAATTAATTTTTCCAGGGTATGCTATTTGCAAAACTGTGCAAACAAGTTAAAGATCTTATTGCAGAAGTAGTTCCCACCTGTGCACTGAACATTGCAGCAAATTTGATGGAGAATTAATAAAAAATGAATACTATTTTTCTTTCTAAAAAGAGCCACAGGCCTGCCTGAAGGGCACTTGTTTTACCTAATAGACAAATGTGCTTATAAAGTAGACATGAATGGCTAGTTTTGTGCATTCCAGTTAAACCCCTGGTGTGCTGCCTTCTTTTCTGCTTCCAGGGAGATGTCCAATGGCTGAGTGGGTACTGACATCCTGAGCATCCTGAAGATCCCATACAGATGCTAGATGCTGGGCAATATGGGAAGCTCTGTGCTAGCTTCATCCCCTGGACCCATTGGTGAAACTCCTGCTTCCTTCCATGGCAGGGATATTCCCACCCAAAAGTTCCTGAAGTAAGCAAGACTTCCATTGCATCACCTTTAGTGTCCTGGGAGGAGATAGCAGGCCTCTGAACTCAATGATCTTGCAAAACAACTTAAATGAGAAGGCTTTCATGTGGCACGACACCATTAGAATTTCATACTTTCAGTTATGCTAGAAGGAAATCCCTTCCAATAGCACCAGCCTAGTCTGTCTTGGATGCCTCATTCACATTCAGTTATGTTTGCACTTTTAGGGGAAAATCCTTTCTGCCTTTTGGTCTGTCTCTACATAGAGACATAAACACTCTGTCCTTAGGCTTATTTTGAGCAAATGTACTACCTTCCTTCTGAATTTAATTGTTACAACAAAATTCAGCAAAGGACTGTCAGGTTGATTTTTTCAGCAAAACATAGCTTTGGCCATGGCCTTGGTTCTGATGTGGGAAGCAAGGAATATGTTTCCAGCCATCACAAAGGGGAGGAAAGAAAAAAGTCCAACTGAACTAAACACAACAGGAAACTGGGGCTGGCAGCTGGATGGCTTGGCCTCCATCCCGCAAAGAGTGTGGTGGAAATCAGTCCCAGTGAGCTTGCAGCTGGCACACAGAAGGTCAGTTTGATATGGTCACCAGAGCCCTTTTTATCCCATTTCATCTTAGGATTTGTGAATGAAAATTCTTGGTTGCTCCTGAGGAATCACCATGCCTGAAACGACCATAACCCGAGGGGAAAAAAACAGGGAAAATTCAGGTCATGTTTTTTCATAGAATGTTGTGGATTCATGCTCCCATCCAGCAGCCATCTCAGCCGCTGGTGAGTTTGATGCTGTAGGCTCCAGCCAAGATCCTCCATAATGGATCTCTTGTTAACTGTGTCTGCTCTAACAGATGCTGCTCTGTGCTTTAGTCATATTTTGGAGCTGAATGTCTCTGCTCCCTGTTTTTCAGGCAAAGCCCATTCCTTTATTTCTCCCCTCCCAAGCACCACAGGTTCCCCTTCAACACCACTCCACAGGCCTACATGGTCCCATTGATTTTCCATAACCTTCCTCAGCAGCTGTAAGGGGCTTGTTTAAATGATAAACCTGCTGACTAACTCAACCCTTCCAGGTTTTCAGGAAACACAGCCATTTCCTGATGGACTCTACTTCAGCATCCTACTTTTCAGCAAGTCCTTTGATGGCTTCCTCATTTCCGGGCCTGCAGAAAATAAAGCTTAGCAGCCCATTAGTTTCCTGTCTGTGGTTCAGCAAAGCTTAATTGCAAGGAGTTTTTCACCTTTACATTTAATCCATTAATTTTATTTTTTTTCTACGATTTTCCTTTTAGTTTATAATCCCTAAACATTTATTTTGCTTTCTTCCTTCGTTACTACTTCTTGGTGTCCAACTGCATTCTTATGTAATTCTCTCTTTCTTGTCCAAACTGTCTTCCAAGAATGAGGTAAAAAGATTACCAACCAGCTCACACCCAAGGTGACAGTGAGTCAGCGGGGTGACAGAGCTGTTTAACAGAGTGACTTGAGTCCTGATGTAGAAATGGCCTCATCTGCTGTTGGAAATGTTTTCCCATGAACACATTCGTTTATTGCTCTGGGTTCTGCAAAAACACGTTACAAAGAGGTATTTCCCATACTGTAGAACTCATGGTGGAAAGGGAGCAGAGGGCATAAACCTAATACCCCTTACTGAAATGGAAAACTTAAATACTGAGGGCTAATTGCCTAGTTGTATATAACATGTGGCAGAGCCAGGCGTAATTTCTGTGTTCAGATTCTTGGCACAATATTTTGTTCATCTGGCTGTATTTCCTCCTTCTTTTGATTATTCCTTGCATTTGTTGACTTTGTCCTGGGTCTCTGGACAGAGGCAGACCAGAAGGGAAGGCACAGGATCGCACAGCGTCTGGACTGCTGCATCGTATCATGGGGTAGCCTTGTGCTTCGGCACTGAGCTCCAGGAGAGGGGCAAGCACTGGGACTAGAACCACAGCCCTCCTCAGTGTGGTGTTCCACCGCTGACTGTGGGGGCAAATCCAGCCAGGAATGATTAGGGAAGAAGGAGGAGGGGGAGGAGGCAGAAGCCCACCCACACCGGTGGTGGGATTGCAAAGGCTTGGGAGCTTATTGATGGACAATTCTTTGATGAATGGCTGGATCTGCTTTGTTTTTCACTGTATGCTTGACTTGCAGACAGTGTTAACTAATGAAATTATGGGGTTCCTTACTAAAATCACATGTATGTCACTGCTAGTTCATAGCAAACAACATGGCTTCATTGTAAATTTATACGCTGTGTAATTTTTTTTTCACTCTTAATGGAAAACACACTGTTTTGTTTGGACCATCTCCAGGCGTTTCAGTTATGGAGTTACTCACTGAAGGTGAAGCATGTGGGAGGTTGCTTTAAGCAACATTACTAGTAAAGCCACTTACTCTGAATATTGGCTGCTCTTTTACTTTATTTGGATGAAGAGCAATATTTTCAAAAGTGTCTGAGCTACTTAGGAGTCCATGGCTTACACGAGAAAAATTTCACTGGCACATGTTGGACTGGATGTGATGTTTTTCCTTCAATGCTTATACCTTTAGATAGAAATACAAGACACTGGAACAAAGGTGCCTTTTACTAGTGCAGTTTCTTTTAGCTCCTGAACCAGATTAACCTGGACTGGCACAAGCAATAGGAGACTAACACGGATACCTTGGCACAAACTGAGTTTTGTCTCTTCTATCAAACTCAGTAAAATGAATGCAGCCACCTTTGTGCACATTTAAGGCAATTGTGAAGAAAACTGTTTTTGAATTTTTTAAGAGCCAAATTACTCTAATAAAACTTGATGTTTCTTCAGCTATGCAAATGCTTTTTGAAAATGCTAGCCTTGCAAGTAAAAGAACAGAACACAGACATTAAGGAAAAATCAATGCTATAAAGACTTCCTTTTATACCACTGTTCATTAGAGCATGAGTAGAAAAAGCAAGAACTTGACTTTCGCAGAGATGACTTAGATGTTTTTTTTCATCACTGTCTGGAGCTCACTAATGAATAATTAAACAGTAATAATTAAATAATTAATAATTAATTAATAAAATGTCTACCTTGGCTGTTACTGTGCTGCAAGAAACAAGAAATGCTAGACAAAAAACCCCATCCTTCTACATGCAGGATACATGCATCCTTCTGGCAGTACCTGCTGTGGGATGGATTCTGCTGCTGCAGTGCAGCCTTTGGGCCAGGCAATGCAAGCCAGAGTTGTTCCTCTGTTCAGTACACACTGCAGAGGCAGAGGGGCCAGCAGGCTGTCATTTTTAACACACCCCTGGAAGAAGTCTCTCACATTTTCAAAGCCATATATGTTATTTTTATGGAGCTTGCCCAGGAGGGGACAGGTCAGATATTGGCCACACAGCTACACCACAGACAAGCAACAGTGAGACTCAAGAAATAAGAAGCCACAACTGATGACATCCAGACAGCTCATGGTGAGGAGCAAAGGACTCACCAAGGACTCTAGGACCAGCTGGGGGTGGCCATGCAAATCAACAGCCCATGACTGGCCAGAAAGCTTCTAGAACATTCTTTGAGAGACTATAGATATATATGTGTGTGCGTGTGTGTGTGTGTGTGTGTGTGTGCATGTTTGTTTGTGTATGTGTCAGCTCCACATTGGGGTCTTCTGAAGCAGCCTTTTTATGCCCTTTTTATGTTTTGTTTTTCACCCTCATTTGTGTCCTTTTATTTATTTAAGAAATATCTTCAGTTTTGGCACTTCAGTTGTACCTGTCCCTTTCTTGTTGCTTGCGATCACACCACTGTCGAGCTCCCAGAACCAGAGAGTTTTCCTGCACACCCTGAAGATCCCTCAGGGTGTTGGTGCCAGCCCATCCCCAGCCAGATCAGAGATCACTGGTGGTCAGACGCACACTGCAACATTATTTGACCTGTTCTTTTTGGCTTTTAAAGCATGATTTCGGGACAGTGCAGAGGATCCCATCCTGAGTTCACTGCGGAGCACTCTGATACCTCCTCCTTCTCAAGCCTCATCCCAGACAAAATTTATATCCTTGCTCTCTGGGCCGGGTCTTGAATCCTTACAATCCATTTTATGGGTTCATTATAACCATATAGTACTTCAATCCCAATTTAGTGGTGTTCTGCTGTATCTCCACAGAGATTCTACCTCTTTGTAAAGCACTAGAGGCAGACAAGAGGGTAGTCCAGCTTGTCTCCATTTCATATAACTCCTTCCAAACTTTTTTTGCTATGTCCCTCTTGCAACATGGCCCTGTGGCTCATTTGTGGCTGCCTCACCTGGCTGAGCTGCTCCGGCACAGCTGCCCACCTGGGCTGACTTCACACCTCAGAGAAACAAGTGACCCCTCCCTCCTCAGCTCCTTTGGTCCCTGCTGCCCTCTACACCATGCAGCCATGGCAGGGGGGTGAGCAAAATCTCCCTGACTGCTTCCCCTTCCCTGAGCTCACAGGGGGCGGGTCAGGTTCAGAAGCTGGCAGCAATTTTCAAGCACAGTAATCTTCCTACAGCAGCTAGGTTAGACATGGTTTGTTTGGAAAAGGAAGTTGTCATCCATGGATTGCAATTAAAAAAAAGAAAAAAGTAGTTTCTCCCTTCAGTCTTGTTGTTTGTGCTTTCCCAGGATTTTGGAACTCTTAGATTCAGGGTATGTTCTTGACTATTAAAAAAAAAAAAAAAAAAAGAAGTAATGCTGCCCACTATTTTCCAGTTTTCTGCACAGAAGTAAAAAACAGAAATAAAAAAATATATCCTTTAAGTTTTTCCTGAAAGTCTTCCAGTCCTGCAAGTTTTCATGGAGTTTGACTAAACAAAATAATTGCCTGTGTCACCCTTGTGTTTTATGTGTGCCCTTAGAATAAGTCATTAAACACATCTGGTGTTCTCAGACCAAAGGAGACCTCAAAACACAGACTGTGCATGTGATCAGCTGTCAAGTAAAGAGGACTGACAGTCAAGGTCTCACAGTTCCCATTCTCCTGTGCACTCTCTCTCTGGTAGACCAGGTGTGAATGCCTTGTGCTTTTAAGCATGTGGACTGAAAATCATGTTTTCCACTTTATAGAAAAATGCAGGCTTTTTCAGGAGCACAAATAGGAGTGTGCATACATCTGAACAGCAGGAAAAAGGACAGATGATCTGAAGACTAAACAACAGCTCACCTCAAAGCATGTTCATGTAAAGATGTAGGAATGATGTTTCAAAAATGAAAGAAAGGTAGGTCACCTTTTTCAAGTCCTTAACCCCGTCCAGCTCAGGAAAGTCTGTTTTCCTGATGAGTCTCTTTAAGAAACACCACATGGGCAGCCAGCCTGCCCAAAGAACATTGCATTAGCTGTAGAGACATATATATGATACTGACATTTTCCCTGGCACAAGAATTTCTAAACAAAATAATTGTCACTTGTTAGCATATATTTGTGGCTCAAAATCAGACCTCACTGTGATCAGACAGGAGAGGGGTCTGGAAGGCAGTAGCAGCTGGACTAGCTCAAATCAGGCACATTTTTGAGTAACTCCCTTGAACTAAGGAGTGTTTACATATTTTGAAAAGCAGGATTGCAAAGAGACACTTGAGGACAAGAAGAATGTACAAACTTAAAAATCTGTGGCAGAATAAGCAGCAAAATATCCAGATATCATGAACTCTGGAAAGACAGAGAAATACAGAAACCCCAACCTATACCAGTGATCCTTGAAGCATCCTTCAATCTTTTGAGTGGTAAACACCCTTCATATAAAAACTGTTTAATTTTGTACTCAGTGTGGGTGGTAAATGGGAAGGCTTCTACTTGTTTCAGTTGGCCTTTTGATCTCTTAATAAATTAGATACACCTAAACCAACAAAGTTTTTCATCAGAAACAAAAAAAGTAATGCCATGGAAGGGGCATAATTCGTTCCTTTTGAACAAAAGCAACAACCAAGAATTCTTTCCTGAACTTGCCAGAAAGCCTTTGAAAGGCTTCTGCACAGAAGGTAGGGGAGTATCTTCTGCATTGTCTCTTCCTTCTCACAATTTTTCACTTCCTTTTTCTCTATATATTGTATTTATTTATTTCCCATTAAACATAGAATGGTTTTGGTTATAAAAGATCTTTAAGACCACTGACTATCACTGTCAGGCCCAGCAGCAATCCATGCTCCTAAGTGCCACATCAACACATCTTTTAAATATCTCCAGGGATGGTGACACCCTTCAGGCATCATAGGTAAAGATATTAAACCAAAATTGGATGCTGGGGAATACCACTTGTGACAGGCTGCCTACTGACTTTAACTCAATTTCCACCTTGTCCTCCAGGCAATTACAAAGGAACTGCATCTGTGGTGTAAAACACCTGGCTGTCACCTTGAATCTTGCCACAAATATGGTTTAGGCTTTTTGAAGGAGGCACAGAGAAAGGCAACACAAATGAAGAACTGGAAGGACTCTGAGGGGTGGACAAAAATGTTCAGCAAGATGTTGGGCATGCAAAGACTGGAGGAGCGAGTAGCAGATCTGTAACCATGTGAAGTCTAAGCAGCTAAGGAGAGAAAGGCTTTGATTAACATGAAAGAGGCTGACTTGCATTTGCTCCTGCTGGGTCCAGCTCTTGAGAGGCAGTACTGCCAACGCAGACACACCTATTCTGAAGGGGTACAAAAAGGCACAAAGCAGGAAAGGAGTGTTGGCCCACGTGATGCAGGGAAGTGCACTGAGGGCTCTGGGCACTGTGATCTCAAATGTGCTGGCCCTCTTCTCTCAGAGCTCCAGCTCTGTGCATCTCGTACTGCGCGCCGAGGCTGAGAGCTACAACACTGCACGTGTTGTGTATTTAATGTTAACAGATAGCCATATAAACAGTCTGGCTTTCCCAGCAAATGGTGATCCAGGGCTCAAGCAGAAAATCCCAGAGGTATTGCAGTGCATTTTCATGAGACGTGATTTATTTTGGAATTGTATGTTTTGGCTTTCTGCTCATTATGTCCAGTAATCAAGCTCTATGGAGCTGCTTTACATTACACACGCCATGCCATGGAAAGCCCAGCACCAAGGCATTAGTCATGAATCATCAGGATCTGGGGAGATGAAAAAACTTGAACACTTCTCATTTTTTACTTTTGTACTTAATAATGCTTAGAGTGATTAGGAACACCAACTTCTTTTTCTGTCATTTTGCTGAAGCAGACACTTGGGTCCCATCAGTGTGTAAGTGATTGGCTTCTCTAACAAAAGGCAGGGGGCTAATGAACCCTTTACATAAGTCCTCTTTTCTTCAAAATGTGAAATAGGATTTAGCAGAAAAATAGAGTCATAAAGACCTATACTCAAACAGCACTGAAAGAATAATTTT
Organism: Camarhynchus parvulus; assembly: GCF_901933205.1. Classification (NCBI taxonomy): domain Eukaryota; kingdom Metazoa; phylum Chordata; class Aves; order Passeriformes; family Thraupidae; genus Camarhynchus; species Camarhynchus parvulus. Next base: position 15,860,828 of record NC_044601.1, on the reverse strand, counting down.
ATGTCACTTCTGCCCTCTTCCTACGACTATGCAGATCTATGTGTGCACACATCCATTTCTATACATAAGCCAAGCAGATTTGGTTTAGTTAACATTCTGTGGTTAAATCCAAACTGGGGACACATTGTAGGAGAAAAATGTCCATGCACAAAAAAAAAAAAGGAATGGAAGGTGAAGAGCAAAAGGAAAAGGAAGAAAGCAGAGGGAGGAAGGAAGGAATAGGAAAAGGGAAAAGAAGCAGTAAGTTTGTTTTCTCTGTACAGGAAATGTTTTCTCTATAGTAACAAGATGAGGTCTGAGGTTAAATGGTGCAAATGTGGACTTCAAAGAAAGGAAGGTGAGCATATAAGAATCACAGAGTGGATTAAGTGATTTACTGGAAATAACCTGTCCCTTTGCTGCCCCTGTGTTTTAGTCCTACACTATCTCCTGGAAGAGACAAGCCTGTGCCTTGATACAACTTTTGATTAGTTCCCCTCCACATTCAAAAATATCAGCTCTCCCAAAAAAGGGTATTTCTTTCACGCTCCATATTACACATGCCAAATACTTTATTGTACTAGATACAACCTCTAAACATTTACAGTAAGTGCACTTAGTAACAAAATTGTTTGCCAGAGCTCATTGGCTCTCTCAATACTTTTGAATTACAAACATGGCTTTATTTAAACAGGAAAAATTAACAGATTCCTGAGTCTCCCACATATACTTCTGGTTATCAGAATTTTATCACAGGCAAAAGGGAACATTTCATGGAGGCTCCTGTTAAAATGCTGGCAGCTATCAGTGTGTTGGATTTCCATGTACCGCAGAAGACAGCAGCATAGTTTAATATCCATGTGCTCTGTGTTTTTCTTGTGGCTTTTTTAGTTTATTTTGTGAGGTTTTTGTTGTAATTGTTTTGTTTTGGTTTGGCTGTTTTGTTTGTTTTCTTTAAACATTGTCTTTTTTGTCTTCTTGATAGATTTAGAAAAGAGAAGCTGGGTCAATAGCTTCTTAGAAAATCCTCTAAGAGAGGAAACTCGAAGGAAAGATAAGGGCACGTTTTCTTAAGGAGCTGTGGCTGGACAGGTGTGGATGCCAGTAAAGCTAACTCTCTATTGGAAGTGGCCTTTCCAATCACATGGAAAAGCCAAGCAATTTGTCTGAACAAATGAGATTGCAGTTGCAAATCCCCTCCTTACAGACAACAGAGTACAGCACAGACTGATGCCTCACAGCAAGAATGGGTTTGAAAGGACATGACAGGTACATTTGCAATAACAAGAAAGCCCTTAACAGGACCAGAAAAAGGAAAAGCCTGTATTTACCTCTGCAGTGAGTGGAAAAAATTAGCCAGTTTGCTAAGTCTGACCTCTGCCAGCTACATCCAGTCTTGGAAGTCAGAAGAGACAATGACAGGGACACCAGGGATGGGGTCATGCCTCTGCACGGGGTGGGGACAATGCTCTAGAGAAATGCGTTTGCCCACTCTGCTTTGCATCACCTCGATTCACACAGACTGAAAGACAGACCGGGGTGTTTGCATCAAAGCCTCTCCATTGGTGGTGTTCTTTCTAATCCCGTCTGATAAGACCAATCTGCATGGTGGACTTTTATTTATTTCACAGAAAAATCTGCATGTTTTTCGTCTGAGGATACCCACTGCAGACAGATCTCTCTGCAGCATTGTCACAGACAGAAACCCTAGACGGCTTTACAGTAAAGTATGATATCTGGTAGTATGCTACTGGAGCAACACAAAGGTCAGAAAAAGCTACAAAACCTGCTTCAGAAGCAGAGCCCACTTCAGTTTCCCCTGACACACAGCTCCTGGGACCCAGGCTGGCCATGGTCAAACCGCTGCCCACTACACCAGTACAGATCAAAAGATAGCCCATACAGTGACCTGCAAAGTTTAATTTCAGTGCAATCATGTACTGGGACAAATTTATGTTGATATTCAGAAGTCACATAGCAGAGGAAGGAGAACTAAAACACTGGACATAAGACATGTCCTTTACTCTTTGACATCCAAGTCACCCAGGCTTAGTTTGCCCCATGAAGATAGCAGGCCTGCCCTTTCCTTTTCACCAAGTGGCCTACTCCAAGCCTTTGCTGCCTGGTTGTTTAAATGCTGCTACAGCTGTGACTATTTGGCAAAGGCGGAGTTAAAAAAAAAATGTGGCAACAATTTTAAAAAACTCCGTTACTGGTGCACTATGGACAGATTCCAATTTTAGGAATCAGTACAAAACCCTTTTTTTGGTCTCTCCTCTCTTCTATCTGCCCAGCTTTTAGAATCAGACAGAAGCCAGCCTGAAGCTGCCAAGGGATCCCAGAAAACTCAGAACAAAAAAAGGTGCTGACAAGAAAATAAATGTGTCAAACATACGTAGAATATTTTCAATCTTTTATAAAAAAGTTGTGCTTTTTCTGACCAATGGGTTACCTAGCTTCTGTATATATCACAGCAAGAAGGAATCAAAATTCAAAGGCCATCTTTTTAATTAGTTTTCAGATTTATATGGCGACTGAAAATACATGAAGTAGAAAAACACATTTTCCTTGATCTGCATATTCCTTTTAATACACAACTTCCCACCACTACAATTGCTGACATGAACACCATTACATTTGAACTTCAAGAGGATTTACTTGGACCAGAAGCAATCAGCAACAAAAGAATTTTAATGACTGTGGGAGGATCGTTGGTATTTTAAGAAGTCTTCTAAAACCTTTTGAAGAATTTGAGATAAGTAAAAATAAGTGGGGCAATCTTTTTCCCTAAGTACTTTGCACCATGTTTTCACATAGCAGAAATGAGCTCTACAACTGCACAATGTGGCTGGAAAATCGGAATAGAAGAGCAAAACTTAAAAAAAATTCTGAGATGACAACAAATGGCTGGGAACCATTCTAAGGAACACAGCAAATGGGTCCTTCTATTCCAAGCTCTGGTTTTTATTCTCTTTGCTCACTGGAGCTTTAATTTCATTAGCTTGCAAAGAACTACTCAATTCACAGATCAGATTTCTTAAGGATATAGGAACAACATGTCAACAACACAAAGCACTAATCAAATTGTTATACAGCAGCCGTATGCTTGGTGAGTTCCTCTAGCAGATTTGTACAAGCAATATTCCTCCTGCTGCATTTGATCTGAAAAATTGCACTTCACCTTTTAGAAGAAAAGCCACCTGCTGTCAGACATGCTCCTGGATTAATATACCTGACAACGGAATTTAACTGCTGCTAAGAGTTCAAAAGGTTCACCTTCCTGAATTGTTGAGTGACTCCTTGGGTTGAACTATGTACCTGGACAGCAGCTGCCCTCTGTCACAATCACTGTGACGACAGAAAACTTCCCTGGGCATCTGTCTTCACTACAGGCCTTTGGACCCACCCATGTTCAAACAACCACACCACTCCTGTTTTCAAGTTATTCACCCATGGCTTCTCAAAACCCACCAGACTTCCAGCAGGTAAACTAGGGTGAATGATTTGCTGCTATTTTGTAACATCATCCTCCCACCCTATCCAGATGAGATTCAATAAAAGCATGCAAATAGCAGTGAAAAGAACACTTGGAAAGGACAACCCCCCAGTTCAAAAACCCCCAAACCTGAGCCTAAAGTATCTATGATCTTCTACTTTCGTGGGGATGTTAGGGACAGGAAAAAGTGCTCTTGCTGAATCCAAGGAAGAAAGGAATTCCAAGCACTCTTGAGAAAAAGAAATATTTTTTCACTCAGATATCTGTCTTTGGAGGCAGTCTTACCCTTTCCTTTCTTCCGCTTACCTGCACTAGTTCAAGTATCAAGCAGGCACTAAGGAAAAAATATGAGTGGATTAGCAAGCAGATGCTTTTAAATGAAAAAGTTCGTGCAGCCTGCTTTTCTGTTTCTCAGTACAGTTCTGCAAATAAAACCAAATCCATCTGTACATTCACTTGCTCTCAAATACAGTCAGAAAAAAGACTGGTTTTGTTCAAAGCCAGTGGATATACTCAAACCCTTGGTCAACTGGCAGACAATGTAATGTTTATTCTCTCTGCCTACTCCACCTTCCACAGTGTCCACACAAAACTAGTTTGACTGTTCAGGTGGATTTCAGTTTTACTGAAAGCAGTGTCATAACTCTCACTTCATTCCATGGAGGCAGGATTTGTTCACTTGTTTCCCTTCTCTCTCTAAGCAAGGAACTGCCTATTCCAAGCAATTTTTTTGCTTGGAAGCATAAAATCCAAGCATCTCCTCAAAGCAAGAGATGCTGAAAACACTGGATTTTGCTGAGCTGACCCTCCACCCTCCATTTTTTCCCTGCCCAAATGGGAGAATATCATCCCTTAAGTTACATTCCAGTAGAGTACAATGAAGGACATATATCTCTGGGTTTTTTTGTTTTGTTTTGCAGGGTTATTTTTTGTGAGTGTGGTCTTTTTTCCCTTGTTTTTCTTTTTCCCCTTTTTTTTTTTCTTTTTGTTATAGAGACAAATTACAATGACGAGAACAGCACCAGGAATTTACTGTTGATATATTTTACATTGTTAGGATAACATACAGTTTCCTGGAAAGAGGTCCCAAGTTTTTTATCAGGAAGATCCCACCTTTGCTCACATGTATCCCTCTTGATGAGTTTTGTTTAATATCAGTGATTCTTGGTAACTGATATTCACATGAGTGACATTTCTCTTCAAAACAGTCTCATATGGAAAAAACTCACCTGTTAGCTTAGGTATTTATAACAGTGTACATGTGTGGCTATTATCTGTAATATGGTCCAGTCATTTGCATTGGATGACTATCTTACAAAGTGTTGACTTCACAAAATAAAATTGTGCCTTGGTTCTTAGTAGCCCGCTGCTTTTGAAATGAAGAAGGCATCATTTGAATGGTACCCTACAAATACTTCTCAGTGCAAAAATGCAGAAGGTGTTTTGTTTTCAGTTATAAGAAAGGTTCCATAAAAACATACCTTTTCTTTTTTGCCATTAAAAATGCATATGTTTTTTGCCATGAACAAGAAAAGCATTCCAAGAATATGCCATAAATACAATTCTTGTAATCTACCAACCTGACTGTAGCCCTTTAAGAGCCTTAGGGATGTGTCCTACTTTAAGAACTTATTCATAAAAAACTTGGTACCCCTCACATGTTACAAATTTCATGCTGTACTTCAAAGAAGAACCTTATATACATTGTGACTAAAGTACTGTTTATTTCATAATCTAAACAAACACTGGAATACAGTCTATGTTTTTCTACTTTCCGGCAGACTTTACAAAGAGATTTTTTTTTCATAATTAAAACAATCTGCATACACACAGAACATGCATTCTCTAACACCAGTAATGAAGGTAAGAAGAGTCAGTTTCCCTCATCTTCCTGTTGTCTGTGTTAGAAAAAAATACTTTTCTTTTTACTGTAGTTATGACAATGTGGCTAAGGATACAAAGACTAGAGCACAGTTTTACTCCCTGCACAGAAAATGTTCATCACAAGCATGCTGATGGTGATACATATTACATGTCTATTAAATGATAGGCATATTTTTATCCCCTTTACTCCCTTTTTAAAAATACTAAGTGGCTACATGTAAATGTAGTGAAGCAGGTATAAGCTTAATTAATCAGAGTTGATTCAGACTGGCACCAAGATGCAGCAAAGTCCAACAAAGTCTCAGCAAGGCTTTCTGTGGGTGACTGATGGCCTCTTCTGCAAAGCAACTACTTTCTACTTTTTCAAAGCAGAAATCAAAGGCTTAGCAGCATGGCCAATCCTGTGGACAGGGCAGTCTGTGCCGGTATGCCAGGCCCCCTGGAAAAGATGCACTTGTAGTCCATTAGTGTTTGAGAAAACGTGAGTGGGTTACCTTCCCCGGGGCCACGCCTGCTGCTCTGTGTGGGCCAGGGGCTGGCCCTAGTGTCACACCACGGAGTGGTCGTTGCTGTGGACACCAGCCAGGATGGTGTGGTTCAGGGAGGAGGCCGAGCGGTCTGAGCCTTCGGTGGGGCCGTTGGTGCTCTCACTGCGCTGGCAGCACAGGATCTGCTTGAACGTCGCGCTCATCTCCTTGTCCCGGTAGGAGTAGATGATGGGGTTCATGGCAGAGTTGAACTCTGCCAGGAGCAGGAAGAATTTTTCATAGGCCAGGACATTGCACTGGGGACAGCAAACGTCAAGGAGCAGCAAGACTAATCCTGGGGTCCAGCAGATTATGAAAGCACCTAGAAAGAGAAAGAACGGACAAAACACAAAGTCTACAAATATACTAATACACCATTACTTGTCAAAATTCCACAAGAACCATCCAGATAGAAGCCGCAATGGCTAATTTTCTCTTTCAGGACCATTGTTCCCACACTCTCTTTTCACTGACCCAACGAGAGGGATGCCTTTCTAAGATCTGTAAATGGTTATGGGCAGCACATCAAAAGAGCAAGATACACCCCCAAGCCCCAGCCCCAGCCCCCCACCATCTGAAACTCTGCTTGGCAAATACATTTACATTTAAAGTTGATAATGAGGAACATTTTTTCCCTTCAGCTAGAGACCTCTGACTAATCAATCTCTTGATCAGAAGAAACAATACTGCAATTTACTTCTCAAACTAATAACAACAAAGGAAACATCTCTGTGACTGCTGAAAAAGAGAAAGAAAAAGAGTGGTGCAGGCAGCAATTCTCAAGGAAAAGAAAGCCTGGGTCTTGTTAACCCATTTCAGCCCCATTATGTAATGGAAAGTCCTAAACACACATCTTTCTTGCGCTGAAATGCCGTCCTTCAATGGATCTACTTCTTTTCTTAGCGGTCTATTCAATCAAAATTCAGAGGCTCATCAGGCTTCAATAGCGTCAAAGCCACAGAGTCTTACACAGATTAAAATGCTTCCCCCCTCCTTTCTCTGTTTTCCAAAGCTCTGAGGAGAACAAAGCCCAGAACAAAATTCAGAGCTCAATGCAGAAATTAAGTCAAATGCTTTGTACTTTATTGGGAGTACAGAATTAAAGGAAGATCGTAACTCCTTGCAGGAGTTACAGGAGGTTAGAGAGGCTTTAAATATAAGCTCTGCTGGGGAAGCCCTTACACACCAGTCATGTCAGAACAAAGACAAGGCTCCTGAGATTTTCCAGACTGCTTTACTGAGGTGGAAACCAAAGTCTTATCAACATGGAGCAGGATTAGCACAGGCAGCAGCAATAAGGACTTCCCAGCACTACGCTGAGCGCGCTGTTTTCAAACTGGTTCTCCTGTCACTGTGGTATTTATTTGTTTATATACTGCTCCCGTTTTTATTACAGTGATGGCCTCTTGCAGTACTAGCACCTAAGTCAATTCCCACACCAGGCAGACTTTGCCATGCCTGCCAAGAAGGTGCCAGCAATTTCCAGCTTGGGCAGTGACAACTGTAAACTGTGCAGTTTGGACAGCAAACCCAGGTAGATCAAATAGAAGAAGATTTTCCAAAGGGTCTGCAAGCCTGCAATATATGCCAGGGGACAGACACTGATTACCAACCAGGAAACCACACACATAGGCTTTTTACACACCAAAAAGCATCTCTAAACTGAGTTTCCTTGCAACTAATGGTGCCACTCAATGCCTATCGCTTTGCTGACCAACAAAGCTCATCAATGGAAAGAAGCTGGGGGATGAATTGCCAGCTGCCAGGTCAAATCATCGAGCTCTTTCACCAAATGACTTTGTTAGGGTCCCTGGCAGCAATTTGACAGCATGGGGATGAAACTCTCCCAAGCTGAGGTGGCATCAAACACATGAACCCGCTTCATAGCTTTTGTCTTTTTGCAGCTCTTTTGGATTCTGGAAGTCCTGGAAAAGAGTACTTGAAACCCAAGCAAAGGACTAGAGGCTTTTGTCCCTTCCTTGCACCTGTTGCCATAAGAGTAGAAAACTGCATTTCTTTACTTGCAGCATTGTCCATGCTGATAGAATCTGCCCCCTGCACAGAAAAGGTCTGCTGAGCTGCTTTTTGCAGAAACAAAGTCATTAATTCAAAATTCAACAACTCACTGTTGAAATTGTGCATGTTGTGTTCAGCCTCCTAGCTAGTAAGGCAGCAGTGCACTTTGTTCTAGCTTAAGCATGAATTTCTTCACTATAGGCTGCCTTGGGAGAACAACATCAGAGACGGGAACACTGCGAGTCATGGGAACTACAGTGAAGGACAAAAGACAATGACAGCATCCTCACCAGGCCTGTAGCAGAAAAGTCCAATGTGGAAACAATGGAGCTAGCAGGAAAGCTCTCATAGCATTGTTCAAAGTTGCAATTGAAGGCTTCCAATTTTCCATTTTTTTTTAATCTGTTGCTAAGGAATAACAGAACATTCTGTTGGCATAATTTTTGATATGTTAGAAACAGCAACAAAAAGCTCTATGGTGAGGCAGATAGGAATTTGCTCCTGAGAAAGTCCCAAAGTCATCCAGAAAAATCCACATGCACTGCACTGCACTGCACTGAACACTTGTCCCAGATGGAGTTCCTGAGCCTCTCTGGGCTCCTCAGTATCTCAGACAGGTCTGATAACCTGAGTGCTGAGGCTTGATTGGCTGCACTCAAGAAAAAGTGGACTGTGGTTGAGCAACCAGCTAATTGCTCTGTGCAGCTCAGGCTACACTGAAAAATGATAAAAACAAAAGTTGCCTTCCCACCCAGCTCTGGAAGGAAGTCACCATTGTGCAAGTTGTCACCCTTCTGCTCCTAGCAAAACATCCCCCCATGCTAATGGCTCTGGCAGCTTATTAAGTGCTTGTAAATGATGACACAAAAATGCCTCAGCTTTGCTCACTTTATTTAACTGTTGGTACACTGGAAAATACTGAGAAGCATCACTCAGGTAAGGATGTGTTTGAATTAGGTACAGAGGAAAACAAAATTGTCAGGCTCTTAATACTTCAGATTTAGGAAACTTCATCTGTTAATCATGGAATTATTTTTCTGCAAGGAAAACAAGGATTGATTTTTTTCCCTCTTAGAATATTTGTTGAAGTAAGCTGGAAGTGAAATTAAATTCTTCCCCTCCCAGAAATCTGTTGTGCATTGATTTCACCAAGAATGAAGACCTAAAAATACCACATTTAATAAAACAGAGACATCCAAAAGCTTCCTGCTGATATATACTGGAAAGCCTTAAGCATACACCAAAATATTGATGTTTTTCTGCTCAGAATCAGAACTGAGAGCAGTCTAAAGTACAGTATTAGTAATTTCCAGGTGCATGTTAACATTTTACAAACTTGGTCAAACCTAAACCAGGCTTACAATGACATACAAAGCAGATCTGTTGCATTCAGTGACTTGAACCTTTGTGGATATGCCAGAGTCTTACCAAATTTATGTCTTTGGCACTAGGAGAGCCCAATGCACTTGAAAAAAAGTGCAGACTTTATGTCTTTGGGTGGCTGAAGAGCAGTGTTCCCTGGACAGAGAGCACCTTGGGATATTACCTCCAGCCCTGGCAGTCCTTCAAAGGCGATGGAGCTGCAAGAAGCTAAATGAGCTCTTCAGTTGTAGTAGAAGGAACATTCCCATGGAGCATGGCCAAGGTCTGTCCTGTGGGTCAGGCCACAGAGGGCTGGGTGAAGAAGGAATGCGAATCAGGCTGAATGCCCATCAGGGGTGAATGGCTAGCCAATAGAGAGGAAAGCTTGAGGGAACCAGAAAAATAGCACATCTTAAAAGATTGAAGGGTCCCTATGGACTGAGAAGCATGTTTTACAGCAGGAATGAGTTACAAAAAAGCACTTATGACCTAATCTAATTTTCTGCTGAGGTGTGATATCTCTCGTCACAGTAAGAAATGAAACGCCGACTCCTTGTGCATTGTCTGTCTTGCAGAGCTGTGGTAGAAGTCCACTGGAGGCTTTCCAATGTCCATGATATGACTACATCTCATCTGTCTTGAGCCCTTGTCTGGTGCATCAGTGCAGATTATGTTTCCATGTAGCTGGATGTTGGAAACCCTTGGGTAAATGAGACAAGGCCTCACAGCAAGGTTTGATTGCAAGAGACTAAAAACTATTGTAGGCAGTAGGCATATGAAACCAGCCATGATAAATCACACAAAAATCAGTGAGTGCAAGAAAAAAAGAGAAAACAACTCCAAAAACCAGCAGCAGAAAAGAAATAAACTACACAAGAATAAACACTGATGAGCTAGTCACTCATTACTAGGATACCAGACTGGATGGCTACTCATGAAACTTCTTGTGTTAGCAGGCAAAGTGTTTCCTAAGCAGCACTCTTTTTTCCTTTTTTTCTGTCTTTTGCCTTGGAGAGCCTGTGTCTGTGTTTATTCTGTGATCATTTGTTTTCCTCTAATGCAAAAGAGCAAAATAAAAGAAGCACTTCTGCTTCTGCCAAGTCATACACTGCTGTCCTTCAGAGGCTCCAGAGGGATGTAGCTCTTGTCAATGCACACCTATTCTGAAACACCCTTCTTCTCTGCCTTAACCACACTGTGTCCTTTTCATGTGCTCTCTTCTATTCATCTTGTGTGTTAACCCTGATATCTGGCATGGGTTCACACTCACCCTGCAAATTCCTCAGTCTATGCAGAGAGGAAAAATATTGAAAGGGCCTCTTTTAGGGAGTGAGAGAAGAAAAAAAAATCTCTCCTGTATTTGCAGTTTTTTAAGGATTACAGGAATAGGATAAGGAACCAGCATATCAAAGACAGAAAAGCAGAAAAGATCCATTCCAGCTGAACTGCAGGAACATTTATAATCTGCTGCTGTTGCCCTTCTACTTTTGTCCATCTGCTGTCCTCTCCAAATCCCCTCCTGCCCTCAGAGTGGTACTTGTGGCAGGCAGCTGCACCCCCTCTTCCTCTGGGACAACAGTGGCTGAGAGAGGAAAGGGCATTGAACGTCACTGTTACGATTGTGATCACAGCTACCAACAGGGAGAAGAGTCCTTCTGCACTTGGTGCAGGCTAAATGCAATGCTCTGGGAGAATGATTTGTTTTAATTAACAAAACCATAGCCAAAAAGGGCTGCAGAAGTGCCTGGCATTTTCAACATTCTGATTTAATCCCACCCTCATCAGGGAAAGCCACTTGCTATGCTAGCTGAGGTGACAGCTCATCAGCTGCAACAGAACTGCATTTCTTCATGTCCTAGCCATCTGCAAACTGTATCAATAGTCCTTCTCATCACACTGAACATTGTCTTGTGCATGGCTTGAACAGAGATAAGTACTGCAAGCAATAGTGCCTGTTTACAGCTGTGTATTGTTTTCCCCTGACACAAACATGACAGCATGAAATCTAAAATGAATGAATGATTACAGATGCCAAAGATAACGAAGAGCATTCATCATGCTCTAAACATAGAGTGTAGGAGAGATTCTTCTAATTCTAGTCTGACCTAATTTTTCCCAATTTTGACACAACACTATTACAATATATGCTAGTACTTCTTGGTAGATGAAAACACTGTTGTTGTTTTTTGTATTTTTTGCTGGAAATAATTAACATAGAGATAATGTTTGCTTTGACCCATGGAATTTTCATGTGAAGAGATAAAATGCGACTACCACATTTTGATCAGATTAATAGATTTAATTGTGTGCTAAACTTGAAAAATTCCAAAGAACTTGATAAATGAAAGGCTGCCTCTTGATCCGCAGACTCCAAAAGACTTGAGAAGGATGACAGTGAAGGAAAGTCCTTGAAAAATACTCCAGGTGGGAGAGAGCTGCCTACAGAGTAGAGGTAAGGATGACCATACTGAAAAAGGTGCTATCAGAACAGCTTGATTTATTGAAGGTGTCTTTATTTAAGAAAGCTGTATGAATTATGAAAGAGTGAGAAATTCATAGCACACTCCTGCAGTTTTTGATTGATTGTAAAATGCTACCTTCTCTGATGTGCCTTTGGGAGACTTTAACACTATGGGTGCCTTTGTGTTTCAAGCCAAATGTTAATTTTGTGAGGCTGTGTGTGAAAGAAAGAGGAAATATCTCCAGAAAGAAAGATGTAAAACAGTGTAAAACAGGAAATGAGAAACAATGCAAACATAAAAAAAATCTACATTAATATTCATGCAACACTATCTTACATATACTTTTCTAAGATGATTTAAAGCAAGAGGATGTGAGCACATAAGAGAAAATACACAACTAGAGACCATATGAAAGGAGCTGGGTGATACAAACCACTATCTTGTCTTTCATGACACTATATATGCCCCATCCCTAGGGATCTGTGTTCTAGCCTCCTGGGAGCTGAGCAGCTCTAAATGTGCAAGTTATAGATAAAATCCTATCCTCAGCTTTATCAAATATCTTAACTCTGCATGAATTCTGTAACTGTCAGGTTTGGGAGATTTTCCAGTCTACTGTACCCATGGTTTGTAAAGAGATTTTAGAATAAACTGGTTATGCTAGTATTGCATCAGATCCCTGATTCCCTACTTTTCCACAGCTACATGCACATGCACAATCCAACCCTTGCTGAATCTTGTTTTGGGAATTTCAGCTAGCAAGTTTGGCCAGACTTTGTACAAAATAATGGCAGGATTGTGTAGGAATAGAGAAATCATGTCTTGCTCAAAAATGTGTTTCCTCTTCTCAGCAGGAATTCAGAATGTGTCTGCTTCAAACACTTGTCTTCACCTTTGAAGGTGCACAGAATTTTCTGGTGTTTAAGGCATGGCTATTTTTGTCAACAAACCATCCCTTCTCTGAGAAACCCATCTGCTTCCATCTTCACACATTTGTCTGGTTTAAAACATGTTAATGACTTAATATGAAAGCAGCCTTGGGGCTCTGCCTGTGCTCTGGCTGAGCTGGGAGGACCAGCAAGCCTCGACCCCAAAGAGTTAAACCTTGTGTATATTACCATCACCTCTTTCTGGGCTTTAATATGTAGTATTTCACATGTGTCTTTTCATCCATCCAGTCCTCCTCACCTTCTTTCATTTCAGAAAAAATAGAGAAAAAAACTCTTTCTAGGGGGACACACCATCTTGACTACCAATGATACTTCTGCTGGCACCTAGACTCCTTTGCTACAGGCTGGCCTCTGCTCTACCTGCTCTCTTCCAGCACTCATATCATCACATTGCGCCCCATTGTATTGAAAAACACATAAATATCTTGGTGAAATCTTTAGGTCAAAGTCTTTCTTTTAAGCCAGACACACTTTGGCACTTATACCTGCTACACAAAGGGTTAACTGAAGAAACATCTGACCTATTATGGTGTTACACAGGGAGCTGACAACAACCATTAGCCAATAATCCCACTGGCATAGCTAGCTGCATGGTCACCATGTGGTCAGTAGGGCTGCATCTACAGTGATCATACCTTCCCTTATCTCAGAGTGAGCCAACATCTTTCATCTTCTCTCCCTGCTTCACTTTGAAAATCCAGACCAGAGATGATGAAGAGCAGGTTTCCCCACAGCCAGACTCCCAAGTGGCAGCTGTGGGAATCCTTGTGAGCCCACTCTCTGCAGCACCTTGTGCTTACTGCCCCGAGTGCTCGCTGACATGTGCTGGAGGCAGGGTATGCTGACACTCCGACTCCTGGCTTTCCTTCTGGACATCCTATCTGCTGCATGGCTTCGCAGCTGGACACTACCAGGTGGTCCTTTCACAGAGCCTGGCACCAGATGTGGATGTTTCCAATACCGCACGGTCTCCAAGCACTGTGGTATCTCTGTAGCATCTGAAGCCTTGACAGTGTGAAACAGCAAAAAGACAGAAAAGACTGGGGAGCACCAATAACAAAATAAAACTAACTGAAGAGAAAATGAAACTGGGCAGTAGCAAGCCACCAGAAGTGATCTGCTTATTTCATGGGTACTTGCCAAACTCTAGCCCAGGTTAACACCTGATGTAATTCCCCACCTGATGCTTGCAATCTTGCAAATGGGTGTACTGGTTTCTGGCCAGCTGATTCAGCTGCCCTCAAGTATTCCACAGGTGACATCTCTGAAGGAGAACTCTAGTGCTAATGCAAATGGAGGAGACCAGGAGGGTTTCTCAATTGACATCTGCAAACCAAAGGTGTTTGAATAGCCCTCTTTTAGAACATACTTGTAATGGTTTTAAAGAACAACTTGCACAGAGGAATGTGCAAAATGTATTCTAAAAATAAAAGCAAAAGCTTAATCCCGCTGCGATTTATCTGTATCCATTTGAATCCCTCAACACAAAAAAAATGGAATTTGCTCCTGACCTAGTAACTGCAGGAGAGAGATGGTGCACTGCCCCTCTTCAAAGGGAGAAACTAAGGTTTTATCTATAGAAAGCATTTTAGACAAAAACAGGAAGTCATTAAATGCCAGTGGTCAGCATTTCAACTGATTTCTAAATTCATAAAGATATGTGAAGCTCATGTCTGAATAAAAGCTTGGCTGTTGCCAAAGCAATCTGATTATTTATCTCTGTGTAAAGAAAAACAGTAGTCCTCATGGAGTTTCTCTGTTGCCAAAAAACCTGACACACAGAGGAAATTTTGGTGTCTCTTTCAATTTTTGGTGTTCTAGACAAGTCTTTATGCTCTAAATTGAAAACAAATACTCCTACAGTCCCAAATCAGTGCTGGTAGCTTGGCTGGAAAATGAACACGTAAGCCCAGATGATAACAGGCTCCTGGTACTGGTCTCCCTGGGTTGCAGGAAAAAGAAAAGCAGGCAAGAGATGTCTGGGGAAAACTAGAAGCAAGAACCATAGAATCCCAGAAAGACTTGGGTTGGAAAGGACCTTAAACATCTAATTCTAACCTCCCACCATGAGAAGGGATGCCACGCATTTCATCAGGTTGCTCAGAGCCCTGTCCACAAACCCTTCCAGTGATGGGACAGTCACAATTTCTCTGGGCAAACTTTCCAGTGCCTCATAGTAAAGAATTTCCTCCTAAATTCTAATCTTAATCTACTCCTTTTCCATTTAAAGCCATTCCCACTTGTTCTATCACTCCTTACTCTTGTAAAAAGTCCCTTTTCAGTGTTCGTGAAGGCCCCTTTCTGGTACTGAGAGCTGCTATAGGCTCTTCCCAGAGCCTTTTCTTCTTCAGGCTGAACAAGCCCAATGCTCTCAGCCTCTGCTCCAGCTTTCTGATCATCTTGGCCTTCTCTGAATCTGCTCTAACGGGTCCAATAAACAACCTTTAGCCAATACCTGGCAACCTGTTTCCACCCCCTAGTCCAAACTTGGTTAGGATTCTCTTTAGGGGCCCTGACTGCTCAAAAGAATGACTTGGGACTTCAGGTGGGGGGAGACCTCTCCCTGAACAGCAAGGGGACCCTGTCTGAAGGGTTTGGGTGAGGCTTTCAGGTCCCATATGCGGGGCTGGAGGTCACCAGGTCTCCTGAAACATGAAAACACTTCTGCAGAAGTGAAGGCTCACTGCAAGAGGTTGTGTGAGGCCAGGGCAGGACAGCTGGCACCTGCAAGCAGGGCTCGCAGACTGGACTCTTCTCTGCGTGCTTCTGCAAGGTACGTTTAGTGTGCTTGGGACTTGGGCGTTTCACTGCTTTTTTAGCAGCTGCAGTTTCCAATCACAGAAAAATAATTCACAGCCATGTTGAAAAAGCCCTGTTCTGCCCACTTTTCCTACAGAAATCCATATAACTTCTGTGGTACTCTGCCACATAGTCAGAATGCTATGCTCAAACAATACAGCATATTTAGCAGATATCAAACAACTTTGCTATGTGAGACTGTTTAACTGTATTTTCCTTTGTTGTTAAGGACATTAAGTGTTACTGGTATTATGTTTGGATAAGCTCCAGTTGCAACACAAGATTCCAAATGAAGCCTGGGTGGATGCAATTTAATATGTAAAGGACTGCCTTGATTCTTACATAAGATTAAACTAATAATATTAGAAGAAAAATATTAGCCTCTGTTGGTTCCCTTGATAGGAATAAAACTTATTTTATTTAACATGCTAATACTGCACTCTGAGTAGGAGAAAGTGTTACCAAGTGTTACCAGCTGTACCTCAACTGCAAGAAAACTGTGTGTGCTTTTAATTTATATAGCCATACTAACATTTATCTGATTATAGCTATCTGGTTAAGCTGTGGTAGACATCCTTTGAGGGAACTGCATTAAGATCAATCACACAAAGTGATTTTAAGAAGCAGAATTCATGCTGACAGCTGTGCTTCTCAGAAAATGAAGAGCACAAGCTCCAAAGTGAAATGGGCAACAGTGTACGCCCCTAAGGATAAGGGAATGCCACTCTAGGATAAACCTGCTCGGGAAAATCTGCCTGCCTTTGGACAAGTTAGAAAAGCCTTTCTAGTCCTCACCTGAATATAACAAATCAAACTACTGCCTCAAAGCAAAAGCAGCCTTGGACAGACTGCACATGAATGGCACTATCACCTGAGTTGTCTGCACACCTCACCATCCAAGCTGTGTTAAGGTAATGCAGGCATTATTCAGGCTATCAGACCACCAGGGAGGCACCTACAAATGGCACTGCTAAAACAGAGGGGAGCTGACAGATGTGGCATTGCATACCACAGGAGAAGCACCGAGTAGAGAACCACCTGTGTTTTGATTGTGGGAAGTATATACTTACAGATTATCAAAAGGGTAAATTCTAGGTTTTGGCACTTAATTCTACACGTACCTTTAAAAAATTATCTAGATGAGGCTGGTATCTAGGGCAGAAAATATAGGTTTTGTTCTGCATTTCCACACTGTGAAGATGAGACATTGTTTAAAGGGATGCAGCCACCTTTTGGCTCTCACAGATTTCTCTGGATTCCCCATTAGGACGCTTGCTGTCTTGCTGCATAATTTCAGTGTGGTAACAACAGTATTTTCCATACTTCAAATGAGAAATTCAGTGAACAGGACTGGAAATGTTTAACTGCTGCTGATGGATTCCAGGGGCAGCTTCTCTGATGCTTCTCTAATAATTTACCATATCAGAATCTAGATTGATTTAAATTTTTCAGACAAATACAGAAGAGAGCTCTAATAAAACCTGGCCTCTCTTTCATGTCATATCATCATCATCAAGAATCATACTGCCACACATTATCTGAGGGGAAAAAGGTGTATCTTCAGCTAGCTCCTTCTCTCAGCAGTACACACTGGGGTAAAATCCTGCGTGTGACTACACCCTCATGACTACAAATGAGGGCATCCCAGTCTCATCCACTTAGAAGACCAGTCACTGCTCCTGGGTTAGACAAACGATGTGTCTTTCCCCTATGACTTCTCCCTCCCCCTACAACTAAGCTTCCCCAAAATCACTGCATTTGTTGGAGAAGTGAGCTGGATTTGGCATACAGAACAGATTCTTGTGTTTCCATTGGCTTACAGGAGTCTTCTACCTTTGGCAGTCTGCTCTCCTGTTCTAAATTTAACCTCTGCTAAGAAAAGTATGGCACCTAAAAGTACCCAAGAGTAGTGCTTGGACTGTGCTAGCACCACATCCTTGGTTGCTTGGCTTAAAGATTGCCATTTAAATAGCCTCTGAAACCACAAAAAAGCACACTATCATGCTTTTTTGAAGGTTACTCAGTCTGCGTATTTCTGAGGATGTGACTCCTTTGACCTCTGGCAGACAGTTTGCTCCAGTGTCCCTATAAAAGACTGTAGGTTTTGGCTATATATAACAGGGGACAACAATGCTGAAGTTTAAAAAAAAAGGTGCTAAGTCTCTTAACTTTCAGTTCCCTTACTCCCACCCTCTTATGAAAGAGCAATTGAATAGCAACAGAAAACTGAAATTAACTGTCTGTGCCAAAAATGGGCTGACTCCCAGCCACCTTCATCTCTTTCAGGGGTGTTCATGAGAAGAGCCAGACAAAGGTCATTTAGATCCAGCCCCTCTCTGCCACGCAAGGAAAGCAGAGGTGTTAACACTGGTGCTTTCTCTGCAGCACGCCTTGCTGCTGCTTGGCTTTCTCCTGGGTTTTCTGCTGCTGGGCATGAGCAAGAGTTCCCACTGAACTCTTGGCCTCTCTAATGAGGCTGTCAAAGACAACAGTTATCATTCTCTTCTGTCACCTGTCTTCAGTCCAAGGACAATGCAAACTTTCAGGGTTTCTCACAGTGACACAGAGAAGAGATGCTACTGCCAGGGCAGAGCCCATGGCTGTGCTCACACAGGGGCTGCTCCCCATGGATCTGCCAGTGAATGTGCTGCTTCTGCAGGACAAGAACTTGAAAACTCTTCCCTTTTAGCACTCTGTTTGCCATGGACTTCAGTCCTCAAGCGATGAGGGATTTATATACCATCCAAAGTAAAACCTTTGCCAGCTGAAAATTAAACAATCTAGAATTTTTCAAAACAGAAAAGACAGTTTAAACAACTCTTTAAGATGCAGACCAAGCTGATCTGGTGAAAAAGCAGATCACATTATGTACAGCACGGTAGAACTCTACTTTTAAAAATAACTGCTAATAACAGTTCCATCAGATGTAGCAGACAATGACATACAACGCAGATCACACCATGGCTGCCAGAGACAGAAAATACTTGTGAAAGCATTTGCTTCACACTTGGAATGCCTGAGACTTCGTGCAGACAGTGATGAAGCATCCAGAAAGCAAGCCTAATATGTTCAGTCTCATCTGATGGCCCTTATAGCTGTCTAATCCCCTCTGGCTGATCCTGTGCCATCTCCAGGCATGTCTGTGGAGCATTCTGCCCTGACCCTCCATGTGAACAGGCTCTAGGCGCAGGGCTGGGATGTTGGCTCCAAGGGAGGGGACAGCCTACAAGCAGGGATACTGCAACTCCAGTAACTCCCACAAGCAATTGCAAAAACAAATAACTGCAATCACCACAGCTGCATTGAAAGCTAGCCTCTGAAAGGAAAACAAAAGGCTCCTCCACACTCTGTGGAAGCCCACAAGAAGTATTGGCATAGTTATCAGTCCTCAAAAGAAGGTCTTAATATGCATAGGCTATCTACTGTATTGTGTCCTGCTTTAAACAATACAGTGGATGCAGGATTGTGAAATAGAAAACCGAACTAGCACGTCAGTTGTTGTTGCCTGATGGAAGAGGAAGCAGAGGACCAAGACTGGTACCAAACCACAAAGACCATTTCCACTTGCATTACCCTCAGCAGCTGCACATTTAGCTGCAGCCCACCTAAGGGGCTGAGGAGGCAGTAAACTGACAGAGTAGCAGAAGGAGTGAAACAGGATCTAAAAGCATTTTGAGAGGATCAAAAAAAAAAGACACCTCCTCAAATCCCTGCTCCCAGCTTTAGTATTGCTCCATGTTAAAAAAAAAGCACCACACCAAGAAGGCTGTGCCCACCAGCACTGCTCAATATTACCAGCACATGCCCAGGAGGTAGAACCTGGGGACACAGGAAATATGTTTTATTGCAATTCTAACTAATCAAAGCACTCCCACTGAATACTCCTCCTCCAACACCCCCTCCCCCCAAATTAGTATCTATGAGATCATAGTTTTAGTTCATGTTGATGTTTTAGTTCATCATTGCCCACAGTAGTTCAAGTCAGATTATTTTGGGACAGACATGCTGATATATGAATCTGAAAGACTTCTCCAGGATTGTGGTTTTTTATTTTGTTTTAGCAGATACTTGTAGGCTTGCGCCTAAAGTAAACAGGAAACTGCATGAGATAAAATGAGACCTTCCAGGCAAAAAGGCCCTCCACTGAGGAATTTTTGGTTTAAAATAAAAGAGATAAACAAGCAATTAGTACATTGTAAGAAAATCGCTTGCAAAATCCTTCTATTCAGCAAATTAATTGCATCTAAGAAGTACCTCTGCTGTTCTAAATGAAATACAAAGCTTTTTTCCTTTTTCAGAAAAGATTAAAACTCTCCTAACTACTCAGCAATGCACTGAAGGGCACCAGTCAGAGATGACTTTATTTTCTTTTAAAATGTTTTAACAATGGAATATTCAAGCAACACTGAGGTAAACTCCAACAAAGCAGCAGTGTGTATGGAAGATGCATAAAGAAAAAGCCCTGAGGCAAACTCAGATCAGCTTTTGCTGGACGTCGTTTGAAGCTCCTGGTGATACTTGCTGGCTTCTCCTCATTTTTCTACAGAGTTCAGAGCAGCAGCCACACCAAAGTCAGGCTAGCTAAATGAGAGACAAATGCAAGGCAGAGGGGCCATTTCAGTGCTCTAGGAAAAGCCCATGCTTCCAGCTCCTTCTTATAAACTTTATAGCCTGGAGATTGATCACAGCTGTGCCTTAAATAATAAGGAGCTAAACCAAACACCACTGCAAGCTTTTTATCTGCTGGGCTCTAACTGTTCTGCAAGCTACAAGGGGAGAAAAGGAGCAGAGATTTCTTTGTCCCTGGTGTTTTCTAGGAGAGACAAGCAACAAGGTATGAGCCCACTTACTTGCCCTTCAAAAGAATGAACACTCAGTTTCCTTAGGCATCCTGTGACACCACAAGCATTTTACTGTCATTGGTGTTCTTGCTGTTGTATACTATCAAACCCTGATATTATAACCCTGCTCATTAATTATCTATGAGCATGAGAATATGTAGCTATGAACAGACTGACCTACTGCAAACTTGTTGATTTCACAGTATTTCCAGTACATATTTTTCTGAAAACAAGCACTCACTAATTATATTTTTCGTCATGTGTCCTCTTGTCTTTAACTGCATTTATTAGAGAAGGCTCATTCAAGTTTCACCACCTTGAAGTCCTTTAAGAATGCAGCATCAGTGGCTAAGTTATAGGTATGGGGCAAGTAACATGGTCTGTGCAGGACAGTTTTCACTCCCTGACACTTTAATCCACTTTTTGTGGAGCTCATGTGCGAAGCTGGCTGAGCACTCTGCAAAGCCTGCAGTGTTGGGATGCCACAGGAGTCTCGTGGGTTGGTGAGTTCCGTGCCCCATGGCACAAGGTATCATCCTGGTTGCAGTCCAGCCACCCTTCCCCCTTATTGACACGGCTTTTAGGTGAACTTTGCTCCCCTCCCACCTGACCCATGGTTGGAGAAGCTTGCATCACTCCCTGAACCATGGGGTTTTGTAAAACCCGAGGTGTGTGTGCCTGGGGAAGGGAATGAATGAGAATGGGGAGAAGCAGTACTGCTGGACCCCTCCTACCCTCCCCAAACAGGAGAGTTTTGTTCCAGTAAGTTATAAGCAGTGTTACTGTCTCAAATGGTACTGGATCTCATATTTTCTCTGTGGGCCAGGGGAGCTCCCTACAGATTAAAACTGCAACTGTTGAAATCCACCTTTTAGATGTTGACTGGCTTTGATGTGTTCCATATTTATGCAATTATGGCAGCATGTTACTGAAGATAGGCTGTATGTTTCATTCATAAAAGAAACAAACAAAAAACCAACAAAAAAGGCACCTGTAACTGACCCACAGCCTTCATCTCTTCCTTATTCTGCATGACAGACTAATTCCCATATCCATAAGGGTTACTTTGTGCAGGAGTTCAGGTCTGATAGGAAAGGGCTGAGTGCAGAGATCTCCCAAGGTTCATTGTGGCTGTAAAACACTGCTGCTAGCTGTGAAGTCTGAGCTTGAATGTTGCTGCAACGCAAGCTTTATTTCAGGGGAAAATTCACATGTTCAGAGTAAACGATGCAGTGCACAGGCAAGAGCAAAATCATCAATAAGTAAAGAAAAGAGTTGGTTAGCTGATTGCAGTAGACATTGTCAGGAGGCTTTGAGATAAGCAGTGAGATGATCATATGCAGGGGTCACCATCTGAGCACTGTCCATGAGCACAGAGAAAGGGAGAGGCAGAGGTGCCAATGCCAGCAAGAACACTGCATATCACTGCAACAGACACATGTATAAGTTTGAGGACACAACAAAAACTCAGTCTTTTCCAGAGAAATGTTGTGTTGAGATGTGTCTGCCAGATGGAAAGAGACAAACCCAAGAGTTATTTTATGGCAGAAGAGAGCCATTTCTAACTTGCCACCTCTCCATCTTTATCCCTAGCTGTTTTTTCTCAATGTATCCAAACATGGTCAATGGGCTGTACACATCTCCTCACCCACAGGAGCACATATTGGGTCCGACTCAGCTATACTAAGTTATACTAAGGGGAAATTCAGAAAGCTAGTTGATGTTGTCATCACACTTCTAGCACATATAACTCATCTCACAACTTAATGCATTTTTTGTCACCTGCACTATTTGTGTGTTAAGTATTCAAGCATGCTTTCACAGAGAGTATATTGATTATGAGCAATCCAAGAAGAACTCGCACCTCTGTTGCTCATGAATTGACACTGTTTTGTACCTGGTGGTGAGTCCTACTGAATGCCACCAGACCTTTTTGTTCTGGCTGTGAGGGTTCACTGGGCATGACTAGGCTTACAGTGTATTCCATGGTATTGTTCTACCCGTGAGTCTGAAATAGGAGTAGTGCTTATTGGACATTGCTGGATGTAGAGTGCTGCATTGCCTCTGCATTTCTGTAACTTATGTGGACTTGTCTATGACCCAGAATCTAAGCCCAGCTGCCACCAGCCCCTTTGACATCTGAGGACCAGCTGGAACACAAGGGCATTTATTTCCCTGTTAAATTTCTTTATTCTTCATGTGTCAGAAAGGTTTGCCTTACTCTTAATGTGACAGCACCATAGAGGTGTCTTTATCAGCTCTTGAGTGCTTTGAACAAGTCCTGGAGCCAGAAGACACTGCCATGAAGAGGGCAGCTGTGGTCACAGCAATAAGGGGTGTCCTGGAAAACACTCATACCAAGGGCACAAACTGCAATTTGCTTACACACACTTTAATCAAAAAGGGTGAAAATATTCTAACAAAAGTTCTCCATCTAAATTAAAGAACAATTCATACATGAACTGAGCTACTGAATCATTAAATATTTCCAGATATTTCTCTTACTGATATCTCTCATGTTGGTTCATCAAATTTCCATACCTACTGCTAGCCTAATAACTGTTTTCACAGGTCTTTAAAAAGCTGGTAATGTGCCTGGTGTTTCTAATAACTTTGTGTTTCATTTTTCTGAGGCATGAGAAATAGAGGTGTTAAAACAACAAAAAAATACACTATCCATCTTCCAAGTATGTGGACTTCTCTCGTTTTTTTGAAAGCAGTCAGTCTGTGTCACAGAAGTGGAGGATATTGTTTCAAGATGTGGCAACAAACATCTCTTACGATCACAGATGTCAGCATACACAGAAGCCCTACCATATTACGCTGCTGCAAAATGCTGCCTTCAAAATTGCCTATATGCAGATATTTAGGCAATTCTATCAAGGTACTAGAGGCTGGCCACTGTACTAACAGTATTCCTATTAAAAATATCCAACTTAACTCTTTACAACAGAAGCTTTCTGCTTGGGTTGGCGTTTTTAGTTCTTGTGCTTTCTGCTTTCTTACACACACATTTGAGGAAACGCTCAGTGAAACTGCTGCATCTGTTAGACATTTATCTCTTCTGTTTGAAAGCAACTGCAGCAAAAAGAGGCAGTGAACTTAAATTTCAAATGAAAAGCATTTCAAGCTTCTTTAATAAAGGCAAATATACCATTTTCTTTGTTATTTTGGGGGAAATCTGCACTCAACAGTGCAATATGCCATGAAGACATCCCATAAGAGACACTTTGCAAGATTCCCTCTACTGCAGGAGTCAAGGGTAATTCTTGGTAGCCTCTGGATGCAGGAGACCACTCTGCAAACTTTGGGGAGAAAGGTGAATTGTTTTAAAGTGAAGTGAATGAAGTGCAAAGCTTATGAACACTTGGTGGTCAAGGTTTTAATGTGTTTCATCACTGCTTTCAAGGTCAAGGCCAGGTTTGAAATCTGGTTCATGTCCCTGCTAAGATTTCAACAGTACACGTGGAGAAATCCATGTGTTTATACAGACAAATGCAGAACTTGTGCTTCAGCCAGCTCTCTCAGCTCATTTTAAATGCAGGAGATTTTGGAATTTGAGGCATTGTTGTAGGCACTGCATGCTAGAAATTTGCTGCATCTCCGGGTGCACATGCCTCCCAATGGTAAATACTCAAACAGGTGCAATTTCCTTATGAATCAAACCGTAACTGGCCATTATTTCTGGGCAATCTACTTTTTGAATTACTGATGATCAATGAAGTCCTGGACTTAGGAACTGACAGTACAAGAGAAATAAAATGAAAAAATAAAATAAAAAATAATGAATAAAATAAAATAAAATAAAATAAAATAAAATAAAATAAAATAAAATAAAATAAAATAAAATAAAATAATGTAAAATAAAATAAAGTAAAATAAAATAGTATCTTTTTGATGTTGAGTTTCCCAGGGCACTGAGGAGAAGTTATAGCCCTGGAAAGTCATGTATCCTCTACACCTTTAACCAGAGGATGTGTCTCAGCCCCAGCTGGTTTTTCTGAACTCCTGTGGATGCAGAGGGAGCTAGCCAAGGAAAAAACCCCAACACCTAGATCCCCAAAATCTCAGCAGCGGTAGTAAATTGACCTGTGCCTGTCCAGCAGCCACAGACAGCAGGCTCTTTGGCATCCTGGTGCCCCCCTTTCTTGGATCAGCATAGTCAGGGAAGCTGGGAAGCAAATGGCTGCCTACCCAGCAGGCAAAGCACTCAGTACTCCTCCCACTGAGGTACTTCTCTCTTACAATCAGAGAGATAAATCAATCAGAGGCCTAAATGGTGAACTGTCAGGGTAAAAATGGAACAGATGGGCCTGCCATTTCACAACCTGGCTCAAATAATTCAGGAAAAAACCATTTGGTCTTTCTTCTAAGGGTAAATCTCTATATATGGAATATTTATGCCTATGACAGTGGTTTGCAGGAAGGTGGCTACAATTTGTTTTCTAGAAATAGGCCTGGAATTGCTTTTCTATGCCATGCCACAAGCCAGGACAGTCTGGCAGCCCAATCCAGCTCAGAGGCATGTGATATGGGGCACCAGTGCTCCAGGACAGGGTGGTCTCTACTGTGAAGGCCCCAGAATATCCTTTGACAGCTCAGGCTCCCACAAATTACCCTGGCAGTTAAGCTGGCTGTCAGAGGTGCTGCTCCTGCCTGCCAGCCAAACAGGGGCAAGGCAGCACTGAGAAATAAAGAGAGCAGAAGAGATGGGAACAGAGGGAAAGGAGAGGCAGGAGGGTGAAGAATAATAAAAAAATTAAATAAAAGGAAAATCTCATGGGAAACAGCATCAATCAGTACTGTGTTCTCTGGAATGTGCTTAAAAGCTAGTATTTCTGGAGTGCATATGGCTTTATCCACACTTCTCACCCTCCTTGCTGGGGCCAGGCCAGTGTACCTGAATGCCTTCTGCTTTATCACAGGACTACACATGGTGAGTGCAGCACTCAGGTATTTGATGGCTGAATTGGCTGAAAGTTCTTCTAAAGAATGCTACATTACTTATTTCAAGCTAAGTACTTTGCTTACTTAAATTGATCCCTCCTCCCCATAGAGTGAACCAAGCCAAGCTTTTCTGCTGGAAAGACAGAAACCCACACAACTCATCTTGTGCAGAACTCTGGCTAAACAGGCAAGGATCAGATGCAGATCACCCTCAATGAAGAACCATTTTCAGCCCCCATGGTTTACAGGGGCATTACAGTCTATTAACCAATATGCATCCACTTCACCTTTTCTTTCTGTGTGTGTGTGAGACAACAATAGGAAAGAAGTTAAGCTACAACGTACTCAGATATTACACTCTCCTTGCTGAAGGAGGGTAAATACAAAATGCAACTGGAAGGCCAGAAGTGTTCACAAGGCTGAGTATCAGACAGCAAGCAGGCTGCCAGCAATGATCCCATGGCACCCAGCACCTTTAGAGCTATGTCCCCCAACGCGGCATCTATCCATTTTCAATTTTAGTCTACAGAAAAAGTAGCAACCATTCTACAAAACCACAATAGTTTTACAAAATATTTTTTTACTCTCTATATATTGAACTTTTGCTTAGAAAATTCATCTATAAATTACTCATTGTACTTTTCTAGAAAAATAAAAAATGAGCACTTTAAAGCAACTTAAAACAAGGAAAGATGAGAATTATCAATGCCATATGTCAGAACAAGTTCTTTCTAAGGTTATATCAATACCAGAAGATCTGAAACAGTTCCCTTAAAACTGCTTTTAGAAGAACAAGAAAGGTACTGAATCCAGGAGAGCTTGGCAGCTTTTCCGCCTTTTAACAGCTAAACCCCCTCCCTTTTCTTCAGGAGATGACTTCTTTAATGAAGGAAGATATTTCAAAAATCTTTACTGTTCTCGCATATCTGTGGTTATATTAACAAACTTGTAATCAGATACCAAGTACTTTATTAAAACAGAAAGACCCAGGCAGATAGCTCTTACTCAAACACAAAAAAATTCAACCGAATTACTCTCTCACTTCTCTCAAACATGTCTCAACCTTTTTTCTTTATACTAACCTCACAGTCTTTTAATGCCAACATCAAGGAATTAATTACTTCAACCTCTGCAGCACACAAGAGGCTACTCTCCTACCAGCAGCAGATGGCCACCCCCGTGGCAGATATGTCTGGGGCAGTTTTACAGACCAAGTTCTCACTTTCCCAGTTGCAAAACTTTACATCACCCTATCCACAAACTTCAAAGCACTCATCCCTGTTCAAATTCCTCCTGTTTGCTAGTGGGTTTGGAAATAAAGGATTTTCACTTAAAACAATTCCCTTTGCTCCAGTACGTCACTAAGTAGCGCAGACTGATGGACAACACCAGAGCATGCAAATTAAATACCTCAGATTTACAAATGATGTCATAGCTTCCAAAGTCTTATCACCTTCCATACAAGCTCTGAGCCCTTGCTGTCCTCTAGGCATTGATGGGACAGGATATGTGTCCAGCAGTGGACCTCTCACGCTACACAAGCAGTATACTTAGACATAATATCAGCATTTGTTCACATGGACACAGGACAATGAACTTCAGAGACATTGTTTTATGCTGAGGAAAGCAGAAGTGCGACACAAAGTTTTCCCAAACAAGAACTACAGAAAGGATGGGGATCTTCTGCTGCGATTGTTGCTTCCAGCTTTAAAGAAGGTTACCAAATGTGTAAGTGTTTGAGAGAAACTTATGGTGGACCAGCTAGGGGGGGGGGGTGGGGAAGGAAGGAAAAAACCCTAAAAATATCTTTGAAACAAAAAAAAGAAAGTAAAAGTAGTCCATCAATGAGCTCAGTAACAGCATCCCCATGAGTAGGAAACATGCAAATAGGAAGCTGTTCTGCTGCCACCGGAAGAACTCAGAATCATATCTTCCTTCCATATTCAGATTCTAAATATCTTTATTTCAAAAAATGCAGAAACGAAGCCTTTTTGATAAACATTTTTATGCTGGGGCTAGAAGGATAGAACCATGGCAGCTGTCTGAAAGCTATCAATCACTGCTGATCATTTCCCACTGCACTGAGTGGCAGCTGTACCTCAAATGTCTCAGCAAGTTTTGTCAGCAGCAGTAACTCTGTGATTTGATGTTAACAGCCATAGTTTCAATGAAACTATAAAGGCAAAAGTAATGTTGAAAATTGAAATTGAAATTTGATATTGAAAATTGTTTTTCTTCTGTTTTCACAGATAATCCCAGAAAAAACAAGCCTAGAATACTTAATCATACTGCTCATGTGCAATGAAGCAACGTAGAAGGAGGACCACTGCTTCTCTAGCACAAAACAGTCTGTTGTTGTCAGTGCTTTCTTTCCACTGGTGGAAACAAACAAGAGTTCAGTGCCTCAGTGAATGCAGTTTTACAATGAGACTAGTTAACAGCTGGCATTTTTGTTCACAAAATTTCTGAAGCTGAGGTCTAGCTGTAAATTTGACTTAGCACTTGGGTGGTGTGCTGAAACATGGGAAAGACAAATGGTATCACAACGGTGAAAACAGAAGCCAGTGGGTGGACAAGGACCTTCACCCATACCTTCAGACTGCAAATGCTTTCCTTTAGAAGTTGCCAAAGATGTATCAATTTTAGCTGAGGGGGCAAGAAATATAATCTGGAAGGTTCGTGAACAAAATAAGAAAAACATTTAGAAGCAAATTTTCCATGCAACCATGTGCTTTCCAAGGACAAAAATGTTATTTTGTGAGCAGCCATTTTTTAAAAGCACTATTGTTGCCTGTTCTAAAGAATGGATGGGTTCCCATCTTCTCTTCCAAAAAATTCAAAATTCTCAAATTTCGAGAGATCAGCAGGACTATTTTCAAAATTTCTTCTTGGTAACAATTTCTGCCCTGGGTATTCAGCAAAGTTTACCAAGGCCTCTGTTTTAGGGCAAATGTCCCACAAAACATGCCCATCTGCATTGTTTTGGAGAAGCCCAGGTTGATGATTACTTAGTCATGGATGTAGCACTGCTAAGTGGAGTCTGATATCAGAGCAAGATAGGTTACCAATTAATTTTTTATTTTGGTGTGGATTTTCAGTAAGTGAATATCACTTCTTAGTCAGCATTTTGTTTTACCTAGATCCAAGTGAAAATCTTGAATTCTACTTTTCAAGGTCAAGGTGTGATTTCCAAATCCTATTGTTAAATTAAAGGAAAATAAAAAACAATTCTCAGGGCCTGATGAGATATATACCTACTTTTGCCATTGCAATTAATTTTTAGAAACTTGGAAAAGGTCAAAACCTATGCAAGCAAGAAGAATTAGTTTTTTTGTTTATAGTTTTTTTTAAATCAAAATGTGAAGTGTAAGAACTACTTGAGGTTTACTCCTTTCTGGCCATTCCTGGAAAATGAAGAGATCTTTCATCTGCCCTTTAAATTTATTTTTTCAATGAAAAGGTAATAAATTATACTGAAGTCGGGGAAAGACTTTTATTAAACAAGGCCTCATTTTCATCATACTTAAAGGAATGTATTTACTAGAGACATTTTTCTTTCTCAGGAATACAATAAAATAAAACCACATTCCTGTCTTGGAAAATGATAGAGGGTCCTCAAAGTGCATTTTCAAAGGATTTTGAATGAAAATAAATAATTCTGATTCTTAACTGAAGGGGGAAAGAAGGAGAAAACTTCTAAATGGATTCCCTAGGGCGAAGCATTGAATGCTGTAGGGATACCTGGAATACTTTAGAGAAAAGACATTTACCAGGGATGTATCAGCTTTAACTGAGAGAGTCAGTGAAGAAATGAAACAAAACATTTACAATGAGACTTTCTACACATCCAGCCATACTCTGGGTTCGGTGAAAGTTGTCTGGATGGAAAGCATCAGTAACTTCTGCTTCATCAAGTGGAGCTTGCATGGGCTTGTTTTGGAAAAGAAAGCTACTTTTGAAGATTATCACACAAACAAACTGACCTCACTCTAATTTCCAGATCCTGTGCTTCCTTATTATTTTTCCTTTCAGCATTCTCACCAGCCAACCAGTAACAGGAAGAGTTTGGCTTGGGACTACTAGAAAAAATTCAAGAAGATCCACCAGAATTCATTTGCTGGACTATAAATGACAATAAAAATGATCAGTGACTGAGATTTTGAGACAGAGCACACATAGTACTGCTTCTACCAGCAGCATGAAATATATCAAGCAATCAAGAAAAAATCCTACAAAGGGTGTCAAATTTAAAACACACTACAATCACTGCTTAATTACATACATATTGTACATAGATGCTTGGCAAGTTTTCATGCCTCCACTATTTTAACTGGAAAAGGAAAACCCAATGGATTTTTAATGATTCTTTGTGAAAATTTGTCTTCCTGTTAGAAAACTGTGCTAGACCTGTCTAATATAGTGATCAAGCTGTATTTATCAACAAAATAGAAAACAGATATTTACATTTACAAACATAAAAATATTAGTACACTTGTTATGAATCACTGACTAAAAGTTAAAGTTCTTGTTATCAAATCACAATGATTTCACAATTAAACCTTCTAACAAATACGAAGGAATTAATGTATGAAGACTTTTATTCCCCTTCATCTACTGGCAAGCTGTAAGTACACTGTTACTTAAGTCAATACTAAAATGTCATTAAGATGCACAGGGGAAATAAAAAAATAAAACAATGAAACAAAAAAGATAATACATAATTCACAATAAGTGGAAATGGCAAGGCCTGGAAACTGCGGATTCTCTAAACTGTGTGGTTTTTTCCCTCAAGGAGGCTTTTGAGCAGCAATCAGAACTACTCCCAAGGCCAGAGGGAGAAGAGGGAGAAGACGGAGAAGAGGGAAAAATCCAAGTCATCCAAAATCCAGTAGGATAGATAAGGTATGCTATAAATAATAATTTTAATCAAGATTTCACTTTTTCATGCAAATATTTGATGATACAGCTTGAAAGTACTGCTGTCACACTGTATCTCTGAAAGCATGTTACAAACCTTTGCTCTCCATACTATGAAACAAGATTTTATCCTTTAAACTTATGAGCTCTCCATTTAGGCTACAGTCATCGGCAACAATTTCCCAGTTTACTTGACTGCAGAGTTAAATTCACAGTATATGCACATTTAAAATATACTGATCTAAAAACACTGGGACTGCACATAACTGCAACCTCTATGCTAGAACAGAAAGTCATTGATGCTCAGACTTGTATTGCCTGCACCAACTACAGAGTTTATTGCCCTGTTTTTCTGTCAGGAGTAAATCAATACACTAGTGACAGTTCTGTGGCGCGGGGGTCAGGCAGGGTTGGTGACTCTGAACTGGCACCCCGTGCAGACCGCAGGGTAACACAGTATTTATGGCTTCACATTGCACCACTTCCAGACAAGAAGCTGTGAAAAACGCTGCTCTCATCTGAACTTCAGCATGATGTTACTGCCCAGCCCAACTCTCTATGAAAAATGTAATAATTACAAGGAAAAACACCTGACTGGATGCGGCTCTTCTCCCCACAAGGCCACTGCTACCTGGTGGAAGGACATCTCCAAGCTAAGACAACATCCTTAATTTCAGTCATCTCAGGAAAAATGCTGCTGCAAAGCTCATCTCTCCCAACAGCAGCAGGACTCCTCAAGGAGGAGGTAAATAGGTGAAGTTGTCTTCTTACAGCCACTGGGCTCAGAGTTAAACCCTGGCTTCTCCAAAAGATCATCTTATAAGCTGCACTGTGCTAAGAGGGCTGATGTTTCCTGTGGCCCACAGGAATGATGTTCCAAAGGCAGGGAAGGTCTGTCAAAGTTTGAAAGATGCCATATCCAAGCTCTGTCTAGACATGATCATCTTCATCTCAGTCCAGGACCACAGCCTTGGTAACTGATGAAATGTATTTCATATTGTTCAAGCCTTAAGGCCAACAAAGATAAACCATTCCAGTTAATTACTTGACTGAGGCTGCATGAGGGATATGGAAATAAAGACATGCCTCTGTCAAGACACCGTGTGCTGTCAGTCAGGTTGTAGCATTATTTCATAGTCTTTTTATATTTCACTGATAATCAAGTGCTTTTAGTGCGTGAGAAGGAAAAGGAACTGAAGATGCAGACTGCATGTCAAAACAACCATTCAGAAAAGTTAGTTATCAATAATGTACTTTATTTGCTTCAATGGTGTAGCTACAGCATATGTGAACGTGCATGTGCATTAACAGGTTTTTTTTTTTTTTGCTGTTTTCCACTCCCATTTGGTACCTAGATGTAAAAGAAAGGCTAGAAAAGTTCAAAAATAAGTCTCATGCAATTCATAACTGCTGCAGAGAGGGCAGGAAAAAAGCTGTTGCTTAACAGTTCTACCCTTCCAGATGTTTATACTGAACTTCCAGATGTTTTTTACATTTATTTCTTCATTATAATAAGTAAAGGACTGTCTTCAAACACTGTGAGACTCCTTTAAATCAAAATTTATACAAACTCAGAGTTTATGCAAAAAGAACCTTCAGCTTTTTTATCTGTGCCCACATTAGTGTCCCAATATTACAGAGTAAACCACATTTCTGCAAACAAAGTGGATGATTCTACAGGCAGGAAAGTCCTAAGTGTCTTTTTACTTCCCAGGAACATAAAGGGTAAACAATTCTGATTTCATTGTTTGGTCTCCCTACATCCTGGGGGCTAGCTGTGGTTCTTGGCTCAACAGGCATGCCTAATTTTGGCCAAACAACATCGAGAGCTCACCCAACATAGAAAGCTAATCATCAGGATTAGTAAAATACAAATAAGGATTGTTGGTATCGTGCTTATTTGAAATTCAGTTATAAACCCTCAGTATCACAATCTCAAATTCTAAATAGAGACGAATGCCCAAAGATGCATATGGAGGTATATGGCAGAGTTATCCACACTGTAAAAATGAGAGGTGACAAATTAGGATGGATATTTAATCAGCATTTAGGCAGGAGAAATAAAGACTAACTTTTCAACAGTAACATTCTAAGCCAGTACTTCTCTAGAAATGCAGGTACACACCTGAAAATTTCTGAAAGACCCTAGCCTTTCATGACTGATTCCAAGACAAGGAAATCCAGACCAGAGCTAGTTTATCTAGGCCTGGGCTCTGAAATCCTTAATTTGGTGCTTTCACTATTTCTTAAAACAATAGTTAAGATATTGTCATCCATTTTTGGGCCGAGCTGGCCCAGACAAATGCTTTCAGAGTCTAACTATGATCCCCAGCAGAAAAACAGTTTAGCTTTGTCTTTAAATGTAACATGAGAAAAAGTGGAGAACAGAAGAGAGGATGCCAAGTTTCAGCTGATGTATCTGCTCAGTTTCTGCCTGTTCCCTGATTGCTCATTTAAAGGGAACACATGGTGGTGGTGAAAGGCAAAGTGTCACTGAGCTGCAAGCCAAACCAGACATGATTTTATGGCTGTGTGCAGTACACAGATCAGTTCTTCCTTAGTTCCAATGCAAAGGAAAGGCATGGTTTAGAGAAAGAGCTTTATGTTCCTTGTTACTTTTGAAAGATTTCAAAAGCAGCCTTGTTAAAAGAAAAAAGGGCTCAGCTATGAAATCACTTCCTTCTGTTTAAACTATTTCACTCAAGGAAAAAAACAAGAGGGCACGAAAAAAAAAAAACAAAACTGTTCTCTGCTTTTGACTTGTTCCTAGGACTCAGCATCCCACCCGCTCTGTGGGATGATGCAGTGTGCCAGATCCCGACCGCTCCAGTCAGTACATCAAGCGGCCATAGCCCTCCCCACACAATCACCCTCTTGTCAGAGGCAGCTGGCACCCTCCCTGCACATGCTGACAGCATCACTGCCTGGAGGACTGCACCCCTTTGGGGCAGCTCTTCTCCTCTTGGAGCAAAGCAGCAAGGCATGAGGAGGGCAGGCCGTGTTAGGCAGCTAACAAACAAGAAGCTCTTGTGTTATTCCCTCCCCCTCCTGCCTCCCAAACACAGTGAGAATGCAGACAGGGGAAAAGATGCTCTTCTGCTTGCAGCAGCAGCAGCATGGCTTTGCCTGGGAGTACAGCCAGCAGGACAACTCCAGGACACCCGTTTATGGAAGTTTAAAAGTCAAATGAACAGTTCACTGCTGCCCAATTCACAATGAGGTTACTTACGGCTGAGCAGCATTTTAACAAAGATTCTAAAATGAGGAATGGTTTGCCTCCCTCTGCCAATGCTCACAGGTTTATCCAGAGCCCCAGTTCTGTTTTCCTTTCAATCTCAGGGCATCCTCCCTCTCCTCCAAAATGAATTGTCTTCTCCTGTGTAAAGCAGGCTGACACAAACCAGCTCCCTTCCCCACTCAACTGTGGGGAAGGAGAGGAGGGAGAAGCATCTTCAGAATAAACTACTCTCCTTCCCAGCTTCCTGAAAAAAGTTGGTTTCTGCCTCAAACCTCATTGCTCAATGTATTGAGCAATGTATTATTACTCTGATCTGCACCATTAAGAAAGGCAGGGATTCTTTTCCTGCATGTTTTTGAGGTTCACTGATGTAGAAAAAGCCAGATAACATGAGATAAATGTTCAGCAAATTGCTCCATGCAGACTAACACACTCACCTTTTCTGCCCTTCCCAAAGCTCCAGTAAATAAACGTGAAGCTCTACCTTTTTCAAGAAGGCACTCAGGAAGTATGACCCTTGAAATTAAATCTTCTGCTTAAGAAAACTTTAAGCCAGACTTACAAGTAGATTGCAAACAGCGATAGAGCATCACCACACCTGCCTGATCAACATGCTGACCACACTGTTTGCTTGAGAGATACCTACTGATATCTGAGATATCTGTTGCCCAGAAGTCCTTTGAAGTGATGCTTAGCTTTTCTTCTTTAGAACCACAAAACAATCCTCCCATGAAGTGCAAATTCAGCAATATGGGATGATACTCCCAGCTGATGGCAACTAATGAAAATTTCTCATGGTGTACATAGCAGTCTGCAACGCCTTGATGCACAAATATTTAACTCCCCCAAAGTCTCTGTGTTACCCCAAAGCCTAATTCTTGACTTCAGTCTATTCTTTATTTATTTATTTCTTAAATTAAAAGAATTTACACAGCAAACCCACAGCTGTTTCCCAACCATCTTTATCTTGCAACTGTGCCTCCCTGGTGGTAAGGAGGTGAAAGCACTGCTGCTTCTTTACACTACAGGCCTGTGACTGACCTCCTCTAGCTTTCCTCTAGAAACCACATTGCTTAGGGAAAAAAACCAAACTGAACCAAACCCTTTGCAAAATAATACCAAGGTGGGAGCTGCAAAAATGATAAAGTGTCTACGAGCATTTTGTTTCCTTTTAACACATTTAATAAAATAATAAGTTATTTAATAAAATAATACATCTAGTACCATACATGCATGGGATTAGCTGACATTTGCTGTTTATTCAGTGACTCTTTGTTCTACAACTCCACATTGCATTGATAGAAGTGACTACTATTTTCCATCCACTTTTTTTTAGTAGATGTTTTTGGGGTCTTTTGCCTTTTTTTTTTTTAAGTCTGAGCCAGTCTTTCACCTCATAGGAAATACTGTATGAACAATAATGTCTTCAGGAAGGAAAACAGAGAACTGTTTCCTAAAAGAGGACTGCAAAACCCAAATTTTCTTGGTATTCTTAATCTCATCTTGCCTTCTGCCATGAGAATCATGGAAATGGGAAAGGACAGATTTTTGAACCACCAGGAGGTCAGGAGAGGTTTCACCAACCACTACAATCTCCCTTGGAAAACTCATATAAGTTCCTTTCCTGAAAAGAAGAGCAGGACATGAAGAAATACATCTTATCAATGGTTTAGCAGGTTAGTTAACTGCACAATTCATATTCTGGTTAAAAATCAAATCACTAGGTCAGAGTACAACATGTAAATTCTTAAACTAAAAAGTGAGTTGACACAGTGACTCACACCCAATCTCTGCCACCATTCTGCCACGTTTGTGATAGAAAGCTCAAGTCACAGCATAAACCTATGGGAACCATAATGTCAAGGACAGAAATGGGGCTAAGTTTTGGGCCCTCTGGACTGCATAACAATTGCATTTATGAACTGTTAGGGCAATCATCTAACGCAACAGGGTACTGGGATACCTGGAGACACATGTACTGGACTGGGAGACCTAATAGGTGAGAATACATATTGGGACAAGGAGGCAGCCTGCACCATCACTATCATCTGCAGGAACAAAGAACAGCGCAAACAGCAAAGAAGATCAACAGGGAACGGTACTCAGCCTTTAGGCCGCGCTTCTGCATAAGGAAACTGGAAGCCCCAGACAAAACCCTAGTAAAACTATACAGAAAATTACAGTAACCTCCTGAATCCAAAATGTGTTATGGTATTTCCCTCATGCCAAAGACTGAAGCCTATGCACCTCCTGAGCAGTGCGCTGAAGCACACCAGTATCTCACATGCTACTTTCCTGTATTAGCAAATGCACCAAACACAATAGGACTGGGTACATGCAGTCTTGCTTAATACACAATCTTTTTGTGAATAGCCTGTAGCTCCTGAGGTGTTCTCCATATACTGGAATTTCACATGAATACACACAACACCTTTTTTGGTGGCAAAAAGGAGACAGCAGATACTTCAGTGGAATACTGAGCCTTCCCTGTACTATTACAAGTTTGAAGCCATTTGGCAACTTCAAAGGCAAAAGAACAAATGTTATATAATAGGTTGCTATAAAAGATTTTAAACATGGATTGCTGCAAAAAACCACCACATTACATCTGGATTTTCACTGGTTCCATGTTACAGGGCTGAGTGACCATGTCAATCAACTTCCATAAACAAGCTTGATAGTCCCACTGGTCACAGTAGTGAACTCTGGGTGTTCTTATTGCCTGCACCTCTTCCAGTGTCTTCCAAATTCTGCTGACCTCCAGGAGCTGAGCACACATTACTCAAATCACCTGATAAGAAACAGAGCAGGGAGAACAGGGTGGGCAGAGTAGGCACTTACCAAGCACAATGACCACAGTCTTCAGGAGGCTCATCATGGTGTCCCGATTCCTGCGGGGTCCAGAACTGTGCCTGGACATTCTCATAGTCCTTTGGCGAACGTACCCAAAGATGTGAGCATATAGGACCACCATGACCACAAAAGTGACCAGGTTGAAAATAGCCCAGAAGACCAGGTAGGAGTCACTATAGAGCGGTGCCATGTTGGAGCAGTGGGTGATATCACAAATGCAGTTCCATCCGACACTCGGGATGGCCCCCATGACGATGGCCATAGTCCAGATAACAACAATGACAACGACCACCCGGCGGTTGCTCATCCGAGTGTGCAGCTGCATTCGGAAAACTGTAATGTGCCGTTCAATGGCAATGGCCAACAAGTTGGCTACAGAGGCTGTCAGACTGGTATCAATGAGACCCTGACGGAGAAGCCAGGTGCTTACAGTCAGTCTTCTAGTGTTGGGTCCTGTGTTGAACATTAAGTAAAAGTAGGCCAGCCCTGCAAAAAAGTCCGCAGCAGCTAAGTTGGCCATTAAGTAATAAATAGGAAAGTGGAATCGGCGATTGACATAAATAGCCACCATAACCAAGAGGTTGGCCAGCATTATGAAGATGCAGACGGTAATCCCCAGTCCCATTACAAGCTTGCTGACAGTGTTCCATTCAGTGGCTAGATATTTTCCACTTCGGTTATAAAAGAAGGCAATGGTTTCATTGTAGTAGCACTGTGGTTCACTCATGGCTGTGGACTGAAAGAAGAGAGAAAAAAAAAGAGAGAGAAAAAAAACCCAGAATGACATCAGAACTGAAAACATATGATTGCCTTCATGGCTAAGACATACACAAAGAGCGGGGAGGGGGACAGGAAAGGAACATGCTTCAGAACAAATTAATTGTTTCAGACCAAATGGTATTCCACAACTCACAAACAATTGCTCTGAGGAATCTAGTAACAGCAACCAGATTAGAAACAACCAGAAGTGGTTCCATCTGCTCTGGGAGCCAGCATGATTTCTGATGTAGTCGTAAATTGCATAGAAAAAGAGCTTCTGGCCAAGCAGTTCTGCTGAGAGATTCAGTTAAAGGCATGCAATTCATAATTAAGAAAAATTAACTCTGCTAGACATCTTATTTATGTTATCAGTGCACAGCACTCTTGTTTGATTGTAGCGGAAGAATAGTTCTTCAAAGAGGAGGAAATGTGCATTACAATTTTACAGGTTTTAACTCATTCCATTTTCCATCGTGGTTATTCCTTCTTGTCCTGTCTTAAAATGTGGGAAGAACACCCTAAATAGAGATTGACAGTATGTTCTGAGACTGTGAATTAAAAAGGATAATGTATGTCCATAAAAAGTGCTTTTATGAACAATAAAGGAAGTATGACATAGCATTCTATTCTATGAGCACTACCTACATTTCTAGAAATTGTTTGAAATACACAATGCTTTTAAATATAACTCACCAGAACTGACTTATTCCAATTTGAAATAGGAATGAGCCAAGACATAAGAAAAGTAATATTTGGCTTAACTAGTGTTAAAAGTATCCACCCTTATTTCCTGCAATAACTATTGTCGTGGCTATGTCAGAGAACACATGATTAATTTTTTTTGCAGAGTACTCTGCTGAGAACAGGTAGGGGGGCAACAAGCCCATATTCCACTAGAATGTGGAAGTTTTGGATAAAACTGTTGGCTTATAAGAAAATGCCTAACGAGTTTCCTTTTTCAGTTCCATTCAGTTACTCAAGGTGCAATTCCCAAAAGGCAAACCTTAAGAAAAGCCTCTGAATAAAATCCTGGTTTCTTGTTTAGCATGAGTAAACAACAAAGATGTAAAAATAATTATAAAAAAAATCAAACAAAGAAACACATGTCAAAAAAGTCTTTTTCTATATAAGATCTGCCTTTGCCTCTCTGCTTTTATTGCTATGGAACTCTATCGACTAAACTTGAATTTTTATAAAAACAGGACCAGTTTTAGCAATGCAAGTAAGAAGCCAAATCAAGGAACAGATCAACAACACTAGAAGATGGTAATTTCTTCCCATTAAAACATACAAAGTTAACCATAGGTTTTGGACAGCTCCAGTTACTCTGCAGGAAGTGCTACAGCTAACCTAACCTTCTTGTTGAAAACAAAAACATACAGAATTGGGAAACAGAATTTATAGCTTGACTCACGTGGAAATAGTATCTGAGAAAGATCTCCTTAGAATTACCCAAAACTGTTTCTGTTTCTTTTCATTTCTACATTTGTCAATGCAATTAAGCCAATTCCAATAAAGCAATATACAAAACTTTCCACCTACATCCCAAATGGACTACATGATGTTTAAATTTATGTTAAAGAAAAAGGTCTTTTAAGAAAGATTTTACCTCCAGCCTAAACATTGACCAGAAACATTTGCAGTCCCAGGATAATAAAAAGTTAGAGTAAATAGTATTGCTCAGCACAGTGAGTATAATACTTTTATTGCTCCTCTAGGATACATCAACCCTTGGGTTTGAAGCCTTTTAGCCTTAATTATTTAAGAAATTTTGGAAGTTCTCATGTAGGATCTGGTGCATATAAAAAAAATATTATAAGGGACGTTTAACAAAAGGAGACCTAGCTACAAGACATCTGGCTTTAATTCTTTGGTTAAAGACCTTGTAGTAATAACAGGTCAAGTATAAGAACCCTTGAGGGAGAGAGGAAGTCATATGAATGAATTAGTGGCCCTTATAAAAGCTTGCCAACATCTGCATTAATTATGTAATGCACAGGATTTTTAGTCTCTGTAGGAATGTGGATGCAGGATCTAGTGGATACTTGTGATCTTGAATAAATTCTCTTTGCCTGTGTATTTGTCACTCTGTTTTTTTCTTTCAGATGTCTGCTGCCCACATGTAATGATTCCTGCTTCACTGCTGCTCCTATGGAAAGAGGCGTGCTACACCTGGAAAAACATGAATTTTTAATTCAGAAATTTAAAATGTGGCCAGCATTATGCTTTTATTTTCTTTTTCCTTCTTTTTCTCTTTGTAGTTTTGTTTTGCACATGGACTTAAAATGCAAATTATTCCCTGATTGTGCAATGTTCTCCTCTACCTTTTAGTTTGAAATCTGAAACAAAGTATGACAAAAAATATGACTTAATCATGAAAAGCCAAGCCAAGGCAGAATGTACATAGACACATAAGGGTATGTAAAATGTTACAGAGCCAGACTTGTTCAATTTAAAACTATGACAGCACTTGAGCAATCTCAGAGCAGTTAGCATGAGGCTCACTTGCTGCTTCTCTCATTTTGAAGACAGGAAAACAAAATGCTGTGTTCGTGTAAGGGATTTTGGAGAAGCTGTTTTTAAGGCATTCTAATCTAAAACCTAGGATCTCCTGTAAAAGCAATCTTTTTGTGCCCTGCACCCCCCCACCCCACCAAGGGGAACAAGAGAAAAAGATGAGACAGTTTGCTGGCAAAAATTCCAGCAGGGGACTTCCAGATGATCAGCTTTCTTGGATGCCACTGTATGTCTTAAAGGAAGATTTTGACCTCTCAGGTCACAAACATAAAAATCCCAAGGCATCACGTTTAGCTGTGATACTGACTGGAAAGGCTCAAGCAGGAGAGAAATGCACTGTATCCCTCAGTACTCAAAGTGTTAACATACCACAAAGGCATATGCAAGCAGGCAGACCCCATCCCCTCTCCTGCCCCTGCAGGAAAAGGGGCAGGGAAGTTTATATTTTAATTTCCTGAAGTTTCACTCAGTGTGTTTCACTGCCTGTGTAAGCCAGATGTGTGGTGCCCGGAGATTTACCTCATCCATTCAGTATATCTCAACAGAAGTTTAAAACAAACTGAGCTGCAAATTGCCCATATTAACTAAA
Organism: Camarhynchus parvulus; assembly: GCF_901933205.1. Classification (NCBI taxonomy): domain Eukaryota; kingdom Metazoa; phylum Chordata; class Aves; order Passeriformes; family Thraupidae; genus Camarhynchus; species Camarhynchus parvulus. The sequence continues at coordinate 15,820,692 of NC_044601.1, read as the reverse complement.
CCTCTAGGATGAATCTGTGTGGAAGAAGTAAACATTGAGTTATAAACCAACAAGACAGATAAAGAAAAATAGAGTAAAAGCAGGCTAAAAGCAAAGTCTCCTCTTGCTCTACGAAGATGACCCAAGACACATACGTGCCAAATCAAAGAAGAAGAAAATCACAAGTACATGGAATTCAATCTCTTAATATCATGAGACATAGTTATAACCACAGCACAGTGCACACAAACCAGGAAATTTGGCACCAGGACTTAATAAATAAAAGCCACTCTTCTTCAGCAATTGGTCATTCAATTCACCTCGGCACTGGCCTTTTCAGGCACTACTTGCCTGGTTGTCTCCTCTCCTCTGGTTATATGGGATCACACCACAGGGGTGCCAGTGGGAACACTGGGAAGAAGAGCCCATGTAAGCTTTCCCATGTTTTGTGCCTGATTCATCTTGCTTCTGTGGCCACCTCTGCGTCACGCCCCAAAGAACAGGATGAGGATTTGGATCCACAATAGCCTGACCACTGGATGTCCTTGGGAGAGCAGCCCATTACTACCTGCCCCTCCTGGGGCAGACAGCAGTGGAGAACACACAGCCTGTGTGGAGCAGAAGGGGAGAGGGGATCTCTGCATCCTGCCAGCTCTGTGGTGAGTGACAGCTCACCCAGTGAGGGCTGCTCACCTGGTAAGGACTGTGCATAGAGAGATGCTTGGGGTGGAAAACAAACATCGAAAAGTTTTCAAATGCCATTGACTGATCCTGCCTAAACAAAGCATTAATTAGCACGAGGTGCCTGAGGGGAAGATGATCAGTTTACAAACCCCTCTGCAATCTCAGAGTTTGCGAGTTCCTTGATCCATGAAACAAAAAAGGCAGGTTACTGTCTCACCACCCCTAGTACCCATGGGTGCACCTATTTATTGTCGAGAGAAGCAGAGCAGAACATTCTTTGAATACTAAGGTCTGACTTTTACAGCACTTTTCAAACTTGTAAGCCACAAATAAAGAATCCATATCCAGGAAAACTCTTAAAAATATCTTAACCCTAGACTCTCCAAACACACTCTGCTCCTCTCTTTTTTGTCTTTTGCTGAATTAACCTCCACATGCCGCTGTTTTCTTACCCAGAACACAGAGGAGATGAAAAACAATTAATTTTTCTAATATTGTTGTGGTAAACTAAGACTAAAAAACATAATAACTCTCTTATATCTTTACTTTTTGAGCAGCAGTGAATGGAAATCAGTACCCCTGCTTTCAGCTTACATAAATATCTTAAGGTTACCAACATACTGAAAGGGGTCAAGCTGAAAAACTTCAGGGAACTACCAACTTCAAAATCCCCAAAGAAGGATATAAATTAAGAATATCTTTAAAATAAGGAAAAGCAAGTAAGCATAGGCATAACTGAATCAATATGTAAATACTTCGTCAACCCACAACTGCTAAACATGGGGTTTACGAAAGTAAAGTTGTAACAGATGAGGAAAAAAAAATCCAATTTGCAAAAACAGTTGTCCATTACCTAATGAAAAACATAGACTACTTTTCAAACTGCAGAACATGAAAGAAAAGCTTTAAAATAAAGCAGAAAAGTTGTGTTTCCTTCAAAGATAAAAGTAGAAGTAAAAAAAAAAAAAAACCAACATGAAGTCACAAGACAAGGGTCCTGATTCATTTTAGCCTTATGCACAGACATATTTTTCATCTGCACAATGGAAGTAGGAAACTCTATCACCAACACAGAATGGCTCGTCCTCTTCGGAATTGCATTTCCCAGAGTAACAATTCAACAGACTTAAAGATAAATCTGTATAATAAGATGGGGTGGCTCTGTTACAGCAGGGTACTTCATTTCACTAGATTCATTTTGGCCTTCACAAAGGTGACAAGACAGGAGGAAATTAATCTCTCACTTAATCTCTAAAGGGGGTCCCTTTAATGCTATTAAAACATCCTAAAGCATAAAGTTACTCAAGGATTGTGTGGCAACAGCTAGTGCATGCAATAATTTTTAGGATGCTTTTGTAGCAGACTTACAGAGTCTCAGAGCTGACAAACTGTCAATCTGACAACTACTTGAAATTGAACTGAGAATTTCTCTGTATCCTACAGTTTATACCTGAAAATGCAGCTTAACATTCTAGGCACTCAGTGTATTAAAGAGACCCAGCCCCCAGCAACAGTGAGAAAACAGGCAGCTTTACTCTTGGAAGGCATAATTCACAAGTGACACAGACCTCATTGATTAACTATGATTATACAGATTGGCTAAAAAAACAGTGAGGTTGTTGACCTTCCAAAATTCTGCAAGTAAAAGGAGATTTAAGAAATTAAAAGCTAGAATTAATTACAAGAAGAATTGGAAAAGAAAAGACAGAGTGACCTCATCCATCCACAACTTAGCTAGCAATTCACACACTGTTGTATTGCTGCTCCTTTTCCACAGATCCAGCATTTTCACTTTCATGAGCTGTGTCCCTCCCAAGTACTACATAAATGTTCATAGAGAAGTTTTCCAGTAGAGGAGGAAATGAAGACTGTTTGAATCAGGGCATAGTTCTACATCATCACACCCTCACTTACATTCCTAGAATGGCTTATATATGTTGATTACTAAGATTTTATTTTTTCTTTGCCACCCCTTATCTGTCTTCCCAGCTCAAAGGGAGATCCCCACTGTAATGTGGAGATATTTGCAAAAAAAAAAGTAATTGGCTGTGGAGCAGGTAGAGCATATTGAGCCCAAATTGGGTACTTAAGCCCAAGTGTTCCAAAGTACATAAGGTACTTCTGCAAAGCTCTTAAAACTTCTTTTCCTTTGAGGTAGCTTTCATGACAAGCTGAGCTTCACAAAAAGTAGCCAAACATGGGCACAAGCTCAACACTTTGTGGCTTTGTGGGAGACACAGGAAGACAATTATATTCCATCATCTCATTTAGTGACTGAAATATTCCACCTCTTATGCCTTCAGAAAATGTCTTTGCCATGATGCTGATTGGGCTGCTCCACTTTCTTGCCCAGCTCACCCCCTGTTGCCCTGTTGCAAACAGCTGTGAGTCCCTGAATGTTGCTGTAAGGATGAGTGCAGTGCAGGACAGACCTTTATAGGAGACCCCCCCCTTGGGAGGGGTTTTCCGGAGAGACGTGCAGCACACAGAGTCCTATCTGTGCACTGCAAAAGCCAGAGTGGAAGCAGTTGGAGGGGAAAAAAAGTCTGCACCTATAACATCGCAAATGAATTTTCATGCATAAATAATTTCATTATTTACAATGTGCATCCTTTAATCCCAGTTAGTAAACCAAGCTGGGAGTTAATTACTGGCTACAGCAATTTAAAGATAGCAATTTTATGCTGAAAAAAATGCTGTGGGCTACACTGGGGCTGTTTCTACCTCCAGGGCACACCTCCCATTGCTCCTCACCAAGCAAACCAGCAAAGTGAGCACTTGGGAGAGTTTAGCCTACAAGCAAAATGCATAGCAAATTTCATTTTGGGACTGGAAACAGAGATTTACAGATGGAAATAAGAAGACTGTTCTGTGTTTACAATACAGTAAAGTAAAACAAGTACATTTATTTCATGAAATATATGTTAGACATTTGGGTTTCTTTTGCTTTGATATATTGAGATATTTGTGAAATATATAAACAGAATATAGAAAAATCTTTGTCTCAGAGCTTTAGAAACAATGGGGTCTCTGTAACTAACTTGTTCACACTTTACTGAGCAGCCGCCTTTAAGGCAGTATTGGTCTACTTTAAACAAAATGGAGATGCATTTTGAATCTCCAGTAATCTCATCTAGTAAAATAATTTTTGAAAAAGGTGTACTAGTATTTTAGTTTTCCCTATGATGTCTGTAGCTGGATGGATACACTTGTAATCACAAATTGTTTTTGCCAGCCCCACCATTTCCTTTTGTTCTTCTGTTTGCTGTATTTACCACCACAAGAGGTCTGTTTTGGTAACAAGGCTAATTTGTTTATTCAGCTCAAGGGGGACAAAAAATCCACATGCTTGTTGACTGCAGAAACTTGGGCACCAAATCCAAAATGCAAATTTTGTTGTGCTTCGTTGGGGAAAGCTGTGCCAGCTCATGGCAGACAGTTCTCAAGCATATTATGAGAAGGATAACCATTCTGTGGCAATGATAGCTTAAATCTCTTCCATCCCAGTTCAAACAAAATGAGGAGAAAATAGAGATGTTGTATTTAATGGCACAGAGTGGGAGAAGTGGTTTTTGGCTCTGGCCATGAAAGGCCATTCTAATGGAAACTGCTCTGGATTTCTCTTTGGAACAGCTGCAAGGCAGTTATTTAAGGCAGTACTCATCTGCTTCTAGTATTTGGCTGGTAGGATCCGCTGCTGGCAAAAGCAAAGAGAGAATGATGAATTTTTGTTGTTTTCTTGTTTTAAGCATTTCTGAGGCACTGTTGGAAGTCCTTGGTTCATTAAGTAACCAGAGCTCAAATCATTACTTCTTCAAAGCTTTTACTGCAGAATTCATCTCATGCCATTCACAAGGAGAGAAAATACTAATTACTTCAGAGAATACTTTAATCAGTATGGGTCACCACTTGTGATGTTTCTTTTTTTTGCAAACAGCAAAGCCCTCTGGGAGGCTAAATGCTTCTTACAGAATTATTTAACTTTGTTTAATGCATTATCAGACTAGTCAGGTTTCTATGAGATCATTTTACTTATTCATATTTGAGGTATGAAGTCATAACATATATAAAAAATATCTCCAAATTAAAAATCATAAATTCCTGTTACATTTTATTTCTCTCTCTTTAAGAACAGAGCAGCTTATCTAATCAGAAGTCACTAGATTGTGACTTATTGTGCTTAATTTGAGATCTTTTTTGCCTTACAATGAAATCCTGTGGCAAAAAGCTCAAAGAATACCTGGGAAATTTTTTGTTTCATTGACTTTGACATTTTGTGAATGCTGTCCCCTAACTATTTTCTGTTTCGGTTCACAGCTATGGACAGGTAAACTACCTTGAAACTTTACTCATCCTTCACATTTACACATGACCAGGATGCCTCTGCTCTTACCACTTCTTGTGTCTGGTAAGAAGATTCTGGGGGTGGAAAAGAAGAAGGGGGATTTGAATAAATTAGTGCAGTGAAAGGGTATGAAGAAACATGACAGTGGCAAATGCGTTGCTTCAATAGAGGGTTGTAGAGCAACACCAGAAGCAGGCCCTATGTTGACACACTAGCAGTAAGAATATTTAAGACAGTATTAGCAATTTCACATCTGGTACCCAGAAGTGACTTTCAAAAACTTTTACAAAATGTGAGCCCTTTGTTACCTGACTCAGAGGACAAATCTTGGGAAAATGCCATTTGCCACTAAATTAACAGGAACTTCTCTTATTGTGGTGGCACAATGAGCAGCTGTAAGACTGGAGTCCAAGCAAAAACCTATCAGAAAGAGCTCTGGCTTAAAAAAAAGGTCCAGCTGAGGTCTCTGAGATTCTCTCCCAGGGGAAATAAACTTGTTTGCCTCGTGAAGTTAAAGAACTGATGATAAGCAGTGGAGTATTTTTTACTGCAATGTGTAAACATGTATGCATATACATATATAGGTATGCAAAATAGGTAGTATTTACTTCTGAGTCTAAATTGACCAAATGTGAAGGAAGCCAACTATGCTGGCAATGCCAAAGGGAAGTTTAAGATAAGGATTAAAAAAAAAAAAGAAGAAGATTAAAAGTAAAGTCGCAAAACTCTTCTTTTGCAACTAAGATGCTGTCTACCTCATGCAAAAGGCATGACAGGTTATTTCCAAGTTAAAAAAAATCCCAGTCTCTAAATTACTTCTGCAGCACACCATGGCACCTCCTCAATTTCAAAAAGCAAAATAATGTCCTCTGGGGGGGAAAAAATTTAGTCGATGTTGTTTTCTAAACTGTATGCAAAAATTCATTCCAAACATGAAAATCAAAAGCTGCCTATGCAGCCCAGGTATAAATAGTGCTTTACTTCAATATTTAATCAAGTAATTGTCTCTTTACATATGTATCTCACTATGTCCTTGTGTGGTCAAAAGGTCTTCCTTACTCTCAGAAGCATATAGATGGCTCCCAGCAGATTGTCTGGAAATGCTTGAAGATGTTTATATATGATTGAAAACCTTTATCAACTGTCATATCCACAATGATTTACTGAAATCTGTGGGAATTCATGTAATCATTAAGTCTTCTTGTACAGATGCCAATTTTGAGACTACTTTTGCAACATGAGGATGAGAGAATGGTACTTCTTCTACCATAATCTCCTACACTGAGATACCAGTATTTCCTCGGCTTCTTGTTGTCATTTATTTTTGGCTCAAGTCAAATCTCATTGAAGCAGAGTTTCTAAAACTTGAGTGTGGAGAGAGACCTCTCTATTACTAATCAATGAACAGAATCACCTATTTATTTCTAGTCCTTGGCCTAGTGATCTAAATTCAGGCAGAATTTATTCAGTGAAAACTCTCTGTAGGCCCAGGATATGTGCATTTATACACATTAACACAACAGCAAGGTGACCATGCTGATCATCAAGTCCCTTACAAGTGACAGCTTTTCTTCTGCTCATTCTCACATTACAGCTGCTCTTATTCTCCTTTTGAGAAAGCATTTGTCCTGAACAACAATCCTTAGATGCACCCAAATATGAAACATGCTGCAATTGAGCAAACTATATGAGTGAAATTTCCTTGGAATAGAGGGTGGTGGCTGGGCTTCCAAAATGGTGAGGGCTGGCAAATTGACCACTACATTGGACCACTGCCACAAATGCACCAAAGCAAGAGCTGCATACTCACCATGGTAGAGGCAACAACTATCTGGCTGTAAGCATGCCCTGTAAACCACTTCCACTCCTTGGAACACCATCTCAGGCCTTGAGAGACACATTTGTAGTGACATGGTACACCAGAGGGAATTGAATCAGACAATGGGACTCATTTTCAAAATAACCTCAGAAAGTCTCGGGCAAAGAAACACAGCACCGAATGGATATATCACATTCCTTATAGCCCAGGAGCGTCTGGGAAGATTCAGAGGTATAATGGACTGCTGAAGACCATATTAAGAGCATTAGGGAATAGGGCATGGAAGCACTGGGATGCAAATTTAGCAGAAGCCATTTGGCTGGTAAATATTAGGGGATCTGCTGACTGCCCTTGTCCTACCCAAACAAAATCCCTTCACGCTGTAGGGGGAGATACAGTCCCTGAAATACACAGGGAAGTGGCTTGGGAAGTCAGTGTGGGTTTCTGCTCCCACTAAGGCAAACACATTTGTGGGATTGTCTTTGCCCAAGGACTTAGGTGCACTTGGTGGGTAATGACTTGGTGGGTAATGTGGAAGGACATGGTGTGTGCCTTAAAGAGATTTAATCCTGCTGGAGAAAACATTCTGTGGTGTAAGTTGTATGTTGCAGGAAGTAGCAGGAGTGACACGAACTGATGAAGAATGAAGTTTGTGAGGAGCAAGGAGAATGCAATGAAAACCCAGACCAGGCTGGTGTTGGTGCTCAATGATCAAGCATACCATTGGGTCCTGTCCTGACCACCCATCCCAATGGACTGGAGATCTGGAGGGATGAAGGAAGCCCATGAAACAGGAAAACAATAATATCTATCAAAGAGCAGGGGACAGTAGTTAATGAAAATGTATGTTCGGTAGAGAGATGGTTTAAGTTGTTAAGATGTTTAGTTTAAGTTGTTATGTGTGGGTAAGAAGGGGTTCCAGTAATGAGAAATAAATACAAAAGAACAGTCAGAAGATGCATTAATTATGTGGGATCCGAGTGTGACATAAATGGTATGGAATAAGGGCCGGAGATTATAATGGGCCTGCTAGAGCAGGAGCTCATTTCCCCTTAACAGCTCCCACAGTGCTGCTGCACTTTGCACTGATAATTGGAAAGGCGCTGATAACACAACGCTGTTTTGGCTATTGCTGAGCAGCACTGGCACAGCATCAGTGCTGTCTCTCCAACATTCCTCCCTCCATCAAGGGGGCTGGGGTTGGGCAAGGTCCTGGGAGGGGACACAACCAGGCCAGCTGACCCAAACTGCCCAAAGCCATATCCCATGGCATATGATATCAGCTCAGACATAAAAGCTACAAATAGTACTATAACACAGCAATGTCATGTCTCAAAGTATAACAACAGTCTTAGTAAGCGATGAGTGTCTTTAATTCAGTATTTCCAGAAAAGTCTCCTGAATACTCAAAATGAGAGAGGAGAAAAAGCTAGGATTCAATGAGGAAATAAAAAAGAGGTTTAATCAATTCACCTGCTAGAGTTTCATTGTGGCGTACTCACCTCAATCACCTCAGGTTGGGACATCATGGACGATGGCACCAAATCGGTGGGGATATCCATGGTAGCTCAAAATGCCCCTGCTGCTCTCCTTGCACTGTTCCTCTGCACCAGCAAGCTTTTGGTAGGAACACAGAAGCCCCTCCTCAGACTCTAGTCATACTGATATTTACTCCTAAAAGTAAAGAAAAAAAACCTGTTGAGAATAACAAGAGAGCTGGGTAGGCAGTCAACACCCAAGATCCTGGGCTGCTGCAAAACCAGTCCGAGTTTGTACAGCCCCACTGTTGACATGACCACTCACAACAGATTTGCAGGAGAAGTCTCAATAGGTATACTGGAATTTGATCCAGAACAGGAAAAAAAATTCACTTCACAACACAAACTAGACTCACACAAAGTGAAATCAGCTAGAAGACTAATGCACAGACTGTTTTTCTTTTGCAAGGAAATATGGTTACCTACAGAACATTGCAGCTGTGTTGACTTTTTTTCCCCCACAACAAAAGGAAAAAGAAAATCCCCACAAAAGAGTACTCATAGAATTACTCACTAGAATTCAGGAGACATTTATTCCCTCAGTTAAGTGATCACATGAACTTTTCTTCTTTGTTAAGAAAAACAGCTCACACATTATGACTTAAAAATATGACAGCCTTTTTTCCCAGGTAGTCGCAGATTTGCAGTACATGAATATACCAAACTGTAAAATCTGCTCAGCTGATTCAACAGAATGAAGTTATCTCCATAGCTATCATGTTTACCAAGGTCAGTCTAGCTTCCATATATATGTTCTTTTCTTTTTCTACTCTTGTGGGCAAAGAAAACAAACTAACAAAGAGGTGGAAGGGGAAACCCCTGTAAATGTCCAAGATAATAATTCCATAAAAAAATTATTAAAGTAAAAAATTAAACTAGACTAAGACAACTGCTGGCTTTTTCCCTTAGTGAGACCAGACATATACAACACAACCCACAAATCAGTCACCACAGAAAGGATTTTGGAGACACACATATTGCTGTCTTCATCTGTCACTTCCTATTCTGCAAGTCATGGCAGAAATCTACTCATGCAAAGTGTAATCAGCATCCAATAAACATACCAAAAATTACTCCAAACTTCTGTGGTATTTTTCAAACTGAGGACATGCTATAGTTACACAGACAATGCCAGTAACTTTCCTGGCCATAAGCTCATTTTTTCAAAGGCAACACTTACCAAGCCAAGAAAGAACAGATAAGTGCTGTAGGAAAGTTATGCTCCACATGCTTTTCTGATTCAGTTATGTCTTTGTTTTTGGTCTTGTTAATTTAAACTCAGCCTTTGCACGCCACCATGGAAATTATTCCTCCTTCTTAAAAAGCATCATCTTGAAATGCCTGCTTCACATTTCAACACATCCCCACATGCCTTACGTCACATGTAGCTGTCTCATCTTCCAAACTCTAGGATCACTTTTTCCATCTTTATATAGCTTTCCAGTGACCCGTATTCTTTCCTACTCAGCTCTGGCTAGTAACCTTTCATTCTTTCCACTCCCTGCTCCAAATTTCTTCTCCTATACTCATGGGGAGGGAAGAAAATGGAGCTGCAGCATCTCTCCAAGATAGTCTCCACAAAGTAAAAGAACAAACACAACCTTCAGGCTTCCTGTTTTATTTAAAAAATGAGAATTGAACAAATTTTCTGAAATTCCCTGATTTTTCTATGGACAGATGAGGGAAACAGATAGCATCAGCTTGGAATTCTGACTTAGGGAAGCTTCTGCAATTTGACAGTAAAGTTCTATCAACAGCCTGAAATCTTCAACCAACATATCTCATCAACGTCTTGTGAACTGTTACAACTGTAACTTAAATATGATCTCAGAAGAAATTTTTTCTGTTCTTCTCATGGCATGCTTAAAAGCAGCAGTTTCAGTGCACCTACTTTACAACAGTCATTGTTAGTTTCTTTTAAAATTTTTCTCTTAATTCTGAAATGCTGACACTTTTGGGTAATGAAGGTGGGGGAATAATTACAGTTAAAGCTGACTTTAGAGAAAAATGTCAGAACCAAAACCAAAGGTATGCTTAGAATCCTGTCTGTCAAACAAAAACGAGAGAAAACAAACATTTTTACCATGGAGCATCATAAAGAAAAAAAAGTGAAAATTAAGAAAAAAAATTCTGAAGTCTGTTCAGCTCATAGTGTTAAAGCACTAATTGATCCCAGATGGTTAGGTTCTGTAAACTCATCAAAGAAAATAAAACATTTGAACACCATGTAAAAAAGGTGAGAAAGTAAGATAGAGATCTCACACAAATGTCACACTTCCAGATGTCACATCTGAATTTTTGCCATCTGAAAGTATTCATTTGGCATCACTCGCCTCTGGCAGCCTTCACTAAACAATCCTGCTTGCAATTAATTCATTCAGCTCACAAATAAATACATCACCCCACCATGGCAGTCTTATCAGTCACAAGGACAAATGAATGCCATCCAGGGAAGGGCAACAGCAATGACTTGTCCTGCCTAGCATTTCATTTTACTACTTATTGAAGTGACAGGTAGGACAACAGGTGTTTTTCTGCTGTCTCAAGTTAGGATAAGATCAATTTACTGGAAACAGCAATGAGATAAGAATACAAACAGTAACAGCAACCCTGTTAATAACATAAGTACACATAGAGAAGGTGATATACATGCAGAAGTGCTCAAAGACCAACCTGGTGCCATGCTGCCCCTAAGATGATGAACCATGCACAGACTGTCGGTGCCCATGTTTTTCCTCCTGACTGCAAGCCTCTCCTGTATCTTGGAAGCAAGATTCCTTTACTTCCAGCCCCCTGTGGTGACCTTTGGGCCATAGAACAACCACCTAGGCGTGTCCACAGGGTTCCAGGCTCTGACCACTCCCAGCTACTGTGAGAAAATTAACTCTGTCCTGGCCAAAAATCAAGCACTATCCACCCCTTATTCTATGCCATCTACATCATGCTCCAGTGCTACACCTTCCAACTTTACACATATTCAGATACAAATACATACAAACACAAGTATTAATTAATTCCATAGTCAGTGGCCATCCCTCCAAGATGTTTGTTGTGTTCATTTAGTCCCTGACTGCGGGCTCTGTGAGGAGCTCATGACTACTGTATCTGGAGCATCCATACCCATTGTCCTTGGTAGTTTTGGCATATAGTGGCGGTGTTATTCTGCAACCAACATTACAGACTCTTCTCACCCAAAAGGCAAATCCTTTTGAGGTGCACACCATGTTTCCCCATCCCTCTGCATTATTTGCCAAGTGCACTCAGTCCTTGAACAAAAAACAATCCCATGGATGGGTTTGCCTTTTCTTGAGGCAGCACTAATCCAAATTGTCTTCCCTTACACATTTCTCATATGCACCACAGTGACTTTATCCCCTTACACAGTATATGGACGTTTGGATTGGGCAGGGCCAGCTCAAACAGTAGAGCCTCTAATACAAGAGCCTCTAAGTATTAACTAACCAGGTGGCTTTCTCTAAATGTAGATGCCAATGTTCGAAGGTCCTGCTCACTACCCATTGCTTTCAATGTGGTTTTTGGCAGTCCATTGCACTGCTCAAATTTCACAGAGACTGGCGCATGATAGGGAGGGACTATGATAAACCCACTCAATCCTGTGCTCCCTGGGCCAGCTGTCTATTTTTCAAATGACTCCTGTTGTCTGACTCAGTCCTCTCAGGGGTACCATGCCTCCACAGGACTTGCTTTTCAAGGCCCAGGATGGTGTTACGGGCCGTACCATGAGGCACAGGGTAGGTTTCCAACCATCCAGTGGTGGCTTCCACCATGGTCAGCACATAACGCTTGCCCTGGTGTGTCTGGGGCCGTGTGATGTAGTCAATCTGCCAGGCCTCCCCCTCCTTGTACTTGGACCACCGCCCACCATACCACAGGGGCTTCACTTGTTTGGCCTGTTTGATGGCAGTGCACGTCTCACAGTCATGGATAATTTGGGAGGTACTGCCATGGTTAGATCCACCCCTAGATCACAAGCCCAACTGTGTGTTGCATCTCTTCTCTGATGATCTGAAGCTTTATGGGCCCACTGAGCCAGAATCAATTCTTGTTGCCAGTCCAGATCCACCCGAGACACTTCAACCTTAGCAGCTCATCCACCTGTCTGCTGTTGCAATGTTCTTCACAAGCCCGACTCTTGGGTGCATGTGCATCTACAGCACACACTTTTACAGCAACTTCTCTACCCGGGTAGAGATGTCTTGCCACAATTCATAAGCCCAGATGTGTTTCCCTCTGTGCTGCCAACTGTCTTTTTTCCATCATTCCAGGCATTCCCACAGAGCATTTGCCACCATCCATGAGTCAGTACAGAGATAGAGCGCTGGCCATTTCTCTCATTCAGTGATATCCAAAGCCAGCTGGACGGCTTTAAGCTCTGCAACATGACTTGATCCAACTTTTCCATCAACAGCTTCTCAGCTTGCCATACAGGACTCCATAGGGCAGCTTTTCATTTTTGACATATCCGTAAGACATGGCACAAACTGTCAGTAAAGAGAGAGTAAATAGTTCCCCATTTTCAGGTAGCTGACAATATGGTACTTTCTCCTCAGTACGTCACCACTACCTCCTCCTCCACTTCTGATGATAACCTGAAATTTTTGCTTTTGTACCAGTCCACAATTACTTTGAGTGATTTGGATTTCCTATTTGATCTTGCTGTGTGATCAAGTGCAACCCCCTTATTCCACGTGGCATCAGTGGCATGAAGTGTGGAAGGGACTTTCCTTTTGAATATCCAGCCCAGCACAGGACAGCCAGCGTGCCAGGAGGAGCTATACTTTGGTGCCAATCACTTCTGAAGCAGGTTGATCCCCCTCATAAGCTGCCAGATATGCTTTTTCAGCCAGGCTCTAGGATGCCTTGGATCCTTTGTATTGCTGACTTCAGAATCCCACAGGTTCTGAGTCCTCGAGTCTCTCCAGGTACTTGTGAGACATTCCAGGAAGGTCCATTCTCCCTGGCTGCAGTGTAGAGCACACTTTTTACATCCTGTCTCATCCTGTCTGGCCCAAGGGCTACTGCATGAACAATCTATTGTTTAATTTGACAATGTCCATCTTGTCATTTTACTTCTAAAAACTAAATTTTCTGGGCAGATCCCTTGAGCTTACTTCACCAAAAACCATGATACCACCAAAGCATAATGACAAGCCGAACTTATTTAAGTTGTTTTGAATATATTTAATGCAGGTAGCTCAGTGTGTGCAGATTGCAAGCCAAGCTACCTGCATTTAGTGTATTCTTCAGTGGAAGTGGTTATGATCTTTACAATTTTCTCCTAATTCTGCCCTCTCTCTCTTCCATGGAGTATTGTATATGCAACTGAGGAAAACCCCCTGCACTCTGTTCAGTACTTAAAATAGCTGCAAGAAGGTAATAGCTGTGATTCAGTACTGGGCAAAAGAAGAAGAAAAGAAATAAAAGAGGAGATTTCCAATCAGATGGTGAAGCTCATTGTTGTACACTTGCCCTAAAGTTCTTCTGAGCAACAGTGAGCAATTTTTTTTCCATTTAATGAGACTCCCTACCATCTCCCCATCAAATTCCTGATGTCTGAGCAAAGACACTATGGTTTCTCTTGCCTCAGCAGATGCACTAACAGTTTGGAAGTTAGCACAAAGTTAACGGTCCCCACCAAATTTTGCTGATAGGCTGTGCTTGAATACACATATTCTACAGAGCAAATTCTGCATATTGGTTGGTATCAGGCTGGCTCTATCACCCGACACCCCTCTCCAGAAGGCATGATAAAGAGCGTCATCACATCCACTATCTATTACCATGGCAATAAGTACTGAAGTAGATCTAGTATATGGCCTTGATTAAGGATGTTCAGTAGTGGTGACTGCAACAATCAGCACCTTCAGACCAACTACTGTCTTAGGTTACAGTGTAAGATGTAACCAAAAGTATGTATTCTATCACCATTTTCATAAGCTGTTAAAACCAGGTGGGGCAGTGTTCTTTATCTCTTGCATGGCTCATCCCTGATAGCTCTCTCTGAGGGATATCTTCTGCTAATGGAACATCAGGGTCTCACTGCATGACTTATAAATTACATCATCCCTTTGTGAGATGCTCTGCCCAGGGGGACGAACCAAGTATTCCTATCTGGATATAGTCTGAGGATTGGAACATCAGAGCATCTCCCACTGGATTCCCAGAGTTCAAGAGCTCCACAACCACCACTGGAGCAGGACCAGACTTTACTACAGGATCATCACTTCAATAGAACCACATCCACCATTTAACTGGACTGCTATCACCACCTTGACCAACAGGATGTCAGGTTGTATTCTGACTCTGTCAGTTAAAGCCAGTGTTTTCTGCTTTTATTTCCATTTTCCTATTAAACTGTAGTTCCGACTTGGAATCTCTCAGTGGTTTGCTATCAAACTGGTACAACTACCAACAAAATGCACAAGTTAACCTGTTCTTACAGCACATTCAACACCTCCATTGTCCCAGTGAAGACCAATTCTACAAACATGTCCACCCCCAAAGCCTTCCTGTCTGCTGTTTCTAATTACTGGCCAGACTGCTTCAAAAAACTACAGAGCTATAGCTTCTCACCCAGTTGGAAGCTCTTCATAAGAATGAATAAATTCACTGTGAAAATGGATTTGTGAAGTATTGCTGAAGGGTTGTGGAAGTCTGGAAGGGGAGTGCCAAAAACAAGGGACAAGCTCACCACATTTCCTCTGCTGGGCTGCACCATAGACCCCCCTGGAAACAGCCCCTGCCAGTAAAGCCATACATTTCTTGAGTCTAACTTCACTGTCTAGAAAAATAGAATGGAATTTACTAAAATATGAAAAGGTTCAGACAGAACGATAGGAAATCTCTACCTTGCAAACACTGAAATAAAAACAAAACAAAACCCAAACCCATAGTAAAACATACCAGACTCTACCATTTCCCAGCATCAAAAGTGGGATACTTCTGGTATTAGCTACAAAAAGTTACAATATTAGAAAGAGTTACAATTAACCCTAAGAAATTGGCCAGATTTTTAAGTTTAAGACTAAAGATCAAAGACAGACTGAAGTTACAACAAAACTGAGCTTATTCATTTACTTCTGCATAAGAAACTGAGACACTCACAGGAAACAAGGTGAATTTTTCATGGTGCTGTTGGACTAGCATGCTATATAGGGGCAAAAGCTCTTACATATGCACCAAAGACAGGCAATAACTACACAGAATAAAAGATGCTTATATAAATAATACCTTATCCCCAAAACACAGTGCATATATTTACTCAAACCACAACTGGAAATGAATTTATATCTAGAAATATTTTTCCATCAAATTTCTGTCTCTGTGGAAGAATCCCCTAGGGACCCAGTAATTTCTTTGCAGTTGTCAATCGTTCATTCACTTTGACATTAAATCTAAATTCCATGCAGATATTGTTTAAGACATCAGAATTTTCTCTCACAGTCTGAGAACATGGATCCAACAGCATCAATTTCTATCCAGGCCACATCTGCTCACAGAACTCCTGCTGTTGATGAAGCATTGTACTTTTTGACCACAAACATACCCAGAGCAATAATTAAAAATTGTCATTTTCAAACCAACACAATAAATACACAACACAGAAACTGCCTAAACAAAATATCATTGAGGCTTAAAAGGGAGGGAAGGAGAGGGAAGGAGACCTGCAACCAGAATAATGTAGTGTTTTGAATGTTTCACTGTCATAAAAAAAAAAATTAAAATTTGTGGTGTGTGGGATTTTTTTGGTTTGGTTTTTTCTTGTTTTTCTGGTTTTTTTTTTTTGTGCATGAATGTGTGGTTTTGTAGGATTCTTTTTCTTTGTTTTCAGCAATCTGAGCATTCAGGACTTTGACAACCAGAAAACAGGACAAAAATCTCTCCCAATTAGAGATCAAACCTAATCACTGAACATGTCAAAACAGGTAACGCCAACACCACTGCTGCCCTTTCAGAAAAACAGTGTCCTAAACAATTGCCTTGGAAGTAATTATGTCAACAAAGAGTCCATGTAAGTAATACATCTACTGTTGTGTTGGTATGATGCCTGCTTTGATTGCAATTTGTCACTCAAAGCATACATTAAACTTAATATTAAGTGCAACCACCTCTTTAGCCATGAACAGCATTAAAAGCAGAACTGCAGCATGTTTAGCTGTCTATCAGCTTGCAGAATGCTTCACTGAAACAGCATCAGCTGGCCAGAGCACTCAGCTTTTACTTAAGCAAACCTTGGAAAATTTAACACCTTGGAAAATTTAACTTCAAGATGCCCAGGTACCTGAAAAGCATCTGATAAAAAAACCCCAAACCAAAACATACATGAGAGCTCACTTAAAGATCAAACTAAAATGCAGAAGTCCCAAAGTGCATTACTAATCAGAAAAAAAGAGAAAAAAGAAACTCATGTTTCCTATCTTCTCTTCTGTCTTCCACCAAATCACACTTGTACACCTCAAAGACTTTTAGACTTTTTAAGAGTGGCTGCAGGGACGTTTGCAACTTCCTGGGGCTAAAAGAGATTTCTGGTTTCCATTACCTCAGTCTTTACTTTCAAAATACAGCTGTTAGCCTTTCTTAGGTAAGGAAAAAAGATGAAGAATTCAGTAGTGATTAGAGGCTAGAAATTTATTTCTATACAAATTTTAAAAACTGGCCTTAGATTCAGTAGGACTCTTCCACAACACAAGGTTCCACAGAGGATCTCAAATTGAATCCATTTGCATTCACAGTGCAGTCTATGCTTCAAACAAGAAAAAAATAATTACGTCATTCAAACCTTTCTGAATAGAAGCTCTGTGGCTAATCTGGGGAAGATCATTGTTCTGGCTTCAATAATACAAGTACTACAAGATTGCTGCTAAGTCTTCCCATGACAGAATAGAGCCTGCAAGTTCAGCGACGATGCCCCAGGTGGAGCCTCCTTAACCAAGCTAAATAGTTTCATGAACTCTGTATAGGGAGTGTGGTGTGAAACTGTCCTCTTTCCCCACTGTCAGATTAGGGAGATGATCTGTCACCTTAATAATTTATCATGCACTGAATTAATTTACGACAATAAAATAGTATCATCGTGCAGTTGCACTCCCTCAGAGAAATCATCTGCTGTCACAAAGGACGTGGTTCAGCAAAGACACCTTCACAGTGGCCCCACCAGGGCAAGGTTAGAGAGCCTGCCCACATCCCCAAATAAAAGCAGAAGAGCAATCTGAATGTATAAAAGGACAGAAACCTCTCTCCACAGATTTTCAATGAAAATAACCAAACAAACCAGTAGATAGAGCAATATCCTCAAGCCTTTACCTTGCAGGGTAATCTTTTCCATATGCCACTCTAATTTGCCTCATACCCCTTCTGAAGATGACAAAAGCAGACTGACCACAGTCACGACAGGGGTTCCACCAAAGGGCAGACAGCTCAAGAGTCTGTAATTAAACTACACATGTCTACCCTGCTCTTCTATGTGCGCTGAGGTCCCGCCCCAGAAAGGACCTCCAGATGATCTTAAGTGAGTAATTACTCTCAAAATTACAAGATGTTAATTCTTTCAGGAATTGTTTTTGTCTTAGTATTGTGTATTTCGTTATTTTGGGGTTCTTGGAGGGAAAATAAAATGTCACATTTTATTATGTGACAGAAAACATCCTTTTAAAGGACAAACCCATAGGATATGGCACTGTAACGTGTGAAGTCATGAACACATTCACCCTAAGTCATGCCAGTTATGATACAAACTGGATTCACATCAGCAGCAGGCTAATCCACCAAGTTTTTCTGCATACTGATGAAGAGAAATTAACCAAAATAAAGGAAAAGAGACAATAGAAAATTAGGAGTGTAACATCTCTACTTTTTTTTTTTGCTGGAACTGTCATGACTGTGCTCTCAAAAACCGAATCATACTCCTTTTCCTTGCTGAACACAGGATACCTTTTTCTCTGCCACAGATTGAGGCACTTAATCTCATTTGCAGTCAGACAAAACTTTCACTTATTTTATGTAGCTGTCCTTTTCCAGAATCCTTTCTGTACTTCCCTGACCTAGGTCAGTTTGCACCATCCTGTGCAATTCTCTCACTTGCTAAACCTCCTTTCCTGATTATTTCCATATTGTATCTATTCCACACCCATCTCTTGGGGAGCATTTTGTTGCTGTTTTTTCAACCCAGAATGATACCTCATCTTCTCTTGAAGCCTCATACTTCTCTGAAAAGCAGAACTCTGTGAGAACTCAAAAATAGTTCTGCATGGCTTCCTCAGTTTTCTCATTTTCCTGCAGTTTGCCCTTTAAAGCCAACACATCAGCCTGCCTTCCCATTACTATCCAGCACCCCTAGAACTATTTCAGTCATTATCTAGCTTCTCCTAATGACTTCCATAAGTGTTTGCTTGTTAGGAATTGCTTAGGGATGATTGTTCCTTTGCCACTCATTAAGGCTGGAGAGCCTCTTCCCACTCTCTGGGGAAAAGTGAGCATCTGCCTTAATGCAAGGGATGCTGGCTGGTAGATGCATGTCTCTTGGGAAGAATTAGGAGCTTCTTCAACACAATGAACAGGTCAGTGTAAAAATAATCACACCAAACACACAGACATACAAAAATTGCTTTAAAACATCTCTGCTAGCCACAGCACCATCTTCAAGAAATGAAGAAGCAGCTCCACAGTGTTTTACTTAGTTGGTAAATACCAGAACAGGAAGATATTCCTGAAAGTGAGTTTTTAATTTTTGCATTTCAAGTAAAAGAGACTTTAGGAAGATTCCAGGGTAATAATTCATACAATCATCTGATTTCAACATTATCTCAGTACTTTAAACTTGCAGAATCACAAGAAAATAAACAGGAAAAATACAGCTAGACACCAACTCCAGGAGAAAAATGCCAGCCTGCTTAGGCTTATGAAAACAAGTCACTACAATATGGATGGTCTCTCATAGCACAACCACAATGAAGCTGCTGTCATGTGACTGTATTTTCAAAATATACACTTTCATCATACTGACATCTATAGTACCAAGTACTCCTAAAAGAAGTAATTTCAAAACGATTTCTGAAACGCTCTTGAAATTGTTTATTTCTACTGACAGAATGAAATTTGAACTAGTTAATGAAGAGGCAGAAAAGTTCAAAATAACCATAGATAGCTCATAATTTAAGATACATTATTAACTGTTGCCAGCACTGTGTGCACATATGTGTATAAAAGAAAGTATGGTGCATGCTTTTGTCCTCTTCTGTCTCTTCTGTTATTAGAAAGAAAAAAAAATAAAAAGAGAGAGAAAAAGAGTGACAGAGCAAGGAGCTGCTCATTAAAATTATTCTGAGCACTGGAATTGCAAGGGTAGTGGACAGAATTTATCTCCAAATACATTCTCATCATTATTTTGCTTATTAATTAATATAATTAAAGAAGATAATAGTGGACAAAGGCTTTTGTATCAGCTTTATTAATGACATAGCCACAAGGATAGAGTGCACCCTCAGCAAATTCGCAGATAGATACCATCCAGAGGGACCCGGAAAAGTTTGAGAAGTGGGGCCATGGGAATCTCATGAGATTTAACAAGACCAAGAACAAGGTACTGCACCTGGGTCAGGACACTCCCAGTATCAGTACAGGCTGTGGGATGAATGGATTGAGAGCAGCTCTGTGAGAAGGACTGGGGAGTGCTGGTGGGTGAGAGGCTGGACATGACCCAGCCACGGGCACTCCCAGCCCAGAGAGCCAAACGTGTCCTGGGCTGCATCCAAAGCAGCGTGGGCAGCAGGGGAGGGAGGGGATTCTGCTCCACCTGGAACCCTGCATCCAGCTTTGGGGTCCCAGCACAGGAAGGACATGGACCTGATAGACTCTGTCCAGAGGAGATGTTGAGAGGGATGGAGCACCTCTCCTATGGGAAAAGGCTGAGGGAATTGGGATTGTTCAGCTGGGAAAAGAGAAGGCTGCAGGGTGACCTAATTGCAGCCTACCAGGACCTGAAGGGAGTCTTCAAGAAAGATAGAGAGACTTTTTACAAGAGCATGTAGAGACAGGAGGAGAGGGAATGGATTCCAACTGAAAGAGAGTAGTCATATATTTAGGTCATATATTAGGAAGAAATCCTCTGCTGTGAGGGTGGTGAGGTGCTGGCATAGGCTGCATATAGAAGCTGTGGATGCCCCATCCCTGGAAGTGTTTAAGGCCAGGATGGATGGGGCTTTGAGCAACCTGGTCTAGGGAAAGTGCCCCTGTCCATAACAGGGGGTATGGAACTAGATGATCTTTATGGTCCCTTCCAAGCCATTATATGATTATGATTCTAGTTATATCAGAAATCAGGATACTTTTCTCCAAATTATCACTTCTCAGCAGAAAAAGCACAAGAACTTAATCTCCTAAAAAACCTACAAAAAGAATTTTAATATTTGTTTCCAAGAAGAAATAACAAATTCAACTCTTCCATGGATCAGCAACAGAGACTCCATTTGTAAACTCCACCTTTTGTTTTAAACTCAGAAAAGTAGCAGAAGGCTGGCACTCTTCTGAAACAAGTTTGTATTTAAACATTCAGGCAATATCCTTTTGCTAGATAAAAAAAAAACATCTGGATGATAACAAAGTGTCACAATTCTCTAAGCAGCCTTGAGGGGGGCCAGCCTTAAAACAAATACTTCCTTTTTACCCTACATCCACAAAACAGATGTTCAATCTTCAGGCAGAACAAACCACCACAAAACACAATAATCTGGAAATGCTGAAGCCAAGGAAGTTCACAATTAAGCATGCCAAACCCCAAATCCCAAATTACAAAGGCACCACCTCAGTACAGATCTATATGTGCCATGACCAATGATACACAAACAGGAGTTTAATTTAGTTTATCTGAAATAGAAATTTGCCAACTATTCCCCTCACTCACAACAATATATGAAAGACTCTAAGGCAATAGTCTTAACATGGTTCAGGCCACCACCAGTGCAGACACAGGAACTATTTATCAACCCCTCAAACCAGAAGTAACAGTCATGCTCCTTCAGAAATATTTATGCAACATCTGCATTGGTTCAACTGACTGTTCTCCAGACACTTTCTGCAGTGCTGTATTTTGCAAAGTTAACCTGAAAGAAGTTTGAAAGAGCTTAGAATTAACAATAAGAAAGAATGATCTTAATGACAGGATTTAAATTCCCTATTCTCATGTCACTGCTCTTTCCCAAGGCCATAAACAAACTTATCTGATGGACAGCAATGACCCAGAAATAACATCTTACCTTTGATCTTGTCAAAACGGAGGGGGAGCAAACCCAGTAGCTCAAGACAACAAAAATCCTGATGTTGACAAATGAAAGAGAATTACTTCTTGTCCATCATGAAAGTATCTGGTGTGCTCAGAACAATACACTCAGAATTTGTGAATCCCTGCTGTAAAATTGGGGCTGGTTACTAGTTTCTTGGCAGAGGTCAACAGGGCTTCCTAGTCCTCACAGTCTGCATTATGGTCCCTGCTGTTTACAGTACACCAACTCAACTGGTTGGACTTTTTGTGGAATAGTTTTTATGGATGATCAAGAAGTAACAGACTTCGCTAAATACCCTGGGAGCAGCAGCAGGCTCTGTCAGGGATGCTTAGCGGAGAACTGCAGCAGAGTACTGGGTTTTGGCCTTGGTAGCTTATGCTGATCATTCTATGAATTCAAGATTTATAAATGCAAAGCACAACTGAAATATGCCCTGAAGGGAGAGATATGAAGAAAACACCAAGACTTCATCACCTTTTCTCTGACCCTTCCCATTTCAATTATCAAGTGAAGTTTAAAGCAACTTAGGCTTCTGGCTATCTGAACAAGCAGGTAAATACAGAGGATTAGCTCACAGCTTGACTAATTCACTTTAAGAATTGACTTGGATTAGCTCTGGGTTGTGTTTAGCATACAGGCTCTTAGTGCATGCAAGGGGTCACATGAATTAAGTAGGCTGTTGTAAATTCACACCATACTTCAGTGATTATTCTGCTTCTCTGACTAGGTCCTCAATATATACAATGCCCAACAGAAACAACAAATATTCAATCAGAATATTTGGGAGATGCCACAAATTCAAGTGAAAACAGAAAGCCAGGAGGCAGAATGGAGTTGATGTAAAAACAGAACAAAACCAAAAAGTCCTATCTTCTAACACATATGATGACCGAAAGGTTAGTGTCCAAGCACTATCTAGTCTGTCTCACCACTTTTTAGATAAACTACTTTTGCAGTTCTGTTAAAGAGTAAGAAAGGCAAAAAAACCAATCCTATTGGACAAAAGCACAACCGAATATCAATGGATTATTCTTAAAGAAAAAAGAAAATAAGAACTAACTAGTAGTTTGCCTCCAGCTCTTCCGTTGGAACTTGGTGCACATTAGCATGGGTACAAACTTTAAACACATACACACTTCAAAGCCTCCTTCAGACAGTTTTGTAACAAAAGCAAAAGCCATAAAGCATTACTTGGGAACCACTAAGACTTTTTTTGTGACCACACAAATAAACTAAGAAGTTCAAGGGATCCAGGCCACAAAAGGAGAATGTACTGAAATCCACCCACAAACCAGACTTTTTAGGCATCTCACAATTGCACACACCAGCTGTGTCCATGACACCAAAGCCTGAGGCCCATGCACAGCTACTCTCATCCCTGACACAGCCCACTTAGGCATGCTGGGTCTGATTTTCAGCCTCCCACTACTGAGTGGCCTCTCTTAGGTCAGCCAGCCTTATACTCCCCTCTCAGGAGATCCTGCCTGGAGTGCTGCATCCAGCTCTGGATCTCTGAACAGAAGAAAGAGCAAGTGCAGAGAGGGTCACAGAAATGATGAGAAGGCTGAAGCACCTCTCTTATGAAGACATGCTGAGAGAGTGGGATTGTTCAGCCTGGAGAAGTCAAGGTTCTTATAGCACCTTCCACTACCTAAAGAGGGCTCATAAAAAAAGCTGGAACCCTGGACAAGGGTATGTAGTGATAGGACAGGGGGTAATTGACCAAGAAAGAGGGTATGTATAAATTAATATGAGGAATAGATTATTTAGTGTGAGAGTAATGAGACACGGGAACAGGTTGCCCAGAGAAGCTGTGGATACCTCAATCCCTGGAATTGTTCAAGGTTATGGCTGCATAGCTTTTTGAGCAACCTGGCCTAGTGGAAAATGTTCCTATCTGTGGCAGGGGCCCGGGACCTACCTGACCCTTAAGGTCCCTTCCAACCCAAATCCTTCTATAATTCTCTACAAAAATGCACTATGGCATGCTGGCAGTACAGTGTTTTGGAGTAACCTAACACCTACTACTTGGTCAGCTGCTGCCTTCAGTCTTGCAGCAGCCTTCTTCCAAGAATACTCCACTTAACCCAACGGGCAACACAGCCAGGTGAGAAGGAAGAGTAAAGCACCGTAACTTACCAAATCCTCAAAATTTCCCACTGCAGCAATACTGGCACCCCCCTCTAGTGGAGACACAGCTTATACAAGCAGGAGATGATACTTGCAGGGTCTTGGGAAGAAAGTTAATCAAACCACAAGAGGAACAGTCAGAGGAATACAGAGAGCACAGAATGAATTCTGGTGCAATTGCAGGAGGCAGAGGCATGGAGAGTGCACGTTTGGGTTTCCTACCAATTAAGAAATGTCACCTCATCTTGGGAGCTCCAAGAAAAGTCAGTATTTCCCCCCACCCCCCCCCTTTCTCAGATGAAGCACAAAGGAGTACAGTGTGGCTTCTTTGCCAAAGCTCTTCCTGCACTTTTGTGCCACTCTTCTGAGGGAAAAAAGTAATTGTTTTCATACACAAATTACACCAAAGATCCCCACAGAGATCCCCTCCTAATATTCATAACATATTAGGAACAATTTAAAAAGAAGAGCTGAAAAAGCTGTAAGCAAGGCTCTCAAACAGAACTTGGTCATAAAAATTGTGCAACTGATGGCAAGAAATTTTGTGGAAGAGATGTTGGGGATGGAAATATGCAGGACCATGGCATAAGCCTTTGCTCAGGCATATTATTTTTAAGGCATTTATGTTTTCTAAAATCTTGTAACTCCCTCCTGTCATCAGATCGTCATCAGCTTGCACACCTCCCATTGAATTTTTTTCCTCTAGGCTGAACCTCCTAGGATGCTTTTGCATGTGAAACTTAAGCAATCCAAGGCAGGAAACAGAAACACACTGTACTTCTTGGAGAAGCAGGCATTAACCTATGCTATTCCTATCAACTGTTTGCAAAATTGAATAATTCTAAAGACCCATTTTTAGTCCATTCATTAATACCAGGATTGTTCTGATTATAATAATACCCTGGAGTCTCAGTCAGTTTCCAGGCCCACTAGCATGGACTTTTGAAATAGGACACTGTAACTACTGTAAACAAGAAGCTAAAGACTAGGGGCCCAAACACTAATTCAGAAAAGTCTTTTGTTTGCAAGGCTTCTGTACATGGAAATGCACTGCTCTGAGGTGAAGTTTTCAGCAGTTCCACCAAAATATTTAGGAGGAGCAAAACAATCCTGATATGTTGCTAGCTCTCAAAGCCCTATGCAGAAACCATGCCCCGAGCAGCTCAAAGATACCTGGCTCATTTCCACAGAATTGCTCTCCACATATGAACATCTTTGGGTGGGACAGAAAGGAAAAGAAAAGACAAAAAGACCAACAAACTCAATAGATATTTATAATATAGACATTTCAAGTACAAGTCGCATTCAAGATCATACTCCTTGAATGCTGGGTACCTATCCACACATCCATTTCCCTGAAGTTGTTTGTCCTGCTGCAGTATCTCAGGAAAACAATTTGGGAATTCCATTTCCTTGGCAAGAGCAATGAAGGGGCAATTGGACTTGTGTCTGCAGGAATGTAACAACAAACAGGGAGACACGTGGATAGAAACAGCTGAAAATACCAATGAATTCTTCACTGAAAGCCCAGGCTCTGCTCCTCTACCAAATCTAATGCTTACGTGGATGGTTAACATATATTCAAACACCACTCCTAGTACATCCCAGTGTCACTGAGGCACACAGGACATCATGCCCTTACTAGGTGGCTGGTTCATCCTGACAAGACAGAAATTCCTGTAGACATTCTCAGATGGATGCAGGAAATGTTCAGGTTATTCTCTTGTACTAATAATTTGCCAATATAACACACAACACTTTAGCAGGGCTGTGCACACATTTGCAAAGACACCTTCCAAGTGCAATAGTCACTGACACATAACAGAGTAGTAATACAGACCTTGCTGCACTTTATTCTCCTTTGGGATTGACAAGCTGATCATTATCAGTCTGAATTTATGCTTCTGTATCTAACATTCCCCTCCCAATTTCCCAAGTGCTTTTTACTTCAATAATTAGTTTTATATATTCAAAGTTAGCATGCAAGTACAGAAACGTGCTATGAAGTTTACTCCTACAAGCACAACCTTAGGCAAGGTAGCCAAATTTCCCCTTTACATCCTACATTACAGCTTTACAACCACATGAAACCCCTTCCACTGCAACTCATAAGAGGACTGTACATATCTTGTAAAATACTGATCCAGTCCCTACAATCACTGAAATACTGATCCAGTCCCTACAGACAATCACTGAAAACACACCTATCACAATAGGCATTGAAACAACAACTCAATTATGCACAAAAGCACACAACTGACTTATATTAGCTGGAGAATCAATGAAAGAGCTCGGACGTGTCCGGAGTCAGGCGCATGTACACACTGCCACCCTTTGCTACTTCATATTTGGTTACAAGTAACTGTGAAAATAGTAACACAACCATGACAACTTGAAAGCTCCAGGGCCCAAGAAGTGACACCACTGTTGCAGTAAGAGATTGTAAAAAAACCACAGTAGCCACAAGAAAACAGATCCCACCAAGACAGTCAGTGAACACCTAACATAGACACACAAACCAAAAAAAAACCTGACCACAATAACGATCACCACAGTCCCTCCCAGTGTAAGGCAACGTCTAGGGGCAAGGTGACCTTTTCCTGACACTGCCATTGGCTTGAGGTACTAACCTGCAGTCCTCCGGTGAGGTCTCCTGCCACCAGCCATCCAGCCGGCAGCAGCTGGTGCCGCTGACAATTTGCTTCTCCTTGATCCAAAGCAGCAGGAAGGTAAGGGCGCTCACCATCCCCTGGGCTTCTGTGCTGTGAGCTGAAGGGACAGCGAGTGTTGCACTGGGGGCACCCCAGAGCCTTCCACCCCTCCTTCAGCCCTTCCACCTCACTTGACACCAGCAACGCTGATTCAGAATGGAGCAGCAAACAAACGTGAGTTTTCTTCTGCACTAGCACCCTGGCTGTGTGAGGCGTGACACCCACCCTGACACCCACATCCTGGCTGGGTGAGGCACACTGTCCTTCTCACATTGCAGCTCTGCAATGCCATCCCAGCTCCCTTGCTCTGTCACCAGCAGCAGCTCAAGGCTTCAGGACATTGTTTGGCACATCTTACAACCACAACAGGTCAGAAACGGACTGCACTATCAAAGACTAAACACTTAATGAAATCCAGCAGCTACAGTCCCTTTATCAAAACCTCTTCACAGCAGACAAAACAACACTTGCCACACTCAAAAGCTGCGTAGCTATGAAAGCTTGAGAGTTTATCAGCCTTTCTCCTTTCCTACAAACACCAACCTGAACTATTATCACCTTAAAAATAGGTGTGACCTGTACTGAATCTCTGTTCTCTGCTTGGATTCCAGCAAGTCTTTGCTAGAGCTCACGTTCAGCTCACTGCTATTAAATAATCACCCACTTACTCAAAGAAGATACAAATTTCTCTATGCTGTAAACATTCAATACTCATCCAACATTTATTGCTGTAGCTAACTTAATAAAAAATGGATACTACTTTGGCTATATTTTTCCAGGGTGAAAACAATCCTCTTCAAATGGCAAAAATACTCCTAAGGAAAACTTCTGCTCCCATAAATAATGTACCAGCACCATTTCATATCTGCCATACACACCCTAAAAAGATGGGGAGGAGGCAGGGAAAGGGGCTTGCAATGAAAAGCAGTATGCATTTCCTTTGCCAGATTTTAACCCCTCTCACAATCTCCAGCATTCTGTACAGAAAGATCTTGCCTTTGATGTCAATCCAATGCTTTCAGGCTTGCTCCTGCAAGCACTGCAATATGCAAGACATTTTCTAGCTGGCAAAGAAATGGATGTACTGCATTAAGTGCCTGTGAAATCCATCCTGCTCCAAAGGTCACCGTGGCATGTAAATTCCTACAGAAAAGCCAGAATGGTCTGTAATATGGCAACATGAGGCCCACACTGAACTGAGAATTATCATACATGACTATCAAACTTATAGACATTTTTTTTGGCAGTTTCAAAAATCCACTTCAGGAGGTGTTTGCCTCTTAGTCACAGCCAAAGCAAAACCAGAAAGATAATATTGGTCTCTCATATTTATCACCTTTGTATTTTTAAAAAGAAAATAAGACAACCTCTGAATTTTATCTAGAGTATATCACATGGAAGCCAAAAAAAAAAAAGGCAGTTCCAATGCCTCTCAAGTAAAGTAAGTCTAAAATAAAGGTAATTCAGTTGGCACAAAAGTCTACATATAGTTCTCTGCAATACAGTAATACAGTACCTGTACTCCCAAAATACTTTTCCTTCTAAAAGAGATCCAGCCTCCCCACTTCTGCAACTGAAGGCATTTCTTGTGCCACTGATCCACTCTGCCTACCATCATTTCAGCACCGGACCACATTGCAATGCATGAGTGGGAAAGAGTAAGGCACAACCCTTTGCTCCTGTTTCCCCAGCAGCCAGGCCATTATCCATCAAAGAGTCCACCAGCACAAATCTTCAAGGCACTTGGAAAGCAAAACACTCTGCACACACCCCAGGCCAGAACCCTGTCCAGGCTATTTATCCTGGGAGTGGCTTGAGGAGGAGGGATGTGGTTCCCCCTCTCCGGCTGTGCTGCTGGCAGGGGCAGGCACGCCTTACCCAGACTCCTTGAACCACAGCAGCCCCACAAGCCTGTGGCTGCTTTTGCCTGCCAGAAGCAAAGGGAGAAGATTCACTTTCTTTTTAAGAAGAAATACATCTTTACTTGTGGGGAAAAGGCACCAGTGCTCTCTAAGTGCACTAACCTAACTGCCTACAGTATCTGGGTCAAGAAGGAAGCAGATCCAGTAGAAAATCAGGACAGGACTGAAAAAAACACGGTCCACAAACTATTCCAGGCTGTGTCTGATGGGAAATTCTGGACACTTTGCACTAATCCAAGCTAGGCTATTGTTCCTCTGTAGAGAAATACAACACGTTACCCACCTCAAAGTTGTTTGTCAAGAGCTTATAAGAGAAATGCCATGGTCACGGAGTTGCCATGTGAGATGGGGACACACATATACTACCCAAACCAGCACCAGCACATAGGCTCTTTTCTTTTCTGATTGCTCAATGTTGCACAAATAGAAACAGTATTTCAACAATTAGAGACACCAGTCATTTAAAAATGAAAATTGACCCTGGAGCGCAACCTTCATCCAAGCAATTACCAAGATTTTGCAAGCCAGGCGTACTGTTAATCAGCTTGGGAGTATAGAAAGCGTGTCAGGCAGTCAAGAAACACCAATGGAGGTGAGAAGGAGAGGTCTGGTACACAAAGACAAGCCCTTCTCAGAATTCTCCTCTACTTTCAACAAAAATCAAACCAAGGTACCAGACATTCAGATGTTCACATATATCAGTACATCCATTAAAGTGCAAGAATGCATGGGCAATGCACATCACATTCACATCACATGTATCAGTACATCCATTAAAGTGCAAGAATGCATGGGCAATGCTTCTACATGTTAAAGAAACTAAGCTTGAAATATAAATGGACAAAACCAAAATTCAAGTTCCCTGACATGTAAGTAGAACAGCAGCTCTCATTTCCTTGACAGAACTTTCTTCTGGGCTGGGAATAATTTCATATTTCTGTCAAAGCAACCCATCAGCCTTGCACCTGATCCAAAGTAATTCAGTGCTAATACAGATTTTGCCATTGACATTTATGGGCCATGGATGAAGCCTTAAGCTTTAGCTATGAAGAAAAACACATGGGGGAAAACATGAAGTGTGTAAGTTTAGCTCTCATGCAGCACTGCTGAGGAGTGCCACATCTCTACAGTATCACCTTGTGACACCTGGAAAAGTCAAAAACATATCAGATGCTGCATAAGCCCTGCCAGTTGAAGCCACTACTGCCTCAAGTCCCTCATGATTAAACATTTCTGGAGAGCAGCGTTCTCCCTTCAAATTATCAAAACTCCTAAGGCAACAAATGAGGACCATAACTAAACTGAAAGCAATCTTAAAGAAAAGGACATGGGAAGATGGAAAAAGAAAAGACACACTTTATTTTCTCAAAATTTGGTTTTCTTTTCACCCTACTAAACTGATAGAAAAAAAATAATACAGCCCATTGTGAAATATGAAGCAGTGAAAAGCACAACATATAAAGAACTAATCCAGTAACTAAAGATGCTGGAAGGATCAAATATTGATTGCTTTATTCTTTTTTCAGTAAAACAGTTGTATGCATCTTTCCCTTGGCATTATGCATAGCAGGAGCTCTTCAAATATCCCATTTAAATGGATTTAAGCTGAATTCAAGTGTCCCTTAAATTCCATGCACTTTTCTTTCTGAAAGGGAGGAAATTGCATTTGCATAGCAAATTCTAATTTTTTGAGGGAAATAGCAGTGAAAAGGACAACTGCCCCACAATACTGGTTACCCCTCTCAAATTCTTCCACATATCCTTGAGCATTACCAAGACCGTAAGTGATGGCCTGTGAAGGGTTCCCCACTCAGCCCTGATGGCAAAAGAGCTGCATT
The DNA here is from genome assembly GCF_901933205.1 of Camarhynchus parvulus. NCBI lineage: Eukaryota > Metazoa > Chordata > Aves > Passeriformes > Thraupidae > Camarhynchus > Camarhynchus parvulus. Next base: position 15,790,428 of record NC_044601.1, on the reverse strand, counting down.
CAATTCTCTCTGCATCCATATGATACAAAAAGCCAGATACACAGCAACAGTGCTCAGTAAGTGCTGGCAGGTCACCACCTAGAGGTGCTCAAAGCCAGCTCTTCTGACATCTGGAGAACGCAGCTCACCTCTGAGAGTGCTCAAACTGCTGGGTATTCAAAGGGAATATTTCTTTGGTGGTCTCCCAAAGAAGTAAAGTGCTCAGAAGAATTACTTGCCTTTTAATTTAAACCTCTGAATATGAGACAGAGCAAGCTCAATATGGATAGGCCACTGAGAAACAGCAAACTATTCATTAATGTGTTATCAAGGGCTCATCACAGTGATATCAAAGTGAATCCCATGCAAGTACAAAGCAGAGCAAAAAATTTTCTTCAACAACCTCTCCTGGATTCCCCATATAGTTTAACTGTGTGACACTATAAGGCAAAGTTCAAGTCAGATTTTTATTTTTTTCCATTTTTAAGCAGAGAAGGAATTATATTTTAGCTACAATCTTCCAGAGCTACTGATGAAAACCACATGACCATAAAGTATTTTTGCTCACAGTGATAAGATTGTCTGTTACTCACACGTGGAGTTCACATATTAAAGCTGGGTACACAGTGCAGCATTACTTTAATTTGGCGTTTTCCATGTGTTTCGTCTCAAAAGCTGTTTAACCTTTTGACCCTCAATATTTGTTTTGAAGAGCAAAGGAAGAGAAAGCAGACACCAGCCAGTGTTTTCCTCTCTTCAACCAGCACCGCTACTGCTAAGTTCTCAGAACAAAGTTTATAGCAGCCAAGGGTCTAACTACTGCAATCTGTAATAGGGAGTGATAGAGACAGCACCACACTGATCACGCAGCAGTGCTTCCCAGTATTCCAAAGTAACATTTCCTTAGTTATTTGCTGTAGAAAAAGGAAAACTATCACTGTTCATGAACAACTGCACAGGATGAGACAGCGCCAAGCTATTCTGGAGCAAAACAGCATTTAATTTTGTGTGGTTAATATTTAATAAAAACAACAGTAAAACACAGGCCTATCAAGTTGCTTTGTAAGTCTGAGCCCATATCAGTTAAGGAAAAACATGCGGCACGCCTATAGCCAGTAATAGCAAGCTGCAGGGCAGAGCTTCACTTACGCCTGTGCACACAGAGTATTGCTTCAGTCCACTGCTGAAATTGCCAGAAATATTATTTCAGTACTGCCGTATAGCCCATCCTCGCACAAGAGTAACAGGCTGCACAGCACACAGCCCTGGTCGCCAAATTGAAACATGACTCCCAGACCTGAAAGTGATTCATTTTAGACCAAATGGTACAACACTGCAAACCTGAACTACATTGCAAAAACTTTCTTTGAAAAGATAAGAGCTGCAGCAGTTCTTAGCAGCAAAAACATTGCTGCTAAAACAATATTGCTAAACATTGCTAAAACTATTCCCCCACACTTTGAGAACATAAGTTGCCTACAGGGTCTCCCCAAAGTTATTTTGCCTTGAAACTTCAAAGAAAACCTCAACCAAACAAAAAACCAACCACCAAACAAGCAAACAACAATTAAGAAAAAGACACACAGAAAACCAACCCAAACCTGGAGCAAATAAGGATGGGGAAAAAAAAGAAGAAAGGGGGGATTTAGGCAGCTTCTAACATTCACAGACAACTGAAATCTGTGAAGGTGTGAGTTTGTTTCACAGAGATATCCCCGAGAAAATGAAATTTAGACATTCCAACATCTTTGTGATAATGAAAACTTTGCACATATTTCCATAGGAAGCAGTTTTTTGGTATCGTTCCCACTGTGGAGCTATTTTAAAAGAACATAAGAAAAGAAGTGAGAGGAAGAAACTTGGTCCCTCTGGTTCCACCTCTGTCTTCTCACTTCAGTTTGCTAACGGCTTTTGTCCTCTAGCTTCCCTCCTGCTCCCCCCCGCTCCCGGTCTTTCTCTAATAAATCACACCCTTGTGCTTGTCATTCATCTTCTCTCTGTCCTTTACCTTTGTAAACATCATGGATACACCGACACTGCTCCCATCGGACTTGAGCAGGCTCTTCGTCCGAAGGACTGAAGAAGTCAGGAGAGAGAGGTGGCAACCATTTTTTATCTAGGACTTTTTCCACTGCCTTAATTTGGTATAAATAAATCCAAAGAGATTTCGGGGTGGAAGGGGCGACGAAAGGAAAAAAAAACAAAAGGAAAAAAAGACAAACATGAGGGCAGCCCCTGAGTAAGTCCTGTTAGTGTTCCTTAATCAAACAAGTGCCCATCATTTATTCCAGGCCAGCAGGAATAGCAGCCTGACCCGAAGCCTCGAACTCATTCGAGCCCATCCCGGAGGAGTCCTTCGCCGGAGAGCACCCCGACAAGTCGCGCCGCCCGGCACGCCACTGCGCGCCGCGGGACGGGGAGCAGGTTCGGAAACACGAGCGAAACAGCCAAAGAGAGCGGGCGAAGAGCGCCGTGGGCACGGAGCCCTCGGGGAATGGGAAGCGGGCACCTTTCCGCGGGCGAGAATGCTGGGACCCCCCGCCCCGCTCCGCCCCCGCGACCGCCGCGCTGCGCTTACCTGCGGGGGCTGCGCGGGCGCGGCTGGAGGGAGCGCGGCGCCGCCGCCGCCGGCGCGCACAGAGGGAGGCAGGGAGGGAGGCAGGGAGGAGGGGAGAGAAGGAAGGAAGGAGGGAGGGAGGGAGGAATGAGGGGTGGGACGGGGAGGGACAGGACAGAGCAGAGGAGAGCGGAGAGGGACGGGGAGGGACGGGACAGAGCAGAGGAGAGCGGAGTGGCGAGGGACGGGACGCAGCAGAGCGGAGACGGACGGGACGGGACGGAGCGGGACGGGGAGGGGAGGGGACGGAGCGGGACGGGGAGGGGACGGGACGAGCTGGGCTCCCTCCGCCCCCGCTCCGCCTGCGCGCCTCCGCCGGGCGGGACCCAGGTGTGCCCGCCCTGCCCGGCCCGGCCCGGCCCGGCCCGGCCCGGCCCGGCCCGCGGACCCCACGCGCTCACAGCCTGCGCGCTCGCTCCCTGACAGAGCCCGGCCGGCCGCGGAGGCTGCCTCGGGCACGGGCGGTGGGGTTGGGGCTGTGCGGCGGTGGAATGCAGGTGTTTCTGGAACAGCCACAGTTCTCGTCCTGTGAAACTTTCGAGTCTCCTGCCGATGTAGCCAGGAGGCGTTTGGGAGCCCCAGTCATAGGAATAGTCAATTTACAGGTTCACCGAGCAGTCGTCCTTGGGAAGGGACAGGGTTGCACAACAGATACTTTTCCAGATGAGATGAACTGTTTTATTATACAAAACCAGGTTCAAATTGCTTCTTCCTCACCTCCTACCCTCCATAAGTTTTTAGTGTGCAATAGCCAGATTTCATTGGATTTATTCATTCTGGAGGCCACTTTTGCATGTACTTGCATCAAGTGAAAAGAGTTCAGTAGCTGAAATGGCTAAGCATTTCTGACCCCTGTAGTGAGATTTCTACGGAGGTTACCTACAGCTATGCAAGCCGTCAGTGCCTCCAGCAGCACAAAAGCCTATCATGAAGCACCAAGACCACTAAAAGCACTTGTATTTCTTAAGGAACCAGAAAGTGGCAGAGACAATTCTCTGATGTTTGCTTGTGTGGCATCAACACAGTGATGACACTGTCTGCTATAGCTACTGGTGATATCTGCTGCACCACAGGTATGGTTATTAACAAAGGTTTTGGCACCAGCGAGAGCAGGTCTCTTGCTGTCATGGCTGGTGAGATGCTTTCTCTTTAGGAAGTTATCACCACACAGACCTTGTTTTTGTACCCAGCATTGTAATTTTGCTCTGAAACTAGGCTTGCTGAAAAGTTTTGTTAAGTACTCAGCAGGCTATTAACTTTGGAAAGTGCTAGATTTCATCTTCTACCTGTTCAAAGTGAGCTACCAGGTGTTTGCAAGAGGTAACCAAAAAGCATGTTCTATTACAAGCTCTAAAAGATGGTTTAGCCTCTATACACCACCAATTATGGTGACAGGTCTTAGTAGTTTTCTCACCTATGCATAGGCCACATCCAGGCTGGACAACTCCAGTCATGAAACAATGTGCTTAAACTGCATGTGTCCTCTCCTGATGGCAGAAAAGGGATGACATACATGAGTCACTGATTAGAAAGCAGGTCTTCAGAATGCAGAATTGATTATTCCTGTCTTGTGGCAGTGTATCTGCTGTAGCTTCATTATAAACCAGATTTTACTCATCTTTTTGGGACACAAACTGCCTGTACATGTCTACAGAATCTGTCCTGTCCTCAGCCAGTTGCCCAGATACCATTATAAGAGCCAAGATTAACTTGAAAGCAATAAAACTTCGAGCAAAGGGTGATCTGAAAAGATTTACATCTCTGTGGGTGGGACCTACAACCTCAGGCATGAAGGAGTCTTCTTCATGCCTGAGGTTGGCATGAAGGACAGTAGGACAGTACTTGCTGCTAAGAGCTACTACATCTGCACATTGGAAATCACCACTGCTTAGCATCCCTATAGTTACTCAAAAAGTGCTGGTTAGGATGTCCTCTGCAGCAACTCTAGCTACTGACCCCTGAAAGAAAATAGCAGAAAATAGCATCCTGAGCTCATGGGAAAATGAGCATGAGATGGAATTTCATGAAGGTAAAATGATTGCAAACATTTTATAGAAAACTATTTTTAAGTCCAGTTTCAGTGAACCGATGTAGTTAAAGCAGCAATGTTTTTTCAGTTATTTTGTTTTCTGTTAGTGACTCCAGGCGTGCTCGCTCAGCCCTGAAACATTGACTTGTCGTTTATTCAAGGATAATGTCATTAATTCTCAGTCAGCCACTCTTGGTCTAAATAGAAAATATAGGGAATATTCAGTAAATCTTACAAACAGGCAAATATTGAAGGTCCAGAGAAGATCACGTGGTCTGACGTTTAATGAATGTAACTGCTATGAGACTTGGCTGTAGTGCTCTGCGGTCTGAGACGTGTTTATGTAATCACACACAGATGTACTGAATTGCATTAGATAGGGAAGTAGTTTTCACATCCTTCAGTCTGGAAAAACTTCTGTTTCCAGAACAAACCATGTAAGTTCCATGTGCTCAATTTAGTGAATTGATTCAAATCATAAGTATGCTTAACATATGCAGACATTGATATACTTATATGTTTCAATTGAGTGGCTGCAAGATTAGTCATACAAACCCAGAAAAGTTAAACATCTAATTCCTCTTTGGTCTGGGCCTGGAAAGTACCTCTGGTGTTTTTAATTTAAAAAAAATTCTGGGAATTTACGCTTGAGATGTCTCTTCACTCTGTCACTTCTCTATGCAGCATACTCTGGTGTGGGTAGCAGCGGATAATTTCATTTTGGATTGGAAATGTGCTGAAATTTTCAGTGCAATTGTCAGTGCTTTGCATGAAACATTCAATGAGATCACTACTCATTCCTGTGGAAAAAAATGGCATGCTTCAGCTCTGAGATTGGAATAACTATAGACCTTGAACAGTGCAGTCACTTTTTATTGACTAGCTTTTGTTTCTTTGAGTCCCACCATTTGTGGGAGTTCCAGATTGCTAAAGCATGTGTACATTACAAAGAACAGCTCCAACAATTCACAAAGAATAAAACACTCTCTGGAGTTTGACTTTTTGCTCATTTTTTATGTACATACTCTCTGAAGCCCAGTGCTCACATGCTGGGGATCTCTGTTCAGAACAGGATGCAGAAGAAATAACATTACCTACGGTTAGAAAACTGAGCAAATGACATTACCTACAGTTAGAAAACATGCTGTTTTCCAGAGAAACTTCAGACACATCAGAAATCTCGCAGAAAGAAAGCATTCCTATTCATAAAGCTATGTCATCCTTGTTCTGTGGCAGTGCTTCTGCCTTGGTTCAGTCTCCTCGGAGCTCCTGCTATGATGCAACAGTAGTGCATGACATTCTGTGAGCCACAAACTCCTCTAAAACCTCTAAGTTCTCAAGGCAAAAGAGCAGCTTTTTCCATGGAAACTCTGTCTCTCCCCAGTTCAGCCTCCTGTTGTCTGGACCTGAGGAAATCCTAATCCTTCTGAAGAGTAGCAGATTGCTGAAAAGTGAATGTGACCATAGTGCTCCTGGAAGCCAAGCTTTGGCTCTTCATGGCTTTCTGCCCATGCCCAGCCCCTAACAGGAGGATTGCAAGGCCAGGATTGAAGGAAAAATGGATGCCCATAGGCGCCTGAGCATGTTGAGGATTAGGAATATAGCCGCAAAAGCAGAGGAGGTGGTTGATTGTCATGGCCTCTATGGCAAAATCTAGGTCAGATCAGGCTGTTTAGACAATGCCTGCACCAGAAATAAGAGCAGTGTCTGTCCAAGTGACCTTCGTGAAAGAAGGTTTGGGTTTGTCCTGGCGCTTGCAACATCCATGTTGCCTTGAGATGACTGGACTAGGGTTTGCAAGATGCTTGAGGTAGTCATGGCCAGAGATGCAAAGGAGTTCAGTGCATTAGTAACTGATCCAGTGACAAGTCATAGAGAACCATAAACCTCTGTGTTACTGTTAGGAGTCTTACGGATCACATGCCGTGAGATGCATCAAAGAGAGCTGATGGCTGTGTGAAGCATATGGGGTTTGTCTGGGGCATGCATGGGGGCAGAAGACTGCCAGGAGGCTCCTGGATGGGAGGCCAGGAAGCTGTTGGTTGTGGTTCCACTGTGATGAGGGAGGCGAGACAATGAGGAAGAGCTATGGCTTTGTGGTAAGCACAGGCTCAGGGATGGCTGCAGGCTCCATGGAGGGAAGCTGTGGGGAGGCTGGGCGGGCATGTCCCATGGGATGGCTGCAGCATTGAGCACCTCCATGTGTCCTTCAGCGCTATGGAACACCTCTGCTGGAGCCTGGGACTGGGTCACCACCACTGTTTCAGGGGAGCTCTGCGTTTATGCTGCTACTCATTCAGCCTTCTGTTTCCAGGCTGTTGGAAAAACCTTTGTTTGTAGGGTGTTAAGGGATGACTAGATAGTGAATGTTCTGATTTGTCTTTCCATCAAGCACAAGGCTCTGGTCTGCCACAAAATGGCTGAAATCCCCCTTCTAATGAGGGAGGAAATGCAGATACAGGGAAAACAAGGAAAGCTTTACCTTCAGCAAGTGCAGCAACAGTTGTTGGGTCCATTGTTCCAGCATCTGCCCCTTTGGCTATAACTGCAAGGTCCAATGAATATAAAATCCTGCTCCAACAGCAATCCTCAATCAAGAGACAGCATCTAAAATCCATAATTTATCCTGTCTGTGCCCTTTCATTTTGAACTGGATGATATTTTTATACCAGTAAATTGAATGCCGTACCTCTGTACTGTATATAACTTTGCATACCAGTTTGGTCTGGTTAAATGCCAGGTCTTACATGGAGCTCCTGGAATGAGTCCAGCAGAGGACAACAAAGGGGCTGGAACATCTCTTGTACAAGGAAATTATGAGGGAGCTGGGCCTGTTCAGCCTCAAGGTCTGAGAGGGGTCCTCTTCAACATCTATGCATATCTGAAGGGACAGGGCCAAGAGGAGGGAGCCAGGCTCTTCTTGGTGGTGCCAGTGGTACCAAGGACTAGGACAAGAGGCAATGTACGGAAACTATTGCTCAGGAATTTCCACCTGAACATGAAGAAGAATTTCTTTATTCTGTAGGTGACTGAAAACTGGAGCAAGATGCTCGGAGAGGTTGTGGACTCTCCCTCACTGGAGATATTTAAGAGGTGTCTGGACACAATCCCATGCTATGTGCTCTGGGATGACCCTCCTTGAGCAAAGAGGTTGCACCACATGACCCGCTGTGATTCTTTCCAATCTTATCCATTCTGGGATTCTGTGGTCTTTGAAAAGCTGCTGGAGCTATCGTTTGAAAAAGTAAATAATGCCAAGTGAAAAACTCAGTGCTACATTAGAATTTTTTCTTCAAGAGACAGTATTTCTTACTAGTGTCTTAATGTTTTTATTTTTACTGAAATAATAATTGACCCCTTCTATCTTTTCTAGAGCTTCAGCAGCAGAAATCACTAAAAGTTTTCCAAGAGCTGCCATGTCCACAATGAGATGGGTAACACACACACAAACTCAAAGGGGAAATAGTGTGGGACTGAAGATTTAACTGTCCAAAATGGAACAAAATCCCCCCAAACCCAGCCTTTCCAAAACACAGGATAGGACCTGTAATACTAGCTGAACAATAAAGAATTTGGATATATTTAGTTAGTGAAAGCTCTTGCTGGAAGGTAAGATTGGGTCATTTATATCTGCACAATAGTAGCCCCAGTGTAGAACATATGAATACCAGATGGCTGGAACTGTTCCATTAATGAACTGATGCATTCATTGTTCTGAATTTGATTTTGTAGCTTTTTGTTTATAATGATTTGATTGCACCACCATTAAAAACCTTCAATAACCTCAGAATTCCTCAGAATGCAAAAGAGAAGATGCCTCTGTCCCCACTTTCCACTGACCTGCAGGTGTGCAACACCTCTGTCAGTCAAGCTGATGAATACATTTCATGCTGTTTTCTTAGTTCTTCAATTTAAATAATGTATGCAGGGTCCATGCACAATATATTCTTTCTTCCAAGGCACAGGAAAATGCATTCCAGGTGACACTCCATCATAGTCAACAGGGTTATCCTGTGATGGATATGTAGGACAAAAGAAAATCATAGCTGTAGGTATGTAGGGAGAAATTCCTTCCAGATATGTGCAAATACAGGAACAATGTCAGGCACTAGGAGATACACTTTTCCTCCCGAGCAGATGCCTCCTTTATTAAACATAATTCCTATTGCAATAATCTTTCCGGTCTCCAAGCTTAATTAATGAACAGTCTAGGAGCCCACTTCATGTGTATGTTACCACAGGAAGTTTAATTTTTCTGGCTTACACAGCTCCTCTGTAATCCTTCCCTCTGCTTCAATACTCTACTCCAACACTGGCTCTATCTTCACTGTGGCTCTGCAGACACTTTTTGTCACAAAAAGGCCTGGTATAGTTAGGTGACAAACATATTTCTATCCTTTGTGGCTCATCACTGATCCTTATGTCTGAACAGACCAAAAGGGATAAAGAAAAAAAGAATCGAGAATATTAGAATATAGCAGTGAGTAAAGGATTTCTGTCAGAGCAGGGCTTTTGCTATACACCTGTCTTTGAGAGGCTGGAAAGACTCAAATCCCTAGTATCAGAAGTGACCCCAGGTCTCTCATTTTAATTCCATTTCAATTCATTTGTGGTTTCACTTATCAAGAAAGCTAAAATTAGAGTAAAATGAATAAAAATGCAAAAAACAATGAAGAACAAACAGGAGGGAAAAAATGGAAGTAGACAAGCGTGGATCCAGACTGCTCATAAGACCCTTGGAGGCAAGTTCTTCTCTTCCCTGGGGCTCCCCTACCTCCTCTGCTCCCCTAGCTCCTCCAAACCCCTGATGGTGTTGGTAGAGATTAGTTTATCTCTGATACTGCTTTTTGGGGCAGGGCCACAGCAAGAAAGAAGCAGAGGTCAGGTGGCAGGGGGAAATTGTCATGTCAACCCTCCCTAGCATGAACCATGGATACCAGATAATAGAGCCGGAAGCCCATTTTTGAAGGTGCTCCATTTCTCTAAGAAGAACATCCCAGGTTTTTCCTGAGATGCTTTGTGAAGTTTGCTTCTCCTGAACTTCAGCATCATGTCTCAGGGACACTAAAGGACAGGAAATGATCTCCAGCTATAAGAATGGTATTCACACCATCTTATTACTTGTTCCACAGACACAGGTAGGATTATCTAACACCCATCCTGTAGGTGTTGGCACACAAGGAATCTGCAGGACACCCTTCTGTGTCTTTCTGGAATAGGGGGAAAGGACACACTGGGGCACAGCAGATGGAAAGAGATGATTAGGCTTGGATTCAGTTCCCCACCTAGACAGAGCAAGCTAGGATGATCAAGATATCTGAAGGTTTTACTCAGCTCCCCAGGAGCAAAACCCGTGTAATCCAGCCGCTGCACCCTTAGGAGTGCTCTGGTGGCTGGCTGCCACTGCACTGCTTTCCCAATCACACTGGTGCTGTGCACTCGGTGAAGTGCCCCTGCTCTGCCTCACCAGCACAGAGGAAAACCTTGGGGTCAGTCCAGCCTTGTTAGTTAATAATTGAAGGCCTGGTTGCCTGCTACTCCCTTTGCCATTTAGGGCTGAATCACTGCTTGTGTTTACAATCCCACACGTAGTATTTGCAGCATTTGTTTGCAATTGTTCTTGTAGTTCTTTTGTGTTTCTTTCACCAGGCAGGCAGAGTAAGGGCTTCAATGGAAAACAAGTTGAAAGCCATTTGTTTAATGCCAGGGAAGTAGGGGGACAGAGTCCCTGACCTCATCAACTAAAGCCACTTTAAACCTCATGGAAGTCTAACCCCATATTTTCAAAAGATGAGCACACCTTTCTTGGTGCCACATCTACTTTTTTGACCAGCTGACAGATTTTGTCTGGCTTGGACTGTGATTTCCCAAGATGTCTAGATGCGCAGCTCTCCTTTCTTTCCGTAGGAAAAAGGTGTTCAAAGTGCATGGTAATTTTCATAGTAACTCTTCGGAGACATACTTGCCCTGATGGTGGCCTCCTCAGCACTGAGAGAAACAAAAAATAACTCCAGCTCTGTGCCATAAAACAAACCTGGGGCCCCATCAGATTTTGGTTTTTAATTTTTCCCTTCAAGAGCCTCTCAAGCAGCACAGAACAAAGAGTCACCCAGGAGGGCCAGTGAGGAGGCTCAGGAGGGCATACAGCCTGTGAGGACCCTTTACTGGGGCAGTGAAGTCAGGAACGAGAAAAGCAAAAGTAAAGGAACAACAACCAAGTCCCCTGTGTCATCACCCACATGTCAGAAGGGGCTGAGTGCAACAAAGAGAGTAAAAAGGGAGGAGGAGAGATGTCTGGCACAGACCTGAGATGTTCTTCTATGTGTTCGTTTATTTATTTCTCAGTGCACAGCTGGTAACTAACAGCTTGTTAATTGGCAATAGAGTATATTGGTTCAAATTTCCTGTCACAGAACTGGAGTTTTTAGACCATGACAGAAATAAGCTGTTTGGTAGGCAGAAGAATATGGGTTGCTGATACCTATGTTTTGTTGATGGTAGTAATGGCTATCAGGTTGTTCAGGATTAACAATATTTAATTTCAAGTCCTTGCTCTAACATGGCTTAAGATCTTCAAGCCAAGAGCATGTATATATTTTTATAGAAAACATGGTTTATCAGTCATCAGTTTTGCATACAAAGGATGAGTAGCCAAGGCAACCTCTGTGGCAGCTATTACACTCGTGGTCAGACTTAATTACTTTTCCCTGAGCCTTCAAGCACAGAAGTACGTAATATATTGAGTGAAAAGGGCCAGCTTGATTGTGCATCAGTCTCAACAAGAAACATCCTGCCTTCCAGAAAGTAATAACTGTGTCAAAATGGAAGGGAAAAAGGTGTGCTGCATTACAGGAATGAGGCACTGACCTCTGCAGAGGTTAACAGGCAGCGTACCAAATGGAGATTTTTTGTTCATTAGGAGGAAACATGAGAGGATAATTAGAAACAGGCCATGCTGTATGGTTTTACCCACTATTACTATTCAACAGAGTAGAATAGACAAAGGTATTCACTAGTTTTGGGATTGAATTAACAACCAGAAAGTTACCAGTGAGTGATTAAAATGGACATGATTTTTTTTCTGCACAGGAGTCAGGAGACAAACTTATAATTGAATATTTGAGGTTAACATCAGCAGAATAATGGTAATTTTTACGAAGATGTTTAAAAAATTATTTTTAATTATATTATAATTAATGAAGAACATGCACCATTTGAATGATTTTTAAGTGGATGCAACAATCAAATGCGATAGGAAATCTTCAATATATCACCTGAGACTGATCTCTTCAAATTGTTCTGGAACGTGTCCACAGAAGATTCTGGGCCAAAATTCAGTCTCCAGATCATAAGCTGTACATGAAGTCTGAAAACAAAGACATTTTCTTTCTTTGAGGTAGGTGCACGTGCCCTGTGAAGGTTAATGGGTACTGCATTTGCCCTACAGGGAAGTGGATTAAAACCCCACATTATTAAATTGCTGAACCAGAAATTTCGTCTTTAGCAGTTACACAGATATATTGAAATTTGGAGTTTTCCCTTCTCAGCAAAACCTCTCAACAAAAAAAGTTGCAAAATGTTGAGGTTGAACGGGAAGAAGTGGGTCAGGGTGCAATCTTGTTTGTCTTTATATTCTGGGAGCCTTACTGCTGAACTGCACACACTTGTGGCCACTTTCTTGAGCTATGTAACATTGAGGATTCACAAATCTGCCCTGTTCAGACTGCTGTCTGTTGAACTTGTTCTAATTGGGGAGAACTGATTAAGCCATGGCTTTGACCCAATCTCTTGGTCAAAGAAATTATTCCTGACTCAGATGGAGTAAGGCTTGAGTCCCTGGAAACAGCAATATCACTGTGCCTCTTTCCATTTGGCTGGCATCTATTGGACAAGATTCATAGCCTGAAAAATAAGCACAAAAAAAGCAGAAATAATCCTTCTTTTCAGAAAAAATTCCCCAGGTACCATGTTGAGTCACTGATCCATCATGCCAGAAATGCATCTTACTTTCTGACACATAGTAAAAAATACATGTCTTTGAAAATTGCAATGACAAAAAAGAAGAATTTCCTTTATTTGACTGCAAAGAATCTATCTCTTTTTTTCTTTAAGGAGTGTTTGAGGACTATGAGCAGCTGGATGAGTCAAGTGAAATCCACTTCTCTGGGCTCTTCCTAGACAAGGGTGAGTACCCTTGCATGGTAGTGAATCTTCTTGCGACTCAGATAAGGTGAGTTTATGTGATTCTGTAAGCACTGAATAAGAGAAGTTACCTATTGTGTGAGAGATTGGAAAAATCTGGATGCAAAATGATTTAAAAAAATATTTTTGAGAGGGCTGGAATTGTGTACATTCTCTTAATTTTGAATAACAATCTGTACAATGTGCTAAGTAAGCCTTTTGAGTACCATGGCTTATTATGCCTTCCTGAACTTTGCAAGAATAGCTTTTAAATTTGTCACATTAAAGAATATATTCTCAGACAAACTGTTCTGGACCCTATTATTGTCTTTTTCCTTTTTGAATTGTGACCCATTCTTTGTGCCTATTATGATTCAGCCAAGCTTTTACCTACTGTAGTAAGTGAAAGTTTACATTTTTTGGAGAGGTAGTACCTAATAAGAAGAAGACCATGAAGTCATTCACACAGCCACATGCATAACTTGTGTGAACTCCAGAAATCAGTAACTACCACAAAGTACAGAGGTCATGAAGGCAACGATGAGTTAATGTTTGGGGTCAAAATCAAGTTCTTAGTGTCAGTAAAGGGCCAATGTAATTTAAGGGGCTTTTATATGAAAGTGTCCACACCACTGCCTGCATGCCTAGGCAGCTTGGCCTGTGACTCCCCTTAGTACCTGAAAGGAGTGTGAGAGGAAAATATCTCTCATATTCAAAATAGGAATACGGACTTGTATTTTAGCACATTGACAGGAAGCCTGGAGCTATGTGCTCCTTGTGACTCAGGACTGGTGGTTTCCAGATGCTCTTTTGGTCAGTCATTCAAGCGAGGACTGCGCACAGTGCTGCTCCTCAAATTGCAAACCTCCTCACACAGCCCATTCAGCAGAACAAATACTCGTGCTCCCTGCGATGAAGCCTGAGAATAAAAGGCAGCAGGACTTCCCTGTTCTGCTCCCTACTGAGTCAGGATCTTGGGCTTTGTTATGCCAAAAATTTATTTGCTTTACATTGCTGGAAGTACAAAATACTCTCTGAGTACAAGAAATAGGTTATCTCTCATAATAAATATGCTGCCTGTGCAGAGCAGGAAAAGCTCCTTTCAGCATCCTTGGCATGATGAGAACATACCTCTCTGTGTCTGTACCATCCCATTCTAGTTTCCACTCTGCCTCCAAGAGTCTATCAAGAACAGTGAATCTGCTTCTCTTCAACCCACATATGGATTTTATCTGGAGGAGGATTATCTTCAGGTGGATAGTGAATGGCTACCTGTAAAAAAAAATCTGTTTCCTAAAAAGTCACCATCCTCAGAAACTCTCATCCACACGGAGTAGTGGAAGTTAGGCTGGAGGGAGGAGAAGGGATGAGAAAGGTGGCATGTGCAGCTCTGGGACCCATCTGTAAGCTGGGCACCTGCTGCAGTTCTGAATTGCCCCTAGGATTTTTGGACCATGCCAGGGTCAGAGGTTTCAAGAAGGCAGTCCCTCAGAATATGGAATAAAGAGGGGAGCCTTGAAAACTCTGAAATTAGTAACTCCAGTCAAAAAATACATATTCTCATTTCAAATGTTCCATTTAAATGCATCAATGCAAAACTTGGTCAAAGTAACTCTAGGCATTTGTAAACTCCTTAAGAAAAAACCAGGCTTTGACAGTCTCCAGAAGAGTGAAACATCAGTTTAAGTGGAACCCACAAGTACTATAGTTTAAAGCAAAAAACAAAAATGCAGTTGGTGCACGGCCACTCCATACATCTTTAGCTGTTGGAAGCATGTGACTCCTGGCTTGGAGTTTTAAGTAACATAAAAGGTACATTGGCATAGAGTATCTTTACTACTTACCGCATCTTGCTATGCACTCTTACTGATACAGACATTGTCCTGGTCTCAGTCTGTGCTGCCTGCTTCCAGCTCTGTGCAAACTGCCATGACAAAAGGGACATGAACTGGAGCTCCTTGATGACATCACAGCCACCAGACTGGCCCTGCTCTGCCAGCTGGCAGTGGAAATGTCAGGCCTGACTCAGTGATGAAGAGCACAGGACGTGTGGTGCAGGGACACAGAACATGGGGGGAAAATAGGGGCCACCATGACAAAAGACAGCCAATCTCCTAGAGCAAAACAAATTCTGTGCTGGGGTTTTAAAATGATCATATCACAGCTTGGAGCCACTCTTTAGAAGCTCCACCCACCACTGTGCAGTGGCAGACTTGGTGGCTCACAGGTGGCAGAACTATAAAAAGCCAGGAAACCATCAAATAAGCACAGCTGTGACCCATAAAGTTCCCCTTCCACCGTGCAGCAAATCTGAAAGCAGGCTAGCTCTGAACATTCCTCCTCCTCTGGTCTATGAAGCACTTGACATATGGATAGCTTGGTGCTGGGAACAGCACCAAAGATGCAAACCTGGCTATCAAACCCTCTTCTAATGCCACCACTGCCAGTGTGCTGCTGCCATTAAGGAAAACTGTGTTAAGAAGATGCCTTTTGTTGAATCACATGGAGTAAAAAGACTGGGTATAAAGCAGAAATGTTGGAAGGCTGTGTAATGTTCTGAGATTCTAGAGCAAAAATTTATTAAAATGCAAGAAAACTGAAGTTGGCAAAACCAAGTGTATGGCATAATAATAATAATAATAATAATAATGATAATTATAAAATGCCTTTTGTCTTCAATATCATCCCATGTGTTTTATTGTTTCCTTTTGCAAACAACATTATCAGTCAATATTTCCATTTAGTCCAAGAATTGTGGTGCTCTCCAGTCATCTATATGCTACAGCAATGTGGGGGCAAAACAAATGACTTGTGCTTTTTTAAGAAAAAAAAGTTTAGACCATACCTGAAGACCTCACCTAAGATGAATGTTTTAAAAGCAAGCATATTTCTCTTTCATTTTTGTTAAAACTGGAGTCATTGGTGATGCCATAAATCTCTCCTGCCAGCAGTAAAAGACTTGTTTTGCCCTATAGGCATGACTGATTTTAGATTTCATGTTAGGATTTGATCAATACATGGATTGTGTATCTGAACATTTCAGTGAGAAGAGGTAGGGTGCCTTTCAAGGGCTGAGGTAACTGCTTGAAGCAGAAATGTACATGCCAAAGGACACACATTCCTCCTTCTCATTTGGGTCTTTTCCTTTCAAAGTACACTGACCTCCTTTATCTGTGTCTACTTCAAATTGCCAGTCAGTTTACTATGAAAGAGACTTCTAAGCTAGGTCTAATAAACACCTTTGTCACACTGAATATCTCTTGTAATAAAAGTCCTCCAGTGTTGTTTACAGACAATACCACCTTCATGTGTCTTTGAGAGGTGTGCTCTGACAGAACCCACAAGTACTGACGTTGGCAGAAGGGATTATTTATCAGTAGGAGTGGCGGAGCCATAGCTATAAACATGTAAACAAGACCAAACCATAACAGCATTAAAAGGCTTGTGTCTATGTTGAAAAAAACAAAAACCCAAACCCAAACCCAAACCTACCAAGAATCTCTGCTCTTTTGTTTAATCTTAGACTGAGTAGCTCTTGCCTTGTGCTGTTAGTGAGCGAGAGGTTGCATGAAAGCTCCTGTGATTCATGGCTACCTAAAGTGCTCGTGTTTCTTGCTCACCTGCTTGCTTACCCTTTACTGCATCTTAGTCCTTTGCTGGTGCATCTGGAAACTGCTGCAGCAGCATCTCTCCGGCCTCTGAGGCTCCACCCGAGGGGATCAGAACTCTGTTGTGCCAGATATGAACACATATTCATACTTTCTAAAGCTTTCACTCTAAATAAGCAGCGAGCGGGAGACAGGGAAGAGGTGCATTGTCCATTAAGGAATGAGGGATATAGTGATTTGCTCAAAGCTGTCCATGTAATTGCTGTCAGAGCTAGCAATCGAAAATCTGGGGAGCTCCCAAGTGCCAGAAAGAAAGAACTAGACTCGTCCAAAATTTGCCCAGCTCTGATCACAGAAAATAAAAATATGATTTAAAAATAAACTCAAGGATTTTTATGATTAAAATGTATCAAAACATGCACCAATAAACCCCCTCCTTTCTCAAATGCAGATTCTGTGTACAGACACACACAAAGAAGAAGTCAGAGTTTAAGTGGGTGAAGTTTTGTTTACTCATCTGAAATTGTGCCTGTTTACGTATGGCTGAATTAGAGTTATTATGTCTTTGACAACGTACTTCATTAATATTTTTGTACAAATGCATCTACACCACAATCTCCAACGGCTGTCTATTACCCTGTTTTTCACTTGTTTAAACTTTTCACCTTCCTGCTGAGTTCCTAATGGAGCTGTTTCCTAATGCTCTGGTTCTGGGGTAGTGTTTTTGGTCTTTTTTTTTTTTAAGGTTTGTGAAGATTGTCCAGCACTTCGAGCCAAAATCTTTAGTAATAAATATATAACACTAGGACCGATCCCTTTGCTCTTCCTCATTCTGAGGTTCCTGTTTTGATTTCAAGAACAGAATCAGCTGAGCAAGACACTACTCAGCACAAATAACATTGGTAGGAGGACCCACAAAGCAGAAACAGAACTCCTGTCCTTCAGCCAGAAGGCATTATAATTTCTGTGACGAAGAGGATCATGTTGCACTTTTATTCCTACAGTCACAGTAAGAGGAACAGTCCGTTCTCAGAAATACATGATTTTATTTTAAGGAGCGTTGCATGGTAGAGAGAGCTGAGCTAACACTGCAGCTAGGCTCCTGCAAAGAAAAATCAGATCATGGAAAATGCAGAGTAGATGCAGTAATATAAGGCAGAACATGTACTGGAAAAGAAAGACAGTGCTGCAAGAAGCTCCTTCTTTACTGAGGAATGGATTGAGAGAAAGGAGAAAAGACACACTGGAAGAATAATTGACATTATCCAGATACAGCAGACATCAAGCTGTATGTGGAACAACTGGATATCGATCTAGTGAGCAAGAACTAGAGAAACAGAGAGATGTGGAGAACTTCTCAGGAAAAAAAAAAACCACAATGAAAACTCTTGCAAAGCTCACTGTAAAACTCTAGGTGGGGGAGTGAGGTGCCTGAGGAAGCAGACAGAGCAGGCAAATGCAAAGCAAAAGAAGTAAGTAAAGAACTAATGATTGAAGCAAAAACTACAGTGAAGTGGGTAAATGCAGAGCCTTCTCCCAAGTGACAATCTGCAATAGAAGAAATGGGTGAATTGAAAGAAAAGGTGTAAAACATCCTCAGATTTGGATAGAACAACACATTAAAAAAGAAAAAAAATAAAAGACATGGGACTTCCAGAGTTAGTTCCACCTTAATACAATTTCCAGTGAAATGTGGGAACTTAGCCAAGATATCATTAATATCACTCTAATAGAAATGTCAGCAATACAAGCTGCATTGAGAAGATGAAAAACAACAGAGCAGCAGTCAAAAAGTTGTAGCATTAATGCTAAGGATATGTGATATCCACGACTTAAAAGAAACTATGGCAGAGCTCAGCAATGATGCCTGAGGGAAAAAAAGAGATCCCTCCAACATACTAAAAACACAAAATTATTGTCAAACTGCTCCAAACTGGGATTGCAAGAACCATGATGTCTGGAAACAAGTCATGAACTGTATCTAATCTGAAAAGTTTTCTGCAAATGCTGCACTCCATGAAGTAAAAGGAGCAATGGATGGAAAGGTTTGTGAACAGTTTGGATATAGGCTTAGCCCTGTACAGACTAGATACATCCACTTAGCCCACTTTAGATATATGCAAAACAAATCACTGGCTTTCAAAGCTCTAAAATAGCTTGAAAAAATATTTGTTATTGGCTCTTTTGGTCCTAGAGAAGCTTGCCTGCTGTTATTCATAACAATAAGGAAAAGTCAAGTGCTGCTGAAAAAGAGTAAACAGTTTTAAACACCCCTTAAAAATGTGGCTGCTTTTCCTTTCCATTGATATTAGGATTTGTCATGGATGGACAGTGTCAGTGTGCGCTGACAATACTAATCCTGTGTAAGTATGGAAACTGCCTCTACACTTTTGATAGCACAAATGTCCCTTAGGTACAACTCATTGCCACGTTGTGTCACAGTGTCCAGCTTCTCAGGAGTGGTCATAAAAGAAGGGCTAGGTCATAGAATCATTAAGGTGGGAAAAGACCTCTAAAATCATCCAGCTGTAAAGGTAGAACCACCATCATGTTCACCACTAAACCATGTCCTCAAGCACCATTACCACACATTTTTTAAACACTTTCAGGGATTGTGACTTCACCATTTTCCTGGGCAACCTGTTCTGATGTCTTGCAACTCTTTCAGTGAGGAAAATTTTCCTAACACCCATTATAAATGTGGTGCAACTTGAAGCCATTTCATCTTGCACTGTCACTTGTTACCTGGGAGAAGAGACCAACCCTCACCTGGTGACATGCTCCATTCAGGTGGTTGTAGAGGGTGATAAGGTCTCCTTCAAGCGTCTTTTTCTCCAAGTTAAACAGCCCCAGCTCCCTCAGCTGCTTTTCATCTGACCTGTGCTCCAGACATTTTCCCATCTCCATTGCTCTTCTCTGGACACACTCCAGCACCTCAGTGTCTTTCCAGTAGTGAGGGGCCCAAAACTGGTTACAGGATTTAAGGTGTGATCTCACTGGTGTCAGTCACAGAGGGACGGTCATTGCCCTGCTCCTGCTGGCCACACCGTTCCTTGTACAGCCCAGGATGCCATTGTCCTTCTTGGCCTCCTGGGCACACGTTGGCTCATGTTCAGCTGGATGCCGACCAGCAGCCCCTGGTCCTTCTCTGCTGAGCCACTTTCCAGCCAACCTGTCCCCAGCCTGTAGCACTGTAGGGGGTTGTTGTGACCAAAGACCAGGGCTTGGCACTCGGCCTTGTTGAACTCATTCATTCAGCTGGTCTCAGCAGCCTGTGTTTCCATGGCTGCCTGTGTGCATGCACTCCACAGAGATGTTTCTTTGGTAGGACATATGTAAAACCACCCTAAAATTTCCAGTGTTTCTGGCCAAGTGATGGAAGGTAGATGTTATGCCATGGCTGTGACCTGTGGTCATAGCTTTTTCACGTGGTCAGCATCTAGTAGTTTCTTGAAGGGGTCCTCATGCATCCTCAAGTTGCCTGAGCTACACATGTCCAGAGCTAAGATCCTGAATGCTTTCAAGGGCCTCTGGGAGAAGCTAAAGGTCAGACAACCAACAGAATAACACATGCAAGCTACTTCTTCAGGTCCTCTTCTTATCTATGCACCTGAGAGTAGGCTGAATATATTTATCTTGCGGCAGCAGCACACATCAACTTGCTATCACTGTGGGGAGTCCTGTAACCCCTCCTTATTCGCATGACAGACTCATTTTCAGGTTATAAAATAGTATCAGATCCAAGTAAGACTTAAATTGCAGCTATTGTTAGTTGACTATGTTGTCTGCATTACTCTGCCAGAATCAATGGAAGAGTGCTTATTCACCTGGAGGACACTGTCATAAATGCACTTCCTGATTTCTTTGCCACAAGTCGCTGACAGGTGAGCTGCTATAACTTCATGATGGCTCCTAAGGCTCTCCTCACTGACTTTCAGCCAGCTAGGCTACAGAGCACTCTTGTCATGGATGCAGCTATTTTGCATCCATCCTACTCCTTTTCCCATCCATTTTGCAATGTTGCATTTCTGAGCAGTTTTTTTTGTAAATTCACAGAACAGGTGAAATTGTATAGGATGTGATGGTCAGTTTCTCATAATCATTTTGTGATCTCTTCAGTGCACCAGGTCAGCAGACTCCTTATTAACACACTGGTATTTGTAACGAGGTCCATAGTTCTGCAGAAAGGTTATCACAGCCCTTCCAATGGTGCTGCTTAACACTGGAGGTCTAAGTCAGTAGCAGGTTGAAATTCTTGCAGAGTTTGCAGGGTTTGACTCAAGGAAGTGAGAATTCACTGCCTCCTCTGATATGGACAGGAAACATCTACAGATGCTCCCAGCAGAGTCTTCAAAGGGTGAGGCAGGAAAACATGTGGTGAACATGTGGACTTCTGTGGGAGGTGGTTCTGCTTGATGGATATTTTTCCTCTGTCAGCTTGTAATACAGACAGCAGACCCTGAGGGAAAAATGGGGTCACACCTAAGACTGAAAGCTCTGCTTGTGCTGAAGCAACAGGCGGAGCTGCCATTGCAAGCATTTGTATTTCCAACACTTAAACACTGCCAAACCACCAATTTGCTTTAGTGGGACAAACACAGTATTGCAAGGAAAGGTGAGCACATTCTGTAATGGACATTTCCTCAGCCTTGAATCTTTTCATTTTGTGGAAGCTTATCAGCAGAGGGAGAAAGAAAAGCAACTCCTGCTTTGCTTCACTGCTTCACCAACTAATTATCACTTATATGTTGCACTTGTATAACTGACTATCCCAAAATTAATTAAATCCTTCCAATCCTTAGCACTCCAAGCAGCTGGGTTGCTGTATTTTGCCATTGTATTTAATCAGTCAGTAGCGGAAGGAAACTCTTGTTTAGAACAGAAAATAGTCTGAATTTTTCAGCCTCTGCTTGTATCTTCCAGAACCCAGATTCTTAAAGGAAAATCTCCTTATGGTTTGAAAATAGAATGCATATAAAGAAGCCTTCTGCTTGTTCTTCATTCAGATAAGACCACAAGAGCCCCCTCTTTGTCACTCATGGCCCTGCACTGAACATAAAGTGTACACAGGGTAATTTTATTTCTCTGGCTCATCCCATGAAGACACAAGCCAATCCTTCCTTTCTGCCTTGATCCTCAGCCCAAAGAGCCAAGCTCTGCCTATTGCATGCATGCAGAACTGTTTCTGATGTACTGGCATGACCTCAGCAGCTTCTGCACAACAGATTTGCAAGGAAACTTTGTGCCACCAATGAATTGAAAGAGGATTCCGAGACACTAGGAAAATATGAAAACTGCTCATGTGCCTTAGCAATACTTTCTTTAGTTGAGCAAAGACTGGGAAGGTTAGGAAGAGGCTGCCAGTTGTTAGCACAAAGAAGATTTTCACTCAGTGGAATGCTGTAGGTCCTTTATGAGAGAAGTCATTTTCCTCCAGCAAAAAAGCCATCTTTTTTTTTCTTTCATCAGCTAAGATGGTTAGTATCTTAAGAGTATGTGCATCAGCCAAAATTTTCTCAGAACCAGTAAGATGAAAACAAGCCCAAACTCTTTCATGCACAAAAAAGTTAGAAGTCTGTTTCTCTGGATATTGTTTGTCTCAATGATACAGCCACTTTGGTATTCATTTGATTGATTTAATGAACAAAGTAACAAAATCATAACATCATAGAATATGTTGGAATATATTCCAATATGAGTTGGAAGGGACTCACAAGGATCATCAGGCCCAACTCTTAGTCCTGCACAGCACCATCCCAAAGAATAACAGCATGTTCCTCAGAGCACCTATTGTGCAGCAAAGTAGAAAAAATAATTGAAGGTAGATTCTTCTCAGTTACCCCTGATGGCTCCTGAGAGCTGGATAGAATGAAAGCCAATGGATAATAATAATTTTGATACTAAAGCATCCTGACATGAGTCTAAGCTCAGACCAGGAACACAGCAGGGAGGAATGGAGATGACATTCCTTCACGTTCTAGACCAAAGACACATTCCAAGCAAGTAAAGGATGGGATAATCTCCAGATTAGAGATTCCTCAGTAAAGGATGTGATGCTGCTCAGGAACTGTGATATTCGAATATTTTGCATCTGGTCAACAATATCTTTGATGTACTGGGAAAATAAGTCACGCATCCAAGTGCAACACAGGACAAAGACTCTTACCACAGGAAAGGGTCATGGGTAAGAGTGAGCTCTGTGCCTTCAGCATGAATTATGAGCAGGTCAGAGGTAACAAGTGTAACAAATCACAGTTCCACAAATACTTTTCATGCCATTTAATGTCCTGCTGCTTCATCATTCCATGAAGACATGGAGCAATTGCAAACAGAATCTCTTAGTCTGTGCAATTGGGCTAGGACAAAACAAATCCTTCCTTATTAGGCTTTTCTATAAGACTAATTTGTCTGGAAGCACAAATTGTTCCTGTCTAATGGAAACAATTGCCTTATCTATCTTCATATTCCCATCCTGAAGTCACTCAAAAGATAAAGAAAATTGTAGGAGAATTCCAGAATTTCAACATGGGAAGTTTCTGAGTAAATTTAGTTTCTTCCTGTTGGAAGTCCAAATCCCCCTAGCTCCCTGTGTCCTCTTCATCCAATATTAATTTAAAGTCTTGCCCAGTCTGAGGTACCTTAGAACTGCAGCCTATATCTAAGAAATACTTTAGAGAAAGAGTGCTGAGAAAACTGTTAGTATGGAAATAACAACTTCAGCAATACTCACAATACACAATGGAGCAGCTTCATGACTAATACATTCTAGACTATATCTCTGCTTCCCATTTAGCCCTAAAAGCTCATAGCCAGAGTTCCAGTCATATGGGATGCTTTTGTGAAAGAAAGAAAAAAAAAAAGCTGTGGTAGTTTTTAGAAAATAAAAATATGTTCCATCCAAATTCTCTTCCCTGTGTGTATGGCACAAACCTTTTCAACAGAAATAGCTTCTACAGCAAAAAACCCCTTTTGTTATTGTCTGGACTCAAGTGGATACTAGATGCAAACTGTAATGGTGGCTCTGCATCAAATTGGATATACAGCCATTCCATTCAAATCCCTAGGTGGAAGTTTTCCCTCAGTATCAGAAAAAAATTACTCTGAAGATCCAATCCACATTTCTCATGTTAAGAGGGCAATAAACAACACTAACAAAAAAAATTGTATTTTGCTTAACAAAGGCATTAGTTATATAAAAAGGATCAGCTTCAGTTGATAAAGAGTTAAAATTTTTCCTTTTGCTACGAGAGAAAAAAAATGGCTTCAGGAATAAGAAAAACCTGTGCTTTTAACCTGCTGTGTCACATGGCAAAGAACATAATTGCTTGCAGAGTTATTGAGAGTATGTAAATCCTGTTGCAACAGAGCTTCCATGTCTTAGCTAAATATAAATGTAAGGTAACCTTTTGAAGTCACAGACTGGCAGAGAACAAACTAAGAGCAGTTTGCTCTGCAATTGCATGCAGACACATCATAGCCATCTTAATAATATTTGCTTTGGAGTTGGAAGACAGCTTCAGGAAACATGAAGCAAACACTAGATCCAGCCCTTTGGGGAGTTTTGCCTTTTTTTTTTTTTTATTATTAAGCTGTATAGCTTTTTCTGCTACTGAGGATATAGGTCACCAAGAGCAAGTTTTGTCTCCTTACTGAGGCAGATATTGCCATCCATCTGATTGCACTACTGCTTTAAGATCTAGAGAGGTCATGTAGTGAGTTCTTTATGGGGAGTACATAGTGTTCCCATTTGGTGCTCCACAGTAATCCATGGGAATAATCCATGTGTCCCAGATATGTTTTAAAAAGAGAGTTTTGTCACTTTGTGAGTTTTTACCTTCCTGGATTTCACATGTAAAACAGCTCATTCTCAGACATAAATTCACTATCTTGGAAACTGCCACACCTTAACCTTTGTAGCTTTCTTAGAACTTCTTTGTTTTATATAACTCAAATGGAAATGCAAATTTAAACATATGATACTAAAAAACAATTTACTCTTAATGTGCTTTGAGTACTAGTCAACAAAAGGAGTTTGGCATAGTTTTTTCTATAGATCACTTATATATTTCAGCCCCAGCTTTTAACCTGTGATTCTGGCTTCCCGTGATATCTTTACTATTGCAATTCTGATTGTTCTTTAATGTATCTGGACTAACAGTAGACATAGACTCAGACATAACAAAGTGATGCCTAATGAAATTTGTATTTCTTTCTTTTGGAAGCAGAATCTACTGTCATGGATTTCCTGCTTGCTCCTTATTGCTGCCATTGTTCTTTTAATATCACTCTAGTAAATATAAAAATAAATCTTAAGCTAACTATTCCATGAATTGAAGTGGTATCCTGTAGAATGAAGTTTCTACCTCTTCTACTTGAAGGATTGTCTTCAGGGCAATCCCAGACATAAGTACAGACTAGGACAAGAATTCATTTAGAGCAGCCCTGTGAAGAAACATTGGGGGATTCTTGTGGGTGAGAGGCTGGACATGACCCAGCCATGAGCACTCAGCCCAGAAAGCCAAACGTGTCCTGGGCTGCATCCAAAGCAGCGTGAGCAGCAGGGGAGGGAGGGGATTCTGCCTCTCTGCTGTGCTCTGGTGAGAGCCCACCTGGAACCCTGCATCCAGCTCTGGGCTCCCAGCACAGGAAGGTCATGGATCTGTTTGAGTGAGCTGAGTGGAGGTCACCAAGGTGAGCAGAGAAATGGAGGACCTCTGCTATGAGGAGAGACTAAGAGGGTCAGTGATGTTTAGCCTGGAGATGAGAAGGCTCCAGGAAGACCTTATAGCACCTTCCAGTACTTAAAGGGAGCAATAAAACACAGGAAGAGGGGCTTTTACAAGGGTAGAGAGGGTTAGGACAGGGCAGAATACAATGAATTCATGAATGAATATCTCCTTACTTCAGCTTCACTGAAAATAACCTTTATCTTAACTTTTACCTGATTGAAAAACAGAGGACTGAGAATTTTCTCAGAGACTCCAGAGGAAAAATCTACTGTCATAAATTTTTTGAGGAGAGGAGTAGGAACATATCTGTTTTTTTCAGGGATGTTCCAGAGCACCTCCCTATGCACTATACAGCCAACTGACAGACTTGTCATTTGTCAATTTGCCCCAGTCCCTTTTCAAAACTTTCCCGTTGTTTTCACTTGAGTAACCTTTCCATTTTTTAAATGCAATGTTTTCCTTTTGAAAGCTTTTTAACTCTTACAGACTGTGAATGACGAAGGGTTTATTTTGCTTTGTTTTCTTTTGGAGCAATAGTACAGATTTTACTTTGGCTTCTAATTCCTTATTTTTTAAAAGCTCGGCCTGGTTGTAAGCTTTTCTCCCTTCCCACCCCCTGCCCCCCCGCCCCTTTTTTCCTTTTTCTTCCTTTTTTTTCCTTTTTCTTCCCTTTTCTTCCTTTTTCTCTTCTCTTCTCTTCTCTTCTCTTCTCTTCTCTTCTCTTCTCTTCTCTTCTCTTCTCTTCTCTTCTCTTCTCTTCTCTTCTCTTCTCTTCTCTTCTCTTCTCTTCTCTTCTCTTCTCTTCTCTTCTCTTCTCTTCTCTTCTCTTCTCTTCTCTTCTTCCCTTCTTCCCTTCCCTTCCCTTCCCTTCCCTTCCCTTCCCTTCCCTTCCCTTCCTTCCTTCCTTCCCTTCCCTTCCCTTTCCTTCCTTTCCTTCCCTTCCTTCCCTTCCCTTCCCTTCCCTTCCCTTCCCTTCCCTTCCTTCCCTTCCCTTCCCTTCCCTTCCCTTCCTTCCTTCCCTTCCCTTCCCTTCCCTTCCTTCCCGAACTTCCCTTCCCTTCCCGGAACTTCCCTTCCCTTCCCTTCCCGGAACTTCCCTTCCCTTCCCGGAACTTCCCTTCCCGGAACTTCCCTTCCCTTCCCTTCCCCTCCCCTCTTTTTTCTTCTTTTTTCTTTTTTCTTTTTCCTTTTTTTTTCTTTTTTCTTTTTTCTCTTCCTTACCTTGCCTTTTCGTACCTTTTCTGCTTGAAATATTACTATTTGCTTTATAGTTTGCTTCATTTTCTTCAGTTCCTCTCTTAAGATGATGCAGCTTTGTACTACATTTATTTGGCATGCTCTCTTCTTCTATAAACTTAATGCTATACCTTTCAAATGGAGTTCTTATTCTAGTTCCTAATTTTGTTATGGTAAGACCTAAGATCTTGTTCTGTGAAGTCTATTGACTGGCATGCTGAGTGCTTCTTCCTGAACTCTCTTCCTAAATTTATGCTTGCTCTAGAGACAGAGATACAAAATCTTTAATTTTTCATTGCAAAATCTAATGTCTGCTCTCGTAAACTTAATGTGTATCTGCTTTGCAGTGGCATGCTTAATTTTGCTGTACAGCCCTGACCTTCACAACTTGCAAATTAATCTTAATTCCAGCCATGATTTAAGCAGTGACACTTTTTTTATTTCACTGATAAACCTAATTTTGGTTGTCTTAGAAATACTCTATGATTAATTTCTAAAGAATTGACTTTGAAACATCTTTACTGGAAAAGATAATTACAGTATGATTACAGTTATTGAATGCTAATATTTAATGAAAAAATAGCCAGGAAATATAATTTTCCATACAAAAGGAATTGCAACTTAGTAATTAAATTCCTAGAAACTTCAAAATATGAAGAAAGATAACTATTCTATTTACCATTGCATCTTTTTCTTTTTCTGAAGGGAAGCAGGGGGCTCAGTGTACATGCTGGTAAGAAGTTCAGCATGCAGTGAACCTAAGGTCAGAAGAACATCTTTCCATATGAGAGGAGGTTTTTCATTGTCTAATCATTATTATTATTGATTTGTCTTGTCAGAAGTGACTGTATTTAATTAGTTCCTCATTTTTGGTTTTTCTTTTCCCTAGGAAGAATCTGTTTGCGTTTAACCCAGTTTTTGGTTTGTGCTAATCCTCACCAATATGGTTTTATTCTGTGGTCAGTTGAGTAGCTGGGCAGCTCTTGTTGCTCTGTCACCAAGCCTCAGCCTACTGGGCGCTATCCACATATCCTGTGGAAAAAAAATCCCGTTTTCTCCCTAAGAAACCTCATGGGTACAGTGCTCAGTGCATCTGAGGTCTCTTATCTAAGTGAAGTCTAATTCTCACTGTACAGCTTCTACTTCACAAAGCTGTAAATATATTGTTTATTTATAAACAATGCTCTTGTGTAGATAATACATACCTACAGCAGGTTTTCCTTCTTAATATCTTCAGGAATTACTGTGTCCAAAACTACACTGGGATTTACTGCTGCCCCCTTGCTTTGACCCAGACCTGCCATATTTTGGTGGCATTGTTCTCATGGGTGATGGCTGCTCCTGGTCTCCTCTTTGCACTTTGTGCTTCCACTGCTTCAGTACCTGACTGGTGAGTTTATTCTCTTACATTCTTATGAGACCCTGCACCACTGTGTTTACTCCTGAGTTACTTTTCAATGGTTACAATGGAGATTTTTGCCAGTGCAAGTAATTGTTCTCTGTCTTCAAGATCTGTGTGCTTCCTGTCTTGGACAGTTAAATTCCTTTGAATGGCTTTCAGGGATAGCCATCAGAAGGGACTCTGAGGGCCCTGTAGATTTGTGATCAGGCACTGAGGAAGGATCATGCAAAAGCAACTTCTCCTCTTAATTTTGTTGCTCTTTATCCAGTGCTTTCCTCTGGCAATCCACCATTAAATACTGCAGGACTCTGAGGGACCCAGGCAACCATTACTTGATACAAAGGCAAATATATTCTCTGGATATCTTGATGATTGTACCTTTATTTCTGGGTGTCCTCTGTATGGGAGTGCTGTGGCTAAAGTTGACAGTTTTGAGTGGTCAAAGCCAAAACTGACTTTGTCTTTGGGTTTTAAGCAGTTGTTGGTGTTCAGATAATAAAGCAATTTAACAGTTGAGACAGAACATTGTCTTCACTGAAGCATTACCAATATGGCAAATAGAACACTGTGTTGAGTCAACCTCAGTTATCTTTTCCTGTTTGATATTCCATACTGATGGGTTCAGGGAGGCAGCTACCCACTTGGTGCTGTGCTTTGCCAAATAATCCTTTGGAAGAACACAAGCTAACAAACCCCTGACACTCTGTTGACTTTTCCAGTAGGGCTTCAGGAAGGTAAATTTGACTAATTGTGCAGTAAAAGTAATCCAGTACTTCCAGGAAGCAAATTCTCTGGTATCACTTGGGCACTCTACTTGTTGCCTGCTGAATGGGGTTACTAGGAGTGGCCTGGGACTCCCCAGCTCTGGTGGACAAGTCACAACATTCCTGGAAACACAAGTGTGCTTCTGAATGCACACATATGTACCAGTGTGCACAAGGCAGCACATTCACAATATCCACGTTCAAACAAAACAAAAGCACAACCAAACTTCCCACAGGGATCCTCCCACTGGGTTACAACTCTGAGTTAAGACCTGACATCACATGCCAAAAAGTATGTTGCTGCTTTGTATTGTTGAAGTATATATATATAAATACAAGTAGTGTTCCCTGCTTTGTACAGACAGATATGACACTACACACTACCTGTATCTAGGTAAGTTACAGCCATTCATTATTTATTCCTCTCAGTCTCTACAAGGTAAGATTTCCCTTAGGATTTTAAACTTAGCTGACCTGTCTGAGCACTGTGACCTCTCTCACTGCAGGGCCTAAGAGCTTTTATGCCTATAATGTCACTCAGGTCACAACTCCACCTGCACTGGAGCAGCGCAACTGTCCCTCTTGTACCGGCAAAAGTGGGAATGTTGGATGGTAAGAACCCTGCCAGACAAGTCCACAAAGTAGGTACAATCTTCATGTCATACTCTCTAGGTACTGCATAGAGACTCAGGACCCCCTCATACAACAGAAAGCAGTGACCAACAGCATCAGGTCAAGTTTTGCTGCAGTGGCCAAGCTTGGGGGTGTGGTGGCATTTTGCTGAAAAAGCATCAAAGGGTTGATAGATAGTTCTTTTATTCTTCTTTCCAGGGACAAGGAGTAAAAGAAGGATAAGGAAAGGCAGAACATTGTGCTGGCAAGTCTGGTTTTGGGGGATATAAAAAGAGATCTTTGCGATTCAAGACCAATAAAATCCTCTTATCCCTTGTTTGCTTGCATTTTTTTTGCAGAACGCCAGCCTACTGAGAGGATATATGAGCCACATGTCCTCCTGATGTGTTCTTTTTCTGCCCTCCCAGTTTCAAGATATTTTTCATAATAAAATTTAAGAACAATTAAATGTCTTTCCAAAGAGCAAGATATCAGCCAGAGGCAAAGTTCCTTAGTGTCCAGCTCCAATGTGAGCTTTCAGACTGAGCCTTGTCTTCTCCCTGAAGCTCTGGGTTTCTCCAGTGTCAGATTAAAAAAAAAAGTTGTTTTTTTTTTTAAAGAGTGTTTAGTTCCTATCAAGAAAGTCATATCATATTTACACTATCAGATGTATCAGCCATGACTGAAAAACTGGAAAGTCCTACAGTGAGGGAGCTGACCAGTGCTTTCAACATGTTACTTAAAAATGGTATTTATTGGTTTTGTAGACTTCTGCTACATAGACAAAACACAGGCAGTTAAAAAAATAAAATTTAAAAAAGTCTGAAAAATATCTCACGGGACTTAGATGCTTTCCCTTCTGTGCCTTGATTCTGGCTAGCAGGACTAATTCACAAAGCATATGGAATCCTTTCTGCTCTGGTCATCAGGAGGTACACCAATGACAAACTATCCGTGGGCGGTTTTCTAGACCTTCAGACACTCTTCTGTAGTTGTTCTGCTAATGCAATAAGACTAATTTGTTCCTAATTGGATCCTTTTAATGCTACTGACTTACTTTCTGCTTCTCTTCTGTCATTACTGTACTCAGAAACCTTTGGGTTTGCACTAGTAGGGCCACCTTCCTTAAGTCCCTCTATCATTTCTTTGTCACATGAAACATGAATACTATTTCAGCTGTCTCCTTCAGTATAATCATGGTGTTCTGATTCCATACCAACACTAAAACAACACGTGCTAAAAAAATATATATAATTAAACAAACCAAACCAACAAACAAACAAATTATCCATTATAGAATACAACAAAATTATTAATGGAGGAGGCAGCCCACATGTTTTTGTAATAAAAACCCCTTGTGGATAACCAGTTCAGCATTTATCTTCCACTGGCTGTTCAGTGGAGGGTCACAAATGTATTCAGACAGGAAAAAATACATGAAATTGCATGTGTTAAGCATGAAACCCTTCTGTGGTTGTTTTTTGTCTATTCCATCAGGTGTTATTGAAGGTACTGTATTGTGGCATTGGGGGCAGAGGGTCATGCTCCGGGGTGCTTCAATGAGCTGGCCTGCAGAGCTGTTCTGTCTATTGTAAATATCTCTCTGAAATGGTGCAGAGCTAGCTAAAATTAAAATCATATGTCTTTCCAGTTGTAGCCAGTCAATGAGGATAAAGGCATTCCTGCATCCCATTAGAGGATCCCTGTGGTATTTCAGACATCTTAAGGTTGCTGTCATCAGGCCTGTCCCTACTAAAAATCACTGTAGCCCTGTAAAAACCTCACTCTTACAACTGTCATTACTGCCATGCTAATTGCTTGAGGAGGTAGGCACTCTCTTGCTCCTCCATCATGGAACAAAGGCTGCTCCCTTGCAAATAATCTCTGATGGAAGGCTCCCAGAGCCTGGGGGGCAGTCCTGCTCGAGTGGAGGCTGCCATGGATCCAGCCCTCCGTTCAGAAGAAAGTCTAAAGGGTGAAATACATCAGAAGGGGCAGAGAAGCAAGAGGAGCAGGCAGCAGAACTCATGTGGGTTTGGACAGACCAGTTTAACTATGTGTAGAATATTATAATATTCTAATATTATAATATAAGCACACAAAACCTCATATATTAACACTAGAGGAAGGAAGGAAGTGGTGGAAGGAAGTGGTGGAAGGGAGGGAGGGAGGAAGGGAGGGAGGGAGGGAGGGAGGGAGGAAGGAAGGAAGGAAGGAAGGGAGGGAGGGAGGGAGGGAGGGAGGGAGGGAGGAAGGAAGGAAGGAAGGAAGGAAGGAAGGAAGGAAGGAAGGAAGGAAGGAAGGAAGGAAGGAAGGAAGGAAGGAAGGAAGGAAGGAAGGGGAGGGAGGGAGGGAGGGAGACACATAATGTCATACAACTCCCTCCTTCAGTGCCATTCCATGAAATTGGTAAATTTTCTCTGACTCTGTAAGATATTTCAAGTTTCCAAATGTGATAGCATCATCTGGTAAATCACCTGCCATCTCATTAGCTTACTGCCACTGGAGAACAAAAATGGCTTTTATTTGCAAAATGATGTATGACCAAGCAATTGCTTATGGTTATTACAGAGCCACAGTGCACTTCCCACACACAGAGCTGCACTGCAGCACGAGTCTTTGCACCACAAAAGGAAGTCTTGTGTATCTGAGACATCAACAGCTCAGCTCACATTAGGTATCAGTTCCTCTGCCAGTGAGGCTTCTGTGGCCTTTAATATCAGGGCAGAGATGTTTTCAGGTGCAGCCTTGGACCCTTGCTCTCAACTGTGCAGACAGGCAGGCTAAACCAGGTGAGCCAATGTGGGCAAAATGTTCTTCCACACTCACCTCTGACTATGGTTTTCCTGGTAAAATTGGAGGATGCAGTCACCGAGATCTATAATTCACTG
Organism: Camarhynchus parvulus; assembly: GCF_901933205.1. NCBI lineage: Eukaryota > Metazoa > Chordata > Aves > Passeriformes > Thraupidae > Camarhynchus > Camarhynchus parvulus. The sequence goes on along the minus strand of NC_044601.1, from coordinate 15,758,380 downwards.
ATAAAGGTGAGGGTGTGTGGTGTGAGCGAGCAGTGACTTCCCTGCCTCTCTTTCCAAACAGCAGCTGCCCCCAGAAATACATCTGCAAAGTATTTCAGAAGAGACAGTTTTCAGTTTGAACACCACTGCCAATCAAGCTTGTCAGAAATAAGCTTTTAGACATAGAAACAGAACTGAAGAAGAGCCTCTCTCCTGTTTTCCTTCCAAAATTGTTGAACCACAATTTACAGGTGAGGATTGTGACTGCTGATCTGATACACAGTGACTAGCTGCATGCAAATAAGAAAAACCTATTGCAAAATATAAAGAAGTAAGAATTTTTATTGAAGGGTGTTTTATTCCTCATTTTAACTGAAGAACCCAGTTTATCATCTAGAACAGAAAAATGTACATTTCTCTTCTTATTTTACACATGTGTTAGGGGTTTTTTCTTTTCCTTTCTGTTTGAAGACCTTTTCTTACCTCAGCTGCTGAAGGTATTCAGCTATTGGTTTTCTTCATCAGCCACCATTACTGCAGGTAGAGAGATGCAGTTAAGAATTTCACCAAATTAGTGTTGCAAAGCAAATGCAGAGGTTAATTTTTCATCTCATATTTTCCCAAGCATAAACAAGAGAGTGCTCTTGTGAAATGAAGCCTGCAAGACTGAGACCACAGAGAAGGTAAAACCAAGAGCCACAGTGACTCTAGATTTTATGCAATATTAAGGATAACAACCAAACATTTAGAAAATTGTGATAATTTTTAGAAATATAATTTACTTACAGGTTCGGGTGTTTTTGAGGGGATACAAGCTATGCATTACCTTTTGTGCATATTTTTAAACGAGATTATAGAAGAAATGTTTTTCAGGGAACAGGGTGAGAGAATTTGCTACCTTGTGAGCATCTTGGCCCTCTCTGAGATCATCAGTAGTCCTCAGAGGTAGAAATAACGCCTTCTGTGGGGCTTTTTTATTTTTCTGGTGCAAGGGTGACAGGGTCACCACCAGTAGGCAGGAGACGAAAGCAAGATATATGGGGAATGGTTCTCATGGGAAAAGGAAAGGAAGTACAATGGCTTTGAAATACAGGTCGTTCCCAATCTGGAGTTTCTCACATATGTATTTTAACTTTGTTTTCTGGAAGTTTACTTTGCATGAAAAAGGCTTGGGCCCCTGTAGCACTTGCTTTGCACAGACCATTTTCTGACTTGTTTTCTGACTTGTTAGGATCTAGATGCTACAAGTACCATACTCCTGAAAGGAAGCATTGAACAGTATGCTATACAGACCATATAATGGCATTATGTCTAAGAACTTAAAAATACATTACCTGCAAGTAGTGCTTAAAAAAAAAAAAAAGAAAAGGCTTTTCACTTCTCTGGAAACAAGGAATTCTACAGCTGAGAGAGACCTGGATGACAGGAATCAAGTTCAAACTGCAATATGTTCAAAAGCTGGTGATGTTTGTTTGGATGGACTTTTCATTAGAGCACTACTACTGTAGTGAATACTGAATTTAGCACCACATGCAACACCAAGCTCTCTCAAATCTCCTTTGGATGCAAAATTTTGGGCTGGGCACATCTCTGCTGAGCATCTCTGGCAAAACCTGAGGATATCAAATTTGTGCCTGGTGAACCTCATGTTGATTTCTACCCTCTAATGGGAGTGAATCCAGAGGCACTCACACAGTGACAGCAAACTGGAAATGTCACTGGTGATAGAAAAATATCTCCTCGCACACACACATTGGTGATGCCACTTTTTTATGCTTTTGCGACAGCTGAACAGTTTAACCTGTTAAACTGCTACTTTGGATGATGATACAGGAACTGAAATAGCTGTGGAATTGTAGGTCCAAAGTACTTTTGCAAATGCAGTGAGGATTTTAAGATTTGAAGAATAAAAATCCTCAAAACATCACATTGTGTAATTTTTACATTCAGTAGTGCAGTGCCAATTTGCTTCTTTGGGCCCTAAATAAGTGGTGTGGCAGTCACACATGGGTCACAGAAGCAAATACCTATCCTTTCCTATTAGACTGGCATTCAGAGGACAGCTATCACAGGCTTACCAGTGACTGCCAGATTTCTTCTAAGTTATGGCTATCATTTTATGGCTGTATTGGCTTGTTGGTATGTTGTTCTGCTTGAAAGACAGTGGCTTGTTGGAGAGGTCTGGGAAAAAAAGGAAAGTAAGCATGTTCAGGAAAAAGTAACTGTGAGAATATAGATTAAATTATGAATGATACTGTAAAGTTAAATATTAATGAACAGAGCTATTACAAAGAGGAAAAACTTGTATCAAAGGACAAGAAAGCAATGGTGCAATATGTTCTCATAGTATAGTCAACTCAAGTGATAATCTCAGTCCCTTTCAAGATTTCACTGACAATCCCTTCTCTTTGACCATTAAAGGGTTTTGCATTGCAGTGAATCTAAAGACTAGCATCTGTAACTTCTGGTTCTTTCTCCCTCTTTTCTGTACATTTTGTCCACGTGGAATGCTGGGCCAGTGTTGCTTGGAGGGTATTTATATCTAAACAATTAAATCAATATAGAACTCCTGTAAATAAGAAGAATGGACAATCTATTACTTCTAAACTTTCTGGTTCTCCTTTCACTGCTTGGAATAGCCCAGACAGGGCAGATGGGGCAAAACCCAGGCTCTGTGTTTGAGTCTTGCTTACATTCTGCTATTTTTCTTTTATTTTTGTGCCATTTCTACCCATCAGCCTAAGGAAGCATCATACACAGAGCAAGACTGGCATTCAAGAACAAGTACTCACTGCAAGGAAATGCTTCCAATGTAAGGAGCTGCTGAAAGAACACAGAACTGTAATGCATTTTTCTATTAACTTCTAATGAACATTATGAGTGTTTACATGTAGGAGGATGTGTCCTAATAAGTATGTAGTATGCTGCCAAACAGAAGAAAACAGCAGAGGTTTTAATGTGAAAGTTTGAGTTGGTATTTTTCTGGCTTTATGGAACCTTAGGGATTTCCTGTTAATAACCATGTCCTGCCTTGAACAAGCTACAGGTTTTCCCCATTTTGTTAGCCTGTCTTTCATTCTTTGTGGCTCCTTAGACTTCTCTGTACCAGCCCTTGCAGATGTGAATTCTCTTGCAAGAACAGTGGAGAATTTCAAAGCAATTAGGAGGTGTGTGGCTAACCTTCGGGAATCTTCACAACTGGTGTCACTTAACATTACTCTAAATAGCTTCAGGGTAATTAAGCCAGTATTTCTGTTTTTCTGGTTTTGCTTCTGCTGCTTGTAAGTTTAAAATCTTAATTGGAAGCTCTATGTTTTCTGAACTGGTAGCAGAATACACATTCAAGCTACTATATGTGAATGAGTGGGCTGGAGAGGTGGGCAGGGAAGCTGCTGAGATGGCTTGTGGAAAAACTTCAGGCCCAACAGAAACCCACAGCATACTTTCCAAAAGCAAAACCCCAATAAAACCTCACTGGATTCGTGGTCTGATTTAATTTCTTCCCCTCCGAGCTTCATGAAGGCAGGGGAGCTGGTGACTCAGCCGATCGCGGCCTGCCGAGCCGTCCCGAAGCCCTGACGGGGAGGAGCCGGCTCTGAGTCACTCTCGGAGCTCCTCTGCCGCATCAAGCTGTGCTTCAGGAGGAGCCCTGTGCATCTCAGCTCCGCTTCAAGTCTGTGTTCTCATCCCTTGCAGTTGTGTCAAATGCCTTTTACGAGCTGTAATTTTTACCCTGTTCCCAGGGAGGGAGGGAGGTGGCTGCATTACTACACCCAGGCTTCACCACCTCCAGTGAGTGCAAACGAGAGGTCAGCCACAGCTTGTGTGAAACACCAGGGTGTTTCTCTCTGTCTCCCATTTTATGCCAAGGAGGGCGTGTGTGCATTTCACAGCCCTGTGCCCAAACCTTTGGTTAGCAGCCAACCCCCTTCTCACCAAACTGCTGAACATTTCTAGTTTGTGCTCCCCACACTTCAGCTGCTGCTCCACAAATCCAGCATTAACACAACTGTCAGCTTAACCCTGAGGAGGAGACACTGCCTTGTTTAACTTCAGCTTATTTCACTTTATTTAGAACAAGCACTGCCCTTGCCAGTTTTGGTTTTTTCCTCTCTCCACTCTTCACCTCATCCCAAAAAGGACTGAAGAGGAATTCATTTCCAGCTGTGCAGGAAAAGAAAAGAGCAGAACAATTCACAGTGCAGCCAAATATCAATTGAAAGATGACATTGCCTTTACTGAGTTGTCAATACAGATGACATGCTGCTCTTTTATGAAGGAATGGGGAAAGAGAAAGCATAATTCTATCAAAATGAGTAAAGATATCTGCAGTATCATGAATTTAACAGCATTTCACATTACAGTACAGAGAATGCTTAGCCTAAGATCTAGAAGATGAAAGGGCTGAAGTAGGAGGAAATGGCCTCCACTTCTGAAAAGACCACTACATTACTAATAGACTCCTAGGCAAAAGCTCCTTTATTGCACTGAGGTTAGAGGAAGTCCAGTCTTAAGAAGATGGGACTCAGACAGTGACTCAGGATACAGCAGTGTCATAAGAAAAGGGAGCTAGTGGAAGGCTGTATGCTGCTCATCAACAAGATGTGAGGCAGCACTTTAGAAAACTGTTGTGCACTTACACTTGTAATTTTGCCCTGAATAAATGTACAGCCTAATTAATTCTGATTTATACTGAGCTCTGCCTGACTTTCCTTTTCCAAGTTTTAAACCATGAAAATTCAGAGCACAGCTAGCCCACATTTCAACAAGGTATTTCTCTCTACTCCTTTGTTAGGATCTACCCTAGCACAGAGGGTTCTTGGCTTAGGATTTACATGCCAAGTGGGGAATTTACCATCATTCAGAGCTCAGATTCCTAGCCTGTGGTTCAAGGCGATATGCAGGACTTGGAGTGATATCATTTCAGCCCAAACCTTTCCTTCATGTCGCTAAACTGGGACCATCATTCCTCACCTCTTTGCTGCTCTCAGTCTATTGTTCTACGTGCTTTGTTGGTACCTCTGTTCTGCTTGGGTACAGAGACATCTGTAGCACAGAAGTGAGAAATGTTCATTGGTTTTTATGCTGCAGTCAGCGTGCAGGTGCAGACAGACCCCAAAGGCCATGGCTTGACTGAGTGCGTGGGAGCCAGAGCATGGCTGTGCCATGCTGGCTCTGAGAGCCACCTTGCCTTTGGGCAGGAATCCCTCCTACCTGTGCAGGCAGATCTGTGTCTCTGCTTCCAAACAAACTTCCTTTCTCTAAGACAGCCCAGTTGCCAGAAAACCACACGTGGCCGTGGCTGAAATACCAAGAGTGTGATTCTGTCTCAGGGATTTGCTGCCTTCACGCTGCGCTCCAGCTGTGCTTTCATGGCAGATGACATCAGCAGCACTCCTCAAGACCAGCATATAATATTCTCAAAGCAAGGCAGAAAGTAATTAATTCCAAGTATTCCCTTAATCTCATAACACAGCTTGTATATGCCTTTACTTTTGCACATGCAGGAATCAAGCCTTCTTCTTTCTCCTCATCCTAAAGTGGTCTTGAGGTAGCTAACATTAAATAAACATGCAAGGTTGTATGTATTCCCTACAGACTGCATGACGTTTTTGCAATGTGGGTCTCATTAAGATCAAATGGGCAAAAGGAATAGCAAACCTGGCATTGAGTAATAAAACAATCATGACAGTCCTTGTGTAAACCTAAGCTTTTAGAGAAATTTACCACCAAATTCAACATTTCAAAAAATGTCCTTTATTTTCACATGTGCAACTACACCACTTCATCGATTCACATCCTGACTGTCTCACACTGAATACAAACTAATAGGGGCACCTAAAAATCAGGAGACATCAGTCTCATCTCAGTCCTGCAGCTTTTTGGTCAAAACTCTACAGAGTTGGTAGAAATATTTTCAGAAAATTCAGCAATTCCTAGATCACATAATAAAAAACAATCCCCACTGAGACTACATATCTTTTAGGGCTTGTTTTAGATCCAAATACATTTAGAAAAGTTAAATATCTAACAAAGGTGTTATATCTGTTTTGACACAGTAAGAAATGGATTTGGTTAGATTGATGTAATTTCACCAGAATAATTCTGTGGTGCTATGATCCTGAGCTGACTGCCCATCATCACAAATGGTAAGTTTTGCACCTTTTCTCGAGTACTGTACACAGCCCTGAGCTCATGTCTGCTCATGAAGTTGTTTCTTGAACTTCACAGACTATGCATTGCTGCTGCCATTGTAGCCTTCATAATGATATGCAGCAGTGGGAAAAAGTGGTTAATAAATGTACTCCAAAATTCAAATTGAAAAGGAAAAGAAAAATAAGTATTTTATATTATTGTTGGGGGTTTTTCCTATGTGTTTTTTTTCTATCAAATTGAGTTGTATTTCTCTTGTTTGTCCTCTGTCTCATGCAGCTGTTTGCTTGAGGCTACGCTGAATGAATGAACATGAATGAAGCCCCAGGAAATGCATTTTTACAAGGTTTCCACTGTTCACAGTGATAAAAAAAAAAAGAAAAAACAGCTTAAAAATGTGAATAAAGCAATTGCTGCAGGGTTAGCAACTGTAAAATAAAGAGAAGGGAAGTCACTACACAGTACCAAAAGTTGTTGAGGGTGTTTTCTTCTGATCTAGGTGTCTTGAGGCTTTTTTTCGGGATTTTCTGGTGTTTTGGAATGATGTCTGCTGCAGCAGGTTGGATGGAGTGACAGTTGAAAGATCTGGGGAGACCAAAGGAACAGATGAATTGGCATCTGCTTTACTTGCCTTCTAGTGTTTCTGACTGTAGCCACTCAATTAAGAGAATCCTTTGCATGAGGCCGCTGATTCCCTTCCAATGCAGAAATGGCTGGAGGGCACCCATCCACATGAGCCTCTGTTAAGGGATGCGAGGTGTGTGCTCCTGGCCTGTTGCACAATTTAATTAGTAATGGGGTAATATTGGGGTAACCATTAGCACCTGGGGCCATGGTGGTGGTGTTGGACTGACATCATACTGACACCCCAACAGCTAACATGCCTTGATGGCAGTGACTTCTGCAAGAAAAAGTATGTGATTGACAGCCTCAGCATCCAGCGCTGGTCTGAAGTAATGAGGCACAGCTTCTTGGAAACTGTTGCAATTCTTGAATTCTGGGGGGGTTTTGGTTTTGTTGGGTTTTTTATTACTAGTTTTTTCGTGATGGGCAACATAATTTGCCAAGGACTTGTTCCATTTCCACCTCCAGTTGTGTGTACTCCCTGGCTGGGACTTTGCTTTGGTCAGAGTGCCAAAAATGTCTTTGCTTGAGTAGGAAATTGAGCACAGGGGAGCCTGATCCCACAACTGGTATCACTGCTTGCCAGAAAAGTAAAAGCAGCCCCAGGAACACCAAAGGCTTCTGTGTGATGTAGTGCAGAAAGCCTCTCTCCTTTGCACTGGATTTATCAATACCCATGTAAGAAACCACTGTCAGATATTTTACCTACAAGACACAGCCCAAAATCACATCTCTCATACCCAGGTGGGTGGTGTAGCCTCTGCTGGCTTTGTAAGGCTCATGATCCAGCCCTGACAACAACCACCGAGCCCATTATCCATTCATGAAATGTTGCTCATCCAAGAGAGTGATGAGCAGGACAAGTGGAAGCTGTGTCACCTGTGGATCTGGAAGTGACGTCTCTGCCAGTCACAAGGAAGCAGCAGCAATGGTCTAAACATCTGACATACACAATGCCACAAAGCATAGCAGGGATTCAAGTGGGTAATAATATGGAAGATATGTTGAATATTTCTGGGCTCTTATAGTATAGCGGATGCCTGTCTGGGTTTGACACAATTTAAGGGGAAGACACTCCATAATGAGTGACTATCCCTTTTATTTTCAAGCATTCCCCTTTTTACCAATTAGGAGAGACCGCTGTGATGACAAAAACTCCCACTTCCCCCAAACAACAGGGAACAAGGACCAAAGCTGGAGTCAAAACCAGGGAAATGCCCCCTCAGTCTCTCTGGTGGTGGCTGTTTGCCAGTCTCTCTGTTGACAAACTGACAGGCTCTGGCGTCGGGAAGTCAGGAACAGAAGAACTCATCCAATGTGCAGTGCCAGCCTCTCGGAGGCCTCTCCCTCGGCTGGCAGGGGTTCCGAGCTGCTGGTGTGCTGCAGGGGAATGGCGTGGTCCCACCGAGCACCGAGGGACGCTGGCCTGGCCCTGAACGGCCTCAGCTCCCAGGCTGTGGGATTGTGGAATCTGCCTTTTTCAGGAGTTCAGGATTGCGAAATTCGGCCTCTTGGGCTGCTGCTCGGAGATCTGCCTGAAGCAACCTGCTCGGGAGCCCAGAAGGAGGAAAAACAGGCTTGTGCCTTGCACCATCCAAGCTTCCCGTCAAGAATGAAAGATAAAGGCAAGAGAGCTCCTGCCTGAGCAACCCTGACCTTAGAAAAGGTCCTGGCATTTCCCGAGCGCCACAGTTCCCTTTCCAGCCGGCAGGCCTTAAAGAGACAGTAACGATTTTTGGCGTACGACGTAGCAGAGAGACATGTGGAATACATATGAATATATATGGAATATTTTGAGTTATCCAGTGCAGTCCCAAATTTGATGAAGTATTCATTGCATTCAACAGTTCAAGTGCAGAGCTAATTGATCTCCATGGGTTTATCACACTTCTACCCTTATATTATCTTTTTCCAAACCCTTTATTTTATGAAACTGTTAAACGGTTATTACACACATTGCATTATCTTATGTTCAGTCTTCCAGGATTGCAAACAAAGCCTAGGTTATGCTGTTTATTTAACTTCAGTTAGGCTTACGTCCATCTCCCTGGGTTTTTTTTTTGTTAGTATTTTTTTCTTTGCTGATGCTACTGGTTTTGGTTTTCCTTTCTCTGGAATCTTATTATTTTTAAATAAAAGAAATAGCTCAATGTATCTTTTTTCTGAAATAATGCAGACTATCTAAAGAATGCTAGAGTAGTTATTTTCATTCACTTCCTTCTAAAACTTCCATTGTAATTGGAACATGCTTTAAACCACTTCTGAAGTTCCTGTCTAGTGCTTTCCCTTTTGAATATTTTACATTATTTATTTCATTGTTTCCTTCCTCAAGTGCTATCAGGCAGACTTTTAAGTTAGAGGTCGCTGTAAATAAAATGTTTTGGTATTTCTCAAGGTAGGAAAGTGTATTAGCATGCTTGTTCTGCTCTTGTGCTGGGGCACACCTGCAGTACCACCAAGTGCCCAAGGGATCTGCCATGGTGGGATGCGTCATAGACCTGAGACCAGGCTGAAGAGTTTTCCTCTCATTAACATACACATACAGTATCAAAATGCTTCTGGCATAGATATTTTAGGTCAACAGACAATACCCATATTTTTCTCCAAAGAAAGAGACATGCTACAAGGCACCCCAGAAAATATATTGATACAGCCTGCATCAGTCAGCCTGACAGATATTCTAAGTGATTTCAGTAGGCATTACTCATACCTACTCTTCCATTTCTGGAAAATACCATTAACTCAGTAATTACATGTAAGTTCCATGTGAGTGTCCCTTGGCACATTGACCACTGTTTCAAATAACCTACTCCTGGCAGGTAAGCCCTTTGCAAACCCCTCTACTCCAGTTCCATGTCATTGCCTATGGTTTCATCACCTGTTGCAGGCCATCTATGGGCAGACCTCAGTGATACTGAAAAGATACTTGGGCTATCTATAAACTGTATTTGGTTTGATTCACTTCTTGCTTGGATTGCAGATAATATTTGCAGGCCTCTGCCCTTCTGTACTGGAATAATCTTCTGCCTTTTTCATACGTATGAGCTCTTTGGTCCAATGCATGTGCAGTTGCTGTCTCTCCATGCAAAACACACAAATGCAACAGAGTGGATCTAAAACATTGCAGAATGCATTTACAGAGTGATACCAATATGTGAAGTTTGGCTAAGTAAGAAATGCTTAAGAAAAAAAGTAGACAAGATGCAAAAATACTCTGCATTTGAGCTGCCACAAAATCAAAAATGGATGAATACTTTTGCTGAAGTTCAGAAGCAGCATCTGAAGTGGATCAAACACAGACCTGTTGTTAGAGACATAGCTCATGCACTTTTTAAAGCATAAGTTGTTGCTTGCATTGCTGTGATGAAAAAACAATTAGGTAAGCTTGGTGTTTCCTTGACTTTCCCATGGAACTTTTTCCTTGTCTAAAGGTCAGTTTGCAGTGAATCTCAGAAATCCTGGCTAGGTAAGGGTTGTAAGGCTGAAGTAATTGCTGATTGTAATTTGCTGAAAATGCCAAGGACAGAGATTCTTGAAGTTCCTAGCAGCATTCAGTTACATCATAATTCCACATGACTGAGTTCTATCTAGAAGTTTCCTGAGATTTCTGAACAAATATCATAACATTAAGGACTCTGATAATATAATATAATTTTAAAGAAATCTCCACACTAGTGGTGCTTCTGTCGCAGACATCTTTTTATGTAAAATTCTTTCCTTGAGATTTTTCCCTCCTGAGAAGCTGAGAGGCCTCAGGAACAAAATGTAAACAATGGTTATCTGCTGCTGTGGAATGCAACAGGTGCATCTGTGATTGGTCTTATGTGCTTGTTTGTAATTAATGGCCAATCACAGCAGAGCTGAGTCGGACAGAGAGTCTGAAGCAGCTGCCTTTGTTATCATTCTTTTTTTCTATTCTTAGCTAGCCTTCTGACGAAAACTTTTTCTTCTATTCTTTAGTATAGTTTTAATCATAAAATGATAAATCAAACTTTCTGTAACATAAAGTCAGATCTATGTCACTTCCCTCATCCTAAAACCCCTGTGACCACTGTCACAGAGCTTCTTCATTAAAACATGGAATGTTTTGTCCCCTTGTAGGAACACAAGGTAAGCTGCTAAAATAAAAGGAGGCCGTGATGGTGATTGAAGAGACCAGTCACTTGCTGCAGGGTTCCAGTCACAGGATGGAACCCAGCAACACCCCAACTCTGGAAAACCTCCTGATTTATGCTGTGGACATCTGCATACATTTCGTGATGCTAACCAAAACTTCATTGCCTCAGAGGCAGACAAGCACCGCTCCCAGCTCTGAGAGAGTTCCTAGTCTAGTCCTGACCAACAGTGATCCAACCCAGTGTTTGAGAGCTGCTTGAGGCTCATTGTGGTCTCCTCTGTAAAACAAGACAATATTGGCTACAGCTCTCTCCTCTCTTTTTTGCTGCTGCATCTCAGATTTCATCCACTCTCAGGTATTTCTTCCCCACTCTCCCAGATCCTGCATCTCTCCCCAGCTTTTTGAGATGTGGGGTTTCAGCCCAACTTCACTCACTCTAAACATCCTGCCCCTTTGTGGCAGACCCTGCAAGTTCCTGGGGGAAAATACTGCAGTGGCATTGCAGTTGCTTCCCTACAAAGTAATGAAACCACAATTTCCTTCCTACTGCCTCTCAAAGCTACTCCATCAGCTTTGCTAGGTCCCCTGTTCCACCTTCTAGGCAGGCTTCATATCTCAAGTTTTTGGATGAAAATGAAAATTATTTCTTCCCATCTCATTAACACCTGCACAAAATAACTGATGTTTATATCTTTTGTAACCTGATTGAAGGTTTATGTGCAAATGCACCTTCTCTAAATAAAGCACTCTTAGTTGTCTGCAGGAGAAGCCAGGTAATATTTTTCAAACTTTCTTGTGGCTTTTGTTTGTCTTTCAGAAAGTGAGGAAGCAAATGCACATTCCTGCCAAGACTTCCTGAGCTTCAAGTAATTTAAGGCATTTGTCCCCCAGCTGAATCTGTTTAGTTTGAAGTGTCTTCTTTCACTGTTAACACCTTCTAAACCTCTCCTGAAAATGTTTGCATTTATAATCATTTAACTGCACTGACAGTACAGTTACACAGGTTTGCTTTTATGGAGAGGAAAAAAGTCATTGCTTTTTGCCAAATAGAGTTTAAATGCACTCACTCTTCACAGAAATAGGGCCACTAGACCTTGTAGGTGTCCAGAAAAAGAAAATGATGCAGTAGTTATAATGACAAATAGACAGTAAATATCACTGTAAAAGACATATTATCTCCAAAGGGATGTCTCTGGCTAGAAAAATTCAACTTTCATGACCTCTTCCTTCTGCCTTTTTCGTAGGTAAGCAGCTGGTTCCAATTACCCTGCAGGAATGCCGACCCCGGGATGGTGCAGAAGTGTACAAAACCTGCAGCCTTAGTGAAGAAGGGAAAGGAGTGTCCTGCAAAAATCATTGAATAATAGTTACTAATGGCCCAGTTCCTATGTACATGATCTATCTGGAGACACTATCTGATTGGCTCGTGCTGTTTCAGCTTCCCATCTGAAAAAAATATGTTCCAGAGCACAGAAGGCACTGGTCTGACTCAGGGAGAATGTATGCTACACCTCTATAGCCTTCCCCAATCTGTATTAAAAATATAAAAAAATTACAATCTTCTCCAGTTCAGAAATGACTGCCTAGAGGTGGAAATGAATCCTTTCTCTTTCTGTGTCCCCTCCCGGGCATTAAGAGTTCTATAACCTTGTTGACATTACCCTGTGCCACCGACACAAAATGTCTTTAATTATGGAAGTGGAACATTAATTTCCACACATGTTTAGCTTCTAGTCTGTTGTTTTGGTTTCAGACATATAGAGAAAGCTTGTGTGCCTGTCACCTGGTCTGTGTTTTGGTCAGTAGTGGATGTGTTTGTCTAATAAGAGGTGCCATCCTTCCCAGTAAACCTTGCACTGACAACCATCAGTCAAGTCACACTGAGGTAACACATACTTAGCAGCAGGGGCTCCAAGCATACACACAATTATGTGAAAGACAGCTGGCTGGTGGGACATGCCACACATGTTTAATATATGGGGGAATGTACTGAACAGTCAGAAGGAAGAGTCTTAATTTTATTTTGTCTTACATGTGAAAATGATCTTTCTGATGTAAGGTACATTATGAATGGTTTGTTTGAATTTGGAGAGGAAGGCTCTCCAATTCCACAAGAAGAGGAAAAGGGAATACTTATTCAAAACTGGATGAGTTGAAAAATTCCCATAGAGGTAATTTGAAAAATGGAAAAAATATAATGGCTATTTTACATTTACATGTTCATTTTTCCAGTATTATTTCTCATTTTCAGAACAGAAGTGTATATGTACAAATTTTAATTACGTGCAGGCATAAAAACTGCAAAGTGACACAGGAGAAAAAATACCAGGAGAATTTGTAAGATAAGAAAATCAAGAAAAAAAGATTTTTGTCTTTGCAGGTGGTAAATAAGCTAAAAGATCGTATATCAGCTAAAGAACAGCTGAGAAATCCTTTAGAAAATTTTGATATTTTCCCTCTGGAAGATCCAGATGCCTTGGGAGGCTCCTGACAGCCTTCCCAAAGCATGGATCAGTGGTGCTCAGGTGTTTTAACTCTGCAAACACACTCACATCCAGCTGTCCCTTATGAGGACATCAAAGGTCACACACGAGCTTAGTAATGGGCGGGCATTATTTCATGCATTATCATTCTGCAGTGTCAGAAAACCTGGATTGGAAAGTCATGCTGAATCTCTCCAAAGACAGTTTTTCTGTTTTTGTAACCATCCTACTGAGAGAATTGTAATTTAAATATGGCCCAGAGTCATAAATGTACACTGTTTCTAGGAGAGGTACACAGTTCAACTAGCTGGTTTCAGTGGGTTTCTCAGTGGTTCCCATGAACTACCCTGTAAAACAACTTAAGGGGAACACACCATCTCATTGGACAGGCAGAGTTCTATTTTGAGCCGTGGCATTTTATCAGCTGCCCAAGAATTTGGCCAAGCAGTGTCAAACAAATGCTATCAGATCCAAGCAAGTGATGATCAACTTTTCTCTGGATCAGTTTTGGGAGATCCTAAAGTTCATAACCATTCTCAGAATAATCCTCTGGGGACCAGAGGACAAACTTTAAATAAAACCATTTCCTCAAAACTTATCCTAAAGGGCTGCATTTTGTCTGGACTGACTGCCTCTGACCAGCATTTGAACATGGAAGGATGGCACAAGAGGTAGTTTCCAGTCTTTGTTACCTGCATGATGTCCAAATTCACAGCAGTAATGAAGAGCTATTTTCTTTCAGACCCTGTACACTGTAAATCTCAAAATACTAAGACATCACTGTTTGTCTGATCCTGTTCCTGTTCCTATTAGCAGAACTTATATTACTGTTCACAGTGACAGCAAAATCTGCCTGGAAATGTGCATATTTCAGATACACCTGGACATAAAAGACTTACTCCTAAGTATACTTTCTACACATAAAGCATTTCCTCTTCCTGGCAGCAGATTTGACCATCTTGCCATGGACAAGAGTAGCATGCTTCCTATTATTTCACAATGAAATAGCATTAAACATTTCTGTGTTTGTATGTGTATACATGCATGTAATCAGATTTTTGTTCTGAGCAACAGCAAAGAAAACACATACATGACAGTAAGACACACAGACCCAGATCTTCTGCCTTGTTAAGGTATTTTAGCTGTGTTCATGAGACTGTTTTAGTCTCATATAAGGTTTCTTTCACAAAAAATGTATTGCTGTATTTTAGTTACATATCCAGACTTTCAATACCACAACACAGGAAACTAAAGGCAATCTGCACAATCACTCCCAAGAAAGGTTATGCCCCATATGGAACCCTTTAAATACTTACACACTGGAGTCAGCAGTTGTGCTTAATATCTGCAAGATATTATTCTACAATGACATTTAAGGTCATGTGTATTTTCTTGCTTAGAAGCTAACTCTGTTATCAGATTTCTAAGAAATACATGAAGACTTCTTCCGGGCTCCTACACTGTCAGAAAGCAAATTATTGTCTATTATTTGATGGCACGGGAAGATGACCTCAGTTGTAGATACTGGAAGTAATAGAAATGCTCTCTTGAAAGAAAGAATGGTGGTGGAATGGTCCATCCAACCAGAGGAGACTTTAAACACTTTCAGTAGTGAATGCCAAGGCTATCCAAAGCTCAGTGTTGCAGAACAGGAATTAAGTAGCAACAGCAAGGGGTGTGTGATCCTACCATGTTTGCACACATCTGTGGCAGGGCCAGAGGAACAGTCTGATAAATCAGGACTATAGCAGAGGTATTGCAGGTACACTGTGGTGTTGCCTAGCTGCTTGCTCAACCCTCTGAAATAATGGAATTATAGAAGGGTTTGTGTTAGAAGAGATGTTAAAGATCATCTAGTTCCAACTTGCCTCAGCATGGACAGGGACATCCTACACTGGACCAGGTTGCTCAAAGCCCCATCCAAACTATTCTTGAGCACTTCAGGGGATCCACAAGTTCTCTGAGCAACATGTGCCAGTGCATTGAGCCCCTCACAGTAAAAATTTCTTCTTGATATTATCTAATCTAAACCCACCTTCTTTCAGTTTAAAGCCATTACCCATATTCTATCACTATATGCCCTTGTCTAAAATCACTCTCCAACTCTCTTGTAGGCTACATTTATATACTGGAAGGCACTACATGGTCTCACTGAAGACTTCCCATGCTCCAGCCTGAAGAACTCCCATGCTCCCAGCTATTTTCATGGGAGAGGTGCTCCAGCCATCATCTTTACAGCTCTCCTCTGAACTCATTCCAACAGGTCCATGTCCTTCCTGTGCTGGGACCCCAGAGCTGGATGCAGGGTTCCAGGTAGGCTCTCACCAGAGCAGAGCAGAGCAGAGGGGCAGAATCCCCTCCCTCCCCTGCTGCCCACACTGCTTTGGATGCAGCCCAGGACATGCCTGGCCTTCTGGGCTGTGAGTGTACATTGTTGAATCATGTTGAATTTTTCATTCAGCAACACCCCCAGCCTCTTCTATTCAGGGCTGCTCTCAATCCCGGGAGAGCTAGAAGTGGGGGTAGGCTCAGCCCTGCCTGGCTTTTCCACCTAGACTTCTGCCTAGCAAAGGAATGCTATGAAATAATAATCAGTGAGAAAATGAAATATCTTGTATCCAGCCCCACCCATCAAATAATACAAGAATATTAGAGATACTGCTAGGAACACTGACTCAAGTTCATCCCAGTGTAACTTTGCCTCAAGCAACAGAGGCAGAGCTGCAGTAGCTGAAACTAGCTCATTATGTCCAAACCCCAGAGCTAATGCTGTGTACAATGTGTCCTCTTACATAGATCTCTCAGTTGGAGCTCATGTCCCTACCTTATAAAAGAGCAAATGTGTCTTGCTGGTAGAGCGAGGGCCAAAATCATTAACGCTAATTAAAATGGCACTCACAGCAGATTATTCCTTCTCTGCTCAGGCTGAGATGCCTGCTCAGCAGCAGCTTCACCTCACTGGGAGGAGCACTGACCATGTTTCTCTGGGAGGAGCAAAACTAAATTGATGTGTCTGTTTTATCTCTTTATTGGATAATGCCAATGTAGGTTTTCACATGCATTGGGAGCCAAGCAAGACCTTAATTTTTCCTACAGCTGAATCTGTCATCAAAATTATCAAAACATCTTCTCAAATTTCAGATGAATTCTGCCCCTGGTTGTGATCTGGCCCAGGTTCATATGAGGCAGCCAGTTCTGGCTCTCCAGAGCATGCTCACGATGGAGACCTCGTCAGCATGCTCCCTCCCTGGTCCCAGCAACAAGAGTGCAACACCACAGAAAGGAAGGATAAATCACTTGTGACCTCACTGGTTTCTGTCTGGTATTCCTGACAGAGCAGATGGGCAGAAAAGGGGAAAGGCTGTAGTGCAATGCAACAGGCCCACATCTGACAGTGCTAAGGTTCTGGACTGCTGTTCCTAAACGTAATTATGTGATGTTGTTCATAGTCTGCACAGAGACAGCACATAAGCATTCAGAGCAAAGCAGGCTGCGACTTTTACTGAATGCTCTTACCTTACCTTGGGTGAGAAAAACAGCCCTGGTCCTGCTGCCCAGACCTAATACTCCCACCATACTTCTAATCTCGCAGTCTGTTGGTGCAGGATGACAGCAACCCTAAAGGGACAGCAAAAGTTTTATTTTTTGCAATTTTTCTCTTGGGTTAATTCATTACTTCCCCACAAATTCCAGTGAAATCTAAATCTGTGCACAGGGATGACAATGCTGGCTACCCTTTTGAGCGCGTTCCCCCACCACAAAGTAAAATCTCCCAGGTGTGGCTTGGAATAACCTCTGACTTGTCTCATTCTTCCCTTTTGTCCTGTATAAGGGCTCATAGCTAGGTTGCTTGGATTTGCTCACTTATCAGGGTAAATCTCCTGTTATCAGGGGCAAAAAATCTTTGCTTTTTAACAAAAATATTCCAACACCACCCTTTTGGTGAGCTTTCATTCCTTGGCTTCTCTTTAAGATTTTCCTGCCTCAGGGAATTCATAATTCCTGAACCCTTCTTAGCCCACTGAACCTGGCACAGTTTTCTCAAAAGCCAGACAGATCCCTGAGCTCAGAAAGGATGTGCAGTTCATGGAAAGGAAGAGGTGCTGTATGTCTGAATGTCAGTGGTGGCCAGTTTGACATGTGATTTCGAAAAATGTTTATCTACTCTCTGAGCCCAGTGCTTGGTTCATGTTCAGCCCAGAAGATGTTTTTGCTGCACAAAACCAATATTCTGTAAAAAAATTAGAGTTGTCTTTCCACGTGCATCTTAGCTAGAAAAGAATTAAACATGGTAAGAAACATCAGTTTGTGTTGGAAATTAAATGTCATGGTGAAGAACAGTACATCAGTATATCAAAAAAGTGTCACACGATACTAACTTCATTTTTACTTCTTGGCACCACAGGTTTTTAGATTTTTTTTTCCATTACCTCCCTTTCCCCCCATTTTTGTTGTTGCTGTTATTGTTGTTGTTGTTGTAGTTAATTTTGTCATGGATGGAGCTTTAAAAAAATCCATTGTGATGGCTGGAAAATCCTGGTTTTGGCAAACCCAGTGGCTTGTCAGGGCAACATACACGTGACCCAATTTTAGCAACAGCTTTGTGTCTCTTGTTTAATGGCTTGCAAATGAGTGCACATGAAGAAAAACAGAAGCCAGTGGAGTATGAGTAATCCAGCTGGGAATGCTCTTTGTTACAGGGGATGCAGAGAATGCCTGCTCACAGCATGCATCACCCATGCTGGCAGCCAGCAGTGAGGGACTCCCCCACTGAGGGAGGACCAAAGCTCCTTGTCACATGGGGCCCAGTGGAGGACTCACTGGTTGTGTTGGACAGAAATGACAGCAAGGAACACAAGGAACACAACTTCCCTCTCGTCTCCTGCACATCTTCTTGACATGCATCTGATGGGTTTGGCTTTTTGAGATGTTTTTTTTTTTTCCCTGGAGGATTTTGACCACTTTTTCCCCCTTGAGGATTTAGAACGTTTTTTTAAAATTTTACAGAAACAGTAGTGACATTTCACCCATCCTGGTTCTCATGTATCCACCCTGAAGGTTAGGACTTGTCTCAGTGCAATGGAGGCTAACCTTCATATCAGAATCAGGGTTCAGTCTATGAGAAATTGGAGTTCTGGTTAACGAAGGATAAAACAGAGGAATTTGAGATCTTGCACATACATAGAATTTGGTACATGATTAGTTTTTTCAAGCTCCCAGGTTTCATGTCTAAATGTAGGCTGAGAAATACATCCTCCCTGCTAGAAATCCCCGAATAGTTTTACCTATACAGTACACCACCTATTTTCTAAAGAAAACATTGTTTGCACAATAGGTGTATGTATTAACTTTTAAACTTAGATTTTCTAGGTATTATTACACTGTGGAAGAAACAAGAAACGTAGACTGGCGTTCCATTTTTCTGAAGTCATTATAATCTAAAAATATATTGATATCCTGGGGGCTGTTTCCAGCAAGAGTGCATGCAATAGTTCCTGTCCTCCTTTGCTTTGAGACCCAGATAAGGGCTAGTCTTTCCATAAAGCATGAAGATGTTAAAGAAGGAAATCTGTGATTGATCACAACGTGGGTTTCAGTTTTAAACTTGTCATTCATTGGCAAATCTTGGGTGGTGTGTCTAACCAGCATTCACTTTCAAGTACATTTCTGATAAGGAGAAATGGCGTGGACAGTGGGATATTTTCTCCAACACTTGTTTCAAATCATGTTTGTTTATGGTATCTTTTGTTTATGTTAATTTAACTCTGATTTTCAGAACATTGGACTGCTTATTCAAAGGCTGTAGTAACGAAAAGATGGTAAGTGGTCTGCAATGAGAATTTGAGGATTGATGTCCAAAATTATCTTTGTCATATTTTAGGCTTAAGATTCTCAGCTGTCTTGGGACTACAGCTGTATCTAGAGGTATTATGAGAGTTATGTCTTGGTTTAAGACTGTGATAAACAAAAATGCCAAGTGTCATCATACCTAAAGGTCATTTAATTAACATAAAAGCTCCTTCAGCACTTGTCTTCCAGTGTTTTTACATATCAAATAATGATGGGTTAGTTAACAACTAGGATCAGAAGTCAAAGTAATGTGTTAAACTGCAGCCAGAACCAGAGAATACATAATTCAACAGAATTGAGGAATAGTGCAAAATCTTGTCCCCTTACAATTTTTAATCCATAAATATTTGGGGAATATTAAAATATTAAATATACTCCACTTCCAATCTGCCTTAGGTATGCCCCTCAGCAGAGCGCAGGATCCTTCCTGCCTGGGCCACTAACACCAGGGAAGAATTGGTAAGAGCCATGGGACTAATGGGAGGATGGTGGGTGCCCAGGGCTGGGCCTCAGAGTAGGAGAATGCAGCAAGAAAACATTGGCCAAAGTTCAAACATTTTCCATGACCTGCTTGACCTTTACTTTTTTTGTTTTCTGAATTTGGGTTTTTTTGTAGTCTTTCACTGTCTCGCTTTTCCTAACAGAGTATCACCAATAATCTAGGACAAAGCCTCAACCACACCACAAAACCAAGAGATAAAAATATGCCGCAAGACACACAAGGCCCTAACTTAGGATACTGTCCTATTCTTGGACTTTTCCTTCTATGTTTTTTTTCTCCCATCCTGAACTTCAGCCTTAATCACAGCCCTTGTTTTAGTGACAGTTTTGTATTTGGTCTGGTGATCTCTGTGAAACCCAAACCTCAATATCATCCTGTGTTGAGGATTTTTAGCAAGTGAAACTCTAGTTCAGTGACATTAAAGCAGAACTCAACACTTCCTCAATGGTTTCTTCCTTCAAATACCACAATGTTGCTAATTCAAACACGAGGAATACTCTAAATATGAGCCTTATGCCATAGATATGTATGAACCTCAGAGCAAAATATCTTGGGCATAATGGTGATACTAACTTCCCACATACCTAGGGACCTATTTTAAATTTCTTCCAATTATCTACCTAAACCAGTAGATAGGACAAAATTACTTTTAATTCTGGATTTCCAATTATCTACCTAAACCAGTAGAAAGGACAAAATTACTTTTAAGTCTGTATTTCATGTGTATGATTTGGACCACTTGTCCAAATCATACACATGAAATCCAGAATTAAAAGTAATTTTGTGGCCAAGTGACTACCAGTAGTTCTAAACAAGATTATCTGGCAATTTTAAATGCCTTCTTTGCTTCGAGTGTCTCTTTCTTGACACTAATCCCATTATAAACATGAAAGAAAAAAAACTAACTGGGCGA
Organism: Camarhynchus parvulus; assembly: GCF_901933205.1. NCBI lineage: Eukaryota > Metazoa > Chordata > Aves > Passeriformes > Thraupidae > Camarhynchus > Camarhynchus parvulus. The sequence continues at coordinate 15,737,759 of NC_044601.1, read as the reverse complement.
TTGCTCTAAACACATTTGTCTTCCCAGTTAATCAATTTTATGAAGACTAAATTCTAATTATAATCCCCCAGACATAGTTTACAGACCACTAAAAGTGGAAGACTTAAAAGCATCCCTGTAACTGATGCATATTTCTTTGTAGGTCTCTTTGGAAACTTGTCCTGAATGTCTTCGTAAGAGGTGACCGCTCAGTTCTAGCTGCCTAAATCACATTAAGATGCTTGGTCATTGTATTATAACACCACCAATTTTTTGAACCAGAAAATATGCACCCAGGCTGATGGCAGGTCTCAGCACAGCACAGCTGATCCTTCCTGAATTCCCCAATCTCACTATACCTCTAGTTTTTCCTCATCTCTTTGACTCCTAAAACTAGCGCCTGAAACTTGTTGCTTTATGAAGCTCAAAATGTTAATGTATTCCAATCTGCTTTCAGGTCCTTCCTTCCCCTGTAGCCCAGCCATATTTTCCATCCTGATGACTCACCAGAGTTACAACTAGTTTTATTCTTAATGCTGTATCTCTGAAGCCTCTGAAACTATGATCTTACCATTCCCAGTTTGCACAAAGGAAAGAAAAATTTAGGATGCCTGTGAACATTACCCGTTGTTCCTCTGCCTCCTTGAAACCCTAATGCTGATCCTAATGTCTCTCCTGATAACAGCTGTAGCCTTATATCACCCTAAATATAAGACATGTCTGGGAAATATTCTCTGAGAAATATTATGAGACTACAAGGTTAGTCTCATAATATTGTAACATCTGAGAGGCCCATATTTAAAAGAGCTCAGCAGTGTATTTTTGGTCAATTGTTTAGTGTAGGAATCAATTGTTTTCCCATGCTTGTGCCTTAATTTCTCTCACTTAGTACCTTTCTTTTCATGCAGCTGGCACTCTGTGTTGGATAACCTTGCTCATATTACCATGTAAAACACTTAGGTAAACCATGATACTCTTGGTGGATGCTTCCTTACAGTACAGGAACTTGCACAACAGGAAAGAGGATAGCGGATGCTGAGGCATCCTGTTCATCCAGGTAGAACAAAAAGAAAGCTCTAATATGCAGTAAGCTGCACATTAGGAAGGTAGGAAATGCAGAATCATAAATTGCCCTTAGGTGGATATCACCAGAGAGGGAAATCTGGAGAGGTCCAGCACTGATTTCTGGCTTGCTGGTAATAGCCAAGTGCTCCCTGGGGACCTGTGACTCTGAGAACAAAGACTTTGGCATATGGCCTTACCGTGATGAAACAGGCCACAACTCAAAAGGATTGGAAGTACATAAGAAGTGTTATTTCTGTAATGCATGTGGTAACTTAAAATGACAAAAATTGAGGTGCTTAATATATTTTTGAACTTATCATAGGATTGAAAAAAGGCCTTCTCAAATTTTCAACAAAACACTTTAAGAAGGATATCACATTGAACTTTATTAATGGACTTCTACAGCCTTTGGCGAGAAAAAGATGGGAAATAGTTTAAAATTTAAGGAGATTAGAATGATTGAGTTTGGAGCAATTGTTCCAGTAAGACAGTTCTTTTCTCTAAAGTGCTAAAATATTTTGATTGATCCCATCCAGCTCCCTGCAGTACCCACTTAAAACTTTTGTGAATTTCACACAGGGCCCTTCATGGAGAAAAAAAAAGAATAAATGCTTATGATGGTTGCTGAAAAAGGTGGTCATCCAGGGTTTCACATCAGGCACCAGAGAGATGATGTAGACCAGTCACAGGAAATCTCTTTCGAATGTTCTTTCCCCAAGGACAGAAGAAAAATTGCTTCCTTTTCCTATGCCCTTGTCATCCAGAGGTCAGGGAGAAATTCTAATGAAAGGAAAGCACCCTTGGTTTGCTTGCACTTAGCTTGGTCATGTTTGGATTTGGGCTACGCAGTATGTCTTCTCTAAGGTCAGTGCTAGAAAGTTGTTAGTATTGTCTGGACTATAACACAAGCTTTTGCTTAGACAGACTGCTCAATGTGAAGAGTAATTTACCGAATATTTATACAGTTTCACTTACTTCATCAGTGAGCTACAGTGCACTGACTGCTCTTAGCCACAGTAAAAAGGGTATGACATTGTCTCATGGATGATAAAAAATGTAACATTTTAATAGCAACATTGCTCAAAGAAGAGTTTCAATCATGATTGATTTTTTTTATTATTCTTTGGAGGTTGTCTTCTAAATCAAGTTCAGGGGAAAAGGATGGTCTGAAGTTTACATTTTGAAAAGATGAGCTGAAACTGAAAGAATAATTTACCAAATCTATAATGTTTTGAGAACAGATGCATAGGAAATTTCATGCTGTATCAGAATGATTTCCTGTTGTGAGCTTCTACATTGGTTTGTTTGATAGAGTGTCTTCATCTCTGAAGGGTTTCAATGGCAGAAAGAGACAGAAGCACCTCTGTGTTTCTAGGCTTCATTTGTTACCTTAGTTTATCAAAGCCTAAGCTCATCCTTTGGGATTTTTTTTCCTTCTCCTACTGGTCATATCAGCAGGGTGACATCACCTTGCCTACTCAACCATTTCAGGCAGATGAAGACAGAAGACAAGATTGCTCTGAGGCACAGTGCTTCCTTTGAGTGCCTCAGTGCATCAGCTCCTGAGTGAAGACCCTGCTGTTTCTAGTTCAGCTGATCAGACATTCCAGATCCATTTCTAAAAGTCAAATCTGGATGAAGACTGGATTTTAAATAATTCTGTTTTTTGGGTAAATTGTAATACAAAATATTTATTGAAGCCTTATTTATCTTCTTCAGTGCTTCGTTTATACACATATACTCCATGAAGCTTCAGATGGCCAGTTACAGAAAATGTTCATGTCAAAAGCTGTTGGATTTTCCCTCCTCCTTCCTTGTAACATTGTACTTGTTTTATGCTATTTGGTGTAGCCAATAGATGCACCAGTACTACAAAAAGACACTGTTCTTTCAGCTTTTGAAGGAAATGTTGTCATTGACAGCTTAGAGATATACACCTAGAGATAGCACATTTCCTAAAACAAACATCCAGCTAACTTATATATTGCTGTCATTTCAGTTAAATACTTTATGAGTCAGACATCTGGTCCTCACTGGGTGCCTCTGCATAAGCTCTTTTTTCAGGGGTATGAAGCAGTCTCAAGGCTGTTTGCAAAGACTGCAGAGCAAAGTCTTGTCTTCTCCATCTGGGATGAGAAAAGCATCCATGAACCAAGGTTCTGTTCCTTAATTTTGTACAATACAACCCACAGGAGGCTTCTCTGAGACAATCCATACATACCTTTCTTGTTTAGATTACTATACTCTCCAAGTAATACCATGCAAAAAAAGAACAGGAAAAATCTACCGGTAAGGGTTTTATTCAGGAACAGAAACTTTTTTTTCTAATGATCCCCCGAGTGGATTTCATGTGAGTGACCTTTCAGTGTTTTCAAGACAGAAACTAACAATGATAAGGACAACAGACGTACCCCTCCAAATTCACTGAAAGAACTGTTTTGATTCAAAACACTTAGGCTGCATTTATAAACCACTTACTGGGGCCTGATTTCCGTTGCTTTGATGTCAATCTGCTTAGTTTGAAACTCAATGTAAATCAAGTCCTTTTTCAACCCCAGGAAACATGGGGAAGGTGCCAACAGTGAGTAGTTCTTTGTGGGCTTGTTGGGAAGAGCAGATTCTAGACCAGGATGTGTAGAGAACTGGCCTTTGCAACTGCCCTCGGGCAAGCCTTTGCTGTAGCCTCATAATTTTAAATGGCCTTCAACAAACAGAGCGCTGTGAGGGCTGAACTGAGTACCAGGATGCTCTTATCCAGGCTGCAGGTGTTTCACTGAGGGATTGTGCATGGCCAAGGAACATGTTTGCCTTGAGCAATTGCAATGAGCAGCTGCTCTGCATCCTGACTGTGAACTGTCCCATGGGATGCGAAACATGGAAGCAAAAGGGGCCAGCTGAGTGACACAAGTTTCAGGGAAGCCAGTGCATGGGAACAGAGCTCCAAATTTTGGATAGAGAAGAGGTGTAGATGAACATTAAACATATTGAAAGACTGGTTAAACACCTTAGCTACATGTTGGCTGGGACTAGCTTCTCCATGAATATTTCATGTCATGCTGAAATGATTACATGAAAGGGAAATGCATCCAGAATGGGGAGAAATCTGAACGTTCCCAGTACCAAGGATGGCAGCTCAGTGCCATCAGAAAATCTGGGTTTTCTAGATTTAGAAAACTCGTGGTGTTTTAGCGAGCTTGATTCCATAACAGAACATGAAATCCCCTAATCTCAGGAATGCAAACAAGACTGTGGGATCAACAGTCCTTGAGAATGCTGTCTCAGACAACATGACAACCAGAAAGCCTTGCAGCGAGGCCATACCTACCCAGATCCTCTGATGTGCAGTCAACCTGATGGAAGACCATTTGTTTCTCCTACACTGTATTTCATGTGTGGGAAATACAGCGGTGCTCTTTTCCCAGGTTTAAACTGGGATATGTGCTTGTTATCATGACAGTATCATCCTGTCATTAGAACATCTTCAGCAAACAGTTCTTCTGGTGTCTTGTAGATAAGAATGGAGATGAAAACCAAAGGAGTAATTTTGCTGCTTCTGTTTGCTTGAATGCTTTCTGGTTGATTATGCCTTCAGTAGGGCATAAACCATTTATGTCTCCATGTCCACAGAGGCATAAGCAAAGCTAACTGTCTGACTAAAGTAAATTTTTTTTGCTATTAGGCTCTTGCTGATGGCATGAAAGTACTTAAAATTTTACGTTTTAATGACCATGCTCAGACCCCAATCCCCTGGCAGTAATGTTTGCCAGGTTTGTCCCTACTGTGGGAGCCCAAGATCATCCATCACATTGCAGCAATTTCGACTCCATCCACAACCCTGATCAAAAGCCCAGGGAAATCACCACAGCCGTGACCCCATCCTCTTAAATATGAATTATGGTCTTTGTTGCCATACCACAGATTTTCAGTACATACCCCATGGCAGATAATTGCCTTTCAGCATGTTGGGAATTTTTTACAAGTAAACATAACAGCTAGAAATGGATTCCTCAGTAAACCGCAACACTTTTTCCTTCACCTATCCTCTTCATAAGCTTATGTGTTTGGGTGTACAAAGGACATCATTCCAGACCATTAGGTGACTCATGATTACATTTAGTCCAGACATTAAGGAAATGAAAGCTTTTACAGGCATTATATAAGTTGCTTTAATATTTGCAAATGTTCCTGTGTCAATAACAGATACTGTAACTACGTCAGCTATTTATTAACTACAGACTAATGTATTACCTATACTACGTAAAAACTACAGCCTATAAACCATGGACAAATTGATAACAGTTAACTTTGGACCAATATATGAATGATATTAAAATTATCTATTATATATCCATTTCTGTCTAATCAGATATGCTGGACAGATAACCTGTCAATGAATTTTTTATTTAAATTCTATAAAAACTCTCACAAGCTACAGCATTTAACATTGTCCTCTAGCATGCACCAGCAAAATTAAAAACCAATACAGAATAGCTCCAACCACAACAAACCAACCCCCCACATCTATTATAAATTTAAAATCCCATGCCTGTGTGTATAGATACATGAAAAACCTCTCTAGCACTCCTGCACAAACTGTACCCCCAGTAATAAGCCAATTCAAAGCCTGCAGCTGATCCAGATGCAATCCCCTTAAACCAGATGTGAGCTCCAATCAAAGGCATTTAGCACTTTGACAGTGCTTGATATTTCACACTTGTGATGTTGAATTGTGGGTTGTGGGTGACCTTATTTTAAGGCTCAGGGTGCTCATTTCCATGTGGAGAGCACCAGCAACATCTGTGGGTGAAATATTGTGAGAATAAAATGACTTAGGTAAAGAAGTTTGACCTTTTCAGGAAATGGCACTGAGAGAGGTAATACTGGAGGACCAAGAGAGAGTGAGGTCATTGGTGCCAAAAGCACAGCATTTTATCCTGATTGATGTGATCTTGCTGTTTTGCAGTCTTACCCTGTTGCTTCCGATTTGTGTTTCTTCTTTCTTACTTCCATTGTTGTCTCTTAAACATGATTTTTACTGTGTACTTCATTCATCATTGCTCACTGTGTGGATCTAGCACACTCGAGGACGCTGGCTCCATACAAATAATCCCTACCTGCAGCAGCAACATGCTGCTGCAAAATGCTGCCAAGTCCCACAAAATCAGTGTCAGGTTCTCACTGCAATACACACTGCAGTGGTTTCTTTCCTGATTATAGAAGGAAGTGCAGGATAATCATACTGTTAGCATCCCTGGTCTCTGTGTGCCGTCCCACTGTAAACTATAGCATTGATGAGGATGTCTATGAATTACTGTTTGATAGAAGAAAATAAAAAAGCCTCCCTGATGAATGCAGATCCTGCAACAAAGAGTTTGCACCTCCAGGTATTTTTCAACACTCCTCTGACTATTAAGTTGAAAAGTGGTTTTTTTCCTGGTTTTCAAACAGTACTGCTGCTACATGATGGTGACAGCTTCTGAACAAACTTCTGAAATGGTAATTCATTAACGCTTCCAGCACAGCTCACTAATGACTGAGGAGTTCTGAAGTAAAAATAATTTTTTTTTTCCTTTTTATGGCTACACTGTTTGCCAAACCTATATTCCCAAACGGGTATTTAAGTGTACTTCAACCAGACAAAGTCCCAAGAAACACATACTCCACTTCCTGACATGCTCTGAATTGCTTTCAGTTCTGTATTTCTGTATAAATACACCTAGTGGCTAAATTAGAGGGTATGAGCTGCAGCAAATTACATAGCCTGTTTAGACTCACAGGCCAGCTCCCCATAGTTAAGGGAAGGTTTGCTTTGAAACAGTTCCAGGTTTTCTCTCCTTGGTCCAAATTTCCTTTATCAAGCGTCCCTTTCACCTTTCTATTTATGCCTCCCTCTTCCCTTTCAGCACCTCAGCAGCACCTCTTACATTGCTGGAGGAAGCATAGAACCGCTTGAAAAAAATGTAAAATAAAAAAAGGCAGCCAGCTGCTTTCCTGTTCTGCTTTCTCCCTCTGTTCTGCAGCCCTCTCCATCAGCCTCCTGACAAGGTGCTATTTCATTCTTTTCTCTGCAGGTCTGTTTCTGCTGCAGCCTGTTGTAGCCCAGCAGCTCAGTGCAGGTGTGTGCACAGCATCTGCAGCAGGTTTGCATTTGCAGGGGGCTCTGACCTGGGCTGCTGGACTGGGCTGGTCTGTGTCACCATCAGACCCCTCAGCACATCAGGTGGGGTAGGCAGCGAGGAGGGACAAGGGGAGACGTGCAGGCTCTCTGTTCCACTCCAGACGCGTGTTTCAATCACAGCTCCACACACAGCCTGCTGCAGGTCTCTGGGTGAGTCCCTTGGTAGCAGTGCCTCCTCTGCTCGCTCACCTGCATGCAGCTGGAGTGGACTTGGGAGCCATCAATCCTCTTTGTGTTCACAGCAAACATGGGACTACTGGCTTTTCTGAACCCCCAGTAAAAAGCTGCACAGCAGAAGTACAGAAAATGGCACTAGGATTCCAGATTTTAGAACTACATACATTATGTAGGCAGGACATTAGGACATTAGTGGTATTTGTAGTATATGGTAGAGATAATTCATGCTATTTATGTATAAAATATTGTAAAATCCAAGCTATGTCTTTGACCACCCCAGCTGGGAGCAGAGTCTGATTTTTATTCAGTTAGTTCCCAGACAACGTTAAGATAATATCAAGCCTGTTAACGTATGAACGGAACCCTCCTGGGCCATGATCACTGACTTCCCTGGAATGTCCGGGCCACTCAAGAGTGATCTGCTCAGCGGAGATTGCATCTATGACCAGCGCCACCCTTTACATGTGAATACTGACTTCTCCAGAGTGCTCTGACATCATCTGGACACCTGGAACCAGACTTTTGTCTATTTCTGCACATGTACGGCCCCGGTTCTGCATGTGAGGAGACACAAAGGAACATTCGGTCATCTCTGCCCCAGGCAGGATAAACTGTATATAAGCTCGCTGTGAGAAGCAGTCGGGGTGAACCACAGGGGGGACCCTGACACTTTGTCGGTCTGATCCAGGTTCACCCAGCGCTGATCCCGGGGTTGATGCTGCCTTGGCTGTGGTGGTTGCTTTTCGACATTCTGTTTTGCTGACGATCTAATAAATCATTGCTAAATTTTCTTATAAATTTGGCTTCTGATTTGATAATTTATACCAATTTCGTGACAGCCCAAAGTGATCTGATACTGGGGTTCAGGACTCCTTTCCCACCCGGGGGGCACCCTGCTGATTTCAGCGGCCCGAGCGGGATTGGATTCTGAAAAACCAATCAGGTTCACAAAGAGCTGCAACGAGAGCCATGAACCGTAACCAGAGTCGTGAGCCAAAACCAGAACCACAGCCAAGGGAGATAAAGGGCCCAGTTCTCGGCAAAGCTCGGAAAGATCTAGAGAGATCTCCGAGACCTGAGGGGGTTTTTTTTCACCAGGAAAAATCAACGTGCATGAAGAAATCCACACAGGAAAAGGAACTGTAAGTATTGTGCAGTTGGGTGAAGTGTGATCGGACGCATGTGTGAGACGCGACTTTGTCACGAAGCGAGAGCGGACCCCAAGATTGCAGTTTCACCATCCCGCAAGGGGCGTGATCGGTTGAGGAGGAAGTGCAAGGCTTTTTCTCAAACACACGAGACCCGGGGCTCGGGGGAAGTCCAGGGCGAAAAACCGGTCATGGTTGGGATCAGGAGGGGTGAAGAGGCAAGCCTGGAAGGTTCCAGGAACTCCTCTGCCTTCTGAAATCAGAGGAGAACAGGTAAAAATCAGCCCAAAAAGTCGGCAGAGTGGTTCGCTGTTCAACTGAAGCAGGCTGGTGACCTTCCGCGAGCCGGGAGACTCAACATTGAAAAGCAAGATGGGATCCGCAACGGACATCCTGGCAAAACGAGAAAGGGTAAGAAAAATCGTAACACTTCTTGAGAAAGTGGGCTTGAGAAAGAGCAGACTCCAGAGAAAAGTGTAGGAAAAACCCTCCCAAATCCCAGGAAGAGTTCTACCAGAAATCCCCAGAGATAGTTCCCTGGGATGGATGCTGGAACACTGGGACGAAAACCCGCAGAGTGTGGGAAAGTCCAAGGAGAAAATGATCCATTTTTGTATGGAAAAATGGGGAGGGAGGGAGATTGGAAAATAAGTGGTCTGGCCAATATTCAGCACATTTGAAACCTGGACTGGTGAGTCTTTGTTTGACCACGTGGCCGGTCGCAGCCTGCGGGATCCTGAGGAAATTGAGTACGCTGACATGTGGAGGCATGTGCGCTCAGGTCTGTACCCGGTATAAATTCTCCAGCACGCGGCAAAAGCGGGAAAGGAATGGGAACCATTGGAAAGTCTTCCACCCCCTTACCTTGTGGCCCCACAGCAGCCCAATCCTGCACAGGCACAAGAGGCACCAGGCATGCCTCCCAAGGAGGGGCCTCCATATGCCCAGGCGACTGCACTGCCACCACCACCAGATCAGGTGGCAGCATCTGCTTTCCCACATGGCCATGCAGCGGTGGCGCAGCTGTGGCTGCCGGCATCTCCGAAAACCGAGGAAAGAAAGGTAGACGTCTCTAGGGACGTCTCTCCCCTGGCACGTCGAATGAGGAGGAGAACCAGGAGGGTGACCGTGGGGGAAAGCGGGGATGAGGAGGAAAAACCCGGCATCTACCCTTTACAGGAGGTGCCAACAGCTCCGGGGGTGATTGGATACGTACACAGCCCGATTGACACCAGTGATGTGAGGATGTTCAAAAAGGAAATGGGAAAATTAATGGATGATCCTTTGGGGGTGGCAGAGAGGTTGGATGAGTTTTTGGGAACAAGCATATACACCTATGAGGATCTGCAAGCGATCTTGAGGTCGCTGTTTAACAACTAGGAGAAAGACATGATCTGGTTAGCCGTGATCAAGGATTGAGAAAAGCGGAGCCCGAACTGGGGGGGCCGGGGAGGAACGGTGGCCGAACCAAAAACCGTCTTGGGAAGCCCAGACAGAGGAGGGGAGGCAAAAGATGATAAATTTAAGAAATATGATCATTCAAGGTATCCAAGAGGTGGTACCGAAGGGGCAGAACATGAGCAAGGTACTCAGAGAATGTCAGGGGAAGGATGAAACCCCCATGGAGTGGCTGGAAAGTCTCTGGAAGGGTCTGAGAACGTACTCAGGAACAGACCCTGATTCCCCGGTGGGGTGTTGCTAAAAACACAGTTTGTGGTGAAATCTTGGGAGGACATTCAGAAAACGCCAGAGAAAATAGACGGGTGGCAAGAACAGGGGTTGCAAGAATTGCTGCGGGAAGCCCAGAAGGTGTACATGAGACAGGATGAGGAAAAACAAAAGATTCAAGCCAAGGTTCTGGTGGCGGCAGTAAGGGAAGCGCAGGAGCAGGAGCAGGAGAAAGACATAGCGAAAAAGACACTGGCAAAGAAACTGGGTCTGCTGCAGGGGAAGGGCTCGGGCGAACTGAGGTGGGACTTTGAATGCTTTTACTGCAAACAGAAGGGGCACATCTGACAGAATTGTCCCAACAAAGCCAAGGACCAGGCAATGTTTCAGGAGGACTAGGGGCGTCAGGGGCTTTTCAGTTTGGGGTCCAGAACATCAAGGGAGCCCTTGATAAAACTTAGAGTAGGACCCCACAAGGAAGAAATGTGGTTTATGGTGGATTCGGGGGCGGAATGGACAATGGTGCTACAGTTACCAAAGAGGTGCTCTCTGGGCAATGACTCCATGATGGTAACTGGGGCAAAAGGGGATCCATTTGAAGTTCCAATCATAAATAACGTGGAAATAGATGCAGGAAACAGAAAGCGCAATGGAAATATTTTATTGGCCAAGAACGCAGTCGTCAATTTGCTGGGGCGGGACATGATGGCTGCCCTGGGAATTGGGTTAGCGGTGGAAAAATCTTGGCTCAAGGTGAGACTTTATAGCTTCACTGTTCCAGAGGAAAAGATAGACCTGAGGGTGTGGTATGTTCAAGGGGAAGCCAGGAGGCTGGACATAGAACCAATTTGGGTTGAAATTGAAAGACCAGAAGATCCAATATGGGTCAAACAATATCCCCTCTCCATGGAAGGGAGGAGGGGTTTGAAACCAGTGATTGATGAATTTATAAAGAAAGGCACACTGGAGCTATGCGTGTCAAGACATAGCACCCCAATTCTGATGGTGAGACAAAGAGACGGCAGCTTTAGGCTGGTGCAGGACTTGCAGGCTGTGAATCAGAGAACTAAGACTTTGTTCCCCACAGTTTCAAACCCTTACACATTGTTGAACAATCTCTCTCCTGAGGACACTTGGTACAGTGTAATTGACTTAAAAGATGCGTTCTGGACCTGCCCTCTCACCAAGGACAGCCGTGATTATTTCACATTTCAGTGGGAAGACCTGGAGACGAACAGAAAGCAGCAACTCAGGTGGACTTTGTTGCCTCAGGGCTTTGTGGACTCTCCAAACTTATTTGGACAGGCACTTGAACAGGTTTTAAGTAATTTTGTACTAACTGGTGGGACAAGCTTCTACAGTATGTAGATGATTTGTTGGTTGCGGGTCAGGGGGAAGAAGTGGTAAGGGCAAGCACAATTGATCTTTTGAACTTTTTGGAAGACAGGGGGTTGAAGGTTTCAAAGTCAAAGTTGCAGTTCACAGAGCCTGAGGTCAGGTACTTGGGACGTTCGTTAATCAAGGGCAAAAAGAAACTGGACCCAGAAAGGGTGGCAGGGATTGTTGCCTTGCCACTCCCACAGACAAAAAGGGAGGTCCAGCAGCTTTTGGGGTTGTTGGGATATTGCTGGCAGTGGATTGAAGGTTACACTGAAAAGGTGACATTTCTATATGAGAAACTCACCATGAACCAGATCAAATGGACACAGAAGGATGAGGAGGAATTTAAGGAGGTCAAGGAGGCACTTACAGCAGCACCAGTGTTGAGTCTCCCTGATGTGAGAAAGCCGTTTCAGTTGTTTGTGGACGCTAGCAATCACATGGCACACGGGGTGTTGATGCAAGACTGGGCGGGGGTAAGGAAACCTGTGGGTTACTTGTCCCAGCTTTTGGACCTGGTCAGCAGGGGCTGACCCACATGCTTGCAGGTGATTGTGGCCGTGGCTTTGCTAGTGGAGGAGGTAAGGAAGGTAACCTTTGGGGCACCTCTGGTGGTATTCAGACCACACAACATGCGGGGCATACTACAGCAGAAAGTGGACAAATGGCTCACAGATGCAAGGTCGCTGAAGTATGAAGCCATTTTGATTCACTCGCAGGACTTGGAATTGAGGACTATGACTGCGCAGAATCTTGTGCAGTTTCTGTTTGGGGAAGCTGCAGAGGAGTTGGTTCATGACTGCATGGAGGTGGTCAAGTTGCAGACCAAGATCAGGGAGGATTTGGAAGGAGAAGAATTGGACGAGGGGGAGAAGTGGTTTGTGGATGGGTCAAGCAGGGTGATTGAAGGGAAAAGAAAATCGGAATATGCAGTCGTGGATGGGAGAACGGGAAAGGTGATTGAAGCAGGTCCCCTGAATGTGAGCTGGTCAGCACAAGCATGTGAACTGTATGCAGTTCTGAGGACATTGAAGGGACTGGAAGGGAAAAAGGGGATGATTTTTACAGATTCAAGGTATGCCTTTGGGGTGGTTCACACGTTTGGGAGAATTTGGGAGGAAAGGGAACTGATCAACATAAGAGGAAAGGGACTGATGCATGGGGAATTAATCCGGCAAATTTTAGAAGCTCTAAGAGGGCCGGAGGAAATTGTGGTGGTCTATGTGAAGGGACACCAGGCAGGAATTCAGTTCCGGACCAGGGGGAACAATTTGGCAGACCAGGAGGCCAAAACCGCAGCGTTGATGGTGGTAAGTACCCTGGAGATCGAAAGGGAAGAAACCCCTGACGATCCTCCTCAGCTCTCCCAAAAAGAGATCGAATGCTATGAGAAAATCGGAGGAAAATTGAAGGAAGGTGAGTGGAGGTTACCTGATGGGAGGGAATTGGTTTCCAGAGGTTTTACCAGAAGAATTTTGAGAAAATTGCACCAACGAACACATTGGGGGGCACAAGCCCTGGCAGAACAATTTCTGAAATTTTTCAGGTGCAAAGGAATTTATGAATTGGCGGGACAAGAGGTACAAGGCTGCTTGATTTGTCAAAAAGTAAACAAATCAAGGACCAAACAGGCTGCGTACTGACCATTTGAAAGAATCCAAGCTGATTTCACAGAATTACCAAAGGTGGGAAGGTTCAAATTTGTATTGGTAATTGTGGACAAATTGACTCATTGGGTGGAAGCCTTTCCCAGCTGATGGGCAACAGTTCAGACTGTGGCCAGAAAACTATTGGAAGAAGTTGTACCCTGTTATGGGGTAGTGAATTGCATTGATTCAGATCAAGGAACGCATTTCACATTGAAGGTTATTAAGCAGATGGCTGATGCCCTAGGCATCTGATGGGAGTACTACACTCCATGGCACCCCCAGAGTTCAGGACAAGTGGAAAGAATGAATCAGACCTTGAAGGTGCAGTTATCTAAATTAATTTTAGAAACACGGATGTCCTGGCTGAAGTGCCTGCCTTTGGCACTGTTTAATATCCGAACCATGCCTCAGTCAGAGATGGGGCTCTCACCATTCGAGATGTTATATGGAATGCCATATAGACATGGGATGCTGGTGGGACACTCCAGGTTTGAGGATTGTCAGATTCAACCATATCTGGTTGATCAACAAGAATTTGCAGGATCTCAGAAAACAGGGAATAGTGGCCCAGGGCGCTCCTCTGGAGGTTGCTATTCACAAAATCCAGCTGGGTGACGAAGTGCTTGTGAAAGTGTGGAAAGAGATGCCACTATCTCCTCACTGGGAAGGTCCTTTTCTTGTGCTCCTGACAACAAACACGGCCATTTGGACAGCAGAGAAGGGCTGGACGCACATGTCTAGAGTGAAGAAAGTCGAACGGCAGGAGGAAGCACCTGAGTGGAGGGTCACTTCTTCCCCAGGTGACTTGAAGGTCAGACTCCAATGTCCTTGTAAATGAGCGATGGCGAGTGGATAAGTTGTATACTGTCAGATTCTGAACGCTATCCGTTTGTACACTTTAAGTGTGAATATTGTCAGGGGGTTTTTGTTATTCATTGTACAAGGGGGCAGAGGCCAAAGGGACTGTGTACCCAGTGTTTAGAGGAGGAGCTTGAATTGACTGACCGTATCCTGACCTTAGCCACCAATTTGGATATCATTGAATTGGACTTGCAAGAGTGGTTTCGCATTTTTCAAAACGGAGTGTGTGGGAAGATTAGCTCTCAGGCAGAAATTTTGGATGTTGAGTGCCGGAAATCCATCAGGGTCCCTTGCAGTTCCGATGCAATCAAAGTCTCATGGTGGGGCACCTTTAAGAGGAGGTATGAGGCTAGGTCCGAGGGTGTCTTCCCTGAAGAATACTCCTGCTGCCATGAAGATGATCTTCCTCGCCACTGGTGGCACCCCAGGGGGTGGAGGCAAAGGCAGAGGAGCACGCCTGGTGGGGATGCTGATTGGCCTGAGCCTAGTCGTGTGCGGGACGCAGAGTCTGCACACTGAGGTCCTGAGGAGAGGTGGAAGTGAAGGCTCCGCAGATGGGTGCGAAAAGTGCACTCAGGTGGTCCCAGTCACAGGGGACAGGGGACACTCAGCATACCGAGCCCCAGGAGAATGTCTGCCCCAGGAGAATGGCAGGTACTGTTGGAAAGAATGGCACTCGGGTAAAATTATGCGAATTGGAAATCGGTACTTGGTGTATCAATCCTGAGCCAGGGTTAAGGAATGGACAGTCAAATGAATACAAGCACCAAATGAGAAAATGAAGCATGGAACCGATGTCAATCCCCAATTGTAACCAATGTAACCAAACCATGTGGGTCGGGGGGATGACAGAATTTATCTTTATTGCATATCACCGGATGAATCCATTGTGCTACGACAATGCGAGGCTGGGAATATGCATGATGAATGGGAAAATGTACTGAATGGTGAGAAATACAAAATTAGACAACAAATTTACCTGGAACAAGAACCCACTCATATTGGACCTGGCACTGGCAAATGATGAGAGGGTGTGCCTGCAATATGATAGGGTTGCTTGTTTCACGAAAAACAAAAATGATGAAGATCCTGAGGGAAGAATGAAAGAGATAACTCAGGAACTGAGGTGAAGGGAGTCAGAAATGAGGAAGCAGAGAATTGAGCAGGAGTGATTAAAAACACTGGGTGAACAGTATGAAATACTGGAAAAACAATATGCTGATGGGGAATTACCTTCCCCAAACAGGAACCTGTTCATTGATTTGATGCAGGAAATCGCTACAGAATTGGGTTTGTTGAATTGTTGGATTTGTGGGGGGCTGAAGTCTGCAGAAAAGTGGCCTTGGAAAGGGGAGAGTTTGGCTCCAGAACAGCTCCTGAAATGGGACAATCCGAGGGTCTCAAAATTGGCACAGAGACCTGAGGGGTGGATTTTGGATCAGAGGGTAATTGGTACGATATGCATCATCGGGAAGGAAGGGAGTACACTGAGGTGGTGGGATACACTCCTTGTGCGTCTACCCTGACGGTGAACTCTGACATAAAAAGCAAGGTCTGGCACCCAGCCCCTCTTTTGGGATACTGAAGCTGGAAGAACGGGACAAATTGTGAATGGGACAAATGAATGAGATTGTGCTGGGTCAAAAATCCAGGAGCCAACCCTTTCCAAGCCTTGGAAGGCATGAAGGAATACTGGAGAGACCCAGGGAAAATAAATATAAAGTGGAAAGCCCCGGATGGAATTTACTGGATCTGTGGGAAGAAGGCATACAGTGAGTTACCCCCAAGGTGGAAGGGATCATGCACTTTAGGTATGATCCAACCAGTTTTCTTTACTCTCCTGAGGACAAAAAGTAATCTGTTGGGGGCTCCGTTATACGAGACCCTGAGAAGGGACAGAAGAAGCTTGAAAAAAATAATACCGGTGATAAGCGGTAAACAAACCTGGGGGGAAGAAGAGTGGCCAGCGGCATGAATAATTGACTATTATGGGCCGGCCACGTGGGCCCAGGATGGAAGCTATGGGTATAGGACTCCGATTTATCTGCTGAACAGACTGATTAGGCTGCTGGCAGTTGTGGAAATTGTCTCAAATCACACCTCCGAAGCCCTGGATTTACTGAGTCGGCAGCACACCCAGGTATGGGCCTTTGGGTACCAGAACTGAAAAGTTCTGGATTATTTGCTGGCTGAGGAAGGGGGAGTGTGTGGAAAGTTCAATGAATCAGAATGTTGTATTAAGATCAATGATTATGGGGAAACCTTATGAGGTTTGGCAGCCGAAATCAAAAAGGTGGCCCATGTCCCTGCTCAAAAATGGAATTCAATCTTACAGTCTTCATGGTGGGATAAACTATTTGATGGGGCATGGTGGACCAAAGTGATGTTTCTTGTGCTCTGTTCAGTAGCCGGAATCCTATTCCTCCCTTGTCTGATTCCATGCTTTATCAGACTGATCCACTCCGTGGATTCGGAAGGAGCTTCTGGAGGCAACACATCTAAGATCATGAGATTGGGAGAAGAGAAGTGTGCCAGCAATGCTGCAGAGGCATTGGCAAAATTTGAGAAAGAAACAAATGTGAAAATGAACAATATAGGGTATCAGGGCATCCCACAAGGGGAGTACCGAATAGTGTAAGGGAGTACTCTGCTTGTGAGAGAACCTTAATGGTGGTGGGTAGATGTAGGAAATAAAAATTCAGCAATTTGTAAGCATGAATTAAATTGGTGAAATAAATGGAGAGGGATTGTAGTATATGATAGAGATAATTCATACTATTTATGTATAAAATATTGTAAAATCCAAGCTATGTCTTTGACCACCCCAGCTGGGAGCAGAGTCTGATTTTTATTCAGTTAGTTCCCAGACAACGTTAAGATAATATCAAGCCTGTTAATGTATGAATGAAACCTTCCCCAGCCATGATCACTGACTTCCCTGGAATGTCCGGGCCACTCAAGAGTGATCTGCTCAGCGGAGATTGCATCTACGACCAGTGCCACCCTTTGCATGTGAATACTGACTTCTCCAGAGTGCTCTGACATCCATCTGGACACCTGGAACCAGACTTTTGTCTATTTCTGCACATGTACGGCCCCGGTTCTGCATATGAGGAGACACAAAGGAACATTCGGTCATCTCTGCCCCAGGCAGGATAAACTGTATATAAGCTCGCTGTGAGAAGCAGTCGGGGTGAACCACAGGGGGGACCCTGACACTTTGTCGGTCTGATCCAGGTTCACCCAGCGCCGATCCCGGGGTTGATGCTGCCTTGGCTGTGGTGGTTGCTTTTCGACATTCTGTTTTGCTGACGATCTAATAAATCATTGCTAAATTTTCTTATAAATTTGGCTTCCGATTTGATCGTTTATAACAGTATTCTTATTAGAGAAAAATACCTGTCTTAAATGGTTGTTAGACAGATTGACTTTAGCAAAAATGCAGATTCCATTAAAAAACCCCAAACCAAAAACCAGTAATGTGCAGTCTTCATAGTCCATTCTTTTAAAATATTTTCCCCATGACCTAATGTAGAATAAAAGCATACAAATAAATACCTTTATGCATATTGTAACAATGGGAACTTCTCTTGAAACAGCAGGCAAAAACCTCAGTCTTACTGGGCTTTGAGACTGAGGTAAATTTTAAGACACTTTGGTTTTGCAGGTTTTCTATGCCAGAGCACTAAATGAAGTTAGAATTGTTCAAAGACAATTTTCAGTGTAGTTTTTTCCTATCGCTATGGGTGCCTGAGGTCCAAACCAGTTACATGGTTATTTAAAGCAGCCCTAAGACATCTCAAAGTCCCATTGTTTGTACAGAGAAATTTAAAAATCAGAGGCAACAAGAAAAATAATGAAATTTTGGCAAAATTAGTTTTTATTTCATTCTCTTCTGGTCAGCAGAAGAACCTTTTCTCTCTGTCTTCTGTCAAGTTGCAAAGCAAGGAGGCTTGAGCAGAGACAGCAAGCACAAACTGTGACAGTCCAGTAATTGTGTGGAAGAATGAAACAAAATATAAACAAAAAAGAATCATTGACAGTCAAACATAAAGTTATGATCTTGAAAACCAGATGATGGAAATCTAGAAGGAAACTGAGAAATAAAATCAGCAGTTGTGGTCAATGAGTGTTAATGGTGGGAATCAATTTTGTCAAAACGAAAGTAACAGCCGTGTTCCAAATCTATCTACCAGGACTGAAATGAGCAGAGGCACCAGCAGAGTCTACACTTGACAAAATGTGAAAGGCACCTTGGTCATTACAAAGAGTCAAGGTGTGAAATTAGCAATAGGGTCCAAGGAATGTTCCTAACACAATAGATGTGCACTCATGCTTGTTAATAATGGGGTTTCCACAAGATGACTGCCAAATGGTAGCACTTCACAGCTTGCTGCCAGCTCCACACCCACAAATCTGCCTGCTGCACATCTAAATGCTACCATCCACTGAGCTTCAAAGTCACAGGAATCAGCGGGATGGTGTGTGAGTGGTACCAGCTACACCCACTAAAGGGTTGCGGCAGAAAAAAGTTGAGAAATTAATGATATGAAAAGCTAACTGCAAGTATTTTGTTAGCCTTGTATCTGCAGCCACTTTGTTAGTCCTGTATCTGCAGCCACCAGTCTCTTTCTTGAAAGTTAACCTCCTCCTCACCAGAGCAGACCTTTTCATTACAATTATTATTTTTATTTTATTTTATTTTATTTCAATAATTATATTGTTCTTATTTAAATAATTAAACTGCTCTTATCTCAATCCACAGGTTTTGCCTTTCTGATTCTGCTCTGCATCCCCCAGTTCTAGTGACTGCATGGTACTTAATTGCCTGTTAGGGTTAAACATCTACACTACCAGATGAAATACTTTGCAATTACTTTTTAATGGCAGCCTCATGAACTGGCAGTGATGAAAGTTCATTTTCCACTGCTTTCATGAGCATAGACGTAGCTTTGCCATGTCATGGTGACCTTTTCAAATCAAATACTTTACCCACTGTTTGTACTTTTTTCACTGCTATTTGAAAAATGAAATTTTGCTGCCCTGAACTTGCAGACTTCTATCAAACCAAACTTCCTGATCATCTTGCAAATTACCATGGCAGGAAGATATTTTTAGGTGAAACATGGTATTTTGCTTCACAGAATATTACATCCTTTCAATGGCTACTAATAGCCAGACAAGAGTGTCCAGAAGACCTGTAAATTGTGCTTATGGGCAGAGCACAATCCAAAACCACTCATACTTTTCTCAAGGGCAGCAAACTACACTACATATGTGTCTAATAGGATTACATAAAAACTGGTGGGCTTAGATCAGGTGAGGAAGATTATGGGGCAGCAAGAAATCTGGCTTGAGGAAAATATGACCAGTTTGGGAACTTGATATCCTGATGGGCCTGAGAGATGCATGAGAGAGACACTGGGGGTGTTGACATTCCCAGGTTGCTGCTCCAGGAGACTTGGAGTGGGCTGGTAGGAGGGCTACCCAGCTGTGCAGCCCACTTCTGCACATCTGGGCAGGGAGATGTGAAGGGCCCTGCATTTACTTCTTTGAAGCTGACTTAAATTATAAACATGTGCTGCTGTGCTTCTTTTTCCACGAGCGAGCACAGGTCAGAAAAAAAACATGGGGGAGAAGACAGCAAAAGGAGACAGGATTCCCTCCCTGTTTTCACTGTTTACTCCCATCCCTCTTCTTCTAGGTTTTCAGTGCTTTTTCCTCACTTTCCAAGATAAGTGTATTTAGAGAAAGCAGCAAGTAGAACAAAGATAAAAGCAGATCTTTCTTAAAAAAAAAAAAAAAAAAAAAGAGAAATGAAAGGTTACATTGTTTTTTCTAAAATGGGAAAAAGGAATGTTTTCCTGAATTTGAAGTGCTTTCATAAAACAAAGAGTTTTGGCAAAGCTAAATTTCTCATAAATGCTTTTGGACAAAAAGCTTTCATAAACATTACTAGAAACACAAACTCCCAACACCCATAGCTAACATGACCTGTACCAGGGGAACCAAAGTAGAGGAATTAGGAATGACCTGGACTCAGAGGAGGACCCCTAGCAAAACTTGCAACAGCCCCCTAAAATCAGCGAAGTCACTGTGGGAGAAGGCTGCTGATGTGTGCTTTGACATGCAGCCAAAGGACCTGCCAGCAGCAGCATCTCCCTGGAAATGGGAGTGCACTGCACCTCCGTGCTCTTCTCTCTGCTATGGAGTAATTGGGTAATCACTGGCTGTTCTACAAACAACGGAAGAGCATGAACAGGTCCTGACTATTTCTTTTCTTTTAGTTGTGGATAAAGCCTGCACTCTAGTGGATTGTCTCTATAGGAAAGTGTAATCCATTTATTTACTTGTGGACTGTAAAGACTGAATTTCCAGAAATGCTGGACTCTGTTCCAGCTTCACTTCTTGAGGACTGTGAAGACAGCAAAGTCAAGCAGAAAAGTGCTTTAAGACAGTCTTATCCTCACTACAAACCCAGGTTCTCAGAGAACTTCAGAAATTTGGTGGTTTTTTGCCATGCAGTTTGAAGTTCCTTTCTGGTAAATAACGCACTGAAGTAGCAAGGCTCTCTCTTTGAGGGTCTGTTTTGAAACCAAGAATATTAATGTAACCCTTTTTGTTGACTCCACAGGGCTTTGGAGCAAGTTCTACACCACTCACTTGTGAAAGATTAATGCCTATACTTAATGGTAAACTTGTTTAATTTCAAAAGCACTGGAGATATAAGGAAGTAAACATACTCTTTGTTTTTGACTTATCCCTAAGCCCTGTGCCAAATCTGGGCTTAAAACATTTACTAATACAATAGGAATCTGGAGATAGTCAAAGAGAATTTGTTTTAAAATCAGAATGGTTGAGGAACATTTGTTATACTGTCTCCTCATATTGCCTAAAACGACAATGTTAAAATGAATAAGGGTAAACAAGAGCCGAGTGTTGTACTATTAAGCATAATGAGAAATGTTTCTCTGTATGTACTTATTTTTTGTGCAAAAGGGTGAAGTAACAATACTGTTTCCATATTGCACAGATCTCACAGGCAGAGGTAAAGCCAGTTCAATCTTCCAACATTTCAACCCTGGCACTAAAAGACATTATCAGGAATAGATATCTTTATTTGTTTCAGTGCACCAGTGCACCTGATCACATTCCCTCTGTGCATGACAGGAACAGTTAGATGACTGCTTCTGTCCCCCAGCAGCTTTAAAGGCTGTCATCCATTCTCATCTGAATTAAACAGAAGCCAGCCCTCCATTTCAGCTGGTTTGGTGGAAAGAGGCAGTCTGCGGAAACAAAATAACTATACTCATGCCTTCTTTAAGGGAAAAGTAGCAACTCAGTTTGCCCTCTTGAAGTGGTGCCTCAGACAGTGGGGATCCTTCCCCATCAGTGAATGGTGGTTCTGGGAATCCACATATTTGCAAAAACAAAGCAGAGATCATGTTCTGTTTTTCAAGGGCTCTTTCTTACCTGGAGTGATAGGGCTTATGCTTAGATTTAGGCTTCCCTGAAGACAGGTTATGCACACTGCTTGTGTTTCAGGTAGGTGTTAGTATTCCGTTCAGCATGAGCTGCACAGTAGTTCTGATAGCATTTAGGCATAAAATCAAAATGTACAAAGTGGAAATCACCTGAAAGGGAGGGAACTGGCAGTTAATACCAGTGCTTATGAGCTACTTCCTTCACACTGCCTCAAACTGAGATTCTGCACCTGATAACAGCAGAAAGTTAAAACTTGCAAGTTTGACATGACCAGAAATACCAACATTAAAAATCAGGTCAACATGAGTTGCTGGAGATGATGCCAGGCAAAGTGTGCTTCTGTGCCAGCTGGGCTTTCCTTTATGGCACTCAAGGTTTTGAATCTTGGAAGATCTCTGCTGTTACATAGCTCATATAGTTAACTACAGAATATAGTCAATAGTGTAAAATTCTTCCATTTTTTCTATGGGTTCAAAGGCTTTTGGGAATTTACATTTGAGGTGTCTCCATCTTGCTTTATGACATTTAAAGAGCCGTATTGTAAAAACTCTACTAATTAGGATGATCAGATAGATGGCTTTTTAATTTATATTTGACAGATCTCTACTGACAGTTAACACTACCAAAACTAGAGCACCTACGTATTGAAAAAAAGAATTGTAGCAGAAATGGAAATGAAGGCAGCATTTAATGGATGTGATGACACCCTGGCTACTTATGTCATTGTGAGACTAAATACATTAGTCTATCTTTCTTAATGGTCTGGTTTCTTCCATTTAGCAGAATTTGAAAGTTCATTTGTTTTCTCAACCCAGCCTCTCAAGTATGAATTTTCTTCTAGCTCTTTGGAGCATCAGAATCATTCTGCTGACAAATGCTGCCCCAGTCACCATGGGGAGTCAGGAATTCAAGGAGTGAAGTTTGGGTGTAATGTGCTTGTATCTGTCTCCGTGCAATTTGTGATTGCTTCAAGCAAAGCCAGCCATTGCTTACAGCTCATCAGCTACAGAAACAGGACTTAGAGGCACAGGCAGGTCAGTGTAAAAGAGAGACTGTGTTGTAAACTAGAAGGGTTGACACCACTGAAAGTCATGCTACAGGTTCTCACCTGATAACAGAATCAGCTATCACTACATATTTTCTCATTCTGCCAGACCCCATCAAGTAAATGTAACTGTTTAAGGAAGACTCTAAGGCTTTTTAACCCATATTACTATTTTGTATCCTTGATAATTTGGTTCAAAACAGGTAAAAAAAATAAATTTTCCAAAGCCAGAAATATTAGTTTTCCTTTTCCTTTTCCTTTTCCTTTTCCTTTTCCTTTTCCCTTTCCTTTTCCTTTTCCTTTTCCTTTTCCTTTTCCTTTTCCTTTTCCTTTTCCTTTTCCTTTTCCTTTTCCTGCCACCATGTTACTCCATCCCACAGTAAATGACTCATACCTGGTGTACATGGGGTCCTTAAAATGCATTGCCATAGTGCAGGTAGACTTCAGGTGTGTGGAAAAGCTAACCTCTGTCTTCATTCCTCTAATATTGTTTGGTAACGCCAATTTGATAATGTTTGTTTGTTTGATAATGTCATAAATCTTCCATTGGGTAATGATTCCCTATTAGAAACCAGCAAGTTTTACAGTACTGTTCTCAAGGATCCATTGTCCAACCTACAGAATCTTCAAAGGGGATACTCCTCCAAGCCCTCTTGGGGGCTGGATGCCATCCAGCTCTGGACATAGCTCAGTGTTTTTGTTGAGCAGTAGAAGCTCCAGGGTGCTGGCCGCTGCCGACACGAGGCTGGCTCGTTTTCCGCGGTAATGGAGATCAGATGGGGACGTGCTGTGGCAGCGCTTTGTGAGGCTGTCTGGGAGCTCTGCTCCAGCACGTGGCAAGGCTGCAGCAAGGCAGGGCTGAGCACTGAATGCTGGCACTGCAAACAGGGGCAAGCCCTGGAGGAGGGTATGTCTGCTGTCCTCTTGCTCCCCTCCCCACCATCCCCTGCCTCCCTCCCTCCAGCCAGGCCGTAAGTTCCACCAGGGAACATATTACTTGCAGATGGGTATTTTCTGAAAGTACCATAGAAAAATTAATGTACAATTCTGGACAGACCTGGAGCTTTTAAAAAATTGTTACTTTTGTAGAAACCATAAAATTATTTTCTACCCTGCTCTCATAAAAAAGAGCAAAATGAAGCCACTGACAAACCCTATTTTCAGTGTAAAACAGTAAAATTTTAATTTGAGTATTTAAATGTTACAACAAAAACTTTGGTTGAGAGGTTTTTTTTTTGTTTGTTTTAGGTTTTTTTTTTTTAGAAACACAAGCAGAAAGAAGTAAATTTCAGTCAACAACTGTTTTCTCTCAGGAAAATCTGTCAGAAGTTTTGAGTCAGATTTTGGTGCTTATGGATGATACTATTCACAGAAGTAATGGGGTGGATTAAAAATTCTCATTTATGTAATTCCATATAATTGCACCCAAAAGATCAGGTGAAACCAGTGCTATCACCATACTATGAAAAGAGTTTGTGGATCTCTGAGTAATGCATTTTGAATTGTTTATATGCAGGCTTTAAACACCACAGGGTATTCTCTCCCCAGCCATGCAAATGATATGGTAAGGATCTTATGTCAGCTGAGACTCCAAGTATTTCTAAAATATATTATAAAATGTTATTATAATACAAATAACACGGGAAAACTTCCACACAGCTGGAAAGGCATGTGCTGTAACTGTTGGAGGGTATCTCCAAGGAATTCCATTTGATGAGGTATGACTGCCCATAAGGAACCTTTCCTGGACTCTTGTCTTGTAAAATAATAATCAGCTACTTCTTTTCCTGAACACAGGGAATGAAGTAGGAAGAGAGGACTGGAAAATCTGGTGTTTTGACATTTGCAACCTTTAGCCTGTTTTTTGTCAGTTTTGGAATTTATTATGCAGGGCATACAAACACACCACCACCAATCTTCTGACTTCTGTTCTAGCTCTCAAGATGCTTGTTTTAAGCATGGGATAATTCCCTATCAATCTTTTTTTTCTTGGCAAATCTTGTCTCCTCTTCAAAGGTAATTTTTCCTTCCTCTTTTTCCTAAAGAGCAAGGATAAAACCTGTGCATGAGTATCTGCCACTTCTTCAAATATAGCATTTTGTAAGTAAGTACTTAGGTGTCTAGTGGTTCTTCCCAGGGAGCAGTGACTCCTACAAACACGTGGTGGAGAGCAGGCCAGGTCACTTGTTTTTGGGGAAGAACTTGGTGCTGCTGATTACTTCACTAAAGTCTGGTGGAGACTTCACAGGTACACATGGGAATATAGAAAAAAATTCTGGAGGCATCCAGGAATTTTTGAACATATGATGAAAGCAGTGTGTCCTGATGCTGCAGTGAAGCAAAATTCCTGTTCTTCAAGTGAGTGAGAAAAGGATGAGTGATCAGACTCAGAGCTGAGCTCCCAAGTGGTGCCTATGGCAGTGATCTACAGGCAGGGCTTAAACTCCCATGGTTCTTGGACCAAGCAATGAGAGGAGATGATTAAAAATATGCCATTGTTGCTGTGACCATACTTTTTTTCTTTTTGTGCTGCTAGTTTCCTGTCCAAGAAGAAATGTCCAGTAAAGTTGCATACAAGTTATATATGTCCAAGAATTGTTTATTTGCTGCAGTCAGGACCAACTGGAGAAAATCAGCAGCTCCCTAAGACAGCCCTGTACTTCCTCTGACTGCTTTCTGTGAGCTGCACACAAACCACAGTTTTCAGAGGAGGGGGGAGGAGGAGGAAGAGATAATCAGAAGCACATGTAGGCATTAACTAGAGATTTGCTGGACATTTTTTAAGCAACTGTTCAGGGAAGTTGCCTGGCCAGGGGAGAAAGATGAGAAAAAATAGGCCAGCATCACTGAAGCTTAAGGACTGGCCCTTTTCCTGCCCTCCTACACTGCTCTGTGGGGCAGTTTGCTACCAGGGCCCAGCCTGTGGCTTTATGTAGGGTACTGCTGAGGGAATGCCATGTCACTTGTTTTTGGTGAAGAAGTCAGCTATGCTGATTGCTTCACAACAGTCTTGCAGTATAAACACAGATTAGACTGGGTTTACACTTTCCTTTGTCTCACCACCTGTAAAAGTAGGCAGGGGCACTAATTTGTAAGAGAGCAAGAGATTTAATCACAGGGTGGCAACTGGGACAAACATCTTTCCCTGCCTTTGTCTTTAAATCTCATCTCAGGACAGGGATCATCTAGCACCATGTGCTGACACACAGCTTAACA
The DNA here is from genome assembly GCF_901933205.1 of Camarhynchus parvulus. Lineage (NCBI taxonomy): Eukaryota > Metazoa > Chordata > Aves > Passeriformes > Thraupidae > Camarhynchus > Camarhynchus parvulus. Next base: position 15,711,908 of record NC_044601.1, on the reverse strand, counting down.
CTGCATGACTTGGATTTCCACTGGGGATATGTGGTTTACACCTAAAGTATAAACAATAACTGAAAATTTCTCTTATTACTTCCAGAGTCAAGCAATGACAAAGCAAGTCTTTCCTCTCCCAGCCCTGCTGATGAGAAAACACTTAGACAGCCACTGGTGATTGCTAATGAGAATGCTAAACGCATCTGTCACCCTCTTTTGGGGCAGGTATTTGGTGACTTTGTTCACCAGTATTATTTAGATACCAGTCTCACGTATTTTGACACCAGTCATCTGCTAAAAGAGTATTTCTCCCAATTCTCTTGGTTTTTAATGTAGAACATCTGCATCTTCTTTCCTGAAATAGTTTGTCCTTTCTTTTGGCCCCTTAAAGTAAATTGATGAATGAAATGTCTGCTTTGTTCTTCAGTTTGGCTTGCTGCTGTCCAAAAGTTTTGCAGACACCTTAGCACACATAGAGTAAATAATTCCAGATTCTCTCATGGAAAAACACACATGCTGGCCCATGCACATGCACAAAAAATCATTACAATTCATTTTAACTGAGCAGAGTGTCTCGTCTTGAACTTCAGTTTCAACCACATGACCTGATGAACTGTAGATTACCTGAGTCAGACAGCTTGTTTGACCAACTGCAAATAATTTCCCCATTACTGAGAATGCCCTTGGGCCTTTGTATCTTCTCACAGAAAAAAACCTGCTTCCATCTGCATGAAAATGTTGATTTTTGACGGATCTGTTCTTTGGAAATAGTTTAAAGAAAACTGGTGAATATTTAGAGCATCCTGCATTGCTCAGCTAGCAGTAGTACACTTCCAAAAGAGTCAAGCTGAAAGGCTTTGCACCCAAACTTTGATTACCAAAAAAACCATCTTGTATACTTTTCTCTGCTAAACTGAAGCCTAAGGCCAAAAGCAAATTTCAGTGGAAAACAGTCCTCCGCTAATTTGTTAAGGCTTTAGGGCCCTAACAATGCTTTGAGATGTTCTTTTAGCTGATATCACAGGGGATAGGAGATTGCTCATGAAAACAAGAGGGCAAATGAGAGGCAAGGCAGTTGTGTGCTTCTTTTATTCTCCTGGCTGACCTATCTAACTTGGGGAACTATCCTGCAGTGCTCAAGAAATGCAGGGTTAAACAAAATTAACTAACTAATGCTTTCCTTTCAACAAAAGGAAAAATCCTCCTTGCCTTTTCTCACCACTATCCAAACCTTGAGGAGGAAGACCCTACCATTAAATAAAGATATTTCCTTCTCTTATTTAATCTTTGTTTTTTACCTCATCAGGCAAATTTTCCAGGAACAAGCTCTCCAGCAAATGAAATATCACACATCCTGAAAACATAAATTACTTCAATATTTGTGAGTCCTGATAAGATGGACAGTAAGTGAAATTTTAACAAGATAACTAGTGTTTTTCTTTCCATTCATCTTTGAAGCACCTCCCTCTGGGATAGCTTTGGAATTAAAAATGCATTACTGCACATGTCATTAATACCATGTGCTTTCCTTCAGTGAAAAGATCTTCTGTCCTACAGGCATCTTGGCATAGAAACCCAAGCTAGGCAGCTGTAGGAAAAGCAACCCATGGTTTTCCCTCTGTCTGCCCTCAATAGCAACTCTGAAAGTTCTGGAAAGAGAAAGATTTCAGCATCAGGTGGGACACAACAGGAGATGGTTAGTTTCATGGACTCACACATAACCAAGTACTGTTCACCTATTAAGATAAATACAAATAATTAGAACTAGTTTAATAGAGTGAAAGAACCACTTGCAACAAAAGACAGTTCAGAAATTTAATTCAGAAATTCAAAGATTTTGAAGGTCAAACTGGAGAACTTGATTGTCTTCATTGGTTTTCATGGCGCTTGATGGGCACTAACAGTAGATGAACAAACTTCTTTTGAAGAAAATGATGTTTTCCAGTATGAAGCCTACCTTGAAGACATAAAAAATGCATCTCATTGGTCCTTATAATTGATGTCTTCATTACATCTTGTAACCAAGTGTCGCATTTCTAGTTTTATTACATTTTATCTTGCTAAACTAGCTAGTCCCTTCCTAATAACTAGCTAGTCCCTATAAGTCACTAGTGCCCATTCAGGCCCTGGAAAAAGCAGAGGAAGTGCAAAAGGTTTCATTGACACCGAAATTAGCAGAGGCATTCAAACTAGTGCACACTTACGGCCCACTTCATCATTTCCTGCACGAATTTGGAAAGGGTCCTGCAGACATGCTGTATTTCAATAATTCAGAGGTTCAGAAAAGGATTCCCAGAGGCATCAGCTGCTTGTCTCTGAAAGCAATAATAGCTGTGTACACAGGGTGCTGTGGGGCATGAGGGCATGTGTGCAGCGAGCTGTTTCCCATCCATCCCAGAAGCTGGATGCTCAGCAGGGTTCTGTCAGAGAAGTTCTGAAATCAGTTAATCCCTGAACTGTCATGTGTATTTAAAAAATAAAAAATAGGAGCCAGAGTCCAACAAACAACCCTTTTTTTTTTAAACCTGTGCTACTTAGACTTTTCCATGCAGGCCTATTGCTGTTTGAATGTTTAAGTAAAGGGAGCATCATACGCTGCATATCAAAATGCTTGCTGCAGCATTTGGTCAAGGACTCAGCAGAAAACTTCCTAATTGTTAAGTATTTCCTGACAGATCCAAATAGCCATAATGGTGAGCTTTTATAGAGCACATTTTAGGCAAGGTATACCCTAGGCAGAGCAGGAGCACACTGTACCAGCTGGACAGTGGACTAGCCCCTGCCAGACTCAGCTGCTGAGACTCAGAACAAACTGCCTTCTGAACTCGGCAGAGTTCAAGCTCAAGTACTCTGAACGACAGGAAAGCACGACTCAGATGAAGTGTTCTTGTAAAATGTTGCTATGCCCAGCATTCCATATACAATTTGTACACCACAAGAAACAAATACTCAAGGAAGCACTGGTGATTTGGCTAGAAGTGTTAGTAAGTGGAACACTTACATATTTCTAACTATTTTCCAAATGTTTCATATTTTTCAATGGAGAAAAACATAAACATTTTATGTACAAATCTCTATATAGGCTGGCAATTTCGTAGTATGGCAGTGCCAATTTATTTGAGAAAACCTATTACACTATGCCAAGGTTAAGGACTTACGTGTGGAAAGCACAATAGGTTTCTTGCAATATGTACTTATGTAGAAGTAGTTATGTACTTCTAATCTTTCCATATCTCCTCAGCACCAACTCTGACGCTTGGAATTTTGTTATAAATTCAACCTACAGGTGCTTCACCTATCACATGATGCCTGTGCTCACCGGAACAGAGTGGTACTAATCGTGCTTCTGCTTTTATGAAAAGCATCAACAGAAATAATTTTTGTCATCCAAAACATCTTGACTGCTATGACAAAGGGTTGAAAAATCTAGATTAGGTTTTTGTACTTTCAAGAGAAGTTTCAAGAGAATAATAACAAGTTCAATTCCAGTGAGCTAGAGAGGTTATGAAGCAATTTTATCTATCTCAGATACATTGAAAAAAACCAAAACCAATCTACAATTTTTTTCAGAGTAAGATATAATTCACCTTTGTAAACATAACCTGTAGATTTTCATAAACATAACCTGTAGGTTTTTATATGGCTGAAAAAAGTATTCATATATATATATTTGCAGTGACAACAAAACAATCGCGTATATCTTATTTTGAGTATTTAACCACTTTTGAAGAAATGTTTGCTTGCGCATTAAATAGAATAGAAAAAAAATTGCCAAAGCAACCATTTCACCACAGGAAAAATGTGTTATGATGGCAATTCTATACTTGCTGTCCTGAGTTCTGCAAATCTCCTTCAATGTTACTCTGATGACTTGTGTATATAAATACCTTTTCTTTCTTTTGGTTTTCTGGAAGATGTTTTCAAAAAGACAGCCATGTGGAAGATGTATAAGACAGCTATGTTTTTGGAAAGTCACATCTGCGAATTTGAAAACAAATGTGCCCATCAATAGAGACGTTTTTAGAACAGGATCATATTCATAGTTTTGCATAGTGTATTTCCTTTTATTATTGCTTAGGATGTTAATTGGATAATTTTGTACAGCTGCATAAAATCCAGCCATTGTTAGCTCTGGGTTGTTTTAGTTTGCTCAAATCTAACCTTGCTATGCATGTCTTATACCTGAAAATAAATAAAACCCCAGATCTAAATAGCTGAAAACCCAAAGTCTGTTGTATAGCCCACAGGTAATTTGTAAAGATCAAGAGCTATAAAAGTCTGTTCCCTTACTCAGGAAAGGGCCTCTCTGAGAGTGGGCAAAGCCTGACGCAACTTAGACGGGGAAGTGTGTGCATGCCAAGGACCCTTAAGTCACTGCGTACTTCAAAGCTGTAACTTGAGCTTCCCCAGTGACTTCGTAATAAATCAAATAAACCAGGCTGAGGCAGCAGGGGAGGCAGGACAGGCAAGTGAAAGAGATGGGGAAAAAGAAAGTGCTGTGAAAATGAAATGCTCAGGAAACAAAGTTGTCTGCAAATGTGAAATTACAGCTGTTGGCTCCAAAAGGGCTTGCTTTCTTCACTCAAGCAATTGAACTGTGGCATCATCAAATAGAGGTAACATTCATGGAGCTTAAAAGCAATGCAAGTACTGCCTCACATATAATTTCTTCCCAGTCACGGAGTTCTGAGAGTTTTGGTTTTTTTTTTTATTTTTTAAATGATGCAAGCAGATGTCACACAGACGCTAGCAACTTAGCTTTTTATTGGTAACATTCGCCTCAGCCTGGATCTCCAGGAGTCCAACAACAGAGATGCAGGAGGACATGGGAGAGGCTGAAAGACTTATGTGAGTTTCAAAGACCATGGACCTCTCTAATAACAGACCAGATCTCAGAGTCCTACCAAGAGGAGCACTGGGCTTGGATTTACACATGACTGTTTCAAAATGCAATAGTTCATGCAAGGTCTGATATGATTTGCCAAACATGGCTTGTTCAAGAGACAAGCTTGGTGCTCTGGATCAGCCATATCAAGCAGGCTTATTCATCATGCATTCACCTTTCCCCTTAGTGAATCTCAGCCTACGCCTCCACATTGCTGTTGTGCCCTGAACGTAAGGCTGTAATTGACAAAGCTGACCCATGTAAATTCACTTTCTTTTCGGAAAGCTGAACCCTGCAGAACATGCAAGGGAATAACTAGTTCAAGGGGAGCTAATTTTGCAGAGACCAGCTCTACAGGCTTGACTATTCTTTCCAACTGTAAGACTAGATGAGAAACGGTTAGTAATTTTAAATAAAAATTAATAAGGATGTTGTGGGAAGGAGAGTCTGGATGTCATAAATACTTCTCTCCTGAGTGTTAGGGAAAAGAAAAAAAAGAAGAGTGGGTAGGCAATAAATTATTAAGCTATCATTCAGGAAATCTAGACAGGGGAATTAAGATGGAAAGGAATAAAATTCTTAAGGATTTATTTTATTGACTAGTTTCCAACTTAGAATAAGGTTAGAACTTAACCCTTCATTTGAGGCAATGATTATAGCTGGTTCTGTTCCTCATAAGGGATTGCTGATGTTTTTTATTAATCAACTTCATCTTCAATGGTGTGATAAACCCTGGGAGGCCTGTATAGCACAAGTGATGACTAAAGAATACCAGTAGCACCTTATGAATGGCCAGAACCTCAGCATTACCTGCAGCTGCATAAGAGGATTACTGCTGCTTTACATATAAGCAGTCCAAGCATACAGAGATGCAGGACCCAGGGCACTTGTGGTCACCGCCCGATGTGAAGGATGGCAAGTGATGCCATCAGAGAAAGTGAGCCCTGCCAGCCTGTGTGCTCTCCTCATTCCAAACTCTAGCCATAACACTTGCCCAAGAAAAATGGGCTTGTCTGGCTGCAGCCTGTGAGGTGCTGACCTAGGGCAACTCAGAAGTCACTTGTACTTACACCAGATGTGTTGTCTTTTAGAGATCAAAGGGATTTTGTGGAGTGAGAGGAGACCTTTTTCACTTCCTCCAAGCAAATGACAGTGGAAATCCCCTCTCTAGACATGAACTGGAAAATCTGGAAACTATCCAGAGGGTTATAACAAATGGCCATCAGGCCTTCCCATCTTTTCTGACCACAGCTGGTTGAGATATTGTTCAGTGAGAAGGAGTCCTGGACACTCAATTTTCATAATAGTGATCCTTCTACACTTCCTCTGATGTACATTCACTGTCAGATGACAATGCCATGATCATCAGTGCTTGCATATACATCTTCATTAACTAACACTGGTCTTGCTGGAGCTGCACCATCACTCCTTGCTTCTAAACTCAGCAACCAGGGTATTTTTCTGGGAGGGCCACTGCTGGCAGAAATCCCACTATTATAATGAATCCAGCCAATCAGCTGAGACTCTCACAGCTTTAACAAGAGCCAATCATGCCAGTCAATGCCCATTGCCTTTTCAATACAGCTCACAGTCCTCAGTCCGCCTCTGCCACCCCACTGTGCCAGCAAAAGGAAATTCAAACCACACCCTGAGCCTCTAGAGAACAGCATCTGGCAAAGTAGTGAAAATCCATTTTTACAGGCTTTTAAAAAAAAGACACTAGATTTTGTATTGAATTTATTAAGATGTGCATCCTTTTTGCTGAGTGGACACTAAATGCAGGAACTCTCAGCAGAGGAAGGGAGGTGACAGTACCAGGCATTAACTTTTCAAACTTCTGCCTCAGTATTCTTCCCATTTTATTTTTAGTGCCTTTAGTTCTCATATTTGCGTGTTCTCTTCTGCCTCCACCCCCTTTTCTTCTTTCCTTACATGGGTGGCATATTGCTTTCTTCTTAAACTGTCAAATATTTAAAAATGCCAAGATGATTCAGGAGTCCTTGGAAATTATTTTCTGAGAGTGCATGGGACAGTGGCTGCTAAACAGCCACTCTTGGTTGCAAAACTGGTCTGGGAGTTTTCAGTCAGTGATAACCATTTAGTGATGATTCTATGAAATCATATGCAAGAAAATAAGCTAAATTTCCTGAATGGATTTGTGAAGAAAAAATTACAAGCAGCATATATAATAACATGGTAGGAACTTATATGGAAATCCGCAGAAGGGAAAGAATATTTGGTCCAATCCTACCATTCATTTCATAGATTGATTTTAAAATCTCAGCTCAATTTTTTGATAAAAATAGTAAAAGGGAAGCCTGACTTCAGTTGTTCTTAGATGCCTGGCATTTTGATGGGTGCTTTTACATGGTACAACCATCTGTATGAATCAGTACTGAAATAAAACACGGAGAAATAATATTAATTTGCTAGCGATTTTGAAGGTATAAGTATTTTTGATAATAATGTTTCACTGAATCAAGTGTCATTTTCTTAGGCTGCTGAGAGTAGAATTTTATTTGCCAAATCTACTTACATCTCACTGATCAAAGTTAAGCTGAAATTTACCAAATTAAAAAAATTAAAAAAGAACCACTGTCTTATGCTGAAGAGAGAATTTACAAATATTCTCCAAAAAATCTTTCCCAAAAGAAAAAAGTAAAACATTGAGATTCTTTCTTTCATACAGAGGAAGATAAAGCATTGAAAAAACATCTATCTGAGTCTTCATTTTTATTTTAAAGACAAGTATAAATGTTAAAGACAATTCTTAGTCAGAGGAATTTATCATATTACAGCTGAATCAATGATGTGTCAAAGTACCATGGAAACTTGGGAACCTAAATAATTTTCTAGAACAAGATCTTTAAGTCTCATGTGCTTTTCGGTCTAACTTAGATACTAGATACTAAAGAATTTTTGTGGAACCACACAGGTTTAATTTTAACTTGTCAATGGGGCACTTCTAACTTCTGAAAAACCAAGAATCTAAAAGGTGACATGGCCCAAAGACCTTTAATGCCTTCCAACATCAGGGTCTGACTTACGTGTGAAGATGGCCAGAATAGCTCCCATTGCTGCCTTAAAGACATCCAGCTGTCCCAGAGCAAATGCAGCTGCTCATGGAGCAGCTGGCGCTCTGCCATGTCTCACAGGCCACCACACAAAGGTAAATCAACACTTCAAAGCCAGGTTTCCACTCTCTCTAAAGCTCCATGCTGCCATGGCTACTCTGCATTAATAAGAAAATTAAAAAGTGGTTTTTAACTGCGGGGATTTGTACCCAGTCCTAAATATCCACTTAGTTGTATGCAGCTCTGGGGTTCAAGATGGTAATAGACTTGGTATCAGGCCTCAGCAAAGACTGACAACAGCTACCAGTTTAGTTCTGCTTTTCTGTCCCTTTGTCCACTTATTGCGAAAACGAGTCAAAGCACCATGGCTCCCCAAATGAAAAATTGCCTTTTTCAAAACCATTTCTCTGAATAAGCAAGCTCCTCAAAAAGTCTTTCAATGGGAAGTATACAATCATTCATTCTTACACTGGTCAATGATTTTGCTTTTAATCTTTGATCCTATTGTCCTCAGCTAATGAGAAGCAACATTCTGTTTGGAAAGGGTGTAAAGGGTTTATGTGATTGTCTTGTCTTGCAAAGCCCCATAAAGTTTTAACTCCTTAACCATCTAAAAAATGGTGACATATGTGCTCAGAACAAGTTTAATGCTGTTTTCTGTTTTAGTGATTGCTGTTTCCCTTTCCATTCCTCTACACAGCTTACTTTAAAAAGAATAGATCTGAGGGGCTTTTGTTTACACACACACAAAATAACTTGAAAGGAAATATCACCATCATCTTAGGATATGAAAATAGGTCATGAACTCTCACTGCTGATGACTGTCCTCACAAAGTCCCAGGATCCTGAAGTCCTGGCTTAGGGAAACTGTGCTCTCTCCTTTACCTTGTCTGCCACAGGCATGCAAGTCTGCCTCCAATTTGAAAGTCCTATAAGCATTTCTGGAGTTTGCTGACCCAGTAATTAAAAAGCAGCTTGTGAATCCTATCTGAGCTGGTGTGAAGGACTTCCGAAATGATGACTGGCAATGAACAATCACCCGTGGCTGTCCTCCTTGCCAGAGTGGTTCTCCTTGTATACAATCTTTGGGGAAAAAGAAAAGGAAATGGGAAGGCAAATGGGGAGGGGAAGGAGGAAGGGAGATGAGGGGAGGAGAAGGAAGGGCAGAGAAGGACCTCCTCCCCCTTCTTCTTCACTGTCATTAGTGACTGCATTGTTGTTCCTCTCACAGATTCTCACTCCTCTCTTGTTTGACTGCAATTACATGTGTGCAATAACTCCTTTTTTCTTTTTAAATGGGTTATCACAGAGATGTTATTGGTTGCTTCTGCCTTGACCTTTCTGTCCCTCTGCTCTAAACTCCCCCAAAACAAAGAAAGAACCCTAAGCTCACTGTGGTCACAGAACTCTCTAAGAGAAGGGTCTTACACTGTTACACTTGGAACATGTACTAGAAGATGGAACATGTACTCTCCTGGAGGAAAATAAGACCCCAGGAAAATGAATAAAACACAAACAACCCCCCACCAAGTTAAAATGAAAAAAACTAGTCTTCAATAATTCTGTTTGCTTGTAAGTGCATTGGAAAGTGCCTCAAATTTCTTTTCCTCAGCTACCACGTCCTGGGATAAAGTAGGTCAGGACAGAAATGCTCAAATGTTGTGTATTGGTTTTGTGTAGCCAGATCTTGGTATCTGAGTGGGGGTTCCAGGGGTGGCTTCTCTCAGAAGATTCTACCAATATGGACCTGCCACTGACCAAGGCCAAGCCCATCAGTGATAGTGAGATCATCTTTGTGATAACATAATTAAAAGTAAAACAAAATAATTAAATATTGCACAGGAATAATCGCAGTCAGAGCAGAGTAGAGTGAGAGTATATGAGAGGAACCACTCTGCAGACACCCAGGTCTGTGGAGAAGGAGGATAGGAGGCACTCTAGGCACCAGAGGTGAGATTCCTGTACAACCAGTGGTAAAGACCATTGTAAGCTGTGTTCCTGCAGCCCATGGAGGATGATGGTGGAGCAGAGATGCACCTGCAGCCGATGGAGGACCCCATGCCAGAACAGATGGATGCCCCAGAGCAGGGGGATGTGGGTAAGGAAAGGTGGGTATTCACCATTTACACGCAGAAGCCTCACAGACAGGGTGACAATGCCCCTGGTGCTGTAAGAACATTGTATTGTACCCCTGTGACAACACCCTGCATTGCAAGCGTGTGTGCTGTGCACAGGTACCTACCTCCAAACACAGACAGAGACAAAATATCGGCAAAGCAATGAACAGTGCATCCACTGCTGTGGAAGACTCTCTGCTGATGGTCCAGGAGTGCCAGAGTTTGGAATTGCTGGAAAAGCCAACAGGGACATGAACATCTTGAGTGCTATCTCTGACTAAGGGAGGGCAGAGCACCCAGTTCAGAGAAGTTTTTGGTTTCATTTGAGAGCTCCTGTAGAGCTGATAGGTTTGAAATTTCATGAGTATGATTTCAATGAAGTGAGGAGGGACGAAAACCTATGAAAAGGAGAAACAAAGGTTAATAGTTTAGGTTGTAGACCATGATGTTTTGGAGTTGAAGACAAGAAAGTTTTAAGAACTGCTGTGCTTCCTAATTAACTGAAGAATTTTAAACAAATGTGAAGTTCTTGTTCTATCTAAAACTATTACATCCATTTTTCAGTGGAAAGGTTTTATTACTCGGTATTTTATTTCAGCTCAAAATGATCAATGCAGTGTGACAGTAACAATAAGAAATTCACAAAGTAAAGACTGATGGACAAAGGACATGACAAATGGAAATGTTATTAATATGCTATTAATATACATAAGATGCAAGAATAAACGTTCATTAAGTTATTATACTGTAGAGAATGAAGAAATTCTGTAAAATTCACTGCAACAGTATTAAATATCAACTGGGATATCTAGAGAAGAAAAAATGAAAACATAGAAAAGGAAAATTTGGTGGAAGAACAGAAGCTTTCTGAAAGAAAAGTTGTAGACCAAGATTCTTGGTCTTAGACCAAGAGTAAATTGATAATGATCAATTTGGTAAACAAACTAGTAAAAACCCCAACTTTAGGATGTATTCAGTGGCTTAAGATAAATGTAACGCAGATAAGAATCCGTATTCATATAGATAAGGAGAAATTGACAGTTTTTCCTAAAGATATATTTTTTTTTCATTAAAACTGTGAAATTTACATCCATTTCACCAGTTTCTTTACAAGCCTCAGAAATAAAGCCCACACTTGGTATTTGCAGTTGATCTAGCTCTGGTGTTTACTGATTTTTTAGTAATATTTTTAATTAGAAAAGTAAAATTTGTCAGAAAATAACCTGTGATTTTTTCCTTTCTGAAGGAAACATTTTCAGAAGACATTATGTCCCACTGGCATTGGATTGACACTGAAACAGCTTCAAAGGGTTTCTCTAAATCCATTTTTAACCATTCATTAGTATAAATGTCAAACTCTTACTCATTTGCTTAAGTTGCAATTGTAGGTCTGTTTTTCACTTACAGTTACCCTTACACAGCTATATCCCCATACAAATGATAATCCACGTTATCTGACTTTGTCATACAAAGCTACTTCAGAAGAAAAAGATGGGACATACAGTTGGTGTCATCTGTCTCTACTTCATGTCTGTATAGCTATGACGCCCATTGGAGACATTAGGAGTCTGCTGCTTTTCCAGAAAACAGGATAATTAAGATTGTTTCTGTGTACAGCAAGTACAGGGATTCCCTGTTGTCTTTTTTGGTTTTTTAAATCCATTCTAGTACTTCACTGGCAACATATTGCTAAAGAGGGAACCATAGACCAGAGAAACAATGCAATTAGAAAAAAATAAATGTATATATTTAGGGATGTGACCATTAATATTAAAAAGTACTTGCACAAAGTGCATATGACAAGCAGAAAGAGCACAGGATTCTTCCCATACATAGTGTGCCTTCAGCAATGATGTTCCATTTGAATGTACAAATTTAACATCACCACAAGGTACTGGATAATTTCACTAAGTTCTGAAGTGCAGAAAAATATTTGTTTCAACACTGTGACCCCTGTGTGTAACAACTTCCGGTCACAGGCCACGGAACTGAGCATGAATGGTCTCCTGCATGGGAAGCTGAAATCTCTGCCCTGGGAGCCTCAAACAGAAGAACAAATGCTGAGCAGAAGGGAGGGTGTGTGGCTGGCAGCTGGCGGGTGTTACTGCATGGAGGATCCTTGCTGGCAGTGCAGCTACACACAAGCTGTGAAGGGCTGTGTGGAGGGAGATGAGCACTCCCTCGTGTCCTGTGGGGTACAGAGCTCTTCCTCAGCACAAACAAGGGCCTGCAAAGCCTCCCACAGACAAAGTATCTCTTGTCTTCTTCTGTGCTACCCTTCTCTTCCATGGTCCGCTCCTGCTGATGCCTCTCCCTCCCCCTTTTATTTTCTCTTGCTGAGCACAAGATTAAACCTCTTTGAAACAGGCTGTTTCCAGAGGCAATCTCCAAGTTCCTCTTCAGTAGCTTTTTCCAACTCTTCAAGTAGAGGAAGGCCCACATGGTTTGCCCCACAATTCCACCTTCCAACGTTCACTGAAAGCCTGCAGAATCTACTTTCTCCCAGACAAGCTCTCTTTTGCATCCCTTGGCTTAATGTGCTGAATTACCTGCTTGTTTTACAGGGCTTGTTTGCCCCTGTCTTTTTCCACCAGTTAGGTGTCTGGGACTGGCATTTCCCTAGACTTTCTAACAAGGTGGTACTAGTGCTCCATCTGCACTCCCCACCAGCACTGAGAACCATGAGAAAAATCTCATGAGTCCAAATCAAACACCACATTGTGGTATTAATAAACTGCATCTTGTGCACCAAAGGATGACAAGGTCATGTTAACTATTTCTGTGGCCTAGGACAATTTAAAAGCACAAATGACAGTGTCTCTTGTGTGTCTCTTGCTAGGAGTCTTTGAAACTATGCCAGGCCAAAACAGGTTAATACATGAAAACCAAACAATATTTGCCATCTGTGTGTTTGAAAGCAGAAAAAAAGAAATATTATTAAAAAAAATCTGTATAAACCATCAGCTGTGCCACAGAAAAGAGCTTTAAAACATGGTACTTAAGTGCAGAAAATAAAAAAAAATCAAAACCATGTTAGTTTAATACTTAAGCCCCTTAACTTATTTTTTGAAGGGGAAGTAGATTTTATTTCTTTTTTTTTAAATTAAGTTAGAGCAAGATTGGAAGGGTAAGCAAAGAAATGTCAGCTTAGTGAGATTTCAGAGGAACTTTCTGACATCCACAGGCCAGATGTAATTTGCAGTCTGTCCATGTATAGCTGAGCACCCTCCAGCACACTGACTATCTACAAAGTGCCTGGTGGGGTGCCTAGGGATCTTCCCAATACCTAACTTGGGCAGCACAGCTGGATTGACCTACTATTTACCTGTTTCCTTACAGAGTTTTTCTGCCAGAACAGCAGTAGGCAGCAGGGAAGAGGCACTGGAGACCATCATTCACCATGCTACAGCTGGGATGTAGTCTTGGGGGATTGCTCTCCTGGTCCTTAAAAAGAGCACTTTGCAAATGGACTGGAAACCCAGAATCCCATTGCTCTTGCTCGGCTGCTTGGTGGCTGATGCATAAGGAGGTTGGCTGCATTCACACAAAAGATGGAGCACCAGTGGGGTTCATGCTCCAGTCTTACCCAGACTGCTGCCTTTTTGGCATCTGGTGCTGGAGGGTGGAGGGCTGGACACAGCCCACATGCTTCAAAGGTCTGCATTCAGAAAGCCGCTCTTGCAGGAGGACTTCATCCCTCTCCTCCACCTTGCCCCAGCTGCTGCAAAAGCTGCTGGCCAGCATGATGGTAGCAGGGCAGCTCCATGGCACTGGGGGCACAGGGACTGCTGTGCTCCTGATCAGCCACCTCTACCCTTCTAATTGACTGGGGCAGAGTTTCTGCCTGATTCCCTCTCTGAGGCTCAGCACATGGGATGCAAAGGCATCATGCAGTGGCCAAAACCATGTGCTGGTAAAAGGAAAATGCCATTGCATATAATGCTAAGGACAAGGCATCTCTGTCAATAACTTCTGACGTTAGCTTCATAATGACACTAATGCTTTTTATGTTGACATGCTCAGATGTGCACACTAATTCAGCTTCCTCATCACACTCTGCCCACAACTAATTTTCAGCATGGTCAATACACGGAGAGTGAAAAAACAGCTGATCATGATCTTTATCTGTCACATAATATGAAGGAACCATCGCAATCTGAAACCAACCAGCTTCCATCACAACAGAGGCAAAGTCTTGTCAGCGAACAAGGTTATCTGGTCACAAAATGGCAGCCCACTTTTCTCTCAAAGCTGGCCTTCAGTTGGGATTGTGTCCTCCTTGCAATCTGATGCAAGAGAAGATTTGAGTGAAGAGGAAATTTCTAGCACATCTGAAGGAATTTCTGCAATGCCTCTCAGAAAACATTGTCTGCATCCACTGTAAATTTAAGACAAAGCATACAGAGCTGATGCAGGGTCTTTCTAGTAATGGCTATTGAGGTGAAAAACTAATAGAAAGGTGAAACAACGGGTTCTTACGCAGTTACAAATGCAGAACTAAAAAGTATGCAAATTTCATTTTTCAATAGGCATTTTAATGGCAGGAATAAAAGCTTGGTAATACTGTATTCCACTTCTAGGCTTGCTGATCCAGAATGACTTGTTTTTGTTCTCTACAAGGCAATATATATGTACACACATATAATATATTAATATAACTAAAATGTGGAATGAAGAGTTGAATGCATACATGTTCTAGGTATCATGGCCATCCAGAATTCCTGTTGAACTAATTCATGTCTAGTCAAAGTCAGTTTTGGTGGATCAGACAAAGATTTTGTGGATGGTAAGGAAAAAACCCTAGAAAATTCCAGGTAATGAATAATCGGAGCAGTAAGCAGGTATGGTGTGACAGCAATGCAGCTCAATCACAGAAAACAATAGGGCTAAGTCATGTCTTATTATGAATGGCATATTCAAGTAAGCTGGGTTATATGGAAATGGGATAGTTTAGCAAAAGGCTAAAGCCAGGGCTTTAATTCATAATTACTAAATAAAGGTTACTCTCACTTTACCCTAAGACTTGCCAGAAATTTCTACAACATGTTTTTCTTCATTTAGCAATGCAAGGGAACAGAGCAGTCATGGTGGCAGCAGCAGATTCTGTCACACAAGGTGTGCCAGCAGCCCAGTGTTCTCAGATGTGTTGATCCCACATCCCCATTCCCTTGCTAAGAAAAGAGCATCTCACGTAATGAGATGACTAATTGTGGATGTGTGTGTGCTTGTGGGGAAAGGCAGGAGAGTGGCACACTGGGGAACGTGGCTCAGTTAGACTCTGAGGCACTCTGCAGATCCTTCCTATCTTTACATTAAGAACTTCTACATATCTGGGGATAGCAGCTGAATTCTGGATTGTAAACCACAAAGGAGATCAGGGGAAATTCCAAAAGCAAATTAAAGACAGGTCAGCCTCCACAATCCCTAGTAAAATGATGCTGTTTGCTGTGCAGACAGATGTCTGTTTCATGCCCCTTTTATGCCAATGACTGACTGTCTTTTTTAGACAGAGGTTAACAGTGAATACCTTGACAAGCTACAAACAAAAGAAGTGACCTTAGAAAAAGAACTCTGTTTAAAATTGGATTGATTTTCTTTGCTTTCATGAGGAACCATAGCTATTAGCTGTTATAGTGAATCACCAGCTGCTAATTTATGAAGTCTTTCAAACCCTTGATTATCTGTGTGAGTGATGGATTCCATTGTGCAAGCTGCAAAGCACCCTGAGCTCGATCCAGCAAAGCTATTAAGCATGCGCTTCATAGTAGGCATGCAAGAAAACAGAGCAAGATCAACATATCTGAGTTTAGCATATGTTCAAGTGCTTTACTGGACCAGGGTCAGAGTGCATTGCAACATGCAGGATGAACGTCTATAAGGATGTAAGTGCTTGTGTCTGAAAACAACAGTACATGATGGAGACTTGTTTGAAACTACAGTCCATTTCCAGATATCTTGAACTACCATTCTGTGTTCCATTTGGCAAAGAAATTCTTCAAAACTGTCAGAACTACAAGTATGCATCTGCAGGTGGAGACTGATGAATGCCATATTTACCTCTGACCCAGAGTACCAAATAAAGAAAATCAATCCAACACACAAGAGGATCTTCCTTTTTATTTTACAGAACCTTGACATTATCCATGTACCACACCTAGATTTCATCTAGCCTAATTGTCTTGACAGTCAGGAATATATATCTAGTTTCAGGAAGATGAGGGAGAAAAAATGTATATAATAAGAAAAGTGATAAAATAGCTACACAGCCTGGTTAGAATACAAAGGCAGAGGATTGCAGCTGTCCAGCCCTCCCTCCTCCCTTTCAGCAAACATGCTGACAGATATGTTCAATAGGATTATTTGGGGGACTTTTTCCTCATTTTTTTTAAAGTAATTTTAACTTGACATCAGCCAACTTCTTATATTTCTACTGAATTTACATGACCTGCATCAACTCACTCCCACTTAGGTTGGTAGAATGTGCATTTGCTAGCACCAGCAATCAAGCTCTCTTCTCTGTTAAAACCATAAACCCCTCTGCAGCAAACAATGTTGTGCACATGCTAAATAAGTGGAGAACTGAGCCTGCAATATATGCCAAATAAAGAGTGACTGAAAGGGGGAAAGATAAAACTGCAGCTGGAAAAGGAAAGCAAACATGTTATAGGTGGACAAACAGCGATGAGTGCAAGGTCCTAGCCGGCTGCCCCTTTCTTCCTGGCTCAGGAAAGAAAACAGTTTTGAAGTCCTAAGGTCACAGACAGAGTAGAAGAGAGGGCAAGAGCCAGACTTGGAGCTGAAGCACTTCCACATTTCAAGGGGTGTCATGGCAAAAAAATAACTGACAGATGATTGGTACGGGAAATGAAGCACCTTAAAGGGAAATTAATGAATCAAAGGAGGCAAATCTCTCCTTAACACTATAATATTTCACAAGCATTAGTCCACACAACACAGAGGGCAAACATATTTGTTCTTTGTTCTACACACCTGCAGCAGCATTCCCCTTATTTAGTATAATTCTCACTGTGAATTCAGCTCATCTACACACTGAAATGCCTTTTTCATCATTATATCTTCTTTTTCTGGACATCTGGCTGCAATCTTATGCTCTGTGAATGCAAGGAGTACAATGAGATAGTATTACCCGATCATTCTCGTAATTTGTGGGGTGAACTTTTACAAGCATAAATCACTGCAACTTCTCTGAAGTGAGGGAAGCAAGGCAAAGTATCTGTCCACAAGGAGTAATTAATCTGGTTTAATGAGTGGGTTCCATAGCAGAAGAATAAACTATATTTATTTTTCAGTAGCGGGATAGAAGCCCTCAATAAACATTATCTGCCTGTTTGCCTCCCTTACTTCACCTGTCTCTAATGTGTATGAAGCTTTGAAAATGCTCCTGGTATTAGCCTTTGATTTCTCCCAGGCCCCTGTCCCTTGGTGAAAGAAGGCATGGAACTTTACATGAAGATGTGTCTGTTCAGCTGAGGAATTAAAAGCAGTCACATAGCCACGGAAATGAGGAAATAAGGACTACTGACTAGAAGAATGATCTAGTTCCTCTGATTATCTCTCCTGAAAAAAACCCTTGCAATTTTTCCTCTTGCTTAGGCAGAACAGAAAGCCTGTCTGCATTAAATGGGGTGCTTGGGATCAAAAGACACAATCCAGGTAGACGGGTAGTTATGAATGGGCGTCATCACAGACAATTGAAACAGCAGGCCTGAACTTGTGCTTAACTTTTGATGACACTTAAAGACACACACACGAGGAGAAGTGAAGGAAAAGCTACAGAATGAAATTGCAGGGAGTAAAAACATAGAATTGTTGAAAGGAAGATGGGAGGAAACACTGACCACTGACACCCTGAACGTGAAGGAAAAAATTATCCAACAGGGAAAATACACTGGCATCAAGCACCAAAGTTTCATCTACTGCAAAGAAATATTAAGCTGCTTCATGGTAGTCCCAGGCCTGTTGGCAGTGCCCTGCAGACTGTCCTCTCTCTGGATCACGAAATAAGGAGGTTTGTTCAGGCGCCACATTAGCTATGGTATCCCCTACCTGTGCACCTAAGAACCATGCTGCACTCTAACCCTCTTGCTGGGGTGTGACTCCAAGTGACAGCCACAGGCAACAGGGGAAGATGGTGAGGTCAGCTCCTTGGCTGTCCTACAACCTTTCCCATCTCCTAGTCATACATGGATATTTTTACATATGCACAGATGCACAATAACAGTCACTGCCATGGTGTTACTCTAGAGCCTATCTCAAAGGCAACAGACAAAACTGCTTTCAGGGTTTTAGTACATAGATGATGACTTAGAACAGACCTTAAGGACTCCTCTTTTGTGTACAGCTGCCTCACAAATAATTCCCATCATTCTTGAAAACCTAAGGAATTTTAAAATATTTCCAGGGAGTGGATAGAGGCAGTGTGACTCCAAGTCCAGTCAGTCCCTAGGTCCACTCTCCACCTACATAATTGTAATGTTCTTCTTCCTCTATGTAACATTACATAATTGTAATGTTCTTCATTACATAATTGTAATGAACCTGAGTATTATTTCCTCCTACTTTTTCTGTAGGAGAAGGGACTGCAAATAATCCCCCTTGTCTATGCAGATAGCTTTCACAGATTAGAGTATTGCTTTCTTCCCCCTCTACTATCTTGCAGACTACATAACCATTGTTTGTGTAGCTCTCTTTCACCAGCTACATTTTCCAGTTTGTTCTCATCAGCCTCCTCCAGACTGTTCCCAAATGATCAGCATCCTTTCCTAGACTTCTCTAACAATGTACAAAGACAAGATAAAACTATGGAGTTTTGACCTTGGAGCAGGCGAGTTAATGTTATCTTCTACCTAAGGCAGCTGGAACACCTGTTTTTCTCCTCTGAGCTTA